>NW_027263962.1:0-623657 GCF_045282275.1 Nakaseomyces bracarensis
AGCACCCAGACCCCACAGCACCCAGACCCCACAGCACCCAGACCCCACAGCACCCAGACCCCACAGCACCCAGACCCCACAGCACCCAGACCCCACAGCACCCAGACCCCACAGCACCCAGACCCCACAGCACCCAGACCCCACAGCACCCAGACCCCACAGCACCCAGACCCCACAGCACCCAGACCCCACAGCACCCAGACCCCACAGCACCCAGACCCCACAGCACCCAGACCCCACAGCACCCAGACCCCACAGCACCCAGACCCCACAGCACCCAGACCCCACAGCACCCAGACCCCACAGCACCCAGACCCCACAGCACCCAGACCCCACAGCACCCAGACCCCACAGCACCCAGACCCCACAGACTACACAGCACCCAGACCCCACAGCACCCAGACCCCACAGCACCCAGACGACACAGCACCCAGACCCCACAGCACCCAGACGACACAGCACCCAGACTACACAGCACCCAGACTACACAGCACCCAGACTACACAGCACCCAGACTACACAGCACCCAGACTACACAGCACCCAGACTACACAGCACCCAGACTACACAGCACCCAGACTACACAGCACCCAGACTACACAGCACCCAGACTACACAGCACCCAGACTACACAGCACCCAGACTACACAGCACCCAGACTACACAGCACCCAGACTACACAGCACCCAGACTACACAGCACCCAGACTACACAGCACCCAGACTACACAGCACCCAGACTACACAGCACCCAGACTACACAGCACCCAGACTACACAGCACCCAGACTACACAGCACCCAGACTACACAGCACCCAGACTACACAGCACCCAGACTACACAGCACCCAGACTACACAGCACCCAGACTACACAGCACCCAGACTACACAGCACCCAGACTACACAGCACCCAGACTACACAGCACCCAGACTACACAGCACCCAGACTACACAGCACCCAGACTACACAGCACCCAGACTACACAGCACCCAGACTACACAGCACCCAGACTACACAGCACCCAGACTACTCACCACCCAGACTACTCACCACCCAGACTACTCACCACCCAGACTACTCACCACCCAGACTACTCACCACCCAGACTACTCACCACCCAGACTACTCACCACCCAGACTACTCACCACCCAAACTACTCACCACCCAGACTACACAGCACACAGACTACACAGCACCCACACTACACAGCACCCACACTACACAGTACTCTCTCTATTTATTATATATATTAATTGTTGACCATATTTGTTGTGTTTCATCGCATCTGTTGTCAATACTGGATGCTTGCCATACTATTTTGTTATCTATAGTAGATGTACTTTTACTGCTATTTAATTGAGGAAGTCTTTAGCATTGAGTTTATATGACTTAATAGTTCATCTGACTGTTTTTATTAAAATTTTATTGTTCTTAATGTTTATGGTATTTTTTGATACATGTTTAATGTTCCTCTTGGTTATTAAATCAACACTTTATTATTCCTGTTCATTGAATTGTAAAAAACAGTGTCCTTGTCACTATCGTTAACATATTACTGACATTTCTTTGAACCAATTGTTCTGTCCAGATAGCTTTTTTTTTTCAAATATGTAGTATAGTGGTATTCGCAAAGTATTTCTACAATAATGTTCTATAATAGTATTATTTAAGTGCTATGGAATTTCTCCCACATTAACTTCGTTCATGTTATATTTGCTATTAAAAGATAGGCTTGTTAAAGTCTCAGTTGCAAATACAGTTGTTCAGTACATGAATTTTAATTGAACTAAATATTTATGCAGTACTGATTTTGTACTAGGGTGAACCTTCTCGCGTCACATGCCAGATATTCGTTTAAACTGATAATATTGCTCCTTTAGAATTTCTTGGATTCATTTAATCGGGTAACCTAAATAGTTAAAAAAAAATTCCTGTTAGTTAGAGTTCAGTGGCAAGATTTTAATATTTTGGAAGTCTTTTTTGTCTTCATGGTGAAAGAATTGAGAAGCGAATAGAAACAACAACTATAAAAACCAATATACTAAATCCTGTAAATATTAAATTATTTTTAGCGGCTTCTTTGGCAATAACTCTTACAAATGGAATTATAGAAGTAGATGTCCAGCTACTCTTCTTTTGAAGAAGCTTCTTGATAACGTATAGATTTCGGCTAGAGCTGGACAAGATTCAGCACTTCGTGATTACTAGTCTAACCAAACATTTAGGTTAGGATTGAATATCTTAATATTTCGCACTTGTGTTACTGATGGATACTTACCCTCAATAATCCTGTTAAATTTTGTCGATGTAATTTCAGAAGAATAATTCTAAAATGATAATGAAGTGGGATGCATTCCTCCTAAAAATTTGATTTATCATACCCTAATGTAATTGTTATAGTTAAGAGGTTTTATGTTTTGAATTTTTATAACCCAATCATCTTTCAATATAGAGCTAGAAGATTACGAAATTACATTTCCTCTCTTTTAGAAGCAATGGTGCTAGTTATTATTAGTTGTGCAGTTCGTGTAGAAAATGCATAAATGGTTATTGAAGGAGCAAAGAAATCTAGTGATGTGAGTGCCGTTCATATTTCCACCAGTTACTATTCTTGGCCATAGCAAATTATGATTTTTGAAGTAAGTTCTACTACAATTTTAGATGAGTTTTTTTATTGAGCTTATAAAATTGACCTTTTTGACACAACTGGTGTCTACATCCTTATTAACTTGATATAACTGTGAATGATTTGAAACACAGAGAACTACATCTAATTATACGTATACTTGTCAAGGAAGAAGAACGTGATGAACTAAGGGATTCATTGAAGATGAAATCATGAGCATTAGTAACTTTGTCCATCCCCAATATTAGCACTATGATCATTGACTTTGTCCATGTCCCAATACAGGTGCCAGGCTCTAGCTAGTCATTCCACAGATATAACCATGCAGCGTTTGCATCTTTAAACTGCTTAGAATTTCCTCAGTCGTAGGAGATGTTTTTAACAATAAGAAATTGGTAGGGTAACAACTATTATTTTATTTATTTTAGTTCTGGGTAACAATCTCAACTGATGAAATATTTAACGTTTTGTGGTTAAATTTGGGACAAAAATACCAAATAAAATGTTCGTCTGTTGAATGCAATAACGTGATGTAGTTCTGATAAGGCAGTTAATCATCTAATATGTATATTGTAAGTAGCTCTGTTTTCCCATAAATAAATAAAATAATTATGTTTTTAACGATTATGTATTTTACATTTGATTGAATGCCGTATAAACAACGGGCAACAACATTTCGATATATTTCTATACAATGAGGGGAATTAATAATAATAAAACCAGATACCATGTATTGGTGATAGAGCTTATAGCGCCGCCATTAGTAGAACCATCGATCAATGAGTATGTTCTGCTACCGGTATAAGTTTGACCATCAGAACCCATAGTTGGGAAGTATGAAACAACTACATTACTAGTAGCGCTACCGTTGTCGATTAAGGTCGTCGTAGGTTCAGGTTGCGAATAAGAAAGAATTTGAGAAAAAATATCGGTGTCAGACTTGGGGACAGCCTCAGAGCCACTCAAGATGTAGGTGGTGGAGCCGGTGTGTGTCTTGCCGTCAGAGCCCACGGTTGGGAAGAAGGAGACCAGATCGGTTTCTGAGGAGCTGCCGGAGCCAACAGTGGTGGTGTATGGGCTAGGCTCGGAGAAGGTCTCTGTGTCAGGCTTGGGGACAGCCTCAGAGCCACTCAAGATGTAGGTGGTGGAGCCGGTGTGTGTCTTGCCGTCAGAGCCCACGGTTGGGAAGAAGGAGACGAGGTCAGTCTCAGCAGAGCTGCCGGAGCCAACAGTGGTGGTGTATGGGCTAGGCTCGGAGAAGGTCTCTGTGTCAGGCTTGGGGACAGCCTCAGAGCCACTCAAGATGTAGGTGGTGGAGCCGGTGTGTGTCTTGCCGTCAGAGCCCACGGTTGGGAAGAAGGAGACCAGATCGGTTTCTGAGGAGCTGCCGGAGCCAACAGTGGTGGTGTATGGGCTAGGCTCGGAGAAGGTCTCTGTGTCAGGCTTGGGGACAGCCTCAGAGCCACTCAAGATGTAGGTGGTGGAGCCGGTGTGTGTCTTGCCGTCAGAGCCCACGGTTGGGAAGAAGGAGACGAGGTCAGTCTCAGCAGAGCTGCCGGAGCCAACAGTGGTGGTGTATGGGCTAGGCTCGGAGAAGGTCTCTGTGTCAGGCTTGGGGACAGCCTCAGAGCCACTCAAGATGTAGGTGGTGGAGCCGGTGTGTGTCTTGCCGTCAGAGCCCACGGTTGGGAAGAAGGAGACGAGGTCAGTCTCAGCAGAGCTGCCGGAGCCAACAGTGGTGGTGTATGGGCTAGGCTCGGAGAAGGTCTCTGTGTCAGGCTTGGCGACAGCCTCAGAGCCACTCAAGATGTAGGTGGTGGAGCCGGTGTGTGTCTTGCCGTCAGAGCCCACGGTTGGGAAGAAGGAGACGAGGTCAGTCTCAGCAGAGCTGCCGGAGCCAACAGTGGTGGTGTATGGGCTAGGCTCGGAGAAGGCCTCTGTGTCAGGCTTGGGGACAGCCTCAGAGCCACTCAAGATGTAGGTGGTGGAGCCGGTGTGTGTCTTGCCGTCAGAGCCCACGGTTGGGAAGAAGGAGACGAGGTCAGTCTCAGCAGAGCTGCCGGAGCCAACAGTGGTGGTGTATGGGCTAGGCTCGGAGAAGGTCTCTGTGTCAGGCTTGGGGACAGCCTCAGAGCCACTCAAGATGTAGGTGGTGGAGCCGGTGTGTGTCTTGCCGTCAGAGCCCACGGTTGGGAAGAAGGAGACCAGATCGGTTTCTGAGGAGCTGCCGGAGCCAACAGTGGTGGTGTATGGGCTAGGCTCGGAGAAGGCCTCTGTGTCAGGCTTGGGGACAGCCTCAGAGCCACTCAAGATGTAGGTGGTGGAGCCGGTGTGTGTCTTGCCGTCAGAGCCCACGGTTGGGAAGAAGGAGACCAGATCGGTTTCTGAGGAGCTGCCGGAGCCAACAGTGGTGGTGTATGGGCTAGGCTCGGAGAAGGTCTCTGTGTCAGGCTTGGGGACAGCCTCAGAGCCACTCAAGATGTAGGTGGTGGAGCCGGTGTGTGTCTTGCCGTCAGAGCCCACGGTTGGGAAGAAGGAGACCAGATCGGTTTCTGAGGAGCTGCCGGAGCCAACAGTGGTGGTGTATGGGCTAGGCTCGGAGAAGGTCTCTGTGTCAGGCTTGGGGACAGCCTCAGAGCCACTCAAGATGTAGGTGGTGGAGCCGGTGTGTGTCTTGCCGTCAGAGCCCACGGTTGGGAAGAAGGAGACCAGATCGGTTTCTGAGGAGCTGCCGGAGCCAACAGTGGTGGTGTATGGGCTAGGCTCGGAGAAGGTCTCTGTGTCAGGCTTGGGGACAGCCTCAGAGCCACTCAAGATGTAGGTGGTGGAGCCGGTGTGTGTCTTGCCGTCAGAGCCCACGGTTGGGAAGAAGGAGACGAGGTCAGTCTCAGCAGAGCTGCCGGAGCCAACAGTGGTGGTGTATGGGCTAGGCTCGGAGAAGGTCTCTGTGTCAGGCTTGGGGACAGCCTCAGAGCCACTCAAGATGTAGGTGGTGGAGCCGGTGTGTGTCTTGCCGTCAGAGCCCACGGTTGGGAAGAAGGAGACCAGATCGGTTTCTGAGGAGCTGCCGGAGCCAACAGTGGTGGTGTATGGGCTAGGCTCGGAGAAGGTCTCTGTGTCAGGCTTGGGGACAGCCTCAGAGCCACTCAAGATGTAGGTGGTGGAGCCGGTGTGTGTCTTGCCGTCAGAGCCCACGGTTGGGAAGAAGGAGACCAGATCGGTTTCTGAGGAGCTGCCGGAGCCAACAGTGGTGGTGTATGGGCTAGGCTCGGAGAAGGTCTCTGTGTCAGGCTTGGGGACAGCCTCAGAGCCACTCAAGATGTAGGTGGTGGAGCCGGTGTGTGTCTTGCCGTCAGAGCCCACGGTTGGGAAGAAGGAGACCAGATCGGTTTCTGAGGAGCTGCCGGAGCCAACAGTGGTGGTGTATGGGCTAGGCTCGGAGAAGGTCTCTGTGTCAGGCTTGGGGACAGCCTCAGAGCCACTCAAGATGTAGGTGGTGGAGCCGGTGTGTGTCTTGCCGTCAGAGCCCACGGTTGGGAAGAAGGAGACCAGATCGGTTTCTGAGGAGCTGCCGGAGCCAACAGTGGTGGTGTATGGGCTAGGCTCGGAGAAGGTCTCTGTGTCAGGCTTGGCGACAGCCTCAGAGCCACTCAAGATGTAGGTGGTGGAGCCGGTGTGTGTCTTGCCGTCAGAGCCCACGGTTGGGAAGAAGGAGACCAGATCGGTTTCTGAGGAGCTGCCGGAGCCAACAGTGGTGGTGTATGGGCTAGGCTCGGAGAAGGTCTCTGTGTCAGGCTTGGGGACAGCCTCAGAGCCACTCAAGATGTAGGTGGTGGAGCCGGTGTGTGTCTTGCCGTCAGAGCCCACGGTTGGGAAGAAGGAGACGAGGTCAGTCTCAGCAGAGCTGCCGGAGCCAACAGTGGTGGTGTATGGGCTAGGCTCGGAGAAGGTCTCTGTGTCAGGCTTGGGGACAGCCTCAGAGCCACTCAAGATGTAGGTGGTGGAGCCGGTGTGTGTCTTGCCGTCAGAGCCCACGGTTGGGAAGAAGGAGACCAGATCGGTTTCTGAGGAGCTGCCGGAGCCAACAGTGGTGGTGTATGGGCTAGGCTCGGAGAAGGTCTCTGTGTCAGGCTTGGGGACAGCCTCAGAGCCACTCAAGATGTAGGTGGTGGAGCCGGTGTGTGTCTTGCCGTCAGAGCCCACGGTTGGGAAGAAGGAGACCAGATCGGTTTCTGAGGAGCTGCCGGAGCCAACAGTGGTGGTGTATGGGCTAGGCTCGGAGAAGGTCTCTGTGTCAGGCTTGGCGACAGCCTCAGAGCCACTCAAGATGTAGGTGGTGGAGCCGGTGTGTGTCTTGCCGTCAGAGCCCACGGTTGGGAAGAAGGAGACGAGGTCAGTCTCAGCAGAGCTGCCGGAGCCAACAGTGGTGGTGTATGGGCTAGGCTCGGAGAAGGTCTCTGTGTCAGGCTTGGCGACAGCCTCAGAGCCACTCAAGATGTAGGTGGTGGAGCCGGTGTGTGTCTTGCCGTCAGAGCCCACGGTTGGGAAGAAGGAGACCAGATCGGTTTCTGAGGAGCTGCCGGAGCCAACAGTGGTGGTGTATGGGCTAGGCTCGGAGAAGGCCTCTGTGTCAGGCTTGGCGACAGCCTCAGAGCCACTCAAGATGTAGGTGGTGGAGCCGGTGTGTGTCTTGCCGTCAGAGCCCACGGTTGGGAAGAAGGAGACGAGGTCAGTCTCAGCAGAGCTGCCGGAGCCAACAGTGGTGGTGTATGGGCTAGGCTCGGAGAAGGTCTCTGTGTCAGGCTTGGCGACAGCCTCAGAGCCACTCAAGATGTAGGTGGTGGAGCCGGTGTGTGTCTTGCCGTCAGAGCCCACGGTTGGGAAGAAGGAGACGAGGTCAGTCTCAGCAGAGCTGCCGGAGCCAACAGTGGTGGTGTATGGGCTAGGCTCGGAGAAGGCCTCTGTGTCAGGCTTGGGGACAGCCTCAGAGCCACTCAAGATGTAGGTGGTGGAGCCGGTGTGTGTCTTGCCGTCAGAGCCCACGGTTGGGAAGAAGGAGACGAGGTCAGTCTCAGCAGAGCTGCCGGAGCCAACAGTGGTGGTGTATGGGCTAGGCTCGGAGAAGGTCTCTGTGTCAGGCTTGGGGACAGCCTCAGAGCCACTCAAGATGTAGGTGGTGGAGCCGGTGTGTGTCTTGCCGTCAGAGCCCACGGTTGGGAAGAAGGAGACGAGGTCAGTCTCAGCAGAGCTGCCGGAGCCAACAGTGGTGGTGTATGGGCTAGGCTCGGAGAAGGTCTCTGTGTCAGGCTTGGGGACAGCCTCAGAGCCACTCAAGATGTAGGTGGTGGAGCCGGTGTGTGTCTTGCCGTCAGAGCCCACGGTTGGGAAGAAGGAGACGAGGTCAGTCTCAGCAGAGCTGCCGGAGCCAACAGTGGTGGTGTATGGGCTAGGCTCGGAGAAGGTCTCTGTGTCAGGCTTGGGGACAGCCTCAGAGCCACTCAAGATGTAGGTGGTGGAGCCGGTGTGTGTCTTGCCGTCAGAGCCCACGGTTGGGAAGAAGGAGACGAGGTCAGTCTCAGCAGAGCTGCCGGAGCCAACAGTGGTGGTGTATGGGCTAGGCTCGGAGAAGGTCTCTGTGTCAGGCTTGGGGACAGCCTCAGAGCCACTCAAGATGTAGGTGGTGGAGCCGGTGTGTGTCTTGCCGTCAGAGCCCACGGTTGGGAAGAAGGAGACGAGGTCAGTCTCAGCAGAGCTGCCGGAGCCAACAGTGGTGGTGTATGGGCTAGGCTCGGAGAAGGTCTCTGTGTCAGGCTTGGCGACAGCCTCAGAGCCACTCAAGATGTAGGTGGTGGAGCCGGTGTGTGTCTTGCCGTCAGAGCCCACGGTTGGGAAGAAGGAGACGAGGTCAGTCTCAGCAGAGCTGCCGGAGCCAACAGTGGTGGTGTATGGGCTAGGCTCGGAGAAGGTCTCTGTGTCAGGCTTGGCGACAGCCTCAGAGCCACTCAAGATGTAGGTGGTGGAGCCGGTGTGTGTCTTGCCGTCAGAGCCCACGGTTGGGAAGAAGGAGACCAGATCGGTTTCTGAGGAGCTGCCGGAGCCAACAGTGGTGGTGTATGGGCTAGGCTCGGAGAAGGCCTCTGTGTCAGGCTTGGGGACAGCCTCAGAGCCACTCAAGATGTAGGTGGTGGAGCCGGTGTGTGTCTTGCCGTCAGAGCCCACGGTTGGGAAGAAGGAGACGAGGTCAGTCTCAGCAGAGCTGCCGGAGCCAACAGTGGTGGTGTATGGGCTAGGCTCGGAGAAGGTCTCTGTGTCAGGCTTGGCGACAGCCTCAGAGCCACTCAAGATGTAGGTGGTGGAGCCGGTGTGTGTCTTGCCGTCAGAGCCCACGGTTGGGAAGAAGGAGACCAGATCGGTTTCTGAGGAGCTGCCGGAGCCAACAGTGGTGGTGTATGGGCTAGGCTCGGAGAAGGTCTCTGTGTCAGGCTTGGGGACAGCCTCAGAGCCACTCAAGATGTAGGTGGTGGAGCCGGTGTGTGTCTTGCCGTCAGAGCCCACGGTTGGGAAGAAGGAGACCAGATCGGTTTCTGAGGAGCTGCCGGAGCCAACAGTGGTGGTGTATGGGCTAGGCTCGGAGAAGGCCTCTGTGTCAGGCTTGGGGACAGCCTCAGAGCCACTCAAGATGTAGGTGGTGGAGCCGGTGTGTGTCTTGCCGTCAGAGCCCACGGTTGGGAAGAAGGAGACGAGGTCAGTCTCAGCAGAGCTGCCGGAGCCAACAGTGGTGGTGTATGGGCTAGGCTCGGAGAAGGTCTCTGTGTCAGGCTTGGCGACAGCCTCAGAGCCACTCAAGATGTAGGTGGTGGAGCCGGTGTGTGTCTTGCCGTCAGAGCCCACGGTTGGGAAGAAGGAGACGAGGTCAGTCTCAGCAGAGCTGCCGGAGCCAACAGTGGTGGTGTATGGGCTAGGCTCGGAGAAGGTCTCTGTGTCAGGCTTGGGGACAGCCTCAGAGCCACTCAAGATGTAGGTGGTGGAGCCGGTGTGTGTCTTGCCGTCAGAGCCCACGGTTGGGAAGAAGGAGACGAGGTCAGTCTCAGCAGAGCTGCCGGAGCCAACAGTGGTGGTGTATGGGCTAGGCTCGGAGAAGGTCTCTGTGTCAGGCTTGGCGACAGCCTCAGAGCCACTCAAGATGTAGGTGGTGGAGCCGGTGTGTGTCTTGCCGTCAGAGCCCACGGTTGGGAAGAAGGAGACGAGGTCAGTCTCAGCAGAGCTGCCGGAGCCAACAGTGGTGGTGTATGGGCTAGGCTCGGAGAAGGTCTCTGTGTCAGGCTTGGCGACAGCCTCAGAGCCACTCAAGATGTAGGTGGTGGAGCCGGTGTGTGTCTTGCCGTCAGAGCCCACGGTTGGGAAGAAGGAGACCAGATCGGTTTCTGAGGAGCTGCCGGAGCCAACAGTGGTGGTGTATGGGCTAGGCTCGGAGAAGGTCTCTGTGTCAGGCTTGGGGACAGCCTCAGAGCCACTCAAGATGTAGGTGGTGGAGCCGGTGTGTGTCTTGCCGTCAGAGCCCACGGTTGGGAAGAAGGAGACGAGGTCAGTCTCAGCAGAGCTGCCGGAGCCAACAGTGGTGGTGTATGGGCTAGGCTCGGAGAAGGTCTCTGTGTCAGGCTTGGCGACAGCCTCAGAGCCACTCAAGATGTAGGTGGTGGAGCCGGTGTGTGTCTTGCCGTCAGAGCCCACGGTTGGGAAGAAGGAGACCAGATCGGTTTCTGAGGAGCTGCCGGAGCCAACAGTGGTGGTGTATGGGCTAGGCTCGGAGAAGGTCTCTGTGTCAGGCTTGGGGACAGCCTCAGAGCCACTCAAGATGTAGGTGGTGGAGCCGGTGTGTGTCTTGCCGTCAGAGCCCACGGTTGGGAAGAAGGAGACGAGGTCAGTCTCAGCAGAGCTGCCGGAGCCAACAGTGGTGGTGTATGGGCTAGGCTCGGAGAAGGTCTCTGTGTCAGGCTTGGGGACAGCCTCAGAGCCACTCAAGATGTAGGTGGTGGAGCCGGTGTGTGTCTTGCCGTCAGAGCCCACGGTTGGGAAGAAGGAGACGAGGTCAGTCTCAGCAGAGCTGCCGGAGCCAACAGTGGTGGTGTATGGGCTAGGCTCGGAGAAGGTCTCTGTGTCAGGCTTGGGGACAGCCTCAGAGCCACTCAAGATGTAGGTGGTGGAGCCGGTGTGTGTCTTGCCGTCAGAGCCCACGGTTGGGAAGAAGGAGACGAGGTCAGTCTCAGCAGAGCTGCCGGAGCCAACAGTGGTGGTGTATGGGCTAGGCTCGGAGAAGGTCTCTGTGTCAGGCTTGGCGACAGCCTCAGAGCCACTCAAGATGTAGGTGGTGGAGCCGGTGTGTGTCTTGCCGTCAGAGCCCACGGTTGGGAAGAAGGAGACGAGGTCAGTCTCAGCAGAGCTGCCGGAGCCAACAGTGGTGGTGTATGGGCTAGGCTCGGAGAAGGTCTCTGTGTCAGGCTTGGGGACAGCCTCAGAGCCACTCAAGATGTAGGTGGTGGAGCCGGTGTGTGTCTTGCCGTCAGAGCCCACGGTTGGGAAGAAGGAGACCAGATCGGTTTCTGAGGAGCTGCCGGAGCCAACAGTGGTGGTGTATGGGCTAGGCTCGGAGAAGGTCTCTGTGTCAGGCTTGGGGACAGCCTCAGAGCCACTCAAGATGTAGGTGGTGGAGCCGGTGTGTGTCTTGCCGTCAGAGCCCACGGTTGGGAAGAAGGAGACGAGGTCAGTCTCAGCAGAGCTGCCGGAGCCAACAGTGGTGGTGTATGGGCTAGGCTCGGAGAAGGTCTCTGTGTCAGGCTTGGCGACAGCCTCAGAGCCACTCAAGATGTAGGTGGTGGAGCCGGTGTGTGTCTTGCCGTCAGAGCCCACGGTTGGGAAGAAGGAGACCAGATCGGTTTCTGAGGAGCTGCCGGAGCCAACAGTGGTGGTGTATGGGCTAGGCTCGGAGAAGGTCTCTGTGTCAGGCTTGGGGACAGCCTCAGAGCCACTCAAGATGTAGGTGGTGGAGCCGGTGTGTGTCTTGCCGTCAGAGCCCACGGTTGGGAAGAAGGAGACCAGATCGGTTTCTGAGGAGCTGCCGGAGCCAACAGTGGTGGTGTATGGGCTAGGCTCGGAGAAGGTCTCTGTGTCAGGCTTGGGGACAGCCTCAGAGCCACTCAAGATGTAGGTGGTGGAGCCGGTGTGTGTCTTGCCGTCAGAGCCCACGGTTGGGAAGAAGGAGACCAGATCGGTTTCTGAGGAGCTGCCGGAGCCAACAGTGGTGGTGTATGGGCTAGGCTCGGAGAAGGTCTCTGTGTCAGGCTTGGGGACAGCCTCAGAGCCACTCAAGATGTAGGTGGTGGAGCCGGTGTGTGTCTTGCCGTCAGAGCCCACGGTTGGGAAGAAGGAGACCAGATCGGTTTCTGAGGAGCTGCCGGAGCCAACAGTGGTGGTGTATGGGCTAGGCTCGGAGAAGGTCTCTGTGTCAGGCTTGGCGACAGCCTCAGAGCCACTCAAGATGTAGGTGGTGGAGCCGGTGTGTGTCTTGCCGTCAGAGCCCACGGTTGGGAAGAAGGAGACCAGATCGGTTTCTGAGGAGCTGCCGGAGCCAACAGTGGTGGTGTATGGGCTAGGCTCGGAGAAGGTCTCTGTGTCAGGCTTGGGGACAGCCTCAGAGCCACTCAAGATGTAGGTGGTGGAGCCGGTGTGTGTCTTGCCGTCAGAGCCCACGGTTGGGAAGAAGGAGACGAGGTCAGTCTCAGCAGAGCTGCCGGAGCCAACAGTGGTGGTGTATGGGCTAGGCTCGGAGAAGGTCTCTGTGTCAGGCTTGGGGACAGCCTCAGAGCCACTCAAGATGTAGGTGGTGGAGCCGGTGTGTGTCTTGCCGTCAGAGCCCACGGTTGGGAAGAAGGAGACCAGATCGGTTTCTGAGGAGCTGCCGGAGCCAACAGTGGTGGTGTATGGGCTAGGCTCGGAGAAGGTCTCTGTGTCAGGCTTGGCGACAGCCTCAGAGCCACTCAAGATGTAGGTGGTGGAGCCGGTGTGTGTCTTGCCGTCAGAGCCCACGGTTGGGAAGAAGGAGACGAGGTCAGTCTCAGCAGAGCTGCCGGAGCCAACAGTGGTGGTGTATGGGCTAGGCTCGGAGAAGGTCTCTGTGTCAGGCTTGGGGACAGCCTCAGAGCCACTCAAGATGTAGGTGGTGGAGCCGGTGTGTGTCTTGCCGTCAGAGCCCACGGTTGGGAAGAAGGAGACGAGGTCAGTCTCAGCAGAGCTGCCGGAGCCAACAGTGGTGGTGTATGGGCTAGGCTCGGAGAAGGTCTCTGTGTCAGGCTTGGGGACAGCCTCAGAGCCACTCAAGATGTAGGTGGTGGAGCCGGTGTGTGTCTTGCCGTCAGAGCCCACGGTTGGGAAGAAGGAGACCAGATCGGTTTCTGAGGAGCTGCCGGAGCCAACAGTGGTGGTGTATGGGCTAGGCTCGGAGAAGGTCTCTGTGTCAGGCTTGGCGACAGCCTCAGAGCCACTCAAGATGTAGGTGGTGGAGCCGGTGTGTGTCTTGCCGTCAGAGCCCACGGTTGGGAAGAAGGAGACGAGGTCAGTCTCAGCAGAGCTGCCGGAGCCAACAGTGGTGGTGTATGGGCTAGGCTCGGAGAAGGTCTCTGTGTCAGGCTTGGGGACAGCCTCAGAGCCACTCAAGATGTAGGTGGTGGAGCCGGTGTGTGTCTTGCCGTCAGAGCCCACGGTTGGGAAGAAGGAGACGAGGTCAGTCTCAGCAGAGCTGCCGGAGCCAACAGTGGTGGTGTATGGGCTAGGCTCGGAGAAGGTCTCTGTGTCAGGCTTGGCGACAGCCTCAGAGCCACTCAAGATGTAGGTGGTGGAGCCGGTGTGTGTCTTGCCGTCAGAGCCCACGGTTGGGAAGAAGGAGACGAGGTCAGTCTCAGCAGAGCTGCCGGAGCCAACAGTGGTGGTGTATGGGCTAGGCTCGGAGAAGGCCTCTGTGTCAGGCTTGGGGACAGCCTCAGAGCCACTCAAGATGTAGGTGGTGGAGCCGGTGTGTGTCTTGCCGTCAGAGCCCACGGTTGGGAAGAAGGAGACGAGGTCAGTCTCAGCAGAGCTGCCGGAGCCAACAGTGGTGGTGTATGGGCTAGGCTCGGAGAAGGTCTCTGTGTCAGGCTTGGGGACAGCCTCAGAGCCACTCAAGATGTAGGTGGTGGAGCCGGTGTGTGTCTTGCCGTCAGAGCCCACGGTTGGGAAGAAGGAGACGAGGTCAGTCTCAGCAGAGCTGCCGGAGCCAACAGTGGTGGTGTATGGGCTAGGCTCGGAGAAGGCCTCTGTGTCAGGCTTGGGGACAGCCTCAGAGCCACTCAAGATGTAGGTGGTGGAGCCGGTGTGTGTCTTGCCGTCAGAGCCCACGGTTGGGAAGAAGGAGACGAGGTCAGTCTCAGCAGAGCTGCCGGAGCCAACAGTGGTGGTGTATGGGCTAGGCTCGGAGAAGGTCTCTGTGTCAGGCTTGGGGACAGCCTCAGAGCCACTCAAGATGTAGGTGGTGGAGCCGGTGTGTGTCTTGCCGTCAGAGCCCACGGTTGGGAAGAAGGAGACCAGATCGGTTTCTGAGGAGCTGCCGGAGCCAACAGTGGTGGTGTATGGGCTAGGCTCGGAGAAGGTCTCTGTGTCAGGCTTGGGGACAGCCTCAGAGCCACTCAAGATGTAGGTGGTGGAGCCGGTGTGTGTCTTGCCGTCAGAGCCCACGGTTGGGAAGAAGGAGACCAGATCGGTTTCTGAGGAGCTGCCGGAGCCAACAGTGGTGGTGTATGGGCTAGGCTCGGAGAAGGTCTCTGTGTCAGGCTTGGGGACAGCCTCAGAGCCACTCAAGATGTAGGTGGTGGAGCCGGTGTGTGTCTTGCCGTCAGAGCCCACGGTTGGGAAGAAGGAGACGAGGTCAGTCTCAGCAGAGCTGCCGGAGCCAACAGTGGTGGTGTATGGGCTAGGCTCGGAGAAGGTCTCTGTGTCAGGCTTGGGGACAGCCTCAGAGCCACTCAAGATGTAGGTGGTGGAGCCGGTGTGTGTCTTGCCGTCAGAGCCCACGGTTGGGAAGAAGGAGACCAGATCGGTTTCTGAGGAGCTGCCGGAGCCAACAGTGGTGGTGTATGGGCTAGGCTCGGAGAAGGTCTCTGTGTCAGGCTTGGGGACAGCCTCAGAGCCACTCAAGATGTAGGTGGTGGAGCCGGTGTGTGTCTTGCCGTCAGAGCCCACGGTTGGGAAGAAGGAGACCAGATCGGTTTCTGAGGAGCTGCCGGAGCCAACAGTGGTGGTGTATGGGCTAGGCTCGGAGAAGGTCTCTGTGTCAGGCTTGGGGACAGCCTCAGAGCCACTCAAGATGTAGGTGGTGGAGCCGGTGTGTGTCTTGCCGTCAGAGCCCACGGTTGGGAAGAAGGAGACCAGATCGGTTTCTGAGGAGCTGCCGGAGCCAACAGTGGTGGTGTATGGGCTAGGCTCGGAGAAGGTCTCTGTGTCAGGCTTGGCGACAGCCTCAGAGCCACTCAAGATGTAGGTGGTGGAGCCGGTGTGTGTCTTGCCGTCAGAGCCCACGGTTGGGAAGAAGGAGACCAGATCGGTTTCTGAGGAGCTGCCGGAGCCAACAGTGGTGGTGTATGGGCTAGGCTCGGAGAAGGTCTCTGTGTCAGGCTTGGGGACAGCCTCAGAGCCACTCAAGATGTAGGTGGTGGAGCCGGTGTGTGTCTTGCCGTCAGAGCCCACGGTTGGGAAGAAGGAGACGAGGTCAGTCTCAGCAGAGCTGCCGGAGCCAACAGTGGTGGTGTATGGGCTAGGCTCGGAGAAGGTCTCTGTGTCAGGCTTGGGGACAGCCTCAGAGCCACTCAAGATGTAGGTGGTGGAGCCGGTGTGTGTCTTGCCGTCAGAGCCCACGGTTGGGAAGAAGGAGACCAGATCGGTTTCTGAGGAGCTGCCGGAGCCAACAGTGGTGGTGTATGGGCTAGGCTCGGAGAAGGTCTCTGTGTCAGGCTTGGCGACAGCCTCAGAGCCACTCAAGATGTAGGTGGTGGAGCCGGTGTGTGTCTTGCCGTCAGAGCCCACGGTTGGGAAGAAGGAGACGAGGTCAGTCTCAGCAGAGCTGCCGGAGCCAACAGTGGTGGTGTATGGGCTAGGCTCGGAGAAGGTCTCTGTGTCAGGCTTGGGGACAGCCTCAGAGCCACTCAAGATGTAGGTGGTGGAGCCGGTGTGTGTCTTGCCGTCAGAGCCCACGGTTGGGAAGAAGGAGACGAGGTCAGTCTCAGCAGAGCTGCCGGAGCCAACAGTGGTGGTGTATGGGCTAGGCTCGGAGAAGGTCTCTGTGTCAGGCTTGGGGACAGCCTCAGAGCCACTCAAGATGTAGGTGGTGGAGCCGGTGTGTGTCTTGCCGTCAGAGCCCACGGTTGGGAAGAAGGAGACCAGATCGGTTTCTGAGGAGCTGCCGGAGCCAACAGTGGTGGTGTATGGGCTAGGCTCGGAGAAGGTCTCTGTGTCAGGCTTGGCGACAGCCTCAGAGCCACTCAAGATGTAGGTGGTGGAGCCGGTGTGTGTCTTGCCGTCAGAGCCCACGGTTGGGAAGAAGGAGACGAGGTCAGTCTCAGCAGAGCTGCCGGAGCCAACAGTGGTGGTGTATGGGCTAGGCTCGGAGAAGGTCTCTGTGTCAGGCTTGGGGACAGCCTCAGAGCCACTCAAGATGTAGGTGGTGGAGCCGGTGTGTGTCTTGCCGTCAGAGCCCACGGTTGGGAAGAAGGAGACGAGGTCAGTCTCAGCAGAGCTGCCGGAGCCAACAGTGGTGGTGTATGGGCTAGGCTCGGAGAAGGTCTCTGTGTCAGGCTTGGGGACAGCCTCAGAGCCACTCAAGATGTAGGTGGTGGAGCCGGTGTGTGTCTTGCCGTCAGAGCCCACGGTTGGGAAGAAGGAGACGAGGTCAGTCTCAGCAGAGCTGCCGGAGCCAACAGTGGTGGTGTATGGGCTAGGCTCGGAGAAGGTCTCTGTGTCAGGCTTGGGGACAGCCTCAGAGCCACTCAAGATGTAGGTGGTGGAGCCGGTGTGTGTCTTGCCGTCAGAGCCCACGGTTGGGAAGAAGGAGACGAGGTCAGTCTCAGCAGAGCTGCCGGAGCCAACAGTGGTGGTGTATGGGCTAGGCTCGGAGAAGGTCTCTGTGTCAGGCTTGGGGACAGCCTCAGAGCCACTCAAGATGTAGGTGGTGGAGCCGGTGTGTGTCTTGCCGTCAGAGCCCACGGTTGGGAAGAAGGAGACCAGATCGGTTTCTGAGGAGCTGCCGGAGCCAACAGTGGTGGTGTATGGGCTAGGCTCGGAGAAGGCCTCTGTGTCAGGCTTGGGGACAGCCTCAGAGCCACTCAAGATGTAGGTGGTGGAGCCGGTGTGTGTCTTGCCGTCAGAGCCCACGGTTGGGAAGAAGGAGACCAGATCGGTTTCTGAGGAGCTGCCGGAGCCAACAGTGGTGGTGTATGGGCTAGGCTCGGAGAAGGCCTCTGTGTCAGGCTTGGGGACAGCCTCAGAGCCACTCAAGATGTAGGTGGTGGAGCCGGTGTGTGTCTTGCCGTCAGAGCCCACGGTTGGGAAGAAGGAGACGAGGTCAGTCTCAGCAGAGCTGCCGGAGCCAACAGTGGTGGTGTATGGGCTAGGCTCGGAGAAGGTCTCTGTGTCAGGCTTGGGGACAGCCTCAGAGCCACTCAAGATGTAGGTGGTGGAGCCGGTGTGTGTCTTGCCGTCAGAGCCCACGGTTGGGAAGAAGGAGACGAGGTCAGTCTCAGCAGAGCTGCCGGAGCCAACAGTGGTGGTGTATGGGCTAGGCTCGGAGAAGGTCTCTGTGTCAGGCTTGGGGACAGCCTCAGAGCCACTCAAGATGTAGGTGGTGGAGCCGGTGTGTGTCTTGCCGTCAGAGCCCACGGTTGGGAAGAAGGAGACGAGGTCAGTCTCAGCAGAGCTGCCGGAGCCAACAGTGGTGGTGTATGGGCTAGGCTCGGAGAAGGTCTCTGTGTCAGGCTTGGCGACAGCCTCAGAGCCACTCAAGATGTAGGTGGTGGAGCCGGTGTGTGTCTTGCCGTCAGAGCCCACGGTTGGGAAGAAGGAGACCAGATCGGTTTCTGAGGAGCTGCCGGAGCCAACAGTGGTGGTGTATGGGCTAGGCTCGGAGAAGGTCTCTGTGTCAGGCTTGGGGACAGCCTCAGAGCCACTCAAGATGTAGGTGGTGGAGCCGGTGTGTGTCTTGCCGTCAGAGCCCACGGTTGGGAAGAAGGAGACGAGGTCAGTCTCAGCAGAGCTGCCGGAGCCAACAGTGGTGGTGTATGGGCTAGGCTCGGAGAAGGTCTCTGTGTCAGGCTTGGCGACAGCCTCAGAGCCACTCAAGATGTAGGTGGTGGAGCCGGTGTGTGTCTTGCCGTCAGAGCCCACGGTTGGGAAGAAGGAGACGAGGTCAGTCTCAGCAGAGCTGCCGGAGCCAACAGTGGTGGTGTATGGGCTAGGCTCGGAGAAGGTCTCTGTGTCAGGCTTGGGGACAGCCTCAGAGCCACTCAAGATGTAGGTGGTGGAGCCGGTGTGTGTCTTGCCGTCAGAGCCCACGGTTGGGAAGAAGGAGACGAGGTCAGTCTCAGCAGAGCTGCCGGAGCCAACAGTGGTGGTGTATGGGCTAGGCTCGGAGAAGGTCTCTGTGTCAGGCTTGGGGACAGCCTCAGAGCCACTCAAGATGTAGGTGGTGGAGCCGGTGTGTGTCTTGCCGTCAGAGCCCACGGTTGGGAAGAAGGAGACGAGGTCAGTCTCAGCAGAGCTGCCGGAGCCAACAGTGGTGGTGTATGGGCTAGGCTCGGAGAAGGTCTCTGTGTCAGGCTTGGCGACAGCCTCAGAGCCACTCAAGATGTAGGTGGTGGAGCCGGTGTGTGTCTTGCCGTCAGAGCCCACGGTTGGGAAGAAGGAGACGAGGTCAGTCTCAGCAGAGCTGCCGGAGCCAACAGTGGTGGTGTATGGGCTAGGCTCGGAGAAGGTCTCTGTGTCAGGCTTGGGGACAGCCTCAGAGCCACTCAAGATGTAGGTGGTGGAGCCGGTGTGTGTCTTGCCGTCAGAGCCCACGGTTGGGAAGAAGGAGACCAGATCGGTTTCTGAGGAGCTGCCGGAGCCAACAGTGGTGGTGTATGGGCTAGGCTCGGAGAAGGTCTCTGTGTCAGGCTTGGGGACAGCCTCAGAGCCACTCAAGATGTAGGTGGTGGAGCCGGTGTGTGTCTTGCCGTCAGAGCCCACGGTTGGGAAGAAGGAGACGAGGTCAGTCTCAGCAGAGCTGCCGGAGCCAACAGTGGTGGTGTATGGGCTAGGCTCGGAGAAGGTCTCTGTGTCAGGCTTGGCGACAGCCTCAGAGCCACTCAAGATGTAGGTGGTGGAGCCGGTGTGTGTCTTGCCGTCAGAGCCCACGGTTGGGAAGAAGGAGACCAGATCGGTTTCTGAGGAGCTGCCGGAGCCAACAGTGGTGGTGTATGGGCTAGGCTCGGAGAAGGTCTCTGTGTCAGGCTTGGGGACAGCCTCAGAGCCACTCAAGATGTAGGTGGTGGAGCCGGTGTGTGTCTTGCCGTCAGAGCCCACGGTTGGGAAGAAGGAGACCAGATCGGTTTCTGAGGAGCTGCCGGAGCCAACAGTGGTGGTGTATGGGCTAGGCTCGGAGAAGGTCTCTGTGTCAGGCTTGGGGACAGCCTCAGAGCCACTCAAGATGTAGGTGGTGGAGCCGGTGTGTGTCTTGCCGTCAGAGCCCACGGTTGGGAAGAAGGAGACGAGGTCAGTCTCAGCAGAGCTGCCGGAGCCAACAGTGGTGGTGTATGGGCTAGGCTCGGAGAAGGTCTCTGTGTCAGGCTTGGGGACAGCCTCAGAGCCACTCAAGATGTAGGTGGTGGAGCCGGTGTGTGTCTTGCCGTCAGAGCCCACGGTTGGGAAGAAGGAGACGAGGTCAGTCTCAGCAGAGCTGCCGGAGCCAACAGTGGTGGTGTATGGGCTAGGCTCGGAGAAGGTCTCTGTGTCAGGCTTGGCGACAGCCTCAGAGCCACTCAAGATGTAGGTGGTGGAGCCGGTGTGTGTCTTGCCGTCAGAGCCCACGGTTGGGAAGAAGGAGACGAGGTCAGTCTCAGCAGAGCTGCCGGAGCCAACAGTGGTGGTGTATGGGCTAGGCTCGGAGAAGGTCTCTGTGTCAGGCTTGGCGACAGCCTCAGAGCCACTCAAGATGTAGGTGGTGGAGCCGGTGTGTGTCTTGCCGTCAGAGCCCACGGTTGGGAAGAAGGAGACGAGGTCAGTCTCAGCAGAGCTGCCGGAGCCAACAGTGGTGGTGTATGGGCTAGGCTCGGAGAAGGTCTCTGTGTCAGGCTTGGGGACAGCCTCAGAGCCACTCAAGATGTAGGTGGTGGAGCCGGTGTGTGTCTTGCCGTCAGAGCCCACGGTTGGGAAGAAGGAGACCAGATCGGTTTCTGAGGAGCTGCCGGAGCCAACAGTGGTGGTGTATGGGCTAGGCTCGGAGAAGGTCTCTGTGTCAGGCTTGGGGACAGCCTCAGAGCCACTCAAGATGTAGGTGGTGGAGCCGGTGTGTGTCTTGCCGTCAGAGCCCACGGTTGGGAAGAAGGAGACGAGGTCAGTCTCAGCAGAGCTGCCGGAGCCAACAGTGGTGGTGTATGGGCTAGGCTCGGAGAAGGTCTCTGTGTCAGGCTTGGGGACAGCCTCAGAGCCACTCAAGATGTAGGTGGTGGAGCCGGTGTGTGTCTTGCCGTCAGAGCCCACGGTTGGGAAGAAGGAGACCAGATCGGTTTCTGAGGAGCTGCCGGAGCCAACAGTGGTGGTGTATGGGCTAGGCTCGGAGAAGGTCTCTGTGTCAGGCTTGGGGACAGCCTCAGAGCCACTCAAGATGTAGGTGGTGGAGCCGGTGTGTGTCTTGCCGTCAGAGCCCACGGTTGGGAAGAAGGAGACCAGATCGGTTTCTGAGGAGCTGCCGGAGCCAACAGTGGTGGTGTATGGGCTAGGCTCGGAGAAGGTCTCTGTGTCAGGCTTGGGGACAGCCTCAGAGCCACTCAAGATGTAGGTGGTGGAGCCGGTGTGTGTCTTGCCGTCAGAGCCCACGGTTGGGAAGAAGGAGACCAGATCGGTTTCTGAGGAGCTGCCGGAGCCAACAGTGGTGGTGTATGGGCTAGGCTCGGAGAAGGTCTCTGTGTCAGGCTTGGGGACAGCCTCAGAGCCACTCAAGATGTAGGTGGTGGAGCCGGTGTGTGTCTTGCCGTCAGAGCCCACGGTTGGGAAGAAGGAGACCAGATCGGTTTCTGAGGAGCTGCCGGAGCCAACAGTGGTGGTGTATGGGCTAGGCTCGGAGAAGGTCTCTGTGTCAGGCTTGGCGACAGCCTCAGAGCCACTCAAGATGTAGGTGGTGGAGCCGGTGTGTGTCTTGCCGTCAGAGCCCACGGTTGGGAAGAAGGAGACCAGATCGGTTTCTGAGGAGCTGCCGGAGCCAACAGTGGTGGTGTATGGGCTAGGCTCGGAGAAGGTCTCTGTGTCAGGCTTGGGGACAGCCTCAGAGCCACTCAAGATGTAGGTGGTGGAGCCGGTGTGTGTCTTGCCGTCAGAGCCCACGGTTGGGAAGAAGGAGACGAGGTCAGTCTCAGCAGAGCTGCCGGAGCCAACAGTGGTGGTGTATGGGCTAGGCTCGGAGAAGGTCTCTGTGTCAGGCTTGGCGACAGCCTCAGAGCCACTCAAGATGTAGGTGGTGGAGCCGGTGTGTGTCTTGCCGTCAGAGCCCACGGTTGGGAAGAAGGAGACCAGATCGGTTTCTGAGGAGCTGCCGGAGCCAACAGTGGTGGTGTATGGGCTAGGCTCGGAGAAGGTCTCTGTGTCAGGCTTGGGGACAGCCTCAGAGCCACTCAAGATGTAGGTGGTGGAGCCGGTGTGTGTCTTGCCGTCAGAGCCCACGGTTGGGAAGAAGGAGACCAGATCGGTTTCTGAGGAGCTGCCGGAGCCAACAGTGGTGGTGTATGGGCTAGGCTCGGAGAAGGTCTCTGTGTCAGGCTTGGGGACAGCCTCAGAGCCACTCAAGATGTAGGTGGTGGAGCCGGTGTGTGTCTTGCCGTCAGAGCCCACGGTTGGGAAGAAGGAGACGAGGTCAGTCTCAGCAGAGCTGCCGGAGCCAACAGTGGTGGTGTATGGGCTAGGCTCGGAGAAGGTCTCTGTGTCAGGCTTGGGGACAGCCTCAGAGCCACTCAAGATGTAGGTGGTGGAGCCGGTGTGTGTCTTGCCGTCAGAGCCCACGGTTGGGAAGAAGGAGACGAGGTCAGTCTCAGCAGAGCTGCCGGAGCCAACAGTGGTGGTGTATGGGCTAGGCTCGGAGAAGGTCTCTGTGTCAGGCTTGGCGACAGCCTCAGAGCCACTCAAGATGTAGGTGGTGGAGCCGGTGTGTGTCTTGCCGTCAGAGCCCACGGTTGGGAAGAAGGAGACGAGGTCAGTCTCAGCAGAGCTGCCGGAGCCAACAGTGGTGGTGTATGGGCTAGGCTCGGAGAAGGTCTCTGTGTCAGGCTTGGCGACAGCCTCAGAGCCACTCAAGATGTAGGTGGTGGAGCCGGTGTGTGTCTTGCCGTCAGAGCCCACGGTTGGGAAGAAGGAGACGAGGTCAGTCTCAGCAGAGCTGCCGGAGCCAACAGTGGTGGTGTATGGGCTAGGCTCGGAGAAGGTCTCTGTGTCAGGCTTGGGGACAGCCTCAGAGCCACTCAAGATGTAGGTGGTGGAGCCGGTGTGTGTCTTGCCGTCAGAGCCCACGGTTGGGAAGAAGGAGACCAGATCGGTTTCTGAGGAGCTGCCGGAGCCAACAGTGGTGGTGTATGGGCTAGGCTCGGAGAAGGTCTCTGTGTCAGGCTTGGGGACAGCCTCAGAGCCACTCAAGATGTAGGTGGTGGAGCCGGTGTGTGTCTTGCCGTCAGAGCCCACGGTTGGGAAGAAGGAGACGAGGTCAGTCTCAGCAGAGCTGCCGGAGCCAACAGTGGTGGTGTATGGGCTAGGCTCGGAGAAGGTCTCTGTGTCAGGCTTGGGGACAGCCTCAGAGCCACTCAAGATGTAGGTGGTGGAGCCGGTGTGTGTCTTGCCGTCAGAGCCCACGGTTGGGAAGAAGGAGACCAGATCGGTTTCTGAGGAGCTGCCGGAGCCAACAGTGGTGGTGTATGGGCTAGGCTCGGAGAAGGTCTCTGTGTCAGGCTTGGGGACAGCCTCAGAGCCACTCAAGATGTAGGTGGTGGAGCCGGTGTGTGTCTTGCCGTCAGAGCCCACGGTTGGGAAGAAGGAGACCAGATCGGTTTCTGAGGAGCTGCCGGAGCCAACAGTGGTGGTGTATGGGCTAGGCTCGGAGAAGGTCTCTGTGTCAGGCTTGGGGACAGCCTCAGAGCCACTCAAGATGTAGGTGGTGGAGCCGGTGTGTGTCTTGCCGTCAGAGCCCACGGTTGGGAAGAAGGAGACCAGATCGGTTTCTGAGGAGCTGCCGGAGCCAACAGTGGTGGTGTATGGGCTAGGCTCGGAGAAGGTCTCTGTGTCAGGCTTGGGGACAGCCTCAGAGCCACTCAAGATGTAGGTGGTGGAGCCGGTGTGTGTCTTGCCGTCAGAGCCCACGGTTGGGAAGAAGGAGACCAGATCGGTTTCTGAGGAGCTGCCGGAGCCAACAGTGGTGGTGTATGGGCTAGGCTCGGAGAAGGTCTCTGTGTCAGGCTTGGCGACAGCCTCAGAGCCACTCAAGATGTAGGTGGTGGAGCCGGTGTGTGTCTTGCCGTCAGAGCCCACGGTTGGGAAGAAGGAGACCAGATCGGTTTCTGAGGAGCTGCCGGAGCCAACAGTGGTGGTGTATGGGCTAGGCTCGGAGAAGGTCTCTGTGTCAGGCTTGGGGACAGCCTCAGAGCCACTCAAGATGTAGGTGGTGGAGCCGGTGTGTGTCTTGCCGTCAGAGCCCACGGTTGGGAAGAAGGAGACCAGATCGGTTTCTGAGGAGCTGCCGGAGCCAACAGTGGTGGTGTATGGGCTAGGCTCGGAGAAGGTCTCTGTGTCAGGCTTGGGGACAGCCTCAGAGCCACTCAAGATGTAGGTGGTGGAGCCGGTGTGTGTCTTGCCGTCAGAGCCCACGGTTGGGAAGAAGGAGACGAGGTCAGTCTCAGCAGAGCTGCCGGAGCCAACAGTGGTGGTGTATGGGCTAGGCTCGGAGAAGGTCTCTGTGTCAGGCTTGGGGACAGCCTCAGAGCCACTCAAGATGTAGGTGGTGGAGCCGGTGTGTGTCTTGCCGTCAGAGCCCACGGTTGGGAAGAAGGAGACGAGGTCAGTCTCAGCAGAGCTGCCGGAGCCAACAGTGGTGGTGTATGGGCTAGGCTCGGAGAAGGTCTCTGTGTCAGGCTTGGGGACAGCCTCAGAGCCACTCAAGATGTAGGTGGTGGAGCCGGTGTGTGTCTTGCCGTCAGAGCCCACGGTTGGGAAGAAGGAGACGAGGTCAGTCTCAGCAGAGCTGCCGGAGCCAACAGTGGTGGTGTATGGGCTAGGCTCGGAGAAGGTCTCTGTGTCAGGCTTGGCGACAGCCTCAGAGCCACTCAAGATGTAGGTGGTGGAGCCGGTGTGTGTCTTGCCGTCAGAGCCCACGGTTGGGAAGAAGGAGACGAGGTCAGTCTCAGCAGAGCTGCCGGAGCCAACAGTGGTGGTGTATGGGCTAGGCTCGGAGAAGGTCTCTGTGTCAGGCTTGGCGACAGCCTCAGAGCCACTCAAGATGTAGGTGGTGGAGCCGGTGTGTGTCTTGCCGTCAGAGCCCACGGTTGGGAAGAAGGAGACGAGGTCAGTCTCAGCAGAGCTGCCGGAGCCAACAGTGGTGGTGTATGGGCTAGGCTCGGAGAAGGTCTCTGTGTCAGGCTTGGGGACAGCCTCAGAGCCACTCAAGATGTAGGTGGTGGAGCCGGTGTGTGTCTTGCCGTCAGAGCCCACGGTTGGGAAGAAGGAGACCAGATCGGTTTCTGAGGAGCTGCCGGAGCCAACAGTGGTGGTGTATGGGCTAGGCTCGGAGAAGGTCTCTGTGTCAGGCTTGGGGACAGCCTCAGAGCCACTCAAGATGTAGGTGGTGGAGCCGGTGTGTGTCTTGCCGTCAGAGCCCACGGTTGGGAAGAAGGAGACGAGGTCAGTCTCAGCAGAGCTGCCGGAGCCAACAGTGGTGGTGTATGGGCTAGGCTCGGAGAAGGTCTCTGTGTCAGGCTTGGGGACAGCCTCAGAGCCACTCAAGATGTAGGTGGTGGAGCCGGTGTGTGTCTTGCCGTCAGAGCCCACGGTTGGGAAGAAGGAGACCAGATCGGTTTCTGAGGAGCTGCCGGAGCCAACAGTGGTGGTGTATGGGCTAGGCTCGGAGAAGGTCTCTGTGTCAGGCTTGGGGACAGCCTCAGAGCCACTCAAGATGTAGGTGGTGGAGCCGGTGTGTGTCTTGCCGTCAGAGCCCACGGTTGGGAAGAAGGAGACCAGATCGGTTTCTGAGGAGCTGCCGGAGCCAACAGTGGTGGTGTATGGGCTAGGCTCGGAGAAGGTCTCTGTGTCAGGCTTGGGGACAGCCTCAGAGCCACTCAAGATGTAGGTGGTGGAGCCGGTGTGTGTCTTGCCGTCAGAGCCCACGGTTGGGAAGAAGGAGACCAGATCGGTTTCTGAGGAGCTGCCGGAGCCAACAGTGGTGGTGTATGGGCTAGGCTCGGAGAAGGTCTCTGTGTCAGGCTTGGCGACAGCCTCAGAGCCACTCAAGATGTAGGTGGTGGAGCCGGTGTGTGTCTTGCCGTCAGAGCCCACGGTTGGGAAGAAGGAGACGAGGTCAGTCTCAGCAGAGCTGCCGGAGCCAACAGTGGTGGTGTATGGGCTAGGCTCGGAGAAGGTCTCTGTGTCAGGCTTGGGGACAGCCTCAGAGCCACTCAAGATGTAGGTGGTGGAGCCGGTGTGTGTCTTGCCGTCAGAGCCCACGGTTGGGAAGAAGGAGACCAGATCGGTTTCTGAGGAGCTGCCGGAGCCAACAGTGGTGGTGTATGGGCTAGGCTCGGAGAAGGTCTCTGTGTCAGGCTTGGCGACAGCCTCAGAGCCACTCAAGATGTAGGTGGTGGAGCCGGTGTGTGTCTTGCCGTCAGAGCCCACGGTTGGGAAGAAGGAGATCACATCTGTCTCGGAGCTGCTGCCCTTGTTGACTGTGGTGGTAATCTCAGGCGGCTGGGAGTAGGTTTTGGTGTCGACCAATGTGTAGGTGGTGGAGCCGGTGTGTGTCTTGCCGTCAGAGCCCACGGTTGGGAAGAAGGAGATCACATCTGTCTCGGAGCTGCTGCCCTTGTTGACTGTGGTGGTAATCTCAGGAGGCTGGGAATATTTTTTTGTTGTACTGGTTCTTGGTGGGGGTGGAAGACCACCATTAAACGGATAGTAAACTACTGCTTCAACGGAATATGTTTTGTTACCAAAAGCTACATTATTTGCACGTTGCTTAGTGAAGCCAGATGAAAGACCTGGATTAAGTGGGAAAGTATAATTATAACCACTGCTAAACACTGTTAGTAGACCAGTCTTTTTATTATAGTCAAAATTTTGGACGCCTCCGGTAAAGTAAAAGAATACTAGTGCATTATCAAAATATACTATGTTATAGTTTTCACCAGTGCCTTCTGCACTGTTAATGTAAAAGCTTGGTCCCCTTTGAATAGTTATTCTTTGTTCACCAAGATTTTGTGGACTAGGTTTTGCTATCCAGATACTGCCGCCTCCGTCCAACAGAATTTCACCGGTACCTTTTATCCCGCTCTCAGGTATCTTTAGAGAACCAGCAAATCCAGTACCAGTGGGCACTTTGATCAGACCGTTGTTCGTCAATTGTGTGCTACTAGACCATTCCATGATAGTTTGAAGTCCTACCGAAATAGTACCTTCATTCTGAAACCCATTCTTTGCATCCACAAATATGCTAGACTTAGAACCGTACACAATAGGGTTGGGGCTTACTATATTCATGATACCTTTGTTTATAAGTTGGTCCACATTAAAATTATATTGTGCAATTAAAGGATAAGTTGTATTACTAACAAGTTCCATATCTCCATCAGGCCCAATTATCACGGATCCTGAATCGACAGTAAGAACTGAATTACTATTCATATTATAACTGCCGTTGAATAGGAAAGTACCATCAAGATCTAAACCATTCGATAGGTGGACAGCAACGTTCTTCGTAGTAAAGCTTAGAGTAACATCTTTAAGAACCTTGACTTCATTTGTATAATAAAAGTCAGAAAACTTGTCATTTTCATAGTTGAAATAAACATTTGTATTGTCCGAAAATGTAGAGTTTAGAGACGAGGCCATTCCAGTAGACTGTCCGCTCGCAAACCATAAGCTGAAGCCAAAAAAAAGAATTAAGACTTTTATATTCATAGTTCTCCTTGCTACAGATAGTTGTTGTTGTTGTTGCTGTTTGTTTTTTTTTGCAGTATAAATAGACCTAGTACTTATTGATCTTTCTCTCTTATGCTTTTTACTATTTGATTAATATTATGCTTTTTTCTAGATTTTACTGATTTCCTATTGACTTGTAAAATGAGCCACCCGCTTTTGGTTGCTTTATATATAGCAAAAGGTACAAAATAAAAAATATATTTCATATACCTTGTTCCATGAACGTTATAAAAAACTTCCTAAGAATAAAAGGCATCTCCCTTGAATATTTTTCTGGCTTGTTATAGTGCCTTTGTTTAGATTCTTCAGTAAAGTTTCCAAAATTAGAAAATGGCGAAGAAATGGAGTACATTGAACAAAACATTGCTAAGAACTGGTTCAAATCGTAATTTTTCGACTTCTTTCATCTTTTACAATTATAGTACTGACAGTTCCCATTACTATGAAACGTCATGTTCATACAAAAGAGAAGAAAAGATACTTATGGAAAAGTCAAATTTTACAACAAATGCATTTTACTGTCCTGCCTTCTGTGACAAACCTTCCAAATTAACTTTTTATTTTAGTTATTTATCTTTAATTGCACTTCCTTAATAGTAATAAATGAAAATCTAGGTACATTAATGTTTTTTCGAATCGCTTCAAATTGCCACGTCACTCTTGGGTTTGAAATTTCGTGCTAGAGCTATCTTCTTACAGGAACAAAAATTTACTCTTGTTATTATACATCCGATATCAAAATATATTACAATTATAATGTTACCACGGAAATATATAAGAGTTGAATTCATAGTCACCAATATTATCAGAATCAATCTAAAACAGAATATCTAAAATGGAATATGCAAATCTCCTCCTATTGAAAAAACTCTAGAGTGAATTACTGCCAGTTTTACTACAGCGGTGATACACTCCTACTATTATTAGGACAGCACTTCTTGCTTCTTTTTTGAGATTGATGTATTATTTTGCTGATATTCCATATATGGGCCGCTATTCTCACAATAAAAAAGAAGAAAAAACTTTAACAAATTAGTAATCTACATTTACAGCAGTGAAAATGAAAAGCCTGGGAATATTGTACAAGAGATTCTCCTTGCCCCCTTAAGTCCACAAAATCCTTGTAAACCCTTCTGCAATAAGATGTATAGAACAATAAGCTAAGCTTAGCAAATCTTGAAAGTAAAAGAAACCGGAAGATCGAATATTTTTTCCCTCGAGGAAGTGGTCCGATTCAGGAAAGAAGAAAAAAAAGCTGTGCAACGGAACGAAACTTATCGCCGCTATTGGTGGAAAACGGTCGGTGTTAAAAATCTCCGCGGCCCCTTGCCCCGGAGGGAAAAAACAAAAGAAAAACGAAGAAATTTTTTTCTGCCCGGGAAATTTTTGGCAGGAAAAAGGAAGTTTCTCCCTTTGATGACTAAACATTAATTGTACAAGTATTAAGAATATTTTCCAAGTATCGAAAAGGCTGGGCCCAAATCTCTAGAGTTGACATCGCTTTTTTTGCTCTAAAAAGTGGAATTGCCAGAAAAGTGTGGAAATCCGGTAGTTTCTTTTGAATAAGTTCTCTTTTAGTGAAAGTCACCACGGTTCTATATCTCTTATCCCTCAACAGGACGCAAGGGGAAACTTGCTCGGCTGTTAGGTCTAGATATTCATTTTACGAACTACAATAATATTTGTGATTGTCAATACTATCACTGAAAATATGAGAATGTGAAATTTTCTATTCTATATTTTTTGTTGTTATTTTTCCTTTTTAATGAAGTTTTTGCCATCCACTCTTAGGTAGCCAATGATTTGCAGCAATGCTGTTTTCGATTTCTAGCTATAAAAAACTCGTATGTGCACTGCTTTTACTAGGAATATATGCTCTACTCTTATGGGTAATAGCTCCACATATTTACTTAATATTTTATTTTATATAATTATAAAGTTATTTCTTTTTTTACTCTTTATTCTTTCCATAAGGGTTTAATTGATTAGTTCCTTATTCTCAGGAAAGATTTAATGGTGTCATTTCCTAATCAGGTTACTTAATTGACGTTCTCGGAATCTCTTTCTTATTTTAATATAGTGCAAATATTATTATCACTAAGACGAGTTTCTACTAGGTTGTGAGTGTCTGTTTATAGTAATAATAATAGCTTCAAAGCTTTAACTCTGTGTAAAATATCTAATAAAAGTGAGTATTATGCTAAAATTAGATCAAGGAGAATAGGTAATCTAGATGTGGCTATTTGTTCGAAACCTCAGAAAAATAAAAGCAACTGGTCATCGCGCACTTGACTGCAAGGAAATTGAAAGTAATAACTTTTTCGGTCCAATTGTTTACCGTTACTTTTAAGATGTTATTGTGTAATAATTAGTGTACCGAAAAGAAACAAAAAAGTCTGTGTCGAAAGCTATTACGTTTATGAATGATCATTGATTATTTATTCTATTAATTACACATCCTTTTTTGGATAATATGTAATCGAGTCTATTCAGTTTGTTTCATACAATTCTATCTTATCCACGTCACTCTGAAATTCTAGAATTTGGTTTTTCAGTTACATTACAGTAGAACAAAAAAGATGTTCTAATAATTTTATTTCCGTTAACGTAATTCTGCTATAATAAATTGCTTTAGTAGTAATATTATCAATAAATACCTAGAATGAGCGAATTTTCTTCAAAATCATTAATTATTTTTCAAACTAAAAACAGAAACTATTTTAAAATGTATTTGCAAATCTCCCCGTCTTGAAAGAAATCTAGAGTATAGTTACTCTCTGTCTCTAAGCCAGTGAACCACTCTCACTGTTGAACCTTATTTAGGACAGGACTTCTTCTTTCTTTTTCAAGAATGATGTATCATTTCTGCTGGTGATGTTGCATAAAAAGCCGTTATTCTCGGAATTTAAAGGAAAAAAAGTAAGAAGAGACCTGAACAAATCAGTAAGCTATGCATTTTGCAGCAACCATAAATTGAAGAGGGGGTCGAATGAGTGACTCTCCTGGCCCTTACGTCCATAAAAATTCCAGTAAACCCTTCAACAACCTAAAATTACAAGAACATGTATGGAAAAAACATAAGCTAGACTTGGTAAATCCTACAGAAAAAGAAAATGCAAGATGAAATAATTCTTCCATGAGAAAGTGGTCGTATTCGAGGGAATGCAAACGTTGAGCCCGGAACGAAAAATTATCACCGCTATTGGTGGAAACGGACGGGGTTAAATTTTTCGCGACCTCCTCCGGGAATTAAAAAAAAGAAAAACAAATTCCGGGGGAAACCCAATCGTTAGATTTAAAGTCACAACGGCTCTATATCTTCTTCATTCGGAAAGTTGGTCAATTTTCTGTAGTAGTACTGTAAGTTCTTCATTGTATAATTTCCTACGTACTCTTGACAGCCCCTTGGATATGGACCTTACTAATTCGGAATAAGGACGGCACTCGTTCCACATATTTTCTAAATTCTTTTTTTTTTTCGTTGTTTTAATTTCAGTGTTCTTTTCCTTATTATAGCGTTGCCTTTCCTTTTTATGACAAGGGTTTGTTTGGAATTTTCTCATGTTCATAATGGTCTTATTCTCTGGGAAATGCGCCTAATTGCTGTTGTTTGCTTGAGAAATGCTCTTTTTATGTAGATAGCTGCGTTTCAACTTGATAATACATATGAATTACTACTAGATTCTTTAAAATATACAGCTACAACAATACTATTGCAGAAGCACAAATTTCCGTGTGAAACAGTAAAGAAAAGCGCGTTTTATGCTAAAAATAGTTTTCATTAAGAACGATTAAAATAATAACGTTACAATTATATTCCTTTAAATAAATGGCCGTAGCTAGTCTACTCTGGATTTACTGTGTTGAATATGAGAAACATCTCTCAAATGAACAAATTCGATCTATAGCTATCCCACGTATCTTTACATCTAAAACAGTGTTTTAATTTAGTATTATTTATTTCTTTTACGGAGAAGAAAAAACAATAAATAATAGTGATACTGTAATGTAAATATTATGACCTATCTAATAAGGTTTTGCTGTGTAAATTTTTAGTTGTGTTGTTTTTTCTGGGTTTTTATTAATCTACTCTCTTTTTTTGGTAAATCCATATATGTTTTGGTAAATTTAAAATTTATTGTATATTTTTCTCAATTCAAGCTCCCCTCAAAGTTTAATGGGCATGATGTCACCCAATACCTTTTCTTCTTTCTTACTGAAACCATCATTTTGCTTTTGGCGTTTGTGGGTTTTCTAAGCAACCACCTTCAATATGTTTCATTCTCTTTTATTTACCACGTCACTCTATAATTCTAGAATATTGCTTTCAGATAATTACAGCAAACATAACAAAAAATTATACTAGATCCTTTAGTATAACTAATATTATCGATTTGCAAAACGGGCTACTGTTCCTCATAATCATTGATTATTTATTTAGCATTTTATTATTAATAAACCTGAAAATTATTAAATTGATTTTGGAAATCCCGCCTTCATGAAAGAAGCGGTGCAAAATTGATTGATTAGTTGTTGTGTATCACAAAACCACTGAGCCACTAATAATGTTGATTATTACGAGAAAAGTAGGTAATCTTGTTTCTTTTACTGATGAGGTTCCATATGTGACTGTTATTCGCAAGTAAAAATTTTACCATAAAATCAGCAAACAGAACTTACGATGTTGTTAAAAACATTCTTATTTCTGTTTCGAAGCTCTCTTAAAAGTTAAATCAACATGATGTCACCATTTAACTTTTCTTGTTTCTATGTATTGGACCATCATAACAAATATTCGGTGTCTTATAATAACTACTAATACAATTGTTGTTATTATTACTTGTAGTGTAATAGTAGTAGTAACAGTAGTGATATTACATCTATTTGCCTCGAATTTGTTAGTCTTCTATTCGAATGTCAACATATTCGTTGTTATCTTTTTTTTTGTCAAAGTTCATGGAACAAAATGTAAAGCATAACTCTTAACTATTTACTAACATTTAGTTTCAAAATGCTTTTCTAAAAAATAGAGGATGAGGTGTACATATTAATTTAAATTAAACATTAAAACATTGAGAAAACCTAATTTTAAAAAATGTAAAATTGATAAGTACGAACAGTTTTTAGTATACGCACTTGTAAAAAGAATTCAGGTTATCGGAATCTAGCCATAGTGCTGGTATGAAATTAACAAGGGAATAATTATATTCAAATTATTAAGGCTCGCATCTTATGAGGTTGAAATTTACATTATTAATTTGCAGAACGTGGTAATACACCATATCTGTCAAGAATAGACACGATCTATATCTTATAATTTGTAAGAGAGTATCTTTTCCTCTAGGAATTTTCTCCCAAATATATAATTTTAATAAATTCGAAAATTGTTAATAAAATAATAAGTGCTGCAAATTAGATGATAAATCAACCTGGGAGTTATATTGTATTCTAGTTAGCACAGTATAATATAGATACTGTAATGTAAGTGTGAAAGATATACTTATCTTAAGAAAGCTCTAAACACCAACCAGTATTATCACTTGAGTTCCAGAATCTTGGAGTTCATAATTAAACTGCTGTACCGAGCGACTATAGTTGGTAAAAAGAACTTAACATTTGTGTAATTAACATTAACTTGTTATTAGTTTTAAACCACTTTGACACTTGTTACATTTGTACTATTCTATTGTTTATATTATCTACTTTTTAGAACAAAAAAATGCAAATAAAAATAAATAAAATAATAATAAACATGGCATGAATTCATGCATGTTTTTTTTTTATCACTAATGAAGAAACAAAAATACATGTCATATTAAAAACTTTACTATATTTTATATGGATTTAGTAGGTTAAATTTGCCTCTTTGCAATTCTTTTACTTTTACTTAAGATATGATAGAATGATAAGTTAGAACGTTTTGAATTACATTAAATGATTATAAATGACAATTAATTCCCTAAATCAAAACCGCTATAGAAATAGTAGTATGGTTGAAATTAGTTTATATCTGATTACCCATTTTCTAAATAGTGGACCTAGGATAGATAATACTTATTACAGTTTTACATTTATCCGAAAATTGGCGCGCTTATAACGTATATGAACTTAATGTTGCAGAAAACGCCAAAGATAGACTAAATATAATAAGTTGTTATTTAGTAGCCTTGATGCAGCTGATTAATAACATTACTTAACATAATGGTGCGTGATGAGTTTATCATAGGTAGCTTATGCTTCCTTGCATGTTAGCTTCTCATTCTTATAAATTTCAATTAGTTTATTAAAATAAGCACAGCTACATACTTATTCGTATGCAATCGTTTTCTGTTTATTTTTTATTTCAAAAATTTTAACCGTGTTATTTACCGAATAAGGACAAATGTATAAGCATTCAGTTAGTTGTGAAGGTTTGTTGAAATGTAAGGCATTATATAGAATAGTAATGGCTTGTATTTCTTGTAGAATGCTTCCTTAATTAAATACTAAACATATTATAATCAAAACAAAAGTAAATGAACCGACCTTGAAGGATTGATAGTTAGGTACCAGTGTGGTCCTTCTTCAGCAAAAACTACATTAACTGTAGTTAATTATTCTGTATAGGTGATCTATCATATTTCAAATGCATAGCTTTGTATGCTTCTAGTAATGATCTCGACTAGATTGATATACATTAATTCAGAATGATAGATAACTATACCAAATAAAAAAATTTTCAGTGAGAGAATAACTTCCAGTTCAAATAGTGCATGTTCGTATATAGTTATATTATTTGTATTTAATATTTTGGTCTCTACAAGGGTGATTGAAAACTGTTTAAGGATATACCTGAAAGATGCGTCACCAATAATAATGTAAATAGGACAGATTCTAAATATATCTTTACTTTATTTGGAAACACGGAGTTTCATTTTACCAAACATCTATAAGTTAAGGATAGCATTCAAAATATAGAAATTCTGGGTAAATAATGATATCTTTTACAAGAATAAGTGAGAGATTGTATATGTTCTAACGTGATATTGGAATTGATGGATACAGTATTAGATGTGGAATATAAAAAACTCTTTTTTTATACTATTCCTAGAACAGTAATACAAACTAGTAATTCAGGAATCTAGGTCATTCTACAGAGCGAAGAAGTGGCAGTATGTTAATCAAGATAATCGGCGCTGCTAAGACGGGCAAATGCATATCCTAGATTAAAAAACTGATATCTGAGCAAAAAAGTCAGTAGTTATTAATTCACATTAAAGCTATAAGCAATAATTCGTCGGAAATCAACAAATGTTAAGCTTGAATTGAGATTGAGACATAACAACTCAAAAAATAACAACATGGAGAGGATTACTATTTAAATTAATTGAATATTTAATGAAAGTAAAGGTCAATAATCAGCGATACACTGCTACAAATATCCTAGCTATATGATACAACTTTGAGAAATAGTTTAAAATAACAATATAACTATTATTAAAAAATAATCCCACATTGGGGGAGGCTAAAAATATAAATAACCGATGGTTTTCATACCCTCATTCTTATTGCATAAAGGGTCGATTATGTCTTCCATGGAGTTTGTTTATTTTGATTCCATTGAGGTGTTCACCTTTTTTTTACAGTCGATAACTTCATATTATTTACTTCCATCAAATGCACACAAAAAATACGAGGGCAGAGAAAAAAATATTTGACATTGAAAGCTTATCCTTTTAAGTTATATCGCATATTATTTCGTCTTCAGAGTTTATATCATATAATGGTATTAGTTTTAAGCAGAAGTGGCAAAATCTAAAAATTCTAAATGAATAGACGCTATGTCCTTGGATAGCTATAACTATACTAATAGGCTTTCCGATGATTTAAAATGGTTTGCTTCTTCTGCTGAGCCAAGTACTTTTAATCACACTATTATCAAGTTTAATCCAATTATCATTGCATTTTCAACTAGAGTTTGGCTTTGATGGTAAATGGCAAGTTGTCCAATAGGGAATGTAGGTTTCGTAGTAGGTTTGATTAGAATAATTCTAGAAGGTGTCAAGTTTTGTATTGAATGTTGTCACATTTTCGAAGCCAAACTATATGTCTATGATATCATTTGATAACTTTAATTGGTATCTATGGTATGAAAATAAAATAAGCTTTCGCTATGGTATTTTTCTCTCATGAAATTGAAAATAACGGTTGTACCTTAAGCAGTATACTTGAGAGTTACCTCATAGGATTAAAAATTGATGTAGCATATAATACCATAACAATTATCATAAATATTATCATTTGTATCCGCCTCCTGAATAAGCATGTGTAAGATGCTATTTCTACCTTTGTGGTTTCTTGTGGAGGTTGACCATAAAAAACCATAAAAACTTTCTTCCAATTTATAATCAATGATTGAGCATGCTTGATAATATTTACTATCATGAGCAAATTTGTATAGCAATAGTAATCTGAAATGTATATCATATTATCTGCCTTTATCCCGTTTTATGCAACCCTAATAACAACATAATAAACTATTGAGAAGTAGGGTAGTTAAGTCACTTTTATAATGTTGACAGTTGGTGAACTCAAACAGCTTAGTTTTCTGATTCGAAATCGAAATCTAATTACCAGTTTCTTCATTAACATCAGCAACACTGTTTTTCTTACACTCTAAACAGGGAGGATCATATCATGATAGATTCTGTCAGATCAGTCATGTGTGTATGATATCTATTTTATCCTTACCAGGATATCTAATGTATGAATTTAATGTATCCATATTCTCAAATCCCATCGACAATATCTTTGATTTTGGAGTAACTTTTTTAAAGAACTACCAAGTGAGTTCTGTACAAATAATCTTGATGTAAATGACAGAAATATTAAAGCCATAAAAAAAAAACTTTAGAAACTTGTGTTTTACTGAAATTCTGATATTGTTATATCAATGAATAATTATGTCAGTTGTCCTACCAAATGAATATCATTACCACCTGATATATCTCATTTTGAATTAGTGAGTTTTTCCCCCATATAAGTAGAATAGGCAGAAAGAAAGCTAGAAAGTTAACAGTTACATACCAATGAACTACTATAGTTAGCTACATTCCCATCTAATATTTACAACCGAAGTAGCAAAATGAGATCGTTTTCGATAATTCAAGTCATAAAAAGAGAAATTGAATTCATTTAGGTCGGTATTCTAATCGTTGATACCAGTTACTCATGTAATCAACAAGAGAAAACTTCCAAAGTCTGAGGTGTTTATATTGCTGCACTAAATAACATCATTACAGTTTATTGATATATATAGAGCATTCTTAATTGCTCGTTGAATGATGCGGCTATTCACCTAAATCTACACTACCTAGAAGATAACAGTTCATGTGCAGTCAATCATTTTTGGTTCATAATACTACACGTGAACCTATCAAAAATACTACTACTATTAAATATAATAATATTTATCTGTACAATACACCTAAAACTATTGCATAGTTACTATTTGCTCGTTGTATGATGTGGCTATTCACCTACATTCCCTAGATAACACTTAATGTGCAGTCATCATTTTAGTTCATAATATTTATACATGAACCTATCAAAATACTACTATTAAATATCGTACTTGTCAGTACATTAACCCTAAAAATTATACATGAGTTACATTCATATTTTGTATCTGCGCAGAGGATAAAGATGGATAGCCAAGTTAACCATTATATGAATTATTCTTTCCTTTTCACCGTTTAGTACTCGACGAAATTATCAATGATTTTAGGACACTTGAAACCCATTCAGAATATGGGCCTGAATTTAACTCTATCAAGTGCAATGGTATCTAGAGTTTCTGTTCACATAAATTATAAGAGAAGCTCATTCTGAGTTATTTTAGGAAAGAAATGCATCTATGAAAATAAAATGTCGAAACATATTTCATAGTATACCTAGAAACATTCACAAATGCAACCTGTATTACCCTAAGACCACCATCCTGCGATATTGAGAAAAGAATTATAATAAGGAAACAACTTACTTAGTGTCTAGGTTGGCTCATGGCATCACTCCCTAAGATGAGTAATGGCCTTGCATGTTGTAATCAATAATAGAAAGCAAAAACTCTAGCGAGACCCATACGATAACTTGTTTGAAGCAGATCAAGACTTCTCAGTTATGTCAAACATAACCTTCAATTTATCCGACGACTTAAGCAGCTTTCTTTAAGTCTTTTTAATATTTGCAGTTAGATAGATAGTATTCCTAACACAGCTATCTTGAAAGCATGAATAAATACCTGATTGTCCTAATGTACTTGCTGGTTACTAACTTTACTAGGATCTTTGTTGAATTATCAGCTACAGCAGACTCGTTAACTTCCTCATCGATAGCAAAGGTCTGGAATGATATCTTTCAAAGAGCCAACGGGCAGCTTAGCTGAGATTCATCGTCAATAACAAACTTTTGAGGAACGTATAATATAATGATCATGGAAGCTTAGTGTAATTAGTTATATCTCTGTAAAAATATTAAACTTTGGTTTATAATTCGTGTTTTATTTTCTTTATGTATGTTAGACAGCCTAATGTCTTTTGATGAAGTTATAAGTTTCTTTTGATGACATAGAATTTTAACAATTCGAAGATTTCGAATTTGTTATTATCCATGCAATACAAGAAAACTATCACATTGTTTACTTGATAATTGTGGGAGCTTATGTTGCCTATCTTTGAATATTCGTTTTAAAGTATCAACAGTGAAATATCAGGTTGTTTGTATTCCCGTTGTTGGTAACCCTGGTTTTAAATATATATCCAATATAGTGAATTAGCAACTTTGTATGAATCAATATACAACTCTAAACATAACAAAAGTGCATCTTCTTTAAGAATATTAAGTGAGATAAATTGGAATACCTTTATTGTAATTCATCAGCAAATAAATAACTAATAGAATTGCTAAGAAAAATAGGAAACCATGTTGATTTTAATCTGAAAAACATTCAAGACTAATATCTACTGTAAAGACATGGGACATAGCTATTATTCCTGCCATGTATTATCTAGCAGGGTGTTCAAAACAGAAGAAGTTGCAACAGTGTCTTAGAACGGCACTCCCTTTCTTGAGGAATAATAATGGACCAGTATCTTTTATTAACAGTTAAATTCCGACCAGCAAACGGAGTTGTTATTTTAGATCGGTTTTTGATCAGCTAGACACTCTACCAACATGGGTTTTCAAAACCCTTAGTCACGGTAAATACAGTTTTCGATTATTTTACTGCAATGGTAATACATTATCATTGGGAGGTTGTGTTATTGTTTTAGAATAGACAACTGGACTCAAATCTAAGCTTTTATTTTCACTAGGTGTACTGCTAGATGCAATCATACCATTTGCTAGAAACAAAAATTCTAGCCTGGTGAGATATATAAACTCTGAATGCTAACAATGAATGTTTGACGTTGAAATGGTCTGTAGATTGCATTCAGCCTTTTCTGTAATCACAAAAGGAGTTGTTGTGATTCCGAAAACGTTAACTGGATATGAACTAGTGTTATTGATAGTATTTGATGTGAAGGTGTCTGTCGCAGAAAAGGCGTTAGTCCAGTGTTGGTACGAGTCTTATTATATGGATGTAACGGCGCTATGGAAGCATCAGGAATCCTTATGTAAATGGTTTCTGATATCATCTTGGATCGATAATCACGCTCGTGGTAGTGTGTGTATTTTGTTGGAAGTCTTGACATGAAGTTGCGGTAGGGAGGTTCCAAACCATAAATATAAATATCAGACTTAATATTGCTTTATCTGGGCAGCGAAGTTGTATTTAGTTTACTGCAAGACAGTTTTGTTAAATACAACTTTAATTGATAGTGTAATATCAATGTTATTATTAGCCGGGAACTATCCATAGATGCCTAAGAAAGATACCATTGTTACTGATTTCGTATGAGTTAACTATGGCAATCAAGAACGAGCCCACAATGGTAATAATAGCACGGTTATCTATAAAACAAGAACCGCCTAATTTGATAATCACATTTACTAATGAAAACTTTAGTCTATGGTAGTGTTCTTAAACCATTAAAAGTTATGAACATTATACAAATATACTCTCAGAACTCTCCAGTTCGAAGAATATGACCACAACTATGAATATATTTACGAATACAGCTTTATGAGAATTCTACTGGCATCTCCAAGCAGTAATAATACTAAAATTTCACTAGTTGTTACAGGAAACTGATGCAAACTGGATAAATCAGCATATAAACTGCAAAACTGTAGAGAACTCAGATATTCAACCAGTGCCCATGCACATACGTTTTGGGATCAAACTTTGAATATCCTTTTTAACACGTATTTCCAATAAGTTATCAGAGTTTAAAGGCATAAAATTTTCTAGCCATTTAGTATCTCCCTTAGTTTGATTCTAGTATTTGTTTTTTTCCTGCCAGATAAAATAAATTATTAAAAAATGGTAAACAAAGAATAACAAGATTATCCTTTTTGCTAAAAGTTTTTGCAATAAAGCTAATCGGCTTAATTATGATGTTTTTATTAAAGGTGCTAACTGTGACTTCGTGTATTATTGTTATTACATGACTCGGGTAGCAATCTAGAATTTTCATGAAATAATAATACACTTTAGGCTACACTAATTAAATTCATCAAGATAATTATAATTTTACTACCAAATGATATCTACGTTTTAGTTTAGTACACGTATTAATTGGTATACAAATGAAGGTACTGCTATGTCTAATAAATTTCCCTTTCTTACTATGAACCAATAAATTCATATTGATATGTGTACTCTAGAAAATAAGTTCCCATAATCATTTCTGCTCTCCTTTTATTGTCATTTACAGACTCTGGCTCTATATTACGCCAGTGAACAGCATACTCTCAGAGTTATAAGCCGGTGAAAGCAATAGTAATTAAAATTAATTTTTCATGGGAAGAATAATTCTTTTTGATTTTCAATTAAAAAAATAATTTAAACCTCCAATAATTTAATGAGTATTATACTCAGTTCTAGATTTAGCTACACTATGAAAGGAAATATACGATAAGAATTATACAATTGATTAATTTTAATATGGCTCTTGAGTTCTGGATTAATTCATTGTAAATTAATTTAAAAAAAATAATGGGTAAAATTGTCTAGTGTTCTTAAAATTATCTGTATATGAAAAGAAAATGAAGAAAGAAAGATCAATATCTTCTCCTACATCTTTTCACACTAATTTAAATTCACCTAGTATAATATTAATGGAACGGCAAAATTTTTTGTTTCTATATTAATTGTATATGGTCAGCGATATAGATCATCGTAAGAAAAATACACAGTTGCTTGAACTGGTCTCAAACAGATAATAACGATTTGCAGAATCAATGTTTTTCTTTTAACTTTAATGCTTTACGCGATACTCTTAAATTTCCTCTGTAGGGTACTTCTTACGTATTTTTTGCTATACAATATGTTATAATGAGTTAATGGTTCTATATTAGTTGTTTTTATTCAATGCTTGTTGCATATTTCCTAAAATACTAGCCGAAATAATATTAGTCACTATAGTATCCTAGCAGGAATTGAAGTACTAACAGGGTCCTCCTTTTCTAAGGCCTATTCATTTTGTACGAAACACATCGGCTCTCTCCGTTAAACCGTGAGTGACATTTGAGGGAAGAAAAAGAAATGGTAATTGGGATTTACCTAATGGTTGTAATTGTTCAGAGTGTATATTTCAGCTGGGGATGGCTTGTTGGGCACTGTATTTTATCTCCAGTTCTCACTAAAATATTCAGACAGCCAAATTCAAAAGTAGTTAACGCGCAAAAGATATTAAATAACCAGCGATTAAAATAATAGGAATTCTATTTTAGTAAAGAATCTGTAGCAAAACTATACTCATGGATAAAAGAAAAGGTTAACCGGATTTATTTTTTTACCTCATTAACTTTGCTTTGAATTTTCTTATTAACTAAGGAACTGAAATTACTCTAATAACTATATCACCCGTGCATGACCTTTCGGATTCTAAAGTTTTTCTCACCTTTGTCGATTCTACGGCATAAAACAAATTTTGTCATTTCGTTTAGATTATATTACCTGAAAGTCTCTAGTTTTCTTTATGTAGAATAGACGTATCATACAGAACATAAAATCCCTTAAGAATATGTTGTATGTGTTACTGAAAGTAATAAATTGCAATACTAGCTCCTCTTTAAGGAAAAAAAAAGCAATTCTATATATTACTAGATTTTATAAATTGCAATTGAAATTGTTATCGAAAAAAGCAATTCTTGTTATATATTATGTATTCTTTTACTGTAACAATAACTCCTCCTACCGAGCCCTATATTTCTGCAGTCCAACATTACCTATGTTCCAAAAGTCGCGAACACTTGTATGAATGCAAAAATATTCTGGTGAATCAATTACAAGAATTCTAATTTATGTAAATTTGGCTATTCATTTTCTAGCTGTTTAATGTTGTTTCTTTTTATTTCACCCTATAAAGAATATCTATCTATCTTTATCCACTCTAGAAAATTTATTAAATGCTTGTTTGTAATAAATCAAACTACTTTGCTTGCTATAATTACATAATTATTAATAATAAATTTATTAAATGTCATCTTTCTAATATAATATAATTAAAGTAATAACTGGAGGATCAAGGGAGAAGTCATCAGGACAACGTGTTCTGATGGTTTCTGCACTTATTTCTGCCAGATATACATGTTGTTGTTGTAAATTGATTCTTAATTAAGTTATGACGGTATATGCGATCAATAAAATCCTACCTAGGTGCTAATTAATCTAGAGATGTTCGAGAACCCCATTCAGTTACTATTACGGACATTGCGAGATTTCTATTTTTCTTCCGTCTTCCTGCGTTTTCCCCCCTCCTTCTTGCTTTTTCTCGCTCCTGCTTGACGGTACCAACGAAGGAAAAAGGAAACAGACAATCGGCGTAGTAGCCACCGCTCTTTTCACAATTCCGTTGCGCGCTGCAAAGTCATGTGACGTATGAACTCCTCGAGACCTACGTTAGTGATACTAGAAATAGATTAGAATAACTATATTAAACTACTTTTTTTTGTATTTAAGGTATTGTAGAACCATCTAGAGTTCTATTTTCTGACTAATATGAACAGATAACATTTTCTTTTATATGTAGAGGCTTGTTCCGCACCCCTTGCTTCATCTTTGCCTTATTACCTTTCGATAATGGCGTGACAGAAGAAACAAAAGAAAACACTAAGTAAAGACGGAAATAGAAACCAGTTTAACAGCAGTTTTTCCTTAGGGAATGATTTTACATATAAGTTATTTTTTGTAGGGTCTTAGAATTGTGTAGTTGGATGAAATAACTTTATTCTTCTGCTGGGGAAAGCTAAATCGCTTAATTCAGTAATTCACCGAAAATATCAGAATTTTATAAATAATCTTATATCGATTTGGGTCTAATATAATATAAGAATGGTCAAGCAGGAATATAACACGCCAAAACTTACACTCTCATTCTAAATAGTCGATTGGTTGGAGAACTCTCTGTGTTTATCAATCCATATTTCCTTGTGAATTTACTTTCCACTATAGTATCAAAAATCCTTTGCTTCTAAAATTCTATTCTTAATAGTTCTGTATTGGAAGAGACTACTCAATGGTTTCATATGTTGAATAGTATATTGTATTCGCTATGTAAGGTAATGTGTAGTTTCTATAATGATTGATTTACATTCATTTTCCACTTATAGTGAGATGTTTTAGTAACTATCCTTTTAGTCATATCCTCTATTAAGATTATGCTATTGTATTTTCTTGATTAGGTACATTTAGAATCGATTGAAACAGACTCCTATAGATTATGAAAACTCCTATTTGCTTTTATAGCTAAAATACAGACATTTTGGTAAATATTACGAAGTCTAAGATCTTCTTGCTATTCAGATACTACGGAATGTTAGTTCATCGAAACAGTTGGTTGATGGCCTTGGAAGTCGGAAGTCGTTAAGCAGTACATATATAGCACGTTATCCATATAGATTAGTCCAGATAATGTATGGCGCTATAGAGAACAGTTTCTAAGACTTATTACTAGTCTCCTTCATCATCTGTCAGAACAAATTCCTCTTCAAAATATTGCTTAACATTAGATGGACGCCATATGAAAAAAATAATGCAAAACGAAATATTATACACTAATTCAGGAAAAAAGGTACCCATGATTAAATCTTTTTCGTTGAATTCCGGTACATATAAAGAAGGTCTTCTGAATGTATCTTTTACCGAAAAATGAAGACTTATTAGATTAGTAATCAGCATAGCACCAAGTAACAAACCTATACTCGTGTACATCGAATATTTTAATAATAATCTTCGACGATTCAAATTAGAAAAGGTCCTTAAAAATGGTAAAAATATCATTATTTTAACTATGAAACCCAATGCAAAGGCCAGATCAACAGCAACGGAAACTCTATTGCTAAATCGAACAATAACCAAATTGTAAGTTTCACAAATTAACTTCACTAGTAAACTGTATTGAATAAATCTGATTCCTTTGGTAGCCAGCTTAGTGTGAGTAATACCGTGTCTTGTTGTCAACAAAGCTAAAAAATAAAGCATACCGTTATCTCTCATGAAACGTAGTACCACACATAAGATAGAAAAATACAATGGTGAAGATTTTATGTTCTTTACCTCATATTCCATCCACTGAAAAAAGGCAACAATATTCATGAGGCATAATAGTTTGATAGTCGACCAATGAATATACAACAAACTGTCCAGCTCAGCTTTGACAAGATTCAAATAAAATCCTAAAACGATAATATCAAAGAAAAATAACAATCTTAAGGCTTGCATCATCTGAAATTCACTAACTGATAACTGACCAAAACTATTGTTGAAGTGAACAATTCCCCCCGTTCCCATTTCACCTACAACACAATACTTTCCATCTTCTTCGATGTCATACCGTGTATCCATTACCCCCAATGAAGTTTGATTAAAGGTTATGAACGTGTGTAATGTCGGTTTAGTCGAATAAAATAGACCTAAATTGTGGCGATTACACATCCTACCTAGAATAGATTTTTCACAATAGTTAAGACGAAAGCCCTGCACAAATGTTCCAAGTACCGGAAGATCTTCATAGTTAAAGATAGCAACTGCAGTATTATGTTTTGAGACTGAGGTCAAATTGACTGCTATATAGGAATCGCCTGTTTTTCTCCCAGCTTTCATGGCAGCACAAACATAAGGCAGTTTAGGCGTGTCACTTATAAGAGGCAGGTCAATCGCTGCACTATTGCTCACGTAGGACAGTAAAACTGTTAGTAATACTAACCATCGAACCTGTGACACCTGCATAACTGTAAATCTTAATAATACCCCCCTACTATATGGTCATTAGCTTATGGATGTCATAGTACAGTAACTGACTGCCATTTGTATGTATAGTCAAGTGATCAGATGCCCATCACATCTCGAAGAGTCAGATTAGCTCTTATCGGCTCCTTTTTTTTGGCGATCTACTCAGTTACCCTTATTTAGTAGAACCGGAGTTTGGATTGGCCCGAAGGCTCACGAAAGCGTAAATCAACTGTGCATAGCAACTGTGCATAGCAACAACACCATTAACTAAAATGTAGTATAGAGATACCAATCGAAGCAACAGTTTATGATGTGGTGATTTACCCATATTTCCTAATAATTCTACCGTCTGTGTCGTACTGTAATATCAAAACTGCTTTGTTTCTATACCTGGAAGTTCTCTACAGAGAGATTGCTTAAAGTTACCATATGACTAGCAGATGTATATTTGTATTTATGTTTACTGTATCTGGTTCTGTGTATTGTCAGTATTGATTATTTACATTCATAGTGAACTTATGGTGAGTATTTTAGTAGCAGTCCTTTCAATCACATTCTCTATTATGTTTGTGCTATTCTATTCATTTGATTAATGTTGCTTAAGGTAACAATACAATTGAGTAGAACTCCTACAGAATATGAAAAAAACTTCTTTTGTTTTTCTATCATATAACTACAATAAAATATAGACATTGTAAATATCACTTCTAAGATCTTCTTGCTCTTCAGATGCTACGAAATGTTAGTTCATCGAAACAGTCGGCTGGTAGCCATGGAAGCCGGAAGTCATTAAGCAGTACATATATAGCTCGCTATCCATATAGATTAGTCCAGATAATGTATGGCGCTATAGAGAACAGTTTCTAAGACTTATTACTAGTCTCCTTCATCATCTGTCAGAACAAATTCCTCTTCAAAATAATGCTTAACATTAGATGGCCTCCATATGAAAAAAATAATGCAAAACGAAATATTATCTACTAATTCAGGAAAAAAGGTACCCATGATTAAATCTTTTTCGTTGAATTCCGGTACATATAAAGAAGGTCTTCTGAATGTATCTTTTACCGAAAAATGAAGACTTATTAAATTAGTAATCAGCATAGCACCAAGTAACAAACCTATACTCGTGTACATCGAATATTTTAATAATAGTCTCCGACGATTCAAATAAGAAAAGGTCCTCAAAAATGGTAAAAATATCATTATTTTAACTATGAAACCTAATGCAAAGGCCAGAACAGCAACAGCAAAAACAGCAACGGAAACTCTATTGCTAAGTCGAAAAATAACGAAATTATAAGATTCACAAATAAACCTCGCTAATAAAATATATGTGATATATTTAATCTGTTTGGCAGCCAGCTTAGTGTGGGTAATACCGTATCTTGTTGTCAACAAAGCTAAAAAATAAAGCATACCGTTATCTCTCATGAAACGTAGTACCACACATAAGATAGAAAAATACAATGGTGAAGATTTTATATTCTTTACCTCATATTCCATCCACTGAAAAAAGGCAACAATATTCATGAGGCACAATAGTTTGATAGTCGACCAATGAATACATAAGAAACTATCCAGTTCTGCTTTGACAAGATTCAAATAAAATCCTAAAACGATAATATCAAAGAAAAATAACAATCTTAAGGCTTGCATAATCTCAAATTCCTCAACAGATAACTGACCAAAACTATTGTTGAAGTGAACAATTCCCCCCGTTCCCATGTCCCCCTCTGCAACAACACAATACTTTCCATCTTTTTCGATATCGTACCGTGTATCCATTGCCCCCGATGAAGTTTGATTAAATGTTATAAACGTGTGTAACGTCGGTCCAGTCGGATAAAATAGCCCTAAATCAGCGTGGTCACAACTCATGTCCTGTAGTTTATATTCATTACAATAATTGAGACGAAAGCCATGTACAAATTTTCCAAGTACTGGAAGGTCTTCAAAGTTAAAGATAGCAACCGCCATGGGTGATTGTTGTGAGAGTGTTCGTGCTGAGGTCAAGTTAAGTGTTATGAAAGAATCGCCAGTATTTCTCCCAGCTTTCATGGCAGCACAAACATAAGGCAGTCCAGGCGTGTCACTTATAAGAGGCAGGTCAATCGCTGCACTATTTCTCACGTAGGACAATAATATTGTTAGTAACACTAACCATCGAACCTGTGACACCTGCATAACTGTAAATCTTAATAATACCCCCCTACTATATGGTCATTAGCTTATGGCTGTCATAGTACAGTAACTGACTGCCATTTGTATGTATAGTCAAGTGATCAGATGCCCATCACATCTCGAAGAGTCAGATTAGCTCTTATCGGCTCCTTTTTTTGGCGATCTACTCAGTTACCCTTATTTGGTAGAACCGGAGTTTGGATTGGCCCGAAGGCCCACGAAAGCGTACATAACGACTAAGTTGGTGTTAATAGAGACTATCTCTAAGCAAAGCACCAGCTATTAGATATCAACAAATCCGTAATGCTATTGCTGTTCGATGTGATTCATAGTACAAAATACCATACGCTCGTAGATATCTCAATCCAAAGGAAGATGTACATCCTAACCTATATTACCATATGAATTTATATTCCGTCATATAATGGCCTTAGCTTCTTGATTTTAACTCAAACTTCTTACTCTACAATAACGTATAGGAGAACATATATCTATTTATTGCTTATTAACTTTACATTTCCGGTGTAGTCATGGGGTAGAGAAAAGGCTATACAACAACTATTGACTGTGATTATTTTCAATTTCATTATTATTAGGAAAAATTGGACGATTACATATTGAACCACCATTTGTATTATCGGATAGGAAGTGCTATCTTTTGAATACGGCCGCAACCGAAAGGGTGAAATACCCACATAATATATCAAACTTAAAAAGTGGGGATGAAAGTCAGAGTAGAGGGTAAGATTGTATGACAAGGTAAAAATTAGCTCAACCAAATATATATTGTTGCAATATTGTAAATTTACCATAGTATTGAACAGCTATATACTGGTTTATTTCGTATAAACTATTATTACCCGGCTATAAATTTTTCACTGACCTATTTCAATAGCCGGGTAAATTATTCAGAGAGCAGATTATCGTTAAAAATGAGAATGCTTTTTACCTTGACTAATTAAGTTAATGATATTATTTAATTGAACTCTGGTCGATGAAGGCAATGTTTGTTTGACAATGTATTAATTAAACTAAACTGTAACATTAATTGCAAATTGATAATTTTGCTCACAAGAACCATTTTATGACCTTGTCTAACCATAATTAATAAAGATATGATATTTAACTTTCTAACTCCTTAAAAAAATATTGTGTCAAAACATTATATAATATATACATTTGATTATAGGAGAAACAAAGTCGATAAAAACAAATGGTATTTGTTTTTGTCAACAAATAATGCAGTCCTAAAACAATTGTTGATCTTAGCAGATTCTTGTTAAGAGGAGTTCTTGGAAAGCTCTGAATGCTACCTTAGGAACTTAAAATAGTTCTCGTTTTTATTCAGCCATTGATGGTTATACATCAAATTGCTAGAATGCTAGTAGACTATGAATGCGGATTCCGTCGTGTTTATTGCTTTCAAGCTACTGAGTATTATTGTTGATGCGGTACTGCTTATGTAGGACCGAGGATGCTTATGTCCCACATTAACTAATATTGGATACCTGGATAACGGTGCTTCCTATTATGATACTATATTTACTTGATTATAGGTATTTTGGTTCTGGTAGTTTACATTATTACCATAATTCTAAAAGCAGTACTTTCCTAAGTAATTGAAATAGAATACCCAATTTAATAAATTAGATTTAAACTAAGAGGGATAAAGCCTGTGCCAGATCTCTTTGTATATAAAATGTTGAAACTTCTGTTATAAACTGCAGCGTAATAGATAGGTGTGAATTCTTGAGAGGATGAGAACACATTTCAGGATGAAGTTGTTCGGAATGTCTCGGAAACTTTTTCGAGGATAACATGAGATTGCGGTTCACAGATGAGGTTAACCCACTAGAATTAAAAAGTTTTGATATAAGATGTGGCTGAACCTAATGACTGAATAGCTCTTCTTAATGATGACTATTCACTCATTAGGGTTCAGCCAGAGTAATTATTCATAATGGATTTAAATACATTACTAGCACTATCTTCTCATGTATCGCTATTGTTTCTGCTGACATAGATATGAAGCAAAATGATATTTTAATATTTTATCATAAGTCATTAAAAAGCTATAATGATGTAGAAACATGTAACCGTTCACTAAAATAGTCGTAAATTTCATATGAAAAGTTTTTAAAATAATCGAAAAAGAAATCTATAAATTATGTAGGTCATTAAAAATGATGCAAAGAATACTAGCAAGATAACTGTTTTGGCTTCATAGAACAAAATATTGTAGTCCGAACAACATTATATGAAATAGCCAATTACTTTTTATTACTGAAGAGCTATCTGAGAAAACGAGAAAGTTACTTATTGATTGTACAATTGTTGTTCGGTGGTAACTTGAAATATTGACCATTGTTTTCGAAGACTCTAGAAAACTCTCCATTTTTGGATGTGACGTCTCGGTAGATGTTACTACCGTGCTGCTCTCGTGGCTTTCAATATTTGAGGATTTGGTGTTAATTCGGCTTGAGTGTGAATGGTAAGTATTATTTATAGGACTAGAGTCGGTAGCCATACTTGGAGGTATCGAATCATATTGTTTTGTTGGTCCTGTTTCAGTAGTTTGAATAAGTGTGGTTGTTGTACTATTCTCTATAGTGCTATAATCAGAACTCAAGGTACTTTCTAGCGTCATAGTGCTGGTCTGGGTTATATTTTCATGGGTTGTAGTAGTGTAATTTAACCCAACGGTAGTAGACAATGGGTACGAAGGATTTATTGTCGAAGTTGCTGGACTCCCTGTACTATTAGATATAGTCTCAGAACTGGTAGATATAAAACCTTGAGAAGAAGTAGCACTAGAAGACGAAGTAACTTCAGAATGTTTTGATAGCATTGAGGACTGTAAAGATTGACTAGAATGGATCATGGATGTGGTACTTCCACTAGAGTTCAAAAAGTTTGGTATATAAGGAGGGGTAGAAATTAGTGATGTAGTAATGTTTGTCATATTAGGAATAATAGAAGAGAATATTAAACTTTGAGAATAGGGTGGTTTAGTCTGTACCACCACAATCGTCTCAGGTGTCGTTATGTTGTCCGTCCCTACAGTGAAGGTGCTGATAGTACTCACCGTCTCAGTCCCAGGTACAGTACCAGGTGTGTAGCTTGTGGTCACGATCGGAGTAGGAGGTGGTCTGGTCTGTACCACCACAATCGTCTCAGGTGTCGTTATGTTGTCCGTCCCTACAGTGAAGGTGCTGATAGTACTCACCGTCTCAGTCCCAGGTACAGTACCAGGTGTGTAGCTTGTGGTCACGATCGGAGTAGGAGGTGGTCTGGTCTGTACCACCACAATCGTCTCAGGTGTCGTTATGTTGTCCGTCCCTACAGTGAAGGTGCTGATAGTACTCACCGTCTCAGTCCCAGGTACAGTACCAGGTGTGTAGCTTGTGGTCACGATCGGAGTAGGAGGTGGTCTGGTCTGTACCACCACAATCGTCTCAGGTGTCGTTATGTTGTCCGTCCCTACAGTGAAGGTGCTGATAGTACTCACCGTCTCAGTCCCAGGTACAGTACCAGGTGTGTAGCTTGTGGTCACGATCGGAGTAGGAGGTGGTCTGGTCTGTACCACCACAATCGTCTCAGGTGTCGTTATGTTGTCCGTCCCTACAGTGAAGGTGCTGATAGTACTCACCGTCTCAGTCCCAGGTACAGTACCAGGTGTGTAGCTTGTGGTCACGATCGGAGTAGGAGGTGGTCTGGTCTGTACCACCACAATCGTCTCAGGTGTCGTTATGTTGTCCGTCCCTACAGTGAAGGTGCTGATAGTACTCACCGTCTCAGTCCCAGGTACAGTACCAGGTGTGTAGCTTGTGGTCACGATCGGAGTAGGAGGTGGTCTGGTCTGTACCACCACAATCGTCTCAGGTGTCGTTATGTTGTCCGTCCCTACAGTGAAGGTGCTGATAGTACTCACCGTCTCAGTCCCAGGTACAGTACCAGGTGTGTAGCTTGTGGTCACGATCGGAGTAGGAGGTGGTCTGGTCTGTACCACCACAATCGTCTCAGGTGTCGTTATGTTGTCCGTCCCTACAGTGAAGGTGCTGATAGTACTCACCGTCTCAGTCCCAGGTACAGTACCAGGTGTGTAGCTTGTGGTCACGATCGGAGTAGGAGGTGGTCTGGTCTGTACCACCACAATCGTCTCAGGTGTCGTTATGTTGTCCGTCCCTACAGTGAAGGTGCTGATAGTACTCACCGTCTCAGTCCCAGGTACAGTACCAGGTGTGTAGCTTGTGGTCACGATCGGAGTAGGAGGTGGTCTGGTCTGTACCACCACAATCGTCTCAGGTGTCGTTATGTTGTCCGTCCCTACAGTGAAGGTGCTGATAGTACTCACCGTCTCAGTCCCAGGTACAGTACCAGGTGTGTAGCTTGTGGTCACGATCGGAGTAGGAGGTGGTCTGGTCTGTACCACCACAATCGTCTCAGGTGTCGTTATGTTGTCCGTCCCTACAGTGAAGGTGCTGATAGTACTCACCGTCTCAGTCCCAGGTACAGTACCAGGTGTGTAGCTTGTGGTCACGATCGGAGTAGGAGGTGGTCTGGTCTGTACCACCACAATCGTCTCAGGTGTCGTTATGTTGTCCGTCCCTACAGTGAAGGTGCTGATAGTACTCACCGTCTCAGTCCCAGGTACAGTACCAGGTGTGTAGCTTGTGGTCACGATCGGAGTAGGAGGTGGTCTGGTCTGTACCACCACAATCGTCTCAGGTGTCGTTATGTTGTCCGTCCCTACAGTGAAGGTGCTGATAGTACTCACCGTCTCAGTCCCAGGTACAGTACCAGGTGTGTAGCTTGTGGTCACGATCGGAGTAGGAGGTGGTCTGGTCTGTACCACCACAATCGTCTCAGGTGTCGTTATGTTGTCCGTCCCTACAGTGAAGGTGCTGATAGTACTCACCGTCTCAGTCCCAGGTACAGTACCAGGTGTGTAGCTTGTGGTCACGATCGGAGTAGGAGGTGGTCTGGTCTGTACCACCACAATCGTCTCAGGTGTCGTTATGTTGTCCGTCCCTACAGTGAAGGTGCTGATAGTACTCACCGTCTCAGTCCCAGGTACAGTACCAGGTGTGTAGCTTGTGGTCACGATCGGAGTAGGAGGTGGTCTGGTCTGTACCACCACAATCGTCTCAGGTGTCGTTATGTTGTCCGTCCCTACAGTGAAGGTGCTGATAGTACTCACCGTCTCAGTCCCAGGTACAGTACCAGGTGTGTAGCTTGTGGTCACGATCGGAGTAGGAGGTGGTCTGGTCTGTACCACCACAATCGTCTCAGGTGTCGTTATGTTGTCCGTCCCTACAGTGAAGGTGCTGATAGTACTCACCGTCTCAGTCCCAGGTACAGTACCAGGTGTGTAGCTTGTGGTCACGATCGGAGTAGGAGGTGGTCTGGTCTGTACCACCACAATCGTCTCAGGTGTCGTTATGTTGTCCGTCCCTACAGTGAAGGTGCTGATAGTACTCACCGTCTCAGTCCCAGGTACAGTACCAGGTGTGTAGCTTGTGGTCACGATCGGAGTAGGAGGTGGTCTGGTCTGTACCACCACAATCGTCTCAGGTGTCGTTATGTTGTCCGTCCCTACAGTGAAGGTGCTGATAGTACTCACCGTCTCAGTCCCAGGTACAGTACCAGGTGTGTAGCTTGTGGTCACGATCGGAGTAGGAGGTAATCTTGTCTGTACTACGTATATTGTTTCTGGTGTTGTTTTTTTATCTGTACCCACAGAATATGTGCTAATAGTTGAAATAGTTTCCGTGCCTACAATAGTACCTGGGATATAACTAGTTGAAATAATAGGATGCGTAACAGTGGTAATCTTGGTTGCGGGAACACAGCTATTGTGAATGGGATCGTAGAAGCCATCACTACATTGTGGAGATGTAGTTGTCGAAGTACAAGGTACATGTATATGATAGATAGTTGCTGTTTCAGTTTTAATTCCTGTTGCACTACAAAAAGGGACCAATTCTGTGCTATATGTTTCTGTAGTTTTTACATCCGCACATGTAGTTTCAAAGGCTATTTGATTTGGACATCCTATATTATTATCATCGATAGAGTATAGAAACCCTGTGAAATCGTTTATTTTTGTAGGATCATCGTTTATGCTAAAAGATAGTGATAAGGCAGCAATATAATCACGGTTATTCAGAAAAATTCTAATTGGGTAATATGAGTCACCATCCAAGTAAACCTTTAATTCGGTTTTAACGTGGCTTGAACCCCATAGAGCATAACCCTGATAGTTTCCAAATTTATCATAACTACTATCAAGTTTACAGCAGTCAAAAGCATTACCAGCACCAAAATTCAGATACAATAGATCGTCACCATCAATATAAAAAGTGTATGTTCCGGAAACTTTAGGTTTAAAGTACCCATACATGATCATTGTGAAATTGGTGATGGTTATAGGCGTGGGGTAATTATACGCAGCTGGTAAGTTCCCTTTTTGCACATAGCACCATGTTTTGGGTGTAAATGTAAAATCAAGTACACCTGTTACACCTTCAGACTCCCCGATTTTTCTTCTATTTTGATAACCATATCTTGGATAATTAACATCTAAATAGCTAGAATCAAAGCACGAACCAAACTGCCAATTTACCCAACATAAGTTATTTGGTGATCCTGGACATGGAGCTTTGTAAAAACGGTAGTTATACTCCCAGAGTTCCATTTTAAGCCCTGTTTGTGTAGGAGCACTGTTAGGAGCACACCCTAATGGATATGGGTTCTGTGTATCCGAATTAAGATTATCAGAACTATCATCAACGGGAGAGTTTGATGAGATTGCTGTGCATATATCTTGTGACCTTACTTGTTGTAAGAATAACAATAATAATGTATAGAAGAACAGTGGGGAATTCATTTTCATTACTATTTCTTCCGGTCTTTTATATTTACTTTAGATAGCCATGTATAAGCTTTTAATAATAAAGGGTGAAGTTATTATGGTCTTTTGGGGGCTTTAGTAGGTAAGAAAAGACTTATTGCTTTGGCATCTCAATATATAAACAAAGATCAAGATCGAAAACTATGTTGTTTTGATCTGATTTAGTGAAAATTTTTCATTCAGTGTGGGGTTGAATAAGTTTAAATGATGGTTATGATATATCCTGAATCATTCTCTGCGTGTGTTCTAAGCTAGTATCCTCAGTCAATTAAGATAACTTCTTTTTTATTTTAACTCTATAGATAGGAAAAAAGAAATTTTAGCAGTAAGGATGAGGTGGATTTGCGCCTAATTGACGCATAGCGTTTCTAGTAATAAATCATAAAAATAACCTAGAGACGGTTTCTATGATATTCCTGCGGATGTTGTCCAGAATTCTGATCTGCTAAATAATACAATTTAGTTCTCCCATGTTATGCGGTGTATCGGTGTAAGAAGAAGACATCAGCATATATACATTGAACATCTCGGCAAGGAATTTTCATTCTTTAATGCCCTCTTTTTCCAACATATTGTTTCTTTGTTATTGCTTAGATCATAGAAAAATAACCTTATTGAAAAAAAGAAATTTCACCATTAGGGATCCTTCGCAGTACTACCAAATCAAATATCTTAGTTAAGAAATAACTCTAAGATCTTTCAAGCTTAGTAGAGTTTACAGTAATGAAATTACAGTTCTCCATACGCTATTCCAACTATTAAAAGAACATTATAGAATACAAAGACCTAGTCCAAAATGTCATCACTTCAATAGCTTTTTTTCTTTTTTGAAAATTGCTTTTTTTTCACTTCTTGGAACATTCCGCAGGAAAATTTTGTCAAATCTCGCATGAAAATAAAAACGCATATTTCCGCCGTGCGGCAAATACGTTCAACGGCTGAGATGGGACGGTTCCACCGAGATGAAGCTATTACTTGACAGTATTCTCCTTAGAGCCCAGTAAGAAGTAGAAGAACTATCAAGTATTTTCCAATGCCTAGAAATTTTGACAGGGTAGCTCCTCAGTTGATGATACTAGGCCTCTCCGCACTATTGCTTGCAGCAGTGATGGGATTCCTCTATTTGAGCAGGGCATCGGATAGAACTATTATCTAATAATAATATAAAAGAAAAATAGTAACTGAAGAAGTAAAATAAAAAGCAATTAAATTCTCAATTCCAATCGTTGGTATGACACTTTCTAGAGACACTTTTATTCGATGGAATTTATCTTGCGATGATGTAAAGTGGCTTTTCGGTTCGGTATTGGAAAGCCTCTGTATTTTATTTGGGTAAACATTTTTTTTAATATTGGACTTCCCCTATTTTTAAAATGTGTATTTGAATTATATTCATGTAATACGCAAATGGTATAACAATTTCTGAAGTTCGGAACTAAAACTCGGATTTTAAAGCAATTGGTATCGTTAATATTCTTTCTTTTTTGTCGGCGAAAGCCTTCTCTTTGACATTTAAAGTTTGTAATCGAAATATTGCCTTCCCATTTGTAGCCACTGCCAGTTTTCCAGCCGATAATAGGATTAGATTAAATATTCATCGAACATAATAACATACCCAAAAGCAGTGATCTAGGTTTCTTGTTGATGAGAGGTTGGCCTTTAATATGAATTATTCTGGAGTTAAAGTTGTGAAATATGTGTTCTATTTGTATCAATAGAAGAAAAAGTTAACTCAACGGGAATACGAGTTGCAATGTAAACTTGTTGAGAACATCAAGTTCACTTCTACACTATCATCTATTAGGAGATTTTTGTGCAGATTTATATTTGAAATACTTGGTAAAGAATTGTCTCATACCATTACCTTTTTACTATCTGGTAATATCACGCAATTGTGACTGCCAGATGCGCTTCGAATACAGTGCTAATGTGAAGCTACCTCTTTGTTACGTAGATATACAACTTGAAGCGCAGTTTGGGGACAATTACATGACCAAGAGTAGAATACTCAACCCTAATTAGCGTTAATGTGAGGATAGCTCTACTGGTACTTTGAATATTGCAACTTTCTGTCACAGCTTTTATGCACTCTTTCTCCAACCTTAAGAAATACTTACATTTGGTTTTTCATATCACTACCACCTTCTTTAATATTATTCATCCTGTAGTCTGTAACAACAGGCCTCAACTATTTCTGAAAGGGCTGGTGTGTTGAATACATTTCTAATCACTGTGCACCTAGTTCAACTATTTTAGGACATCTTATATTACATTTATAATTGAAATTTTACAGGATGTAAGATATACAAATAAGTACTTGCATGTATTCTTTTAACACTTAATATAAAAATAATGTCATTAGTATGGTATAGCTTGGATATGTTCCCATCTTTAATTTTCTTTTCTTTTTGAATAGCTCAATGGGTACATGCTAAATAATTGCAAATCTAACAGTAAGTAGTTTTCAAAAATTTATTGTAAAAGCAAGTACTAGATAATAAAATAATTTAATTGAATAAAACGATAAAAAGCAAAAACGAAGTAAGCCTAGAGAGCGAGTGTCGCTTCTACTCATCCATTTGATAAGAAAACATAAAAAATGGTGATGCTTAGAAATTATGAATTCCAAAGATAGCCAGTTTTGAGAGATACTTAACGATTTTTAAACAATAGCAACCAGGGCTTGTCATTTCTATCTATTCTTTTCATTATTTGGTTTTCCTACACCTCCACCGCCAGGAGTTTTGATGATAAATCTGTCCCCAACATCGACTTCAACGGTATTCTTACCCCCGATATTGACTATGGTATTATCACTTTGCTTGACCCAGAGGTTTTCTCCTAATGAACCACTCTCACCGCCATATAAACCGTTCGGACGAAGAACTCTTCTTTCGGAGAGTATTGATGCAATAACTTTCTCCCTGAATTGGATATCACGAACAACTCCATTTCCTCCTTTATATTTACCTTTACCTCCAGAGTCCTTTCTTATTCTAAATTTCCTCAATAAAACTGGGTATCTCCGTTCGAAGATTTCAGAGTCGGTCATTCTTGTGTTAGTCATATTTGTATGTACTGCATTGGCACCATCCCACCCTTTACCAAGAATAGATGGAGCACCTGCACCAGAACCACCACATATTGTCTCATAGTATCCAAAACCTGGTATCGAATTACCTTGGTCGTCCATAGTATTCCGCGCGCCGAAAGTAAAATTGTTACAGTCTCCTTGTGAGTCAGCCATTATTCCGAATGTCTTCAGTATAACATCACAGATTCTTTGAGAAGTAAGAACATTACCACCAACAACAGCAACACCGGCCTTGGGATTCAGCAGTGATCCTTCTGGAAGTATAATGGTTAATGGATCAATGCAACCTTGATTTAGTGGTATTTCTTCACCCACTAGACATCTTAGACAATATATAATAGCTGAGTTGGCAATTGCATGAGGGGCATTTAAATTACCATACATTTGGGGAGAGGTCCCAGTGAAATCAAAAATATAATCTTCCTTGATAGGGTCTAGAGTTACCTTTAGTTTTATTGTACTTCCATCATCCATTTGATCATAACCTTCGAAGGTATTAGTGGAAAAGTGTTTGACAAGATCAGCAAGCATTCTCTTAATAGTATCCCGAGCATTCTTTTGTATAGCATGCATGTATTTCATGATAATATTCAATCCAAATTCAGTAACCAGATTATTTATCAAAGAAATACCCTTAGAATTGGCAGCAATTTGTGCCTTTATATCACTTATATTGTCAGAAAATCTTCTAGCCCCACTACAGCCTTCATATTGAGCGGGCTCTATAACAAATTTGTTATACATTTCATCCTCTAAGAACTTGTTATTCCTAACAACCAATTCTGAAAATATAATGGCACCTTCTTCATAAAGGAATTTCGAATTAGGTGGGATTGAACCTGGTAATGTCCCACCAATATCAGAATGATGAGCACGAGAGGCAACAAAGAAAATAATTTCTCTATCACTAGAGAAAGACGGTGTTATAACCGTAATATCAGGCAAATGGGTACCACCATTATCCGGGTGGTTCGTTATGATGACATCTCCAGGGGTTAATTTACCTTTCCAAATTTTTGCCTGAGCAGAAATACTAGATGACATGGAACCAAGATGAACAGGTACATGAGGAGCATTAGCAACTAAGTTACCATACGCATCAAATAGCGCACAAGAAAAATCTAATCTCTCTTTAACATTCGTTGATACAGAAGTTAGCCTCAATTGGTTTCCCATCTGCTCAGCTATGTCCATGAAACGATGGCTGAATATTGATAACAAAACTGGGTCAACATTACTTTTAACTTTAACAACTTCCTTTTTTGGTGGGTCAATATTTACAACAATAAGTGTTTTTAGGATTGTGGCAGAAGTATCCTTAGGTAGGATATTGGTTTGAGTTCCATCGGCAAGAATGGCTGGTCCTCGGATCACATTTCCTACATCCAAGTCTTTTAGTGAAAATACTGGAGTTTCAACCCAACCACCATCGAAATAGACTCTCTGGTGAAACTGTGGATTAACATCTGCTCTTATTTGGTTATTAGTTTTCAGGAAATCCAGCTGTCTAGCTACTGATTCTTCTGTATATCTTTCCGTTCTTCCAATTGAACGGACCCTTATATCATCAATCAATATTGCCTTACTATCAAAGTGGAACCCAAACTGCCTTTGATGTATTTCAGTAAACCATTTGTGGAACTCACGAGTTTCGTCAATCTGTCTTATCATAATACTTGTCTCGGTTCCTTCGTATCTCATGTTCAGATAGTAGTCATGATCTATCTTGTTTGTAGAGAAACCTTCTTTATTTAACTGGACTTCATTCTGTTGTCTCAAATGCTCAAGTTCAGTGGTAATCTCATGTTCCAGTTCTTTTGTCCACGTATATGAGCATGGTTTTTGAGAATCTTCAACAACATCTGCTAAGAATATACCATATGCAGAAAGAATTGATGAATATCGGTGAATTAAAACGGTGGAAATACCCAGAGCTGCAGCTACAGCAACAGCGTGTTGACCACCAGCACCGCCAAAAGTCACAAGTTGGTGTTCAGAAACCATGTAACCTTTGGCTTCTGTTATAGCACGAATTGGTCTCACCATAGCTTCATTTGCTACCTTCAGGAACCCAAGAGCAACTTCCTCTACAGTTAGTGTTTTTTCCTGCTCCCTATTGATAACTTCAGTTATCTCGGTAAACTTTCTACGTGTCATTTCAATATCCAACCCTTCATCCTCGTTAGGACCAAAAATGGTTGGGAAGTATCTGGGTACTAATCGACCAAGTAGCAGGTTGGCATCTGTTATGGCCAAAGGACCTCCCTTTCGATAACAGGCTGGACCAGGATCAGCAGTGGCTGATTCGGGTCCTACTTTGAACAGTCCATTTTCCCATTTCAGTATAGAGCTTCCTCCAGCAGCTACTGTGTGTATATCTAGTTGTGGAGATTGTATTACTATCCCGGCAGTTTTAGTCTCAAATATGTGCTCTAATTTACCATCAGAGAACCTACTTACATCGGTAGAGGTACCACCCATATCAAACCCAATAAGAGGGGTGTTTGTTTCAGAGTCATAACAGGTCCTAGAATATCCAATGACTCCACCAGCAGGTCCAGAAAGAATGGACTTCAAACCTGAAAACCTGGAGCCATCGACTAGACCACCATCGGACTGCATAAACTGCAGTGATGTATCTGTACGGTTGTGTAGACCTGAATTAATCCTATCCAGATAACCTTTGATGACGGGAGTCAAGTAGGCATCAGCAATAGCACTATGTGTTCTGGGCAAGTATTTGATCATGGGTGAAACCTCAGAAGATAAGGATATATGCTGAAATCCAATCGATTTCGCAATCTCATGAATTACTAATTCATGCTCTGGGAACGTATAGGATTGTAGAAGAGCCACAGCTATGGAACGTATGCCAGCTTCGTAAATAGTCCGTAGTACCGAGGCTATTTGATCCTTCTGAGGTCTGGAGAGGATACGAACAGACTCTCCACTTCTACCTTGGACTATATCATCACCGTTATACTTGGTCTTCCTCTTAAGAGGATCTTCGGCATAGTCCTCTAGAGTAACTCTTTCATCGACCTCTACTACCATGTCATAAAGAGGTGCAGGTTTTTCTATCTTTAGATTAAATATATCTGGTCTTGTTTGATCTCCAATCTCAATTATGTCCCTGAAACCCTTTGTGACCACCAGAGCACAACGTTCTCCGTTCCTTTCCAGTGCACAATTGGTAGCCAACGTGGTTCCCATACGAATGCTACTCACATTGGTAAGATCCAGAGGAGAGCCTCTAGGAATACTTTTCCCCTCAATGACTTCCAGCAGCCTCCTAATGCCTTCTAATGGTGCATCAGGATAGTTTTTGGGGTCTACAGATAGCAATTTTATAACAACATCATCTTCAGGTTCACCGGTACCCTTATTACCTATGCAATCAGTGAATGTTCCTCCTGAATCAATAGCAATCTTAATCTTACCTCCCATTACTATCTCTTAAATGTACAATTGTTATTTGTACTATGGTCTCTCCCCTGTATTGGTAAATATAAAAACTTGAACTGAAATATTATACTGATCCCCAATTTCTGAAACCACACACTGCTTATATAAGAAGATTACTTAGTCTAATTATTTAACTTGCTTCTTAACCATATACATAAATTTGAGTTGTTCACGTCAAACCTTTACGAAACGCTAGACTATGACTCAGTTTCGCACATATCTCCAACAATTGCCATTCACGAGGGTATCTCCAAGTTTACTGATTCCCCTTGGTTGGTCCAACCTGATTCTGTCTGTATCAATCAGTGCCATCACCACAATTCAAATTGGTGACGTATTAGCAGGTGATGACATGTCACGTTACTAGTTACTTATAACATTATGTTGTATACATCTAATACATATAATACAGTTATAGGGAAGATAATATATAACTTCTACTTTGGGGAGTGGACTTTCGGAGGAACATGGGTGGCTCCGTTCAGTTTTCGCTGTTCATGTAGGCATCCAATTCAGCGTTCAAGTCATCCAGTGACTTAGGAGTATCTCTCTTCTTCTCTGTCCTTTTCTCCGACCTCTTCTCGTAATGGCTACCGTAACCTGGTGCATATCTCCTTGTGGTCTCTGGGGCTCTGTTTCTTGGCCTGTGGCGTGGCTCTACTATCTCAACATGAATGGCGGACCCATTCAGCTCGTGGTTGTTGTGCTTCTCCACAATTGCCTGCATCACATTTGGGTCACTGAACTCGTAGATACAGCTCCGGTCCTCTCGGTGATCGTAGAACCTGGAGTAGACATACTCTCCAAATTCTTTCACCATGTCATCGATAGTGAAATCAGAGACATCCAACGGTATACGAGTAATCTTCAGTCTTGGCACCTGGGGTGGCGTCCTGCTCCCCCTTTCGTCGTCCCGGTCATCTCTGCGTCTCACAGGAACATCTAACCGCGACTCCAGCGTATTCCGTAGGTCTCTTCTCCTATACCTCGTCACTCTATGGTTCTTATCCTATTTATTCATTGAAAATGTTGCTTGTTAGTCAATTAGAAAACTTTGAGAGCGACAAATGTGCTTAAAAAAGAACATCTAGCTGGCATTGGAATAGTTATAATTAATCTTACATACTTGCATCGTTGAATTAAGTTGTTTTTGATGTCTTTAATCCCACAATTCTTACGAACAATAACCATTTATTCAAAATATGAGGCCTTATAAATAAACGTCCACTAATTTTTTTTCATTAGCTACCACGAAAGCGAGCCTATATAAACAGGTGTTAGTAGTGAGAGATATATAAAGATCATTATCAGGAGAAAGAAACTCAGATGATACTGTTTTTTTAATGTATATAGTTTATATATTTGCTTGCTTCAGAGACCCAGGTCTGCTAGGACAGCGTTGAATCTATCAGCGTGGCCGAACGTCACTTTGACGAACTTGATCCAGCTCAGCGATGGTGCGAACTGCTTCAAGGTTGGTTCTATCGTAGCAAGGTTTCCGAACGCAACTAGCAGTCTGTATGCAGCCTCTTCACTTGTCTGGTATTCTTCTAATGGGGCGAACTTGTTGTTGATGTTGTCCGCGATAGATGGCAGGATGTTGGCTCCGTTAGGATCAGTGATGGCCATCACTGAGTAGTTGTAGAGTAGAGTAGAAACCGCGATTGCAAGCGTCTGTGATTTCTTTTGTGTTGCACTAGGGTACATCGTGTCGATCGTCTCGAATACGTTCTCGTAGACTTTTGGTGATCCTAGGAGCTCCTTGCCCCATATCTTGTTACCAAAACTGTTGATTAGTATTCTGACAGTTAGCATTGTGATGGTGATGTCTTTGTTTCCCATACCATGCTCGATGAACTCGCTTATGTTGTCAGCGTCTGGAAGGAATTCAACTATCAGTCTCATTATATCGAAAGCAGGTGTCTTGTTATTCCACGTATTGAGCATCTTCGTGGCGTAGTTGTATAGAACCTCCCAGCTCTCTTGCAAGGAGTGCAAACCTGTGCCGATCAGAGCCAAATCTTCGTCATTCAGTGTATTTTCAGTATCATTAATCTTTGCCACACCGTTAAAAAGGGTGTCCGGGTTGTAGCTATTGACCTGCAGTATAGTTTTGACCGGTAGCACCTTCATATTGCTGGAAGTGGAATGATTAGTTGGTGGAGCTGTCTCTTGTGGAGCTTGTGGTGGTACCGATGTGTTATCCAGACTCATTCCACTAGTATTTTTAATGATAAAGTTAACTATCTGATCCTTGTAGCTGTCTGGTAATTCATATTTAGTAATAAATTTATCAGCTACCAAATATGGATTATCAGTAGTATTAACAGGTAATTTTAAAGGCGGTTGTCCTTCTTCAATATCGACGTCAAAGACGTAGTCATACATTTTGCCTTCGTATTCGGTTTTCTTGTCATTTCCGGCGGTAGAGGATCCCACAACGTCGCCTACTTTCATCCATTGTCCGTTTGAGTACTGGTGAGCCTCGATTACACCTTGTGGTGTCTTCACTACAACTACCTGACCTTCTTTCTTACCGGGACTTTGCAATGTTTCAAATGGTGATAATTTGCTCTCGTCGAAATCCATCGTCTGTGGGTTAATAGCAGAGCTCTCTATTTCTTGTCTAAATTCTTTGATCTCTTCATCAGAGGCAATGCGAGACTCGTTTTCAGTGAATATCCGCAAGTTGTTGTCACTGCTACCTACTACAATATCACCATTTTCCATGACATCGACGCACCAGACGGAGATTGCCGGGATACGGATTACCTGTTTAACATCTCCGTTTGCATCCCAGACTCTGACCGATCTATCCTCTCCGCAACTGACAAGGCCATCCTTCAGCTTTCTGATGTAATACACAAAACTTTCGTGGCCCTCCATTGTCTTCCTGACCTTACCGTGAAGGTCTGATATCTTCACCGTGCCGTCATTGGAACAAGAGGCGAACGTCTCGCTGTCTACAACCTCGAGGTGTCTCACGACGTCGGTGTGGATACCGGTGAGCATCCTGGCCAGTTTCCCGTGCTCCCACACGCCAATTGCGCCGTCTGCGCCCGCGGTGAGCACGGTGTGCTCGTTGAACCGCAGCACGTCCCACACGGACGCCGTGTGGCCCTTCAACTCGTACCTGACCTCGTTCTGAGCCCACACACGCCCGGTCTTATCCCAACTGCCGCTCAGCACGTACCCGTCGCTCCACCTCAGCGAACACACATTCCCAGAATGGCCAACCAGCGTGTACACCGGCTCTGCCACCGGCTCTGCCACCGCTGTCATCGCAGCTACATCCACACCGTTGATCAGTGAGTCCTTGCCCCCGCAGTACAGAACCTCCTCGACATCGTCATAGCACACACTGTTCAGAAACCCGCCAGCCTGGTACATAACCGTACTCTCCCAGGACTCCCGCCGTTGCCACACCCGCAACGTCCCGTCCCTCGACACACTCGCAACCCTCGGGCCCATAGCTACCACATCCCGCACATCCTGCTCGTGCCCACGCAGCGTAGCACTCAATTGATACATCTCAGTTGCTTCTAGTCCTTTGTTCTAATGTATTCGGTGGGTCTCGTTGATATCCTGGTCTCGTTGATATCCCTGGTGTCTTTAATCGTATAGGCCAAGGCCACAATGAAATTTTTTTTTCAAGGCGAGGGAATGAAAAGGGCTTAAAGGAACAGGGACCATACTTCAAGGAATAGAGAGTTCAAGAGAGACGTGATAGCAGAGGAGTGATACAACGAAGAGAAATGTCTGGGCCATTGTTGTTTGCGCGGAATTCGGAGGGGCTGTTCTTTAAGGCGATGCGGGAGGATGGCTCCATTGGAGCTGGAGCTGGAGCTGGAAGTGGAGCTGGAAGCGAGGGAAAGGGATCTGGATCTGGATCTGGGAGTGGAAGTGTTGTGCACCTGTCGGCGCATGACCAGCTTGTGAGTGCTGTGAGTGCTGGTGAGTTTCCTGTTGGGAGCGGGACGAGTCGTGTTGCTGCGCTTCTGGGGTTTATCAGGCTGAAGTTGAACAAGTACGCTGTTATTGCGGACACTGTTGAGGAGACCGGGCGATTGAACGGGCATGTAGTCTACAGGGTCGTGCAGCACTCTGTGGTGAGTGCCAAGCGGAGCGCGCGGATCGACAGCGACGAGGCGGAGTACTTGAAGCTGCTCGAGATGCAGCTCAAGAACGCGACTCTGTACTTCTCCTATACTTACGACTTGACCAACTCGGTTCAGAGGAACGAGCAGCTGAAATCGGGTGCTATGTGGACCAACTGCGACAACAGGTTCTTCTGGAACCACTACATCACCGAGGAGTTGCGTGGGCTCGCACAGGAGGACCAATCGGTCTCCCGCTTCGTGCAGCCAGTGATTTACGGTTACGCCAAGATTATCGACACCGGATTGAACTCGGTGCCTATCAACATCGGGCTCATCACTAGACGCTCGATCCTGCGTGCTGGTACTAGATACTTCCGCCGTGGTATCGACGAGAACGGTAACGTTGGTAACTTCAACGAGACCGAGCAGATCCTCGTCGTGAGAAAGAGCGGCGCAAATCCAGAGGTCTACTCCTTCTTGCAGACCAGAGGCTCCGTGCCAGTCTACTGGGCTGAGATCAACAACTTGAAATACAAGCCAAGCCTGGTCCTAGGGGATAACTCTACTTTGGAGCCAACGAGAAAGCATTTCGACGAACAAATTAAGCTGTATGGCGATAACTACTTGGTCAACTTGGTTAACCAGAAGGGTCACGAACTGCCGGTAAAGGAATCCTACGAGGCTGCCGTCGCCGGTTTGAACAACCCTAAGTTGCACTACGTCTACTTTGACTTCCACCACGAGTGCCGTAACATGAAATGGCACAGAGTCAAGTTGTTGATAGATCACTTGACAGAATTGGGTCTATCCAACCAGGACTACTTCCACAAGATTCTCTCCGCTGACGGTACCACCACTGAAAAGGTAGTGAACGAGCAGAAATCTACTGTTAGAACCAACTGTATGGACTGTCTGGACAGAACTAACGTGGTTCAATCTGTTTTGGCTCACTGGGTCTTGCAAAATGAATTTGAAACCTCCGGCATTATCCAAAAGGGCGAAGCTTGGGAGCAAGACAAAAACTTGCTTGTTCTCTTGCAAAACCTGTGGGCTGACAACGCCGATGCAGTCAGTTTCTCATACTCTGGTACTGGTGCTTTGAAGACAGACTTCACGAGAACTGGTAAACGTACCAAGATGGGTGCTTTCAACGATTTAGTCAACTCGATATCACGTTACTACCAAAACAACTTGACTGATGGTCCAAGACAGGACTCCTACGATTTGTTTTTGGGTACTTTCAAGCCTTTCTCCACTGGTGTCGTTTCTCCATTCACTGACAGAAGACCTTTGATCATCCAAGCAATTCCAATTGCCCTTTACGCTGCTTTGACTGTGATGGGTGCTACTATCTTGTTCCCTAAGGGAACTTTCACCAACAGCAAGAATTTGCTGTACTTCGTTTGTGCCTCTATGACTTTGGCTGCCTGTTTCCAGTTCTTGATCAAGAACGGTATCCAATACGTGAACTGGCCTAAGCTTGTGGATGTCGGCTTCTTAGTCGCCATGCAAACCCACAACAAGGAACAAGAGTTCAAGGGATTCAAGTACAAGCCTGATCCAAGATTCAAGAAACCTTCCACTTCAAAGAAAGATTGAAAATAATGTCTTAATGTTTTTTCTTTCCTAACTCTATATATCAAGAAACCAACTCCCCGTTATATTTATACTTTTTTTCTTTTAACTTGGACCCTATAAACTTTTATGTATTGTGAATAAACAAATATCTTTTCTACCATATACTAATACTAAGAGCTATAATATTGCTAGAATGGTCATATCATTATATGCTTATGCCCTAATAGTAGCTTTATACGTTAATGAGGACAAATTTTCATCGAGCATCGAGTATAAATACTTGGTGCTTTTATTGTTTATTAGATGCACAGACTGCCAAAGTAAACGATTCATTAACAGTGAAATTAAACCAATAGCACTATGTCGTCCCCAGGTGGGGACTGCCTTGTTGAGATGAACAAGGTAGGAGAGGAAGGAGCATATTTTCTTTATGTTTTTTTTGTTATTATTGAAATGATGAGTAACCAGATAGGGACAACAGACCTCGAATATATGGAATGACGAGGAAAGTCTTTTTATAGCCGAGTTTTTAGTAGAGCTTACGGCAACTATCTCTGATCTAACTCCCCTTCAAAAACAGATATTGAGAAAAGCTTTTTCCTTTTTAACAACAGAGTTGCTATACACGTAGAAACCGTCTTGCAGTCGAGACCTACCACAATTTATATCTTGACAAGGGTTAGACTATCGTATTATATATTGATGATAAGAGTCAGCATAAGCAATACTTAACCAGTCTCCACAGGTGTTGGTAAATAAGAAAAGGTTAGCACGTGATTTAGATCACGTATACTGATTATTTCGTATAATATGCTACCACGTGAAATTCGTATATAATATGCTACCACGTGGTTTTCGTGTATAATATTGTCACGTGATATGTTTCCCTTTCTTCACGTGATGAATTCGTGTATCGCTATGAAAGTCTCATGGTGGCGGTGGTGGCGGGCTCTTTTGAGCGGGCCCTTTAAAGATGAATTGCATTATATTAGAATTATAATATTATTAGATAACCAGTTAGTTGTCGAATCTGTATCTTTTAAAGCTTTTCTGCCAAGATAAGCAGTATTCTAATATAGTAAGGAGTAAAAGAAATGTCTAAAGATAGCGAGATCGATGAGAGTCTGTACTCTCGTCAGCTGTATGTGTTGGGTAAAGAGGCTATGCTGAAGATGCAGCACTCGAATGTGCTTATCATTGGTTTGAGGGGTCTTGGTATTGAGATTGCCAAGAACGTTGCGCTTGCCGGTGTCAAGTCGCTGACGCTGTACGATCCTGCTGCTGTTGAGCTGCAGGACCTGTCGACGCAGTTCTTCTTGTCCGAGAGTGATGTTGGGCAGCGCAGGGACGAGGTTTCTCGTGGAAAGCTGGCTGAATTGAACTCATATGTACCAATTAACGTCGTGGAGTCCATTGACGATGCAGAACTGGCACAGTTCCAGGTGGTAGTGGTTACAGATACCGTCACCCTCGAGGAGAAGGTCAGGATCAACAACTTCTGCCATGCGTCCGATATCAAGTTTATATCCACTGAGACTAGGGGTCTCTTTGGTAACGTGTTCGTAGACCTCGGCAACGAGTTCTCCGTCATCGATCAGACCGGTGAGGAGCCAAGAACCGGGATTGTTTCCGACATTGAACCAGATGGAACAGTCACCATGTTGGATGATAACAGACACGGCCTTGAAGATGGTCAATACGTTAGATTCTCTGAAGTCCAGGGCCTAGAAAAGCTGAACGACGGTTCCTTATTCAAGGTCGAAGTTCTAGGACCATTCGCTTTCCGCATTGGGTCCGTAAAGGAGTTCGGTGAGTACAAGAAGGGTGGTATCTACACAGAGGTGAAGGTACCAAAGACCCTTTCTTTCAAGACAATGCAAGATAGCCTGGCTGATCCTGAATACGTATTTTCAGATTTTGCAAAGTTCGATAGAGTTGGACAACTCCACTTGGGTTTCCAAGCATTGCATCAATTCGCAATTAGACATCAAGGTGAATTGCCAAGACCTATGAATGAGGAAGATGCTAACGAATTGGTCAAATTGGTCACAGATTTAGCAACACAATACCCAGATATCCTTGCTACTTCTGAGGGTAAGGTTAACGAAAAGCTAATCAAAGAATTATCGTACCAAGCCAGAGGTGACGTTCCAGGTGTAGTAGCTTTCTTTGGTGGTCTAGTCGCTCAAGAAGTGTTAAAGGCTTGTTCTGGTAAGTTCACACCAGTAAAGCAGTACATGTACTTTGATTCTTTGGAGACTTTGCCTGATGAAAAGAAATACCCAAGAACGGTTGAAAACACAAAACCAATCAACTCCCGTTATGACAACCAGATTGCCGTGTTTGGTCTTGACTTCCAAAGAAAGATTGCTAACTCTAAGGTCTTCCTTGTCGGGTCTGGTGCCATCGGTTGTGAAATGCTAAAGAATTGGGCTCTGATGGGTCTAGGTACTGGTCCAGACGGTGGGATCATCGTCACTGATAATGATTCCATTGAGAAATCCAATTTAAACCGTCAATTTTTGTTCAGACCAAAGGATGTCGGTCATGACAAATCTGATGTTGCTGCTAGAGCTGTCTCTGCCATGAACCCAGATTTGGCTGGTAAGATAAAACCTATGACAGATAAGGTGGGTCCAGACACCGAGAATATATTCAATGACTCTTTCTGGGAAAGTTTGGATTTTGTTACAAATGCATTGGACAACATTGATGCCCGTACCTACGTTGATCGTCGTTGTGTTTTCTACAGAAAGCCTTTGTTGGAGTCTGGTACTCTTGGTACTAAAGGTAACACCCAAGTCATTATCCCAAGATTAACTGAATCATACTCCTCTTCAAGGGATCCACCAGAGAAGTCCATTCCATTGTGTACACTGCGTTCTTTCCCAAATAAGATTGACCATACTATTGCATGGGCTAAGTCCTTATTCCAAGGTTATTTTGCTGATGCCGCAGAAAATGTTAACATGTATTTAACACAAGAGGATTTCATTCAACAGCTAATGAAGCAGAGTGGTGACGTTAAGGGTACCCTAGAGTCCATTTCTGACTCTATCAACAAAAAACCTAACACATTCGATGACTGTATCCAGTGGGCAAGACTTGAATTTGAGAAGAAATTCAACCATGACATTAAACAATTGTTGTACAACTTCCCATCTGATGCTAAGACATCTACTGGTGAACCATTTTGGTCAGGGTCCAAGCGTGCTCCAACTCCACTTGAATTTGATCTAAATCAACCAGATCACTTCCACTTCGTTGTTGGTGCTGCCAACCTAAGAGCTTACAATTACGGCATTAAGGGTGATTCAGGCGAACCAGATATTAACTACTACCAAAATGTGCTAAGCAAGCTTGATGTTCCAGAGTTTGCCCCAATTAAGAACCTACAAATACAAGTCAACGATGACGATCCAGATCCAAATGCTGGTAGCCAAAGTGATAACTTGGAAGATCTTGCTGCTTCTTTGCCAAAGCCTGCTAGCTTGAATGGTATGAGATTGGAACCAGTGGAATTTGAGAAGGATGATGACACAAATCACCACATCGAATTCATCACCGCTTGTTCAAATTGTAGAGCTTTGAACTACTCGATTGAGGTTGCTGATCGCCAAAAGACCAAGTTTATTGCTGGTAGAATTATTCCAGCCATTGCTACTACCACTGGTTTGGTTACTGGTCTAGTAAACCTTGAACTTTACAAGGTTGTTGACGAAAAGGATGATATTGAAGCATATAGAAACGGTTTTGTCAACCTTGCTCTGCCATTCTTCGGTTTCTCTGAACCTATTGCCTCTCCAAAGGCTAAGTACAATGGTAAGTCATACGATAAGATCTGGGATAGATTTGATATTAAGGGTGACATCAAGTTAAGCGACTTAATAGATCACTTCGAGAAGAAGGAAGGTCTAGAAATTACCATGTTATCATATGGTGTATCTCTTCTATATGCTTCTTTCTTCCCACCCAAGAAATTGAAGGAAAGAGTTAACTTGCCAATCACTGAGTTAGTCAAGCTAATCACTAAGAAGGATGTCCCAAGTCATTTGAAGACCATGATATTAGAAATCTGTGCCGATGATAAAGATGGTGAGGATGTTGAAGTTCCATACGTCACTATTCACCTATAAACATAAGATATAAAATAAGAATGCCATATGATTCAGCTATAGTTTTTTTTTTTTTCTTTAAATTCTACTAAGTAATATATAGTTTAGGAAGTAGATTGTAACTTTTTTCATATTATGCTAAATACAGACAAATGATTGATAAAAAATAGTTATTAAGTTAGATGTGGTTGTTGTTTTTTTATTGAATATTTACATATAAATACATTGTAATGCAAATCAAGCAAAAGCGAATATTAAATAGAAAAAGTTGGAATTGCTATTGTGGTTTGAGGGGGGGGGGAGGTCACTTTATTGGTCACTTGCAATAAAGGGCACCAGGGCGATAGCCACCACCAAAGAGAAGATAAAGAAAAACTGGTTCAGTGGAGACATTCCCGGCATAGTCTGGATTCTTATTTGTAGGATTTTCTTACGCAAGGCCTTATTAGTGATACCAACTTTGTACACAGCAGTGTATATAGTAGCCGTCAATATAATCAAAGAAACCAACGACGTAGTCACACTTAGACCACAAGTGAAAGTAGAGCTGTTGCTCCCACAGTTGCCCAGCGTAACGTACCCTCTAAATGGCACAGTGAGCACCTGGATAGCAGCTGAGACCCAGAAACAGTACTGAATCCATAGAGGTATCACCTCCTGTGAAAAATAGGTCAGAGCCACAACAGGACCGTGAACTATGGGGTTGCTAATAGTAGATAGAAAAGAAAACATTATGCTCGTGTCGATAAATATTACCTGAGATAGGTTGTCTCTCTGTTTCTTATTGTTCAAGTAGAATATGAAGTTGTGTATGTAATTTATACCAAAGGGACTCCTTGCTATAAAAAGAAACCCTAGAAGGGAGAAACCCTAATTTCAATTTTTTTGCGGGGTCCCTAGAAATCCCAAAACTCCGGTTTTTTTTATGGCTCGAGGCCAAAAGTGAGGTGATTTACGGTTTTTTATGATGCATAGCAAATCTTGCATTAATATAACGTCGAGGTATTATATTATATCGAGGTGTTAGTAAACTGTATTGGCATTTAACGTACTGTATTAGAATTAGTATAACGTCTTCGAATCGTTTTTTATATTTAAATTTTTTATTGTTATTTATGTTTAGGTTGCGCAAACGGTTCTGAACTGTGGGCATGAGCTATTCAATGATTCGAACGTTCCTTGCTGTATAATTATGCCGTGGTCAAGAACGATAATCTCATCACATTGGCGTATTGTCTTTATGTTATGGGAGACAACTATCGTAATTTCTGCCAAGTGAGACCCGAGCATCTCGTTAATCAGCTGGGCACTGGATTCGTCCAGAGCTGAGGTGCATTCGTCCAGGATTAGGACCCTGGGTGCTCTTATGATCTCGCGTGCTAGGCACAACCTTTGTGCTTGGCCGCCTGAGAGTAAGCTGGAGTCTAAGAGTTCCTCGAGTTCCTCGGGTAAACTCATCACAAAGTCGAGCATCCCTACGCTATCCAGGGCCTCTAAGATTTCTTGCTCCAGTATCTCTCTTTTCAGACCATAAACAAGGTTGCCCCTGATGGTATCGAACCGTAATACGGGGTGTTGTTCCAGCAACCCAATCGCATTATATAGCTCAGTTCGATTCCAAGTACTTATATCTTTACCTAGAATACTTATGTGGCCGGCTTCAACTTTATATAATCCAGCAAGAATGTTGATTAGTGTAGTTTTTCCACTACCACTTTTACCTACAATTCCATAAACCTTACCTGAAAATAAATTCAAATGAATGCTCTTTAGTACCAGCATACTTGGGGTTTGAGGAAATGCATAAGATAATCTATGGATATGCACTGAACCTAGGCTAGAATTTTCTGATAAAGGTGCCATTTCGATACCGGTTCCATTCAATCTGATATCATTCGATAAGGGATCATTTAATATTCTCTGCACGTATGTAATTGCCCTTTTCCCTCTTGCCATATCAGGAATCTGATTAATTAAACTGGAGGTTGTTATAATGGTAAAGAGTAACAACGTTAGCACTTCGAAAAATTTTCGTGTAGAGTATTCACTACGCAATACTAATTTAATACCATAGAGGAAGATGACCGATTGCATTAACATAACTAGTACATTAGTTAAAGAAATTCCTAAACCAGTAAGAATTGCTCTTCTCTTCCCAATTATCTCGAGTTTACAGTGGAATCTATTGTATTGACTCATAATATAAGTTTGCAGTTGGAGTGATTTAATGGTTTTAGACGCAAGTACCATTTGATGCACGTTACTTTCAGTCATAGCCACTGCGGTTTTATAGCTGGTTTCATATTTAACCAATATAGATCCATATGCTCCAGTTACTAGCACAACTAATGGAATAAAAGAGATACAAACTAAGCTTAGCTTCCAACCTACTATAATAGCCCATATAAACCCCATCGAAGACAAGAAGAGCAAAGTAATGACAGCTGATAAAAACTCAGTAAGAAGTGAGCGAAGGTCTCTTAAATCATTCATTAACAGAGTTGAAATCTTCGATGCCGAACTCTCCTTATTAGCAAACCATTCAAATGGAGCATTTACTACTCGATCAAACGTATTTCTCCTTAGATGCATTATCCAAAACTCACAAACAGAACCAAGTATATATGATTTTATAAAATTCGTAGTACCATCAAAAACTGCAATACTAATGACGATTATAGAGTATCTTAACAGATATTTTGCGCTTCCTACACCATCTTGTCCAGGTGTTAGCCCATTAAGAAGGAAACTGAACATATAAGAAAACAATGGATTACATATTGCAGACAATATAGCTCCCATAACACCCACCAGAAATACCATTTTATTAGAAATCTGTTTAAAGAATAATAAAATGATAAATGTTAGTGATAATAATTGAGGTTCTTCACCATTCTCAACATCGCAACTAATTTTTGTTGCTCCTTCATCTGAATCGCTACTATATGTGATCTCCTCGTTCACTGAAGCCAATTCGTAACTGTATAATGTTTCTGGAAAGTCTATTTTCGATTCTATTTGTTTGTCATATATCCTTGCAAAGTTTTGGTTATACTCATATATTTTTGTCTTAGCATTAATGGTATGGTTCTCCCTGTATACAGTAGTCCCAAATAATGTCAAAGTTTCTGAGGGTTGTGGATCATTATTATCAATGTGAATAATATTATCATTTTGGGATAACATATCTTTGTCATGTGTGATTATAACAGTGGTCATATGATTTCTCCAGTTTTTAATCCTTTCTAGCAGGACAATTCTTTGGTTTATATCAATAGCAGATAAGGGTTCATCCATAATTAAAATGGGAGTATTTCGTATAAACGCTCTAGCTAGAGCAATCTTTTGCTTCTGTCCTCCACTTAACTCTATACCACCAGTTCCTATTATTGTGTCGAGTCCACTCGGTAAATCATTTACAAGTGCATCAAGCAGGGCAAAAGAACAGGCCTTTTTAAGCATCTCATCAAGCTGCATTTGGGAGTTAATATCTCCAATTTTAGTTATTAAAATATTGTTTCTCAGAGTGTCATCAAACAGTATAGTTTCTTGTTCAATGAAAGTAATATTTTTATAAAGATAACCTTTACTAATAGTTTTTATGTTATTGTCTCCCAGTAAAATATCTCCCATATAATTATTATAGTGTAGCATTAAGAGGTCAAATAATGTGGACTTTCCGTATCCAGATTTACCAATTAGATACGTGATCTTATTGGCAGGAAATTCCAGGAATAATTTATTTAAAACTTCATCTTTGGGCCTTTCTGGATATGAAAACGAGACATTTTGGAATGTTATTGGCATCGATTCTATGCCAACAATATCCACTATGAAGCCATTATCAGTTTCTTCTTGAATATTCAGGATGATATTTAGTTTCTTCAAAGCAACATCTCCTTTCTGCATAACCACGATCTGCCCCAATGCCGTATTGATAATAGTGCCAATCATCAGGCAAGAATGAAAGCTTGTGATAACGTCATTTATAGACAGTTTACCTTTCTTAATCATAGTTGATCCAAACCAAAAACCTTGTACAAACATCACGAGGGACAGGAATCTTAATATAGAGATATTCAGTGAGACATATAGACAGCTTTTGATATAGTGTGTGTTACTGATCTGAATATAGTGGTCAAATATGTTCGTTTCAACATGGGTGCCATTATGGATTCTCACGAAATTCACATGGTCAATGATCCAATTGAGTCTTTCTGCTGCCTTTGCTGATGCTGAGTTCTCGAATTCTAGATGGACATGTATATATCTAGAGAATAGCACAGCACATATTACAATTATAGGTGAAGTGCACAGAATTATGAGTGTTAATGACCAAGAGTAGTAGAAGGCTGTACCCAGAAGAGCGCAGATAGCTACAATGCTTTGAGTAACGATGGCTGAGGCTTCTGCTGAACCAGATCTTACCTCTTCAATGCATCTATGTAGTTGAGTAAACTCACCCAGAAGTGTTGCACGATATTTATCGTACCATTGGCATGGTAGAGATAGATACTTGTCGACCAGAAGTTTCCGTACTCTCAGACCTTGTCTCTCACCTAGTACCATCCAGCAAGATAAGCTAGCCCAATTTAGTGGCATGCTAGCCAAGCCCAATATAAGTATTGCCATGGCCCTGACGATAAGTTCATGATACAACTGTGAGAACTCAAATTCATGAGTAGTGTGGTCTAGCAGTTGGAACACTCTCCCAATAAGGATAGAGGATATTGCAGGTACCAAACCATTAGCAACTGTGGACAAGACCAGTGCCGACAATAGGCCCCAGTCCTGCTTAGGCCTGATATTCATGTATATATGGCCATTATGGTATCTACGTAGCAAACCAAGGATAAACATTTTGTATATCTGCTCATCTTAAGGTAGAATAATGGCAGCTCATATAATGCTAATAGAGTATATTATATATAATAGCATTTACATTGTCAACTGCCATTCGTGATAGCTCAATATGGCACCACAAGCCATCGTCATATGAAGCATCGTCAAAAGCACAGGTAAATGAGGTATTGTCAGCCTGAATTAGTTGAAGACCATGTATATTTCCCAAATAGGATAATTACATGGATTGATGCGTTTTCAATCGTTATCGTATTAGTTGGTATTGTATCAATTAGCATTGTACTATATTCACTGCACGACAAACTGTGTATTGCGAGCTTTTCATACCACCGGTAACTAACAATGCATCACTCTCTTTAATTGATTACCTGCAAGTATTCAGCATAAGCTATTGAGCTCGTAATGGTTCCTTTAGCTTAATGTAAGTTTGAGGTTGTCCTTAGGGCCCCATCATGGTCAGAGCGATGAGCTGGAAGAAAAGCCGGAATAAGAGGCACAATGCTTGAAGTTGGGTTATTTTGAGGTCGAGAGCACTACATTTCTTAGAGAGAGGGATTGGGTAAGGTTGAAATGACAACGAAGATGATCCAGCGTCAGGTGTGTCGGGGTATCTCTAGTTGTGAAGCGGACTACCGGCTACCGAAGCTGTACAAGAGGATTGAACGTGAGATGAGGTCTAGCAAGTCGAGGCGACTGGATCCCCGGGCACAGAGGCACATGGTTGCTGAGAAGTATGGGGAGTACTTTCTAGGGTTTGATGCGATGTGTGTGTACAAATGGGGGCTCGTTGGAGGCACAGCGATGAAAGTGAACAGGAGCGCGATGTGGGCTTCGTATTGCTCTGATATGGCCAAAATGCTGGACAAAGATGGTTATCGTTACTTCGTTGAGACACCTATGGATATACCATTGATGAACCAGGTACTGGGGAAAGGTTCTTTCTCCTTACCAACACAGTGGAATAGAGAAGACGCAAGCGAACGTGGGGGAGATGGGAAGGCAGGACACGGGTCCCCAGAGGATCTGCGAATGTCCTGGCATGAACTTATTGATCTAGAGACCCTTCTCAGTAAAGCTAGGACTGAGTCGCGGCTATCTCTGCACGCTGTCGGGGTCAACATCGGAGCACAGCCACATGTGGTGCGAGACCTGGGCCCAATGCTAGAGAACAGCTCTCAGAAATTCGACTACGACAAACTACTACGGATAGCGAAGGAGAACGGCCATTCCGGAACGAATACACACACAATAGCTCTGATAGACGGACTCGCCAGGCACAAACTCACCGTGCCCTCGCTAGTAAGAGCAAACCAGTGGCTCCTGTTCACCGAACCAGAGACTTGAACTCCTGAGAAAGAGAGATACACACAATGATAATAGATATATAAGATAACTGTAACTGTAAATATGATGTGACGTGATATGATATACTCTAGTGTTATCAATATACTCTTATACGACTAAGTCTCGCCTCCCTTCTACGCTGCGAGTGGGAAAATGGCAGGAGGGCCATTTTAAAGGCAGTGATGATTATGTAGATGCCGAACTGGTTTGGTATACCAGACGATAGCAGGCTGATAAGACTATATAGACGACGGGCAAACCAGTTATCTTTTAGTTATCTATTGTGCATATTTCTTTTCGTGGACGATGTGGATTGACTGGGTGTGGACCGCGTTGACGATAAAAGGTGAGAATGTGGTTGATGAATTGACGCTGGACACCCGTCTGAAGTACTGGGTATTACTGCCTATCTCTATTGTCATGGTCCTTGCGGGGATAATGAGGCAGTATGTGATGAATTTGCTGACTCCGAAGGTGAAGGGTACTGCTCTGGTGAAGTTGGTGGAGAGTCAGTATGTTTTGAAGGCGCAGATTCTGCTTGGGAACAACTCTAGTATTGATGAGGAGGCGTTTCAGATGAGACGTGAGAATATGGCTATAGATCTGGGCCAAGGGAGGCACATTGCGCAGACGAATTCTAAGCCTGGCGAGGTCGTGAACCCCTTCAGCGATCCTAACATGTCGGATGCAATGATGAGTATGGCCAAGGGTAACATGGCTAACTTTATCCCACAGACTATTCTTATGTGGTGGGTTAACCATTTCTTCGCCGGTTTCGTCCTGATGAAGCTGCCTTTCCCACTAACTGTGCGGTTCAAAGAAATGCTTCAAAGCGGCGTGATGACTTCTGATTTGGATGTCCGCTGGGTCAGTAGTATCTCATGGTACTTCATCTCCGTCCTGGGTCTAAACCCCGTGTACAACCTGATTCTGGCCGAGCCTGAGGAAGACCAGCTCGGAATCATGCAACAACAACCGGGCCAAGTCATGGACGGCCCCGGTGCCCCGCAACCAGACGTAGTGATGAAGGGCCTAGCAAACGATCTAACCATTGCGCAACACGAGAGCTGTTTTGATAACATAGAAGCTCGTGTGCTTAAACTCTACAGCTAGAAAAATGCTAGAATTTTGTCGATAAAGATAACCACATGTACACTATTTCTTCTATAACTATATAAAGTAACAACATATCTTATTAAGATGGACTAAAAGCATGAATATACCTTGTACATACAACATTACTCTACGTAATATATAAAATATATTACTATTCACGTGACTTATATTGTTTACGAGGCGATTGCGCTGAAAAATTTCTGGAAGGCGATGAGCTCATCGCATGGCCCAGTATTATCACATATTGAATATAATGGATACAATGGTATATTGTATTATATTAGTATATAACATTGCAGTCTTGCTTTTTCTGTGATACCAAAGAGAGCACAAACTTAAAAAGTAGATAAACATAAAAAATGTCGTTGAGCACAGTGATTTGTATTGGTATGGCTGGGTCTGGTAAGACCACATTTATGCAGAGGCTGAACTCACATATACGGTCTAAGAAGGAAGTTCCGTATGTTATAAACCTTGATCCTGCGGTTCTGAACGTTCCGTATGGTGCAAACATCGATATTCGTGATTCAATCAAGTACAAGAAGGTCATGGAGAACTACCAATTGGGTCCTAACGGTGCTATTGTCACCAGTTTGAACCTGTTCAGTACGAAGATCGACCAGGTTATCAAGTTGGTGGAGAAGAAGAGGGAAACACACGACCTGTGTATTATTGACACGCCGGGGCAGATTGAGTGTTTTGTGTGGAGTGCGTCAGGTGCCATCATTACCGAGTCGTTTGCCTCAACATTTCCTACTGTGATAGCGTACATCGTGGATACACCTAGAAATACCTCCCCAACGACGTTTATGAGTAATATGTTGTATGCCTGCTCTATCCTGTACAAGACAGAGCTGCCTATGATTATCGTCTTCAACAAGACGGATGTGAAGAAAGCTGATTTCGCCAAGGAATGGATGACCGATTTTGAGGCATTCCAGCAGGCTATCAGAGAGGACCAGGATGCTAACGGTGACTTTGGAATGGGATCTGGCTATATGAGCTCGTTGATTAACTCAATGTCTCTAATGTTGGAAGAATTCTACTCTACCATGGATGTCGTGGGAGTCTCTAGTTATACAGGTGAGGGTTTTGATGACTTCTTAGATGCAGTTGACAAGAAGGTGGATGAATATGAGGAATACTACAAAGTTCAAAGAGAGAAAATACTGAAGGAAAAGGAAGAGAAGGAGAAGGCAAAGAAGGAGAAGTCACTAAACGGTTTAATGAGTGATCTAGGTTTAGATGACAAGAAGAAAACCGACGATGACAGTGCAGATGTTGTCAGTGACATTGAAGAAGGTGAGAATGATGGGTTTGTAGATAGAGACGAAGACGAAGGAGTGGAAAGAGAATACACCTTCGCTGGTGATGAAAGAATAAAGGGTGAGGTTAATGAAAGCAATGAACCGTTACTACAGAAAAGATACCAGGAGGCTTTTGAGCAGGTTTCCAAGACTGCTAGCAGTGAAACTGCTGAAAACATAGCTCGTTATGTGAGGCAATAGATAGCTATATAAACGAAAACCTGGTGTCATTAATATATATGTATATATATATAAACTAATTAGTAGCATAGTTTACTGAATAGAGGTTTCTGTACTTAAAAATGTGACAGCCTAACAGTTCAACTGCCATATGCTACTGAAAACGTTCACTTTTAGTTTTTATATATTCGTTCTAATGACTATCTATCTATGCATATATACCTTCATCAAATGCTGTAGGAGCCTGTGAAAATCCATAAACACCTTTCCAGGACACTGGTGCCCTAAAGTTCTCTATCTTTGGGAAGTATTCGGGAAGTCTGACCATGAGATGGTTATAGAACACATAAGCATCTTCAGAATTATCACCTTCATGGACAAAAGTTGAACAGTAGGTAAGTTTCTTTAATCCGCTAGATGTGGTAGATGTGGCATTGATAATATGATATACGATCTTGAAAATGTCCTGGTCCGTGGAAATCTCTTGTTGCAGGCCATCTTTATCAAAATTAAACGGATTTATTTTCTGTGAGTCGTTATTTATAGACAGGTTTTGTTGGAAAGTTTGGACCAAATCGGTAATTGAGTCCAGCTGACAAGTACCGACACTAAAGAAGGACCCTGTGGCTGGGGATGGAGCAATTGCCTCCATGTCCAGAGCACCAAAGGAGTCGAGCACAACGAGCTCATCGACTTCATATTTCTGAATTAAAGGTATCAAGACCTCCACCACAAAATTGTTCATGTATCCCGGTATTACAGGAGTTCTCTGTTGGAGCACATAGGTCTTTTGATCCTTCGAAATGAAGAGCTCTAGAGCAGCAGAGTAGTGTTCTTTAGGGTACAGCTTAGCATTCTCACCCATGACATGATCTAATGGCCCGGCAAAAGGATACAAATATTGCTGGTCAACAGCACATACGAATTGGAAGCTATCCACGGAGTGTAGAAGCAGATCAACAGCTAGCTGAGGGACATTACCGGTCCCAACCAACGGCACAACCAAACTAACCATAATATGTGTGTTATATATAACGCTTTGGTAAATGGTTGATACGGAAGAAGAGTACCAGATGCTCAAAGCTCAAATACGGTATTGAATGGGTAATACGTTAATATATCAACCATTATATCACAATATCTCAACCAGTACAGTACATCACAATATAACGTAGGATATCACTATCCGTCCCAGTGCGTAATGTGGGTGGCACCTTAATATTATTACCCGGACAGCAAAATATCATATTCTACGTTAAAAATTACCCGGCTACTAGTTTATTATGATTACCCGGATTATCTCGGAGTTGTTTTGGGCATCGCATTTTCATTAGCAGTTGCTGTATATTTGTATAGTTTAATAGTTGTGTAGTTGAATTGTTACATCATTAATGTTTTGATACTCTATAATGTGCATAGTTATAATAAATGGAAAGCCAGTTGTACAGCTCATCATATACTTGGGATGAGCTAAGTACAATAGACACTGAAGACAGGATAGTTCTCTCAGTTTCCATTGAGTAAATAAATAAGCGTTCTATGTAGGTCCAGCTGCAGAATCGAACAAATTAAATTTGAGGGAATGTTTATATAGGAAGCATAATGTGCTACACCAGTACAATATGTGACCTATCTAAGTGTAAACGAGAAACAATGAATAAATAACGTTCACTTACTACTTGGTGTGATTTTAATGAGTATTTTACTAATACAATACAATGCATCTCTCCTCTTAACATTGGTTCATTTATTTTCATCTATTTGATTAATAATCTCGAAAGCTTCTCCCAGACATCGTATACCTTTTTTTCTACTGAAATGGAAGCTTTTATCTCATAACTACATCCCAGCCATCTAATCAATCCAAAGATATTCATATTAACCTGATTAACGGAGGCATACCCAATACAAAAGAGAATAATATAAAGTACAGCCAGACAAGTACAAAATTATTAGAACATTAAAACAAGCCATTAGCAATATTCAAAGATATTGATCATGTTTTTGATTTCATTCTCTAATTGAAGACCTTTCTGGAATGAATACTGTATTAAAATGATTATACAGCATAATTATAACTTCATCAAGTTAATCAGATATACAACTGCAACAGCCAAATGCTTTCTTAGACATACCACTATCCTATTTTAGAGTTCTGTACTGAGCTACCAATGATAGCAGTACTAAAACCTAATGTGTAATGAAAAAGGAATAAATGAAAACGTAATAGTATACTTGGTCCATATCCACATCGTTTTCGTTAACACTTGTAATTATGTCAGATTCATTCACTGCTGGTGGATAAGTCTCATTTGACGTTTGTGTGCTTCTGTCAAGTTCACTAGTAAGTTCTATTGTAAATATCCAAGTAATAACTGCAGCTGTACCAATAGACCTGAATAATGGTAGCGCAATAAATTATTTTACGCTTTCCTGAAATAATCGTGCGAAAACAATACAACTCACATACGTGGTTTAAAGGCAGTATAAAGACCTAATCTCTCGGTAGGAAAAGCAATTAAGTTATTGGCATGATTCCTTTATCTAAAAACCCGATTCCAAAAGAACCAGAAGAATTACAATTAACAAATGCTCTAATCGATGCCCATCACATCAATGGTATAATTGATCATTCTTTTTAATCGACATAGATCTATTACCACTTCAGAAGGATAAGTTTGAAGTCTAATACATAGTACGATGTTCTTACAAGCAAAATGACAGTTAAAAGTTTGCAGTTGATAAAAAAGATGTAAAATGTATTAATGTACAGAAAGAATCCTAGCTAAACAAAGTAATAAAGGAACTAAACGAACAAAATGATGATTATCATAAGTGAAAGCCGGAATTAGCATTAGTGGTACAGATAATATGAATATAGCAACATTAATTTATACCGGTATCAACATCATCTTCAGCTCTTCAGTTAAATGACAGCAGTATCATCGCTAAAGATGCCCATACGTTGTTGACTATCATTGAGTCACTTCTATTGTATTGGATTGCTTCCTTCAATACCAATACTTGTTCCTTTTGTTCCAGTAGGGGAGCCAGCAAAATTGGAACCGGACTTGGAAGCAGGGTCAGAAGCACCTGAGTAAGAACCACTAGTTGGCTTTGCACCGTTAATTAATGTATATACAGAAGTTCCGGTATGCGTCTTTCCATCAGTACCAAAGGTTGGACAGTACGGGACCACAATTGTCTCATTGCGCCATACTTAGTCGGAATGGCTGTAAAGTTCTGCAGATGGATCTATTAAGAGAGCATATTTATTTCCTTACAAGACAACAGCAGAATTTAGTACATTGTCTGATAACCCAATACCGAAGTCCGAGAGAAGAACAAGTAAACGGTCTTTATTAATTGCCCGAGTATACACTTCGATAATCTGCACATTGTACTGGTCTGGCACACTATACTTCCTATATAAACATTCCCTCAAATTTAATTTGTTTGATTCTGCAGCTGGACCTACAAAGAACGTTTATTTATTTTCTCAATGGCAACTGAGAGAATTAGCAGTCTTATCAGCAGCGTCTATTGTACTGCTCATCCCAACTATATTTGGAGTCGAATACATCTGCCGGTTATTTATCAAGATTCATAGATTTTGGGCATCCCTCGGTCTTCTATTCGGGTATCAGTTTATGTACCAGCTATGGTGTTCCACGATCGCATTCCCCGTTGAGGTCTTGGTCAGGAGGTATCCTTTCATATGTGATTGGCTTGCCTTCTTACAATACCCAATTGGTATATTGCCAGCCTGGTACGTCTATGGGAAAGAGATTATGGTATTTCAACCGTGGAATCCTGGTTTTCCAATTGAATCTACTATGAATGAAAATAAAATATAAACACTATGCAAGACTATGAGAGGATACGATATGATACTATGATACAATATGATAATATGATACAATACTATAATAATATGATTATATGACACATCAAAAGAATAAAGCTATACTACAATACAATATAATACCTCGGTAACCAACTGGATGATTTTATGTTTAGTAATATTACCGTATTATACATTAATATTTATATTCGTTACCATTGTTGGGATTACTACATTAAGTTAGGATCCAATACAAAGAAGATAACAAGTCATTAGGACGATGATCTATTTCTGTCAACTTTTCTATACCCCTTCAGAATATGTTAAATTCGAATTTCAAGAGTGTCTATTTTTGCTACTATGAAGATAATAACGTTATTTGCGATATCGTTTCCCGGCTATCGGGAGTATATCATGCCTTTAATATACTAGCAGATAGTATCAGTAGTAAAATACTACTACTCAAACTTCAGCAGACTACTACCATTCGAGTTTAACGAGATACTTATTATGTCCTCATTCTATTAGATTAATGTCGTGTTTATTCACTTCAGAAAAGTAATTATATAATATTTATTATAAGAGGGTATATTAGTGTATTATATTGAAAATGTAGTGAAGTAACTTCTTAAATATACAACGAACGAAAAAACATAGTAGCCCAAAACTATATCATATGATAGATCTATAAGCATATCAGAACATTTGAAGTAGCACCACCATTGCTGCAAACAAAACATTGTTAACTGTGGCAGACCCACTGGCCTCGTATTGGATACTATTCACTGTGGCTTGCGTAGCTACCGATTGAAGAGCAATACCCGAACTAGAGGCGACAGAGTGGATTGCAGAAGAACCTGCATTGGAACCATGCGAACCAGAGCCTGAAGAGCCAGAACCAGAAGAGCCAGAACCGAAAGAACTGGTACCGGAAGAGCCTGAACCGGAAGAACCGGATGAGCCTGAACCGGATGAGCCAGTGTTAGAACCAGAAGAGCCAGAGCCTGAAGAGCCAGTGTTAGAACCAGAAGTCATGACACTAGTTGGTTTGGCTTCATTGCCCACTGTAGACTTTGAACTACCAGTATGTGTCGTACCGTCACTACCAACAGTTGGATAGCACGATATCACAACAGTTTCGACAATTCCGCCTTCCTTAGTAACAGTAGTTGTCATGATAGGTGGTTGAGTGTAGATATCGCTATCACACACAGTAGATTTGCTGGTGCTGGTGTGCGTCTTCCCGTCAGATCCAACAATAGGACAGTACGTGATCACAATAGTCTCAGTGGTGTCATTCACAGTGACGGTGGTGGTTATGGCAGGAGGCTGGGTGTATGTCTCACCACCAGTAGTGATGGAACTGTTGGTAAATTGTACCGTACTCGAGGACAAGTACACAGGGTCGGCATCAACCATGTCCATAGTCAATTCAGTCCACGTAGTAGTTGCAATATTGCCCTCACTATCAGTGTATCCAGATGCAATAACTACCTCATGGATAGTTTGGCCGTCAGATACATATTCTGTTTCCAAAATCGTTGTAGCAGGTAGTGGTGTGGCAGAGGAAGATGTTGGAGCAAAGGAAGACGTTAGGGCAGAAGAGGATGTTGCAGCAGATGAAGATGTTGTTGGAGCAGATGAAGATGTTGGAGCGGATGAAGATGTTGGAGCGGATGAAGATGTTGGAGCGGATGAAGATGTTAGCGCAGAAGAGGATGTTGGAGCGGATGAAGATGTTGTTGGAGCTGATGAGGATGTTGGAGCAGATGAGGATGTTGGAGCAGTCGAGGATGTTGGAGTAGATGAAGATGGTTCATTTTCTTTGTAACTTAATGAATAGAATTCTTCAGTGACACCTAATACACCATAAAAATTAGACTTCTCCACAAATAGAGTTGGATCGTATCCTAAACCAATATCGTATTTTAGTTCAGTTTTAGAAGTAGTAACAGTTAGTATACCATTACTAGCATCGTAGTTGTATTTACCAGCATTACCAACAGTACTTATTTCTGCTGTTGATTTGAAATCTTGAATCTTAATAGGACTTGTTTGCTTATCAATGGCGAAACTAACAGATGACTGACCAAAAAGTTTAATTGTATTACCTGTAATAGATAATGGTATTCCAGCGAATAGCAAGTTACCAGATTCAACTTCTATTAATCCAGTGTCACCAGTTATATTTCCAGTTAAACGATAACCCGAGAAACCGGATAAATTGATTGTACCTGTATTTTGAAAAATTCCCGTCGCAAAAATTGAAACCCAGTAACTCTCATTGGATTCATTTGGAGGTGCTTCTGGTGAACCTGGGTACTTCATTATCTTGATATTACCAGTGTTGTAAATATCACCCGGAGCGATTTGAACTATATCATTATAATTAACACGAACAGTACGAGCAACCTGTATAATAAAGTCACCATTATTTGTAAGAATAGTGGGTGAGACATCGATAATTTGAAAATCATTACTAATATAAGGATTAGATATAATTACAGTACCATTATTAGTTAAATAACGGTACGCACCAATATTTGCATCAACAGATGAGCTGGCATTCAGATTAGCTATGAGGGATCCTCCAGACTCGATATCTATTGCTGTATACTCTAAACCATAATAATCACCATCATTAAGAGTAAGCGACCCACTTCCAGATATGTATAAGGGTTCCTTGATTTCCTGGTTTCCAGTTAGAGTTGTAGGGCTGGTTATATTTAGAGCGCTTGTAGCTAACAAAAATGAAAACAGAAGTAATATATTTCTCATTGTTTAAATGTTTGCAGTGCTTATTTTTTTATAAGTAAGGAAGAACGAGTTGAAAGTACAGGAAGATTGAATATCAGATAGTCCCGAAACCAATTGTTTATATACTTAAAATAAATGGCAAGGGTGAAATTGGAAACACAAACTACTAATAAAATCCAGCTTTTACATTAATCTAGCACTAGATAGTTTTTTAGGAAATCGATAGTTCATGGAATGTCCAAAACAGGCAAAATCTAAATAGTTCAACTATAGTAATAGATAGAAATTGCTCTCGAAATTATTACATAGAACTCAAACAACCGGATATACTGTTAAGTTCCAGAACTTGGATATTTTCTAAGACTTCCCCTACGCGCTCAATAAAATGTCAACAGTTCAATGGGCTCACAGGTTTAAAATTATAAACACCATTACTTCAAGTCATGCAAAAGGGATTCGCAGAACTGGTAATTACTGACTGCAATGAAATTAGAATGAAAAGAAAAGAAAGTATTTGTATTTGTATTTGTAATAAATTACTATCAAATACACTGAGGTAGATGTTGACTATAACCGTAAATATAGACCAATTTCATAGAACTTCTGTCAATAAGTTGTAGCATAGAATATCGGGCAATTCGACATTCTCATTAACACCACAGCACTTTCTTTCTGTAAATGGCTGATTATTTAGGTTAAGGCAACGAACCATATCTGGTAATTATGAGTAACAAATGCTAGGAATACTTCTATTAATGTAAAGACCCTTTTTCTCGAGTAAAGTCACACCACTTTCGATAGCCGGTCCATTCTCTGCAATATTGCCGTAGCACTGATTTAACATGGCTGTCTCTGTAAATCCTTTTAAATTCTGTACAGGTGGTTGCTAGGAAATGGTGATTATGGAATTTGTGTAGAGAGAAAAGGCGTGGAGAGGGATTATTTACTGTTGCCTATTTAGGTTTTATTACTAATCTTTCCCCTACATTACGTTCTCTGCGCTTCTTAAGGGGTTTCCTCTTTCAGGAAATGTTGACTTAGTGGGCCCACTTTGTGTCCAATTTATTACTTTTATTAGGGCCCAATACAGAATTAAAGTTATATTACGGCGGGGAAAGGGGGGAAGCGAATAATTACTGCATTTCCTATTATAGAAGTTTTTCCTCCATATGGTGTTGTGCTAGTGTTTCTGAGTAACGTAGAGAAGCATCAATTTCGTGCCCATCTAGTGGCGTGAGAAAGGATTTGCGTCGAGAGAAACTGATTAGGTATTGGAACTAATATTGTCATATTTCCTCTTCAGTACGATTTTATCTATCCTAAATAAGGTTTTCTTTAATTTACGCAAATATGACGTCCCTATTATATCATAAAAATGCGCACCCATGCACCTAAATAAATGGTGACAGAAATAATAATAGGATAATCTAACTGTAATTATAATCTAATTCTTCGAGTTTTCAAAGAATTAAATTTGAAATATGTCAATTTTGTCTATCATCCATCTACATTCTATGTTGTAATAATTTAAATTTACAAATACACATACAATCATTCTAAACTCTTAAAACATCAATACAATAGAGTTATTTATTATAGTAAGTTTGGCAGCTGTTTTGTAAAAATTGCCTTTTACATTTTGTTGATCAGAGCATTTTGTAACAATAAAGTGGTGTTTGGTTCCATGCTCTGCGATTATTTACAATTAGTACAATACAGATAAGATAGTAGTAGTTATTGGTACAAGGAGCATATGGATTTTATCGATGGAAAAACAAATGAATACTTTATTTCCATATAATCTAAACTTAAATAGATATGTTTTGGTGCTGAAATTATTTGTTTCTGTATTACAAACTGTAATAAAATTAACTCCGGTTTTTTTTGTCGTCAATTGAAGCCGTGTGAAAAATAGTAGGTGTCATATATATATTATAATACGTTCAGTCCAGTGCATTTATTTCTTTATTAGGTAGTTCTTAGTTGGAATAACATTAAATAAACTAATGTTATCGTATCTCGGTTATTTCATCATAACGGAAGAGGAAAGATCTACATATCTATTTCTACTTACACAAAAACTTACTATCACAAAATCTATTATTTGCAAAATTCTCAAATTGCCAAATTCTCATTGCCAAATTCTCATTTACCTCCAGGCTAAAATGGTGAGTCCAGCAACTTTCTCTTGTTCTCCTAACCTACTTCTTTTAAATTGATTTTAGAATTAAAAATTGTTTTAGTATCATATACTTCTAAAGATGCTTAGATTACTTGTTTCTATGTGAACTAAGTTATTGGAAATTATAACATCTAATAATCAAAATGGGACTATAATCAAATACCCTGTACATAATAATCTCTAACATGTGGAATAAAACCGACAACTGATGGGCTTCTATGCTGATAAGTTGTGAAGTATCATAAATTTACCTGTCAGTGGACAGAGGTAGGCTAAAAGCCAATGATATGAACAAATCCCGCAGCAACTTAGATGTTTGTAGCAGAGGAGGGAAATGATTTAGATCATACAAGAGCAACTTTTATTGTACTAAATATAGTAGTCATATATTACAAATTAATAAGATTTACTACAATAGATACTTCTATTGGTGTTTTAGCATAATATTCCAGAACGTTTATTGTATGTGTGTTTGTAGAAAATATTATTACAACATGGAATGTAGTTGTATAAGGGAGGGGCAAAAATTGAAGCCTTTCCACCTAAATGGCGAGGGACTACGTTAAAGTTACAGTATCAATATAAACATTAGTATTATTAATTGATATCGCACAGTTTATTTAGGTTCGCTGGTGTGACGGCGACATCATTGTGATGTAAAGAAAAGAAAAGGTTATAGAATGAATGGATAAACAAAGAAAACATATTATGCTATTAACTGGAAAGAGGAAATAGAACTATTATCCCAATCAATTTCTATCGACGCAAATCCTTTCTCACGCCACTAGATGGGCACTGAATTGATGCTTCTCCACGTTACTAAGAAATGCTTGCACAATACCATATGGAGGAGAAACTTCTGAAATAGGAAATACCGTAATTATTCGCTCCTCACCCCCCCCCCCCTTCCCCGCCGCAATATAACTTTAATTCCGTATTGAGCCCTAATAAAAGTAATAAATTGAACACAAAGTGGGCCCACTAAGTCAACATTTCCTGAAAGAGGAAACCCCTTAAGAAGCGCAGAGAACGTAATGTAGGGGAAAGATTAGTAATAAAACCTAAATAGGCAACAGTAAATAATCCCTCTCCACGCCTTTTCTCTCTACACAAATTCCATAATCACCATTTCCTAGCAACCACCTGTACAGAATATAAAAGGATTTACAGAGACAGCCATGTTAAATCAGTGCTACGGCAATATTGCAGAGAATGGACCGGCTATCGAAAGTGGTGTGACTTTACTCGAGAAAAAGGGTCTTTACAATAATAGAGGTATTCCCAGCATTTGTTACTCATTATTACCAGATATGGTTCCGTGCCTTAACCTAAATAATCAGCCATTTACAGAAAGAAAGTGCTGTGGTGTTAATGAGAATGTCGAATTGCCCGATATTCTATGCTACAACTTATTGACAGAAGTTCTATGAAATTGGTCTATATTTACGGTTATAGTCAACATCTACCTCAGTGTATTTGATAGTAATTTATTACAAATACAAATACAAATACTTTCTTTTCTTTTCATTCTAATTTCATTGCAGTCAGTAATTACCAGTTCTGCGAATCCCTTTTGCATGACTTGAAGTAATGGTGTTTATAATTTTAAACCTGTGAACCCATTGAACTGTTGACATTTTATTGAGCGCGTAGGGAAAGTCCTAGAAAATATCCAAATTCTGGAATTTAACAGTATATCCGGTTGTTTTGAGTTCTATGTAATAATTCGAGAGCAATTTCTATCTTTACTATAGTTGAACTATTTGGATTTTGCCTATTTTGGACGTTCCATGAACTATAGATTTCCTAAAAAACTATCTAGTGCTAGATTAATGTAAAAGCTGGATTTTATTAGTAGTTTGTATTTCCAATTTCACCCTTGCCATTTATTTTAGGTATATAAACAATTGGTTTCGAGAATATCTGATATTCATTCCTCCTGTACGTTCAGCTCTTCCTTCCCTATGCAATAGAAAATCAGCATTGCAAACATTTAAACAATGAGGAATATATTACTTCTGTCTTCATTTTTATTAGCCGCAAGTGGTCTAGAAGTTACGAGTCCTACCACATTGACTGGTAATCAAAATATCACTGACCCCATATATATATCAGGGAGTGGGTCACTTACTTTTAATGATGGTAACAAATATCAAGCAATTCTAAAGCCAATAGATATAGAGTCTGGAGGAAGTTTCATCATTAATGCGAATTCCGACCCAAATGTTGAAATAATGATCGGCGAGTCGTCGAATATAACTAATAATGGTACTATATTCATTTCTAATCCAAATCCTAATGTTGTGAATCAACTTATCTCGTTAGGAGGAGAACTTTTGACAAACAACGGTGAAGTTATAGTACAGGTTGGTCGCACTATTAGTTCTGGTACCAATTTATCATATACATTTGGCTCGGACGGTATTCACAACACTGGCCATATCACTTTTATGAAGTCTCCAGGATCGATAGAAAACGCTCCCCCTTCTATAAATGACAACTACGGCTCAATACAGTTATTTTCTTCCTATGAACATTTCATAAATAACACAGGTACGATTACCTTGTCCGGTTCATATTATTACTATTTAGAAGCTAATATAGTTGGTGATACCGGCTTGATTGAAGTTAAAACTGGTAACTTGCTGGCAAATCCGTATTCATTTACAGGTAATACAGTTAAACTTTTTGGTCAATCATCTTTTACCTTGGATTATCTATTTAACAATCCTATTAAAATTCAAGATTTTTGGTCAGAAGCTCAAATAAATACTGTTGGGACTTCTGGTAACCACAGTTACGATCCCAGTACCGGTATACTAACCGTTACTACGACTGTGACAGTCATTGCTGCGACTGTAGAACAACAACAATACGATATTGGTTTAGGATATGATCCTACTCTATTTGTGGGGGAGCCATATTATATTCGGGGTAAATTTGAATATTACGGAGTCAAATACAACGGTTCTGAGGATCAAGTGAGTTCATCCATTCAACCATCCTCCTCCTCTGTTCCAACATCCTCATCTGCTGCAACATCTTCATCTGTTCCAACAACATCTTCATCTGTTCCAACAACATCTTCATCTGCTCCAACATCCTCATCTGTTCCAACAACATCTTCATCTGTTCCAACAACATCTTCATCTGCTCCAACATCCTCATCTGCTCCAACAACATCTTCATCGGCCATACCACTACCTGCTACAACTATTCTGGAAACCGACATTGTCTCTGACAACCAAACCATCCACGAGGTAGTGATTGCATCTGGGTACACTGACAGCGAAGGCAATATTGCAACCACCACTTGGACTGAATTGACTATGGACATGGTTGATGCCGACCCGGTGTATTTATCCTCAAGCATGGTGTCATTTGCCAACAGTTCAATAACTACTGGTGGTGAGATATATACCCAACCTCCTGTCACAACCACCACTGTCACTGTGAATGATACCACTGAGACTATTGTGATCACGTACTGTCCTATTGTTGGATCTGACGGGAAGACGCACACTAGCACCAGCAAATCTACTATGTGTGATAGCGATATCTACACTCAGCCACCTATCACAACAACTGTTGTTACTAAGGAAGGCGGAATTGTTGAAACTGTTGTGGTTTCGTGCTATCCAACTGTTGGTAGTGACGGTAAGACACATACTGGTAGCTCAAAGTCTACAGTGGGCAATGAAGCCAAACCAACTAGTGTCATGACTTCTGGCTCTAACACTGGCTCTTCTGGTTCTGGCTCTTCTGGTTCTGGCTCATCTGGTTCTGGCTCATCTGGTTCTGGCTCATCCGGTTCTTCCGGTTCAGGCTCATCCGGTACCAGTTCTTTCGGTTCTGGCTCTTCTGGTTCTGGCTCTTCCAGTGGTTCTTCTGGTTCTGGCTCTTCTGGTTCTGGCTCTTCAGGCTCTGGTTCGCATGGTTCCAATGCGGGTTCCAATACAGGTTCTTCTGCAATCCACTCTGTCGTCTCTAGTTCGGGTATTGCTCTTCAATCGGTAGCTACGCACGCCACAGTGAATAGTATCCAATACGAGGCCAGTGGGTCTGCTACAGTTAACAATGTATTGTTTGCAGCAATTGTGGTACTACTTCAAATGTTCTGATATGCTTATAGATCTATCATATGATATAGTTTTAGGCTACTATGATTTTTCGTTCGTTGTATATTTAAGAAGTTACTTCACTACATTTTCAATATAATATACTAATATACCCTCTTATAATAAATAGTATATAATTACTCTTCTGAAGTGAATAAACACGACATTAATTTAATAGAAAGAGGACATAATACGTATTTCGTTAAACTCGAATGGTAGTAGTCTGCTGAAGTGTAAGTAGTGGTATTTTACTGCTGATACTATCTGCTAGTATATTAAAGGCATAATGCACTCGCAAGAGCCAGGGAACGATATCGCAACTAACGTTATTATATTCATAGTAGCAAAAATAGACACTCTTGAAATGCGAACTTAACATATTCTGGAGGGGCATAGGAGAGTTAACAGAAATAGCATCGACCTAATGACTTGTTAGCTTCTTTGTATTGATTCATAACTTAATGTAGTAATCCCATATAAATATTAATTTATAATATGGTAACATTACTAAACATAAAATCAACCAGTTGTTACCGAGGTATTATATTGTATGGCAGTATAGCTTTATTCTTTTGATGTGTCATATAATCATATTATTGTATCATAGTATCATATCGTATCCTCTCATAGTCTTGTAAAATGTTTTATATTTTATTTTCATTCATAGTAGATATATTTGGAAAACCAGGATTCCACGGTTGAAAGACCATAATCTCTTTCCCATAGACGTACCAGGCTGGCAACATGCCAATTGGAAATTGTAAGAAGGCCAGCCAATCACATATGAAAGGATACCTCCTGACCAAGACCTCAACGGGGAATGCGATCGTGGAACACCATAGCTGGTACATAAACTGATACCCGAATAGAAGACCGAGGGATGTCCAAAATCTATGAATCTTGATAAATAACCGGCAGATGTATTCGACTCCAAATATAGTTGGGATGAGCAGTACAACAGACGCTGCTGATAAGACTGCTAATTCTCTCAGTTTCCATTGAGAAAATACATAAACGTTCTTTGTAGGTCCAGCTGCAGAATCAAACAAATTAAATTTGAGGGAATGTTTATATAGGAAGTATAGTGTGCCAGACCAGTAAAATGTGCAGCTTATCCAACTGTATACTCGGGTAATTAATAAATAACGTTTACCTGGTCTTCTCTCGGACTTCGGTATTGGGTTATCAGTCAATGTACTAAATTCTGCTATTATCTTGTGAGGAAATAAATATGCTCTCTTCATAGGTCCGTCAGCAGAATTGAACCAAATTAATTCGATGGAGAGTTCATAGAGGAAGTATATTACGCAAGACCAATAGAAGGTCTTGCCTACCAAATTCATTAGACTATCCCTTGGTTCTATTGTGGACGACAACTCTTTCTCCGTGGCCTGAGCATTCTGTTGATTCATTATGCTCGATATTTGCATACTCGTATTGCATCTCTGACTCAAATGACTATATATTTGCCATGGCTGCTTTTATCTCATCGCTACATGGGAACCCCTCTGTTGAGTGAGTCACTATCACCATTCATGGATCACATGACAACGTCACACTAATGATATAAACAATGCATAAGAAATACGATCTTGTAACGCAATCACACAATTCAGTAACACAACACCGTCTGTATACTACTACTATAACTCATTACTCTTACGCCGTACTGTTACAATAACGGCAGCGTCACATTACCGTGCAAGAACACTACAGTAGTACAGCATAGTATCTATGAATATGACTATACTACAGCAATACAACAGAAACTAAGACAATATAATAATATAATAGTATAATATTGCAACAGTATTAATATTGATACGGCTGTACTACTATATAATATAACTATTACCTGAAATATTGTATTATATTTATATTATAGTACTACATTGTAGTACTATAGCATATTATACTATCAAATTCTTGTATTATGTTATATTATTATATTGTAGTATTATATTATATTATATTATTATATTGTAGTACTTGCATTATATATTATATTGTATACTATAGTATATTATATTTTAATTCTATCTTGCATAGTTATTATATTTTGTAATAGTCAATATAATAGAAAGTGAGATAGATTGTATTTTTCAAAATTATATGAATATCACAATAATACAACTAAAATTTAATAATAATTTCTGTTAAAGTGATAGTATATATCAATATAAATATAATAAATATAATAATATAATAATATAATAATATTATATGACAAAGCACAACTTAATAAAATACAGTACAATACAATATAATAGTAACATTAATAGTAATAAAAACTTTTAATATTATATTGTAATAATTAATTGATTATAATACATTAATATAATAAAATATAATTTAATATAATATAACATATTAATATTACCCGGATTGAAAAATTTTCGATCAATTTTTTTTTTTTTGCGTTTTACAGCTGGAAAGCGATGAGATTGGGTTTCAACCTCTAATTGATGTTTAATAGCTGGGTTGATTGTGCTGGAACTACCCTGTTCTTATGGCATAGATAACTAGTATATACCACACCAGAGGCTATACTAAACTCTACATCACTAATTCTTTTCCCCCCCCTTCATAGAGGCATTTTTTTTTATTAAATTTTAGAGATAAAAAGTTAACAAACATACCATCAACTGCTGGTAAGGGAGCCTGATATAATATAATACTTGTAGGATGCTGGCGAGGATTAGAGAAGTTGTAGGAGTAGCGAACGGTGCTACTGCTGCGGACCCGGAGTCGCGGAGGCAGGCGATTGAGTTATTTGAGCAGATCAAGGCGGATCCAGGCACGGCGGAGGTGTTTGTGACTTTGATGGGAGACAGCGATGATCTGATGCGGTTTGTGGCGCTGCAGGTGTTATGTGACCAGGTGTATGGTGGTGTTCTCGGGAGTAGTGGAAGTGAGGCGCTTGGGTTTGTGCGTGGAGCTGTAATTGAGCTGCTGCGATCTCATGTGGCGCAAAACAAAGTAGAGCCAGAGTTTATCAGGAACAAGATTGCCGAGCTTGTAACACGTCTGTTCTATGTGATGTATTTGGATCAGTGGTCTGGGTTTTTCGATGAGCTTGTGGACATTCTAAGTATTACTGCCCTAGTTGGAGATCATCAGTCGACTGCTGCCACCCCGCTGCAGTTCTCAACAGTTGGAATCGATTATTTCTGCCGTGTATGCATGTTTATTAACTCAGAAATCGCAGACCAGACATTCGTGCGCTCAAAGGAAATACAACAGAAGAATAACGCCCTAAAAGATCAAATGCGTAATGGAGATGTGCAAAAACTGGTCGGAGTATGGATCAATACATTGAGAACCCTAGCATTGCAGAAAGAGCAGATGATTCCAGAAATCGCTGCAATGGTCATGTCGTGCATCGGTTCTTATATAGCTTGGATAGACGTCACCTTGATAGTGGTGCCTGAATACGTCTCGCTTATTATAAACTACCTGGATTATAGAGATACTAAGACTGCATGCGCTCAATGCCTCTGTGAAATCATATCTAAGAAGATGAAACCCGTGGATAAATTGTCACTTTTAAGTTTATTGGACTTGACCACAAAGGTGGCCTCGGTGGATAACAGCGTTGATGACGTAGAAATATATGAACAACTTGCTAAATTAGCCTCTTCTGTAGGTCTAGAACTAGCTATAATACTAGAACAATGTAACGATATCAACCCTCCAACAGAAGAATCCCAACAGTTGTTTTTAGCTGCGGACCAACAAGTACTCACACAAGTGACGCCACTGGTTCTAAAATTCATGATGCATGAATATGATTCTGTTACCCAACAATGTTTCATGTTTATATCCCAGTACTTATCGATAATGAAGAAAATATTTGCCATCGGAGGGAAAGCAGGCTCTCCGGTAGCAATGAGCTCAAAGAAACAACCGCTAGATGTGCCACACCAAGAATTCCTCATTTCATTACTACAAGTTTGTTTCAAGAAAATGAAGATCGATGAATCTAGCACCGAAGAAAGCGTTGATGAGATCGAGGAATTCTGCGAGACAATAAGATCTAAGTTGAAGGTGTTCCAGGATGCCATCGCCATAATTAATCCACAACTTTTTCTAACCAATATATCAACTTGTATTCAATCTTTAATTACTAGTAATGATTGGAGAGATATAGAACTTGCCATATACCAGTTGCACAATTTAAGTGAAAGTATTAGGAATAATTTATTTGGCCTACCAAAAAACCAAATTGTAACATCGGAACCTTCTATGGTGATGAACAATTTTATTAGAATGCTATTAGATAATAGCAATATATTTCAGATGGATAGTTCATATGTTCAAATATCCTTTTTTGAGCTTATTGTAAGACATTACCAATACCTATCATTTTCTGGTACCAAGGATGAATTGTTATTGTTAAACATTTTCTGTAGTCCATTCGGAATGTTCAACAAAAGAGAAAAAACAAGGCTAAGAACATGGTATCTACTCTCCCGATTATTGAAAACAACAAAACCAAAATTCCCTGTCCCTGTCCTGAGGGAAATAGTGGAAAAGATTTCGCCATTATTACCCATCAAAATACTATCCTTGAATGAAGACGGCATTGAAGAAAATTCGATATTTGATAACCAGTTATATCTTTTCGAAGCCCTTGGTATTTTGATTGGTGGTAATACTGATTCTGATTTTGATATCATGAATGATATTTTAACCCCATTATTCACTGACCTAGAAAGTTGCATTTCTTCTCAAAGTCAAACGAAACAAGTTACTGCACAGTGCCATAATATATTACTGGCTATTGGTACGCTTGCCAGAGGTGTTCACTCGGGCCTAGTTCCTGAAAATAGAGTGAACAATGCATTGGTCAGTAAAAAACTGATCCATAGATCATTGATAGAAAAGTTTGCAAATATCGCCGAAGTAGTTTTGGTAACATTTTCTTACTTTAGTAAACATGAAACTGTTAGAGACGCTGCTCGTTTTACTTTCTCAAGATTGATCCCGATTTTAAGTAGTGATATTGTGCCTTTTGCAAATAAACTAATTCTATTGTATCTAGAATCTGACCTAAAGATGATGGAAATGAATGATTTCCTAAGTTTTGTGGGACAAATGATACATATGTTTCACAAAGACCAGAGTTGTTTTGAACTATTCAACAACTTACTGTCGCCTGTAATTAATAAAGTCCATGTTTTATTATCTCAAATAGAACAGGAACGTTGTGGTGAAGAGAACCGTGATTGGAATGAAGCTGCAAATGGAAAAACTATTAATGGCACCAACGGAAAGAATATCATTGTCACTGATGCCTTTAGAGATAAAATGCTATTAAAGAAGTCTTATATGGGGTTCCTACAGTCATTTGTTACTAATAATGTAACATCTATACTTCTTACTAACCAAGGCCGTGAGGTGCTACCGACGATACTAAATGATCTTTTGGAATACACTCCACAAGAAGTGCAAGAGATCTCTGTTATGAAATTATCTTTGAATGTTCTTGTAAATTTCGTCAAATTTTTTGGTAGTGGTAAATGTAATGATCCAGAAGATCTATATGCTGCATCTGTTGAAAAGCTTGACGGTCTCAATGAATTTTTTATAACCAAAGTTATCCCATTAGTGTTCGAAATACCATTCAAACCTGAATATAAGTTTAACATCAGGGAAGGTAGTGCTCGTGTAATTGCTTCCGATCTCTCCAGGTTGTTGCAAGAGCTATACATCCAAAGTGGTGGTGGAACTGACCCACAGGCAAACCCATGTCTAAAATACTTAACAGAAGTATATTTACCTATGGTACAATTCCCAACTGTCCTAATTATGGAGCTAGTGGAAAAACTAATTACCGCAGACTCTAAATCCTTTGAAAAGTATTTTGTTCAGTTGATATCAAATTTAAATGCCTGAAAGATACACTTTATCTTTTGCATTATATGATTACTAGAAAAATGATCTATAAAAAGTGAATTATTTTCCTAGTATGATAAATCTCATCATTACTAATAATTTTTTTTTTTTTACTAATTTTTTATTTCTCTCTATTGGCTGCATTTTATTATTAATTGATCGATCATAATCATTTTGATTCTTCAGTTTTTATTCAAGAGGGTATCTTTTTGATCAATCTTAATCTTGGAAAACCCCCTTTCTTAATGATATACCTTAGTTTTGTCATTTAAATATTCAGATAAGTATTGTCTGATTATTATAAGCATAGCATTTTTTTTTCTCCCCCCTACTTCTCTTATACAATTAATATCTATTTATTTATCTAGGGAACAAAATAAGATATACTTTATAATTAACGATCATAAAATAATACTAAGCATCGTGTGGAATAGCTGATTTCTTAAATATTATTAATATAATTGATTATAAACTATAAATATGATATCATTATGTACGATAATAAAATTTTCCTGTTGGGCTTTTGCTGGAAGGGTCCGTTTGGGGTTTCTTTCCCTAAGTACTAAAAGGATACGCAATCAGCCTGGCTCATTGAGGTAGATAACATACTAGCCTACCAGATCGAGTTAACTTCAGCTGATAAAGAAGTATTAGGACCAAGAAACGCCATCCCAACTTGTCCTTTCCCTGTTCTAAACGAAAAAAATCGGTGCAGGAAGAAGAACCGCAAGCCCAATTTGTGTACTGAACACCTGCTAAACAAAGAATTAGCAATTGGACTCAAGCTTAGAATAGCCGAACGTACTTATAATAAGAATACTGGTACTGCAAAAGACACGACAAGAAAGAGAAATTTTTTGTGGCTTTACTAGTATTAAGAATTTTCATTAGCACCCTTGAAGTTATCAACGCACTCAACAATAACTTGATATAAATAGGAAGGAAGAATAGATTTTTGGTATATATAAAGTCATGGAATTTAATAATCATTCCAATTTACAAACTCAGGGACAACCCGGCGAGAATAATGGTGCTAAAAACTTATCCCGATTTTTTGGTGAATTTATTAGACGTACTGAAAATACTGATGAGTCTGTGCTAGAGCCTGAAACTATTGAATTGAACGATGGAGCCCCCGATGATAATAGTCAGAAACCCGGTGATGCCATATCCGTGTCTCAATTGGAGCAAACCCTATTTGCCAATAGACAGCAGCTCTCTCAGCCTGCCAACGAAGTGAGAAATGATAATCAAGCCTCTCCAGTGACCTTAGATACACCAATTACTGACTATAAACCTTCAGAGACCTCTAAAAAACATGTATATACAATTAACGAAATGTTAAGTCTTTCGAAAGAAATCCCAAAGGAAACTATAGAAACTATATCTTCAATGTTACCTAAGAAGAAGTTTTGGAGGCTGTACCAAAAACACACTGAACCTAGAGGCCCAAACAGTAAGGCTAGAGGACAAGAAGGTACTTATGATAAGAAGTTGAAAAATATCAAGGGTCAAAAACCAGGAAATAACAAAAGATTTAACAATAAATTTGGTAGAATTGATAAAGGCAACTATATCGAAGAGAATGATATCAATGCTAATAATGATGACCTAATAGCTTTAGAAGAAGAAATTGGTAGCTCTCCGAACTCTATGATGGATTTTGAAGCATGGAAGGCAAAGATGAAAGATATGGAAAGAAAGAAGAAAGGATTGGCTCCACTTTCTGAATCAGGACCCACACAAAGTAGAGAAGTTCCTTCAAGATCTTCCTCTTCGCTAAACTTCACAAATAATATAGGAAATGGTACTAATTCGATTAGTGAATTCCTCAATATGTCAAATACGAAAAGTTACGATGAGGTAAAGGATTTCTCCGATCAGATAAGTACTAGCGATAATAACACTGAAATTGCTTTATCTAAGGATGAAAGTGTACTTGAAGATAACATTCTGGATTCAAAGCCTACAGATGATGACCAAAAAGCCAGTTCTTCTAGATTTTCATCATTTTTCTCTACTACGTCCAAAGAAAATAAGCCTAATCCAGGAAATAATAATTCTGGTGGAAATTCACCTGAAACAATAGATAATGGACTGCAAAGTAAGGTAAATAAAACCGAAGATTCTAAAGTAGGTGGATCACGGTTGATGTCGTTTTTTCAAACTCCTCAGAATGAAAGCACCCAAGGTAATTATGATACTAATGTTCCCGGTAACACTGAACGCCCGATACTTAACAATCAGCCCAGCAGTAATAGTACAAGAAGTTATGTGAGTCATGATCCAAGAACATCGATGAACGGAAGTATCGGTGGAACACCTGTATCATTGCCAGGTAAACTAGAACATCAAAATTCTATGCAACCTGCACAGATTCCACCGCAATTTGGTAGAATACAATCTGAACAACTGCAACATGCTCAACGCCAAATGCCACCTGGTATGATGTTCCCACCAAATCCTCAGAATAATAGCTCTTTCTTCCAAGGGCTCCTCACGAAGGGGAAGGCAAATGAGCAAGGTAATCCCACACCAAATACACCAACTTCAGTCAGACAAGAAAACAATGGAGCTCCAATTGGTAATCAACAAACTATGCCTCCAATGGGTATGCCACCACCAGGCTTTCCAATGGGTATGCCACCACCAAACATGATGCCACCACCGGGAATGGCTGGTTTCCCCATGAATATGCCTAGAGGACAATTGCCTCCTCATCTCGAACAAAAGAATGATAGAAAAGATGGAAACCCTCCACAAGGTAATAACAACAACGGATTACCATTTATGCAGGGAATGGGTCCTCCACCACCTGGTTTCCCTCCACTACCAAACATCCCGATGGGCTTTCCAAGTGGACAATTCCCACCAAATATGGGGCCACCTATGAATCAAAATACTTATGGGAAGGTTCCTATGCAAATTAACCAGCAAAATATGCCTAATTTTCCCAACCAACAAAGTCAAAATATGAAACAAAACGATAAGAATTAGATGATTTATGTATGTTATAAATATAAAATAACTTAAGTATGTATTGCTAAAAAAAGGTTATTATTGAATGAAAGAGTGAAATATAGCATATTTACTTATATAGTTTAGAAATTACCGTATCTACATATATATATTGCAAATCTACCAGAAAGGACACCATCCGATATAATGTTGGCATAGGTTTTCAACTGATTGAGCTTGTTGTAATAGATGATCAACTTGGTCTGCCACATCGAGACATTCAAGCTTACTTATATCATTTCCTGTTAACTTACTAGATATTCTTTTCAGTACCAAAACAGCTCGCGCATTAGAATACTCTCTTCTTTTCCCTTTTTCGGGGGTACTAGTTATCATATCAACCTCAGTATCTGAATTCCGAACGACCCTTTCTGAACTACTATAGAAATTTTCACCAATTTCGCTAGCAATTTTATCAGTTGGGACATCAAAACCCCATCTTATCAGTGGGTCAAAGGCGAAGGCTTCAAGGATAGCCATAAGAGAGTCCTTATTATCCCTCAACACTCTCATCACATTCTCACAGGTGATCCTAAAACTACCTTCTATACCACTAACTTCCATGGCTTTGATTAGCATTCTTGTTAGCCTGAATGGAACTTTTTCCGGATATTTTTCTCTTAGAATAGCTGCCTCGAAACAGTCACCAAAATCAATGTGAACTATCTTCCCAGTAACCCGATTCATCATGAGATTACTAGGATGCCGGTCACCTAGACCAAGTATATAACCAGCCATTGACATAACTGCTAGTGATCTAGTATAAGTTGTCCGTCTTTCAAGCCATGATTCGGAAGACTTGCTCTTTAGCCATAGGACGTTATACAGGTCCAATCCTTGTGTGTTATCAAGGACATAATTAAAAACCTCGACTTTTTGAAGCAGTGTTAAACTGTCATAGTCGGGCGCCATCTGCAACATTACTAAATGTTCAATATTCAATGGAACTTTCTTCGAGTCTCTGTATTCTTTTATCAATACATGTAAAGTATCACTCTCTGTAACCCATCCCAGTAAACCGGTCTTCGGAGATAATGGTATGGCGGGATATTGTTGAATATCTAAATGTCTCTGAAAGCATTCAATATCATTCTGTAATAACGTATTTACAAGTCCAAATAATTGCATGACTAGACTGTCTTGCCGAATATCTTCATGACCTTTTAAAACGTATTGATAATCTTTTCCATCACTTCCTTTAAATGTGATTTTTCTCGGCCGCTGTTTCGAAGAAATCACGTCACATATCGGGCTGATACTGCTGATCCTAGTAATCGTTTTACCTGGTAAGTAAGTACCGGGAATTGCTAATTCTAAATTTTTAGCAGCAAGAAGTTTTGGGGAAACATGCTGCAGTTCTAAGCTCTCCATTTGAGGAAGCTGCTTACTTATTTTTCGAAAAACAGAATAGTAAATATCCCATGCTTGATTCAAATTACTGACGTCTCCAGTTTCTTTGAATTTCTTCACCCATTCATAAGCATAATTTAGGTCTTTACCAAAGGCGTATTTAAAAGAAATCTCTCGTAATGTCTCGGGTCCTCTTTGCAAAAGGAAATGTAAGGGCTCTAGCGTTTCTAGCATCTTTTTATGGTTGTTTTCGCCAAAAAATTGTCTACTGGCGTCTTCTAAGCCTTCATACCACATCTCATTCCAAAGAACAACAACTCTTATCAGTTCATGACTTAAAACCTCAGCTTGGTCAACTAGCAGTGGACTATGTGATCTCATCTTTTCGATTATCGAAATAGCTGCTTTCTGTCTAGAAACAGATTCCGATTTTATCGCTACAGTTAGTGGGTAAACTAATGCTTGAGGGTGAGCTTTACCCAAATTTGATAGCAACGTTAGTAAAGATCTGCTAATTAATGGGTTTTGTTGATGGATGTGAGAAATCAATTGCGGAAGAACCTCTAACCAAGTACTGATTTCTACCATATTAAAACCTTCCTGCATGGCTTGTGTAGCTTCAGCGGTACTACCAAACGTAAACCACAGCGTCAGTAATCTAAGAGCATCCTGAAGTAAACTAGAATTTGATAATGCTATCGAATGAAAAAAACCTTTGATTGCTGAAACTACATGGTTATTAATTAACTTCTCAGAGAATTCATTTCTATTCGAATTACTTGTCTTATCAAAAAGGTTGTTAGTGATTTGGTAAAAACTGGTAATTGGTACTTTGGAAGTGCTTGTGGTACTGCCTCTACTTGTTGATGTCATCATTGATATGACCTCGAAATTGGCAAGAGCCCATTTATGCCACGCCTTATACCATTTTGAATCAAAATGAGTAGCGAGAAGAAAAGCTGATAATACAGCGTCCGGGTTAGTGATGCTCCAATTTGGTTCAATAGTCATTGTCCAATCACCTTGTTTAACGAAACATCTAGATAAAAGTCTTTGGCAATCTAGAGCCAGCTCTAATTGCATTTTTGATTTCTGGCGTGCCCTTCGTCTTGAAATAATATTAGATGGGGTCAGTCCAAGGTCATCGATAACCTTACTAATAAATATGTTTAGTTGATCCAAAGCTAGTTCTTTGGAACCTGCTTCCCATTGATATTTCAGAAAGGCATACATGACATCAGGACTGGCACGCATAACATTAGGATTTTCTGAAATTTCATCCTTTTTTAGTAAGGAATGGAGGACTTCATTTGCCATTCCCATTCTTCCACTTTTTCTACATAAATTGGCAAATTTTACCCATATCTCTTTATCTTCATCTGGACTTACGACTAGTGAACGCATACTCAATATGCTCTGCCAGACATCTACATTACTTTGACAGCCTAAGAGCCTTTTGTTCCATGTTTCTCTCATGCTTTTTCTGTTTGGAGAATTTCTTGGTAATTGCTTATATTTAATTATTTCTTTAAGTTCAGCAACCCGCTGGCATTTAACAACTGAGTTATATATTCTACTATAACTTTCATTAAGCAGTGCAGACATTTCCATTACCACTAAATTTCCAGCATTATCGGAATGTTCTTCTGCTTCTTTAAAATTATTGCGGTGTAGACATAAAACAGCAGAAAAAAACTCCCTGTGTAGTGAATTCTCAGGTAATACTGAACAGTATTTTTCAATTTCATCCCAATCCTGTAAAGCCCAAGAAGCACCTGCTGCAATTGGTGCCATTTTTTCTTTGATGTCTGAGGGAACTGTGCTAAACTTCTCTTTAGCTAGGTAAGAGATTTGTTGCCAATTACCTAACGCAAACAGTGATCTTAATTTTCCCATCATAACTTCTTTAGTGTCTTCGCCAGAATTTTCTCGCTCAGTGTAGGCTTGTAAAGCATCATCCCACCTTTGTAGTTTTTCATACCAAGTTTCTTTTAATTGTAGGTTATATTTCTGCTGTGCATATTTCAGAATACCGATAGAAGTGTCTGTCTGATGAAGTTGATTATTAATGCTAATGAGTGATTCAATGGTAGATGGTTTTTCATTCTCAATGAATTCCATTTCCTTATAATGTAGAGCTTTTGCATAAGCATTGCATTTTTGGGTATATTCTCCCATGATTGGTACAGGAATAGGTAGAGGATTCATATCGTGCTCCATAAATTCGACTAAATTGATCAGTATTTGATAGATTTCAGGAGGATTTTCAGGTGCCGATAAGGCATAGCAAAGAGAGTTTAAGATGCTTTCCTTATACGTTACCTGTAACTCATTCCAACAGCTAGAAAATGCTGTATTAAATAAAGACTTAGCAAGCGGATTGTAAATACTAACAATATTAGAACAAGCCCTTAAGGAAGGAGAGGATGATTCCCTTATAGTTTGTACGGATATCCTCCGAAACCATTCCTGCCAGTCTTCTTTTGTTCGTTGCTGAGAGCAATCCCATACATTTTTTAGAGCCTTTTGATCTACTTTTAGTTTCTCAATTCTAGGAGTTTTACTAGAGTCAATTTTTTTGGAAATTTCTGCATCTTTATCTAATAACATAGTAGTATTTAATACTTCACCATTCATCAACTTATTAACAAGTTGGTCATAAATGGAATGTTGGATACGATTTTTAACTAAGGTGTGATTTATGACAGGAATATAGACAATAAAATCGTTTCCTAATTGTAGTAGTATTAGACATAAAGTATTCATTGTTGATTTGATTAGAGATTTGTCACCATTTTCCAAAATACGAACCATTGCTTGAATGATTTTAGATGACATTTCAGATAAATTAATGGTCTTAGCCAATTTACCTAATGTTACGATTGCTGCCTTTCTTAACGTTGTATGAGAAAACTCGCAAATGCGGACAACTGTTGGTAATATTAATTGGGAATAATCCTCCAAACTTTTTCCTAGTTCAACTAACCCTTTTAAAACCGCTGTAGAAGCGATCTTTTGATTTGATTTATCATATTCTAGAACCCCTAAGAAAAGATTTAATGTCAATGGAATAAATCTCCTTAGGTTGTGTTTTACAGCTTTCGCAAGTGATTCGATCAATGATATAATTAGTAGTTGGAGTTTTATAATAGGGAAAAACTCTTTAATGATTTCAAAAATTCTTTCTATATGGGGACTGATATAATGATCCACAATATTCACCAGTATAGATAGTTGTTGAAAATAAAATTCGAGGTGAGAAGGAGGACAGGATTGCATCACTTCCAATATAGCAGGGACGACTATGTCTAAAAATACTACACATTGTAGACCTATATCCTGAAAGACTCTGATTATTGTTTGGACAACATTTGTATGATGCGATGATAAAGATTGATCGCGTAGAATTTTTAGTAAGTTATGAACCACAACGGATGGGTAGAATTCATCATTAGCCGGTGACATTCCTTGTATTAGAAGTTCTATAGCCGTTGAATGTTGGTTTTTCTCCACTTTGCGTGCTGTCGTGGATCCCCCTTCGATTTCACGATGTTTATATGGATCTAATGCACCTAGTGTGCCTATTAATTGAACTATCTCTTGCTTAATGGTTGGATTTGTTTCCGATTTTAACAAGTTTATAACTAAGCTTAATAATTCGGGGTAATCTATCAATGGTTCTACCACATATCCTGTCGATCTTGCAAGTTCTATGAGCGTTTTTATAGCAGCAGTTTTCTTCGAAGAGTTTGTCTGGTTATGTAATGTGGAAATAATTATTGGCATTAGTTTAGGGAGATACTCATTTAAATCAGATTTTACAGCCTTTGCTAGAATTCCAATCGTTTTAAGAGCAGTGGTTGCTACAGCTGATGAGTTATCCTCCAATCGTAGCAACAGCATTTCTAAACACTGTTTTATATATGGCTTTGGAATCTCATCATTACTGTTTATTAGCGTTCCTAGTAAGGTTAGAACCTGCTCCTTACTCCTGGTAGAGTTAGCAAACTCCAATTCTGTAATGAAGCCTAAAAATACCTTTTGTAATTCAGGTATTGCATATATTGGATTCAAGCTACAAAGCCTCCCTACTATTCTAAGAGCTTCTAATCTGATTTCGAAAACCTCGTCATTGATAGCACAAAATAATAACCTTAAATTATCAGGCTGCGCTAACTGGGAATCAAATTTATGATCTAGTGATTGGAGTAACTCCAACCTAACAGAGGAATTCGGATCAGTTATCGCCAACACAAGCAGTTTGCTTAATACTCTTGAAGCTGTTTGCACTGAGTACTCTGAAACATTGTGATGGTCATCAGATTTTTTATAAAGGAGACAGGATACCAAAGCAGCTAATTTTCTAATGTAACTATTATTATATTCAATATATGATATAATAGAGAGTTTGATATGGTCAAAGTTTAACTTTTCTGGGTCTATGATATCAACCAATTTAAACACCTGGATTAAAACCTGTTCATCATATTCGTTATTGTAGTTTTCTCCCGTCTTGGAGCAGATGTCTTTTTCACGCCATTTTCGAGCTTGACTTAGTGATACAGGTTTCATGACTTTAAGGTTAGAAATTGAAAGTGATGGCTCACCTGTCATATATGCTTGTAATATATCCAATAATCGAATATCAACATTTTCGGATAGTGCAGGAATGTTATTTTTTAAGGTAGATAATGCCTCTTGCATATGAGCAGAAAGGGGACAAGATAGAATCATATCCAGAAAGTTGTTATTCAAACTAGCAGATAATGCAGGGCCTAAAGCAATTGTTAATTTGCTTATGCAATAAAATAAGGCACGCTCATAATGTTTCCGTATTTTATACTTGATCTGTAGATCTTGTTTTATGTTGGCTAATATCTGTTTGATATATGGTTCTATTTTAGATCGTACTTGTTCAGCAATATCACCAATGGAAATGAAAATTGCTTCTTTATCGACATTATTGGCTAAGTTACTGTCCATATCTTTTAATACCTTCAAATAGTAAACTAGGGTTGGATCTAGGTATTTTGCAGAAAACAAGTTCTTATCAAAAGCTGCCAAAAGTGGAAGTATGGCGTAAACCTCTTTCCTTATTACTTCATATTTGTGATCCTTATACTTAATCGCAGATTGAAATATCTGTGAGTAATTATCAGAAAGATATTGTCCTTTCAGGGTTAATAATTGCCGAAACGCCAGCAATGTTGCATGGATGTTTTCATTATTATTCGAAGTTAAACCGTGAATACCTGTCATAAATATTCTATTGTACCATTCTTTGGCAATAGAAGGGTCCCTTGCCTGTAAGATGAATAAACACTTTCGCATTGTTTCTGCAGCATCCATCCTTATTACTAACTTAGTATCACGTAACGCAAGCCAAATATTGTCCAATATTGGATTTACGTATGGAAATAAAAGGTAAGGTGAGTTATCTGCTAGCGCAGATACAATCATCAGCGCAGCATGTTTCCTATATTCTTGCTTTGAACTCAATGTTGGGTTATCTGTGGAGGATGTCAGCCAATCTAGGCATGTCTTTACCTCAAAATCAACAAATTCTGAAGTTGAAGTACCTCTAGGAAGGGCAAGTTTACCTAATGTCTGAGTCGCCAAGCGCATTACCTCTATATCATTAGAAGGGATTAAGACTCTGAGATAATTGGCTAATCTCGAAGTTTGATTAGAAAGCTCTTCCGTTTTCAGATAAAAATCTATAAGTGCGTCAACAGCTAAAATACCACCAATTTTCTCATTTGAAGTAGAACCATGTATGAGTTCAAAAATTTTATTATTTATACTGTTGCTTAACCTTTGGAACTGTTCAACGGATATTTCTCTTGATATAGTAATTAGAGACTCTTTCAATTTATCAGCAGCTAGGAGCCTTTCTTGTGTGATATTGCTCTTAAGATTCTCAAACAAAGGATCAAGATTAGATGATGAGTCAAAATCCATCCAATTAGTATCTGATTTTGCTATATTATCAGTGGCATTGTTTGGAGCAACTCTTCTTGAGTCAGCTGAAACTGTGGTATCCGCATCAGGTACGGAGGTATTGGATAATTCTTCATCAGACCTATTATGTTTCCGATTTACCTTCAGTTTTGTCTTGTTCTTTGCAGACTTCAGTCGCTTCTCACCACTTTTACCCAAAATTGATTGCATCATATTGATATGTTTAGTGATTAAAATTTATTCTAATTAATTAGGCCTCTCTATCTCTTCCTATGTTCCATATATTTACCAGATCAATATGGTTTACTTTGATGCCTTATAGGAGCCAATATTGATTTCCAGTTAGGTAACTCTGGTGTGCTTGTAGTGTATTGTTATGAGTCCCTAGTTTTTTTTAGAGAGATGTATTCTTAAGCCACGACAGCTTTCTCTAACTTCAAATGTAACTATTGCGTATCGTTTATGTATTGTACTGTATACATGATTATGTATACCTTAAAGTTCTCGGGCTTGAACCTTGGGCCTTTACTTGCTTGTCACGTGACTTTGAAATAAAGCTTATGTGTAGTTATAGCTTTACGACTATTTTAAAGAGATCAAATTTATGGATACTCTATGTATTCTGAATGTTAGTTAATTATAAACCTAGTTAAATTTTAATATATAGGTTACGCTACTCGAGGAGAGGTTTGTTTGTGTTTTTTCATATTTTTTCGTAGTGTTACAAAGTTTGAAGACTTTCTGAATAGTACTGATTGGGAGAGGGAATCTATGTCTTTACCGTACTATCTATCAAGTTGTAGTTTGATAATGTGCCTAAACTAATATCTGAATTAAATAAGCGGACGTCTTGTCTCTGTGTCCATGACACTCCTTGACCACCAAAATAGTTATGCCCAATAGTATTCATGTTCAAGTTAATTGGACCGGTATTGTTATAGTGGTATTGTAAGATTGAATCTGGGTTTTCAACAGTAACATTGAACATTGGTAATTTTTCGGACGATACTTGGTCAGACCAATTGATTAGGTCTTTATAGATATCCAAGTGAACGGAATTCTCAACAAATTTAACCGTTGCTGGTGGCATGTTCTTTGTAATACCTTTCCATAGTTCTCTTTCATATCCAAATAAGAACGCATCCTTACCAGGTGATGTAATTTTTGGAGCCACATGCTTTCTTAGCTCGTGTAGGAACTTCTGTTTCCAAACTAATGTTAAACTCTGATCGTATATAATTCCCAGTTCTTTAATACGGTACGATGTGCAATTAAATCCATTGTACTGGATGGAAAGTAGATCTGCGTCATGCATTCTTACCATATTTGCGTACATGACTTTAATATCGGTTGTTGTTATATTTGTAAGCTTTCTTATAGAAGATTCTGTTATTTTATTTCCAATGCTTTTTAGTTTAGCATACCATTTATTGATATTAGCATATTTTTTCAACTGGTTTTCTTTAAACCATAATCTAAATTCCGGAACGTAGGTGTTATCTTTGTATGTCAAATATCCATACTGTTTTGGCAGCGAATATTCGACCTTCAGAATGGCCACGTGCATTTTGGGTACTAGAGCAGGAACTCCATGAAATAAACTATTTCTTAATGGAGACAAGTCACTTAATAGTATAAAATGGTTGTTTCTACAATTGTATACTTTCAATTTTCGATTTAAAGCTAGTCTGTCAAGAGCGTTCAGTTTTTGTGGTCTCCATTTGGCATGTTCCGCTTCTCTGATATCGGTATCTTTACCATTATTTATTTCCAAAAGTTCTTTCCTGGTAAACTCGTTCTTCCTGGAAATCGAGTAGTCATACATTTGCAGTGGAGTCATTTCAAATTTGTGCATCTTCTCTAAGACTTCAATGCTAGTGTTATTTTCAGGATTGGCATACAATTTCATTTCTTTCTCATTAATTATTTTATCGATTCTATCTTTCCATTCGCCTTTCAATGGTGCCATGGATACAGATAAACCAGTTAAATCGATATACATACCAGTATCGATATCGATAAATCTAGCGTCGATATTATTATTACCATTACCTCTGGTCCTAATAGTTATTGAACTGGATACATCGACAAGATATCTTCCATTCCCTTCCCGTGGGTCTTCTAAGATTAAGGATTGGTTGAAATGTTGGGCGAGTAGATTTAGATGTTTGATAGGCATTTGCAAATCAAAATCATCATCCCAAGGAAATGTTACTCCGTTATACAAATAACCATATAGTGTTCCATGAGAAAGCCAGCTAATGATACCATTAGCGGCAGCAAACTTTTGGAAGGTTCTAATCATAGTATTCATTCTTAAAGCATATTCATGTTTATCATGGATTAAGTTGTCACCATAAAAAAATCTTTTGTCACGGTGATGACCTAAATCATTGTATTGTCTAACACCTCTGGCTTCTTGGAAATACTTTGGTTGCGTTGCAGGGTTTAGCTCAATTGAATATCTTAAGGAATCTAAGTAATTTTTCTCTTGCTGGTCCAATTTGTCTAGTTTATCATATTCTTCCAGTTCCGCTATCTTAGCTATCGGATCGAAATCAAAATCTTCTTCATTAACTTCAATATAATCATCATTCTTTAAAGAATACCCTATTGTTTCTGGAATATGCAGTTTAAATTTCTTTAGCTTGTCGCTTTTTAAAAAATCTTCAAATAGATCAACGTGATTGAATTCAATATCGATATCTTGGGTTTCAGGTTCAGTCCATTTAGCTTTTTGAGCTCTGTCTTTAGCCTCTTGTGTCTTATTATTAACAAAACTCTGTAGAAGACCAGATTGAGCCAAGTTTAATCTATTAGTGGTGTTGATTGGTATTTGGTAGGAACCTTCTATTCCATCTAGTATAGTGAGAGAGGTTGGAGAAGGTAATGTTGACCACATAAAGATTCTAGCTTGCAGCTGGTAGACTTCAGGTCTGAGCACATCATGAGGTTGTTTAACGTAAAATGGAGGATGCATTTGTGTGAACAAAGAACTGTTCAGTAAATGTTTAGGTGTGTTAGTTAGTTCCAATGCGTAGTGTTTGGAGACATTAAAAGGTTCGCAAAAGTCAGTTATTTTATTTTTTTTATGAAAATCAGAAAGTTTTCTCTCCTGTTTATACCATGACTCCTGGAAATACTTATTTCTTTCGTAATTGAATAATGGCTCTCCGTTTTCTGCTTCAATCATATTTATGTATTCTCTATCAAATGCGCTCTCTAGCACGAAATTACAAGGCAGCGAAGAGACTGATGCTGCGAGGACATTATTAACTTCGTGAAAATCTGACCAATCGTACCAGGAGAACGACATTATACTCGTTTCGTCGTCCTCATATTCTGGTGAGGTTGTATTTAGTAGATGATGCAAGTAGACTGACCACGTTAACCTTGGATCGAAATCGTAAAAACCTATTTTATCTAGGGAAGGGATGTTCTCGCCCTTGCGTGGACCTGCACTGTACCTCAGCAGGTTTTTCTTCAATGTATATTTTGTCACCCATTCTGGGGATGAATCGAATTTGTACCTGTGGTAAATCTTCTTCGCGAGCTCCAAGGCCCCAGGATTCTCCTTTAGCTCCTCCACAAGGTCCGTTTTCCTACTGTCATAGCCCACAAACGAGCCCAGCTTTGAATATATGGATGCACTCGCCGGCACGAGCCACTCGTTGGTCATTTCCAACACTTTATTATCATGCTTATTACTTGTCGTCAATAAAATCACCGAGACCAGCAGACCAGTAGTTATAAGTGTTATTACAACTCGCACCACTGATCTAGGGATTATCAATGAATGCTTCTCCGTCATGCCTACTTTTCTGTGTATTAAATCTAAAAAAAGAATAAAGATCAACTAACCTTTATATGGTATTCAAAAAGGTGTGTTGTTTTAATATCTTTTCTTGCTCTTTTTATAAGAAGGTATATTATAATTTTTTTTTTCCAGTATACAAAAGGATCGATTCCTTTCTATTGCTTGCGTTCTGGATTTTTTTTTCAATAATAATGCTCAACAAGAATTCAACAAAGATAAAAAAAAGGCTTATTTCAGTTTAAAAGCCTTGTTAACCTTTACACAGTTTTCCTTTGATTCTTTATATTATTTTTTTTTACTTTAAAAAGAAAATATAATAGTCTATTGATGTTAGAATTTGTATATTTTTGACGTAACTCCTTCAACTTGTATTATTGAATTTTCTTGATCCCAACGTTATATATAGATAAGCCAAAAGATATATTACACCTTAAAGTACATCAATATAGATTAAATAAAGAAAACCACCTTCTAAGCTTACTTTTATTGATTTTGTACGGAACATTAACAATGGATAAGCTTCTATGCTTCTAACTTTTTTTTTTTTTCACTTTCCTGTTCTTAATAAATCCTTCTACGCACTAATGATGACGTGGTTTTTTAAATTGCAAATCTTCCTTCGCCTTTTTGACACCCCCCTGCGATGTTTTTAAGGAAGAAAAAATAATTTTTCCGGTTTATAAAAATAAAGAGAACCCTGTGAAAAAGAAAAGATATCAAAACCCGACCCTTTCTGCTTGGATTTCTAGGCCACACACCCTTTTTTTTTTTACGTTCTACAGGTAAGACACACCCCCTCCGTTGATCCCATTTTCGCCCAGTAAATAGGTGAACGGAACCGGAAAAAGTTTTTCCACATACTTTTCTCTCCGGTTTGTATTCCCACCGGAATAAAGTGCTGCCGCGCGGGCTCTTCTGTCACGACTCCCTCTCTGTGCGGCTCTTTATTTAAAACTTGAATATCCTACGTGGGTGTCTCTTCTCCATTGGTTGTGCCCGCTTTCCTGTGACACGGACTGACGGGTAATCGCAAACGAACCCGATAACTCGGTACGTGGAGCCCTCCCTCCGCAACCAGAGAATGTACTGCACGGGCTTCCCATCAACAGACTGCCCCATGCAGAGAGAATTTTTTTTCTGCTTACTAAGTCTTCATAGGCAAAACCCTTCTTCGTGAAAATAACGTGGGGGGAGGAAGTTGTACGGTGTTATCTGTTTGATGGCTTTTCTTACTCTATTGGGAGACTACATAGAGCTAGCACATCATTGCAAAAGACACATATAGTCATGTTGTACTTTTGAACAGAATTATTAAATGAAAGTCTTATGAATTGAATTATGGACAGAGTAAATTAGGAAGTAAAAACTTATTATTTATTACGTTGATTGGGATTAAAAAAAAAAAAAATCTCTTTTTTTTACATGTGTAAAGCACTACCTGGTATTTCCATGTGATGGTGTACAACTCTCTTACGTCTTGAACCACCTGCACTCCTGTTACTAGAAGTAACGGAACTTGAAGTAGGAACTGAAGAAGTAGCTGTAGCAGAAGCCGTTGCAGAAGCTGTAGCAGAAGCTGTAGTGAAACTGGTTGTGCTGTTCATCGTAGCTGGGCGTTCTGTTGGCTGTTCTATCACTTCTTCAGTCTTTAAGCCATTCGTCAGTGTAGATTCCGGAGTTGGATCTGCAGCGGAATCGGTTGGAGCTGGTGCTGCTGCCGGAGCCGTTGCATGCACAGCTGGCGATGTAGGGGCCACAATTGTAGTGTTTGACATGATATCCGATTCGTCCTTTGAGTGGGATGGTTCTTCGTTGAGAGTAGACAATGGGGGAGGAGATGTCTTCTTCATTGGGGTCTCAGCGATATCAACCATAGATCTCGGTTTCGGTGGTAAAGTAGGTTGTTGTGAGTGTTGTAAAGTCTCGCAGCCCTTGTCGTTCTCGTCTATAAAGAATTTACCGTTACTATCTTTTGCAGTGGCATCACCTACTGGGGTTATTTGGCCGTTAGGAAGTTGACCGGGATCAGCATTGGCCAGGTTCACCATTGAAATACCCTCACTACTAGTCTTTCTAATCTGAGGATGCCTTACGACATTAATATCATTGACATCGACACAAGTTTCAACAGATTGGAACCATGGATCATTGAACAGATCATCCATACTGTAACGGGTCTCCGGATCGGGATCTGCTAATCTCCATGCAACTCTACTGGCATCTGTGCTTTTGAAGCGACGAGCTAACATATACTCACTACCTGGTCCAGGCTTGTATGTTCCTTTTTGCTTGAAAGTCTTGTTTTGATATCTGATGAAATTGTTATAAGAGTTTTCAAAATCCCTAAATTTTGGATCCGTGTTACAGGACTCAAAGAATGGAATAATATTATTTATTAAGGTAATAAAAATAATACCCAAAGAATAGCAATCTAACTTTAATGGATCGTATGGCTTCTGGAGACTTTCAGGGTATTTCTTTTTCGCATCCCAATACATAACTTCAGGAGGGGTATATGGAGGAGAACCAATCATACCGGCATTTTTCTTAACTGCACTGTTAGGATCGGTAGGGTCAACATGGTACCAGTCAGAAATACCAAAATCGGTCAATTTACAGACACCATCTTTAGATAACAGAACGTTTTCAGGTTTCAAATCTCTGTGCGCTACACCATTGTCATGACAAAACTTGACACCTTGAGCAACTTGTTTGAATAAGCAGAATTTCTCATTCAAGGGCACATTCTTCCATCCAGATTTTTCCATCAGTTGGAAGAGATCCTTGGAGCCCAGTTCCATGATAAAACCCCAACCTCTTGTGGTATATATCGTAGTAGGAACTTTGACAAGATAAAAAGTTGAGGTAATATGAATGTTATGGCTCAGTTGCTTCGCTATTATAAATTCCTTTGAACATCTCTTGTAGAACTTCTCTGGGGTTTCATCATAGATCATGTTTAGCTTTTTCAAAGCATATACATCCTTTGCCCTGTAATTAGACCTTACTATTCTAACTTCACTGGAACCACCGGACCCGATAGTTTTGTTCTCCTTATCGAAGATGAAATTATCTGATAAATGGATACTTAGCTGTTTGATCTCATCTGCGAGGTAGTCGTTAGGGTCTGCAATCGGAAGAGGTAGCATTCTAATTTTACTATCACCGTCATGCATGTAGAAACTTAGGTCAGTATTATTATTACTGGACGACGCAGAGCCATTGGACATATTGCTTGTCGAGGCTGTCGCGGTCCGGCTGTTTGAAGAGCCCCTTACTGAGGTATAAGTGTCACTGCGGCTATTAATCCCATAAGGGTTATATACTATGTGATCTCCGTTAGACTGGTTACCAGAACCAGTGTGTGTGTGGCTCGCAGAGGCCACAGTCCCATTCTTTGTCCTGAATGGGTTAGAGTTATGAGCAGTTAGCGTACTCAAATCCTTCGTCGACTTCCTGACAGCAGGTGTAACACCAGTACTTCGCCTGGACAGCGAAGTAGAAGCACCTCTTAACGGCGTATTCGTTGCGTTTCTAGAGAGCGTAGCTGAAGTTGAGGCTTTAGCGAGCCTACGGGGCTTGACGGGCACAGGTTCAGTTTGTATACTCGTCGTACTGCCCTTCAGCTTATTGCTGAACATTTTAAACATAGATGGACTCTTATGAGGAGTCTTAGATTCAGTCATAGCCATGTAATTAAGGTATTAATTAGAGTTTTTATTACAAGTTGTTGTTGTTTTCTTTGTAACGTACTGTTTGTTTGTAATTTACCAAAGGTATTTGTTTTCTCTTTGAACTGAAATGTTTTTCTAAAGAAGTATTGAGATGATTTTAATTTAAATAGCCATTTATCAATGGATTGTCCTTTCTATCTTCTCCTTCTTTACACTTTGAGTCTTCTTCTTTAGTATGATAAAAAATTTTCTTTAAATGTAACGGGGCGACTTGTTGTCGTTGCAGAAATAGGAATATTTAAGGTTGAATTAAATAAATAATAGAAAAATTATTATAGCAATAACTCTCTTGATGATTACTGTAATCACTTGACAAAGAGAGAAAGAAAGAAAGAAAGAGTAGGAGATGAAGAGGAAAAGAGACAAAGAGAGAGGGGAGTGGGTCCAGGATTAGGAAATATTATCCCGCAGCATAAGCAAGGCAAGACGGTGAAAGAGAGAGAGAGAGAGAGCCTACAGTGCTCTAGTATTAATCTCTTTGAAGAGGCCATCTCTCATTCACCCATATCCTTCTTTCCCCCCGCGTGCTAAACACTAATAAAAACAACAAGGAGAAAGAACTAGACGGTTCCGAAAACCTGGGAATTGAAGAAAAAATAAAGACAAGTACCATAAAGAAACAATGAAAAAAAAGCAATTGAATGCTTGTGTGTGGGGGTGAATGTGAGATTGTATACTGCCACACACCATAATAGGAACGATTGTAGGACTTCTCTCCACTATTAAGAGAAACCTCCTTTTTTTAAAAGCTCCATCTTAGGGGTTTGGTAAGTTAAAAAAAATTTTTTGAGCCAATGAGGATCAACTTGCCCGGCATGCAATGACGTATTGTCCAAAAAAACCCAAGTTTTTATTTCAGAACGATATAATATTGGGTAAAAGAAAATAAAAAAAAGCAATTTTATCCATACGTACTACATCAATGAGAGTCTACTTCCTATCTCATCTCCGTTCTCGCCCGTGGGCATTTTACCATCTCTGTCTTCGTTGAACTTATCGTAGACTGCTTTGAGCTTCATATATTCATTTGTCGAGACACTTGGTTTGGTCTCGGATAGTGCCTCTTCCAAATCATGCGTTTCTATGTATATTGCTTCGTCCTTTAGTTTTTCTTTATCGTGCTCGTGGTCTGTTTTCCTTTGTTTTATCAGGTTCCGTAAGTGTTCCTCAACAATCGGAGTTTTCTGTTCTTCTCCACCTACGACGCAATATTCGATGGTTCCACGTTGGCTCTTATCTTTAGTGGCTGCCTCGTCTAATTTAGAGTTTTCCAACTTACGTTGCACTGATTTTAAATAGGCGTTATAGCATAGGGACTGCAAATCAGCACCAGAGTAGTATTTAGTTTCCTTAGCAATAGCCCGTAGATCGATATCCTCTCTGATTTTGAGCTGGTTAGTTTCATCGTTTCTTGTAATTGTTAGTAGAATATCGTATCTTGCATCCTCATCAGGCATATCGCATAGTACGCTCTTGTCTAATCTACCTGGTCTCAACAGCGCCGCATCAATGAGATCAGGCCTGCTCGTGGCCGCTAACACATAAACTCCATCTAAACCTTCGGCACCATCCATTTGGGTAAGCAGCTGGTTGACAACTCTATCAGTAACCCCTGTGGAATCGTGACCCCTCTTTGGGGCGATAGAATCAAATTCATCAAAAAATAGAATGCATGGCTTAACAGCCTGGGCCTTCTCAAATAACTCTCTTACATTTTGCTCACTTGCACCAATGTATTTGTTTAGTATTTCTGGACCCTTAACTGATATGAAATTAAGACCACTTTGTTGTGCGACAGCGCTGGCCAAGAGAGTCTTACCACAACCAGGGTAGCCGTATAGTAAAATACCTGATCTCAATCTAAGTGGACATTTGGCAAATATTGGGGCATATCTCGTAGGCCATTCCAATGTTTCAAGCAACACTTGTTTGGCCTCATTTAATGCACCAATATTACTCCACTTGACACCAGTAGATTTACTTAACTTGACACCACGAAGTGCCGATGGTGTAAATGAGCTGAGACAATTATGTAACATTCCTTTAGTTATAACAAGTTCATCCTGTAACTCACCTGTTACTTCTAGTGCCTTCATATTCGCATCATAAAATAATTTCTCGGTAAATAATTTGAGATCCGCTAGTGAGTAACCTTCAGTCTCGACAGAAATATCGCTATAATCAAGATTTGAAGCTAGATTTAATGGTACCTGGGAAATATTTTCAAGGAAATACTTTAAGTATGAGATCCTCGAATGCTTATCACAGGGTTTGATTGTGAAGGTCTCACTGATAAAGTGCCTATCGAAGAAATTACTTTCTAATGTATACTTTTTAGGTACTGCAAAAAGCAATTTCATCACATTGCGCTGTCTTTCAGTGATCTTTTCAACACGATCCATCAAGAAAGATGCGACTTTAGTAGATACTGACATTCTATCTTTCATTTGGGATTGTTGTTGTGGATCATCCGATTTGGAAGTTGGGAATACGGCCTCAGCATTATCTAGAATTAAAATTGATGGCTGATTCCAATAACAGTTAGAAATAAGATTTGAAAAATATTTCTTCAGTTTTTCAAAAGTATTGAATTTCAGTAATTCATTACAATCAATATATAATGTGTTAAAGTGAAGATCAAATATTAGCTTGTATTGTAATTGCCTCAATAAAGTGGTTTTCCCCATTCCTGCTTCACCTTCTATTAGAAATCCGCTTGAAGCATTAAATGGGTATTCTAGGACGGATAACAGTTCTTGAAACAAGTCCTTTGTGGGCTCAGGATCTATATCAATGGGAAAATTGAACTGCGCATGTACTGTAGGATTTACAGGAACCGTGATATCTTTGATCTCGGTAGCTAAATATTTCCAATTTGATGTAGGGGCACCGTCCAATACTGCAAGGTCAAGATTCTGGAGAATGTCTCCAGTAATCTTATTTTTGATCTCCAAAAAACAATTATATGTTGGGAAAACAAGATTACTTGTTATAACCGAATGACAGAGACATTCTTTTAATTTGTTTAAGGTTTCTGGCAGCTCATTTTCACTAGAATCTTGTTGAGTTTGTCGAAGTGTACTTCCCATTGTAATTGGTCTTAGAATAAAATCAACTTCATCCAGTTTAGTCTTGCTACTGGGAACGAATGAATTCAATTCCAGGTCGAGTAATTCATTATTTACAGGCGACATCAACAGGCACTCCCATACTAAATCAGACAGTATTATTCTGTTATTTGGGAGCGTAGTAGTGTTGATATGGTGTACTTTAACTGGAATCTTATTGATATATTCTCCTTTGTGCTTGGTGGTTAATTTCCGCTTGAGGCTAATAAGACCGTAGCCTTCCTGTTCTATATCTTGGTCAGTGAACACGCCTACAGAGAAGCCTTCCAAATTATTTAGCTGTGAGTCCTGTAGTAAGGTCTTCATGGAGAGTTTCAATTTTGGTCTCTGGCTTTCTGCTAGTCTCTTTTGTAATTGTTTTCTCGAAGGTTTCGGCGCTACCACTACGAGGGTACCCTCAGATATCTTAGCAGAGGGCAGAGATTCTGGTACTATCTTTGTAACAGTGAATTTGGCCACCATACTCTCTAGGTAACATATGAAAGTTCTGTCCAGAGTGACTCCGCGTGTCTGCATTAAAATACTGTCCTGCAGCAATTGGCTGTTAGTCTCTATTAGGTCCCAGTCATAAGAGCTCTCGGGCTCCAAATACACCTCAGTAGCCACCTCAGAGTCTGAAAACCGTGACACTACAAGCTTAACTCGTTGTCCCGCTGTCACTCCAAGACACTTGGCTGCCAGCACAGGATTTATCTCCACCTCTCCACGACTCTCAAACCCGTCCCAGCCCAGCGCAACACTCTCGCCAGCAAAACTGACCTCTACCTTGACATCCTGCACACGTATCCCTGCACTCTCCACCGAACCCACTACACTGGGCGCCAACCTAACGAAATTACCCTTGATATCATTATTATACACCAACGCACCATCAAACTCCATCTCTACCTTTCTCACAATTACTAATATAAGGGCAATGCCTTTATTCAGTTGTTTTATAACAAAATATATTCAATGTAGCAATATACTGAAGATGTTAAAACTAGATATACATAGCCTTAATTCAAGGTCATTATGGATATCAAAGGTTACCCGACCTTTAATAAACATAGTCCGGGAATAGACCGGGTACGCAATTGCCGTATCACGTTATAATTGCACGATGTGGTCCGTAAAAGGGTATTTATCGGTGTTAATAATATGCGACCGCTCTTGTGACTATATACGGAAATACCCACGTTTAATTACATGCCATTATACGCTATTATCATGTGACCTTTAATCCGAAAAAATATTTGGCGACGCGAATTATATATTGATCCGGGTAAGGTTTGGAAAAATTTGAATTTTTTTTTCAATTGGGCGTGTCGTATATAGTGCCCTAAGACATCCCAATTTCGTGTCCTCTCTTTCTTCTCTTTTGTCCCATAAAGCTTAATATATTTATTATTTATTTATATTTGTTGAAAATGCTTAATATTGGTTAATAAGACAAAAATTATAATAACTATAAGATAACAAATACGATAGTGATGCCTGATTTGAAGACTAAACCACTACATGGCGGGGCTGCCTCTATTGCTAACTCTGGCCCAATTTCTATCCTGTGTTACTGTGCATCATCGATCCTGATGACTGTCACTAACAAGTATGTGGTTAACACTGAAGGTTTCAACATGTTCTTTGTGATGTTGTTCGCTCAATCCTTCGTTTGTACCCTGTGTTTGATGGTATTGAAGTCTCTGGGCTACGCTAAGTACCGTCCATTGAATGCTACTGATGTTAAGAGCTGGATACCGATCTCTTTCCTACTGGTGTTGATGATCTTCACCTCTGCTAAGGCCTTGAGATACATGCCTGTCCCAATCTACACCATCTTCAAGAACTTGACCATCATCTTGATCGCTTACGGTGAAGTTTTGTTCTTCGGTGGTTCTGTCACCCCAATGGAATTGTCCTCTTTCGTACTAATGGTCTTGTCCTCCGTGGTTGCCTCCTGGGGTGACTCTCAAGCTGCTAAGGTCGCCGAAACTGCTGCCGGTATGTCCTTGATCTCTCCAGAATACTACTGGATGTTCTTGAACTGTATCTGCTCCGCCTCTTTCGTCCTAATCATGAGAATGAGAATAAAGTTGACTAACTTCAAGGACTACGACACCATGTACTACAACAACATGTTGGCCTTGCCAATCCTAATTGCTTTCTCCCTGCTGACCGAGGACTGGTCCCCAGCTAATGTCTCTGAGAACTTCACCGGTGATTCCTTCACCGCCATGGTTATCTCCGGTTTGACCTCCGTCGGTATCTCCTACTGTTCTGGTTGGTGTGTTCGTGCCACTTCCTCTACTACTTACTCCATGGTCGGTGCTTTGAACAAGCTACCTATCGCTTTGGCTGGTTTGATCTTCTTCGACGCCCCAAGAAACTTCTTGTCCATCCTTTCTATCTTCTTGGGTTTTGCTTCCGGTTTGATTTACGCCGTCGCCAAGCAAAGAAAGAACCAGAAATAAATGTGAATTTAACTAAAACACTCATTTTAATATGACACCATAGGAGCTAATATTAGAGAAGAACACATCTTGCTTCTACAGGAATTTTTCTGTTATTGTTATGTTGATTGTTTTGTTTTTTTCCATTTTTACTCAAACTACTTTTACGACTTGTGTAACTTCGTCATCTTACATTTATTCTCAAATATTATAGAGACCTTTATTTTAACAATATCCTAAACTTTTTATTGGTGAAGAGCAAGGCTACTTTTTTTTCCTCGAAATTCCTACATTATACTAAATAAATTCAGAACTACTTATTATGTTGTATATATTTGATAAACTATTTAACATAAAAAAATTCGTAATATATTTTTATTCTTTTACATATTTATTAAGCTAAAATTCCTCAATTAGTATTTTCTTTTCTATACATACTAGCAATTGAGGGAGTTCACGTCAATTTGTGGCATACTAAATTCGAATCTATTCAAAAAGTTCAGGGAATGCCAGTGGTAGTTGAGTAATGTTTTTGATGACTACGGAGCCCTCAGGAGTCTTACCAAGAACATCCAAAACTTTATCCTCAACTAAGTGCACACACTTAGGAATACCGACCGATAAACCAGTTTGGATGTTGCTACCACTGTCATCAACGTAGTAGGCATTTCTATAATCGCCAAGACCACTCTCTAGCTTTGCCTTCTCGAAAGCAGCTGGATCAGGTTTACAAATCATCGATTCTGCAGCTTTGTAGTCACAGTAAGTTATACCATCGAACAAATCAGCGATACCGAGAAGTCTCACACATCTTAGTGCGTGGTTTTTGTAAGCGTTAGTGAATAGCCACAGTTTATCCACTTTACCGCACTCTCTCATCTTAATTAGCACCTCACGTAGTTTCTCATTGGGCTTTAGGATATCTTGTAGTGGTAGCGCATCGTCAACTAACATATTGTAATCAGTAGGATCAATACCATGGTGTAACATCAACCCACGAATAGCAAGCCCGTAGTGCTTGTAGTAAGTTCTATTCAGTTCCTTAGCATGTTCCTCATCTAGACCTAGCTGGTACTTAAAGTAATCTATAATTGAAACAGACATCAAATCATGGATTTTAGTAGAGGATGGGTACAGACAGTTGTCAATATCGAAGAAAAAAACCTTTAAGTTTGGGTCAGGCTTTGGTAAAGTTTCTTGATCCACTACAAAGGTCACTTTCGAACCAGGATAGTTAAGAGCATCTAGGTGGGCCTCATTCTTCTTAATCTCTCTGTATACTCTAATTCTCTGCTCATTACAAGCATCAGTAGCAATCGTCATCTCTAAATTAGGGTTGTGGTGCTGTGTTTGAAGTGTAAAAGAGCTTATATAAAACTTTTACTTTACGTTTTTTTTATAGCCTAGCTGAAATTTTTTATACTTTTCCTTATAGTGGAAGTATAAGATTATATAATTCCAAGTTTTTTTAACCCTATATATCTACAAGGTCAAAACTCCTATTTCCCAAGTATTGTTTGGATAGTATGTTTAAAATGAGTATTATGAATAAGGATTTACATCTCTATATAGAATCTCCTATAACCCAAGTACTGATGTCGCAGTACACAGGAAACGGTTAATAGTTCTCTATAAAGAGAACCAGTCTCCTATTTAGGAGTAGTGGAGTTAACTTATCTCAGTCACCAGATGTTGATAACCATTATTATACACAAACGTGCTTAATCCCATCTTGCTATGCTGTAACGGTGATGTAAGAAGCTAGCTTCAAGGTGTGGTCTGCGACGTTTTCTGAGCAACTAAAAATTAACTGCTTGAAGGCCCAAAAATATATTTTATGTTAAAAAGAAAATTGCTTCCAATCGGATTTGAACCGATGATCTCCACATTACTAGTGTGGCGCCTTACCAACTTGGCCATAGAAGCTTTGTAATTGTTGAATGTCGATACATTTATTAGCTTACATAATCAGTACTCTAAATCGTGGATGACTCTATACAATGTATGTATTCTTCAATGTATATACGGGGATTATATAAAACTATCTATCATGGAAATATCTATTTAATTTTTGGCGTTGGAAATAAATTGTTTGATCTTTTCTAGGTCCTTGGCTCCATGTGTCTCTACGCCTCCAGAGACGTCGACACCCATGGTTCCTGGAACACTGAGAGCGTCCCTGACGTTATCTGGCGTTAGACCACCTGCTAATATAAACCGGGCGTGAGGTGTAGCAGTAGCCCAATCACCAATGGCTCCCCAGTTCAGCTTCTCTCCAGTTCCACCTGCATCTGAGTCGAAAAGTGGTAAGCATCTGTATGCGTCCTGGTGAGACAACTCTTCTACGAGCGCACAGTCTCTTGGGAACACAGCTCTCTTGATAATCGGTTTACCTAGCTTTTCGTGGTATTCTTCCCAAGTCTCATCACCATGTAGCTGTACTATATCGACTCCATAGTCACGGGAAATTATACTTACATCGATAATGGACTGGTTACGGAACACACCAACCAGCTTAGTTCCGTGAGGGTTTCTCGCTGGGTCATGCACCAGCTCTGATATGCTGCGGGCAATATCAGGTTGTATAGTTCTGGCTCTGTTTGGAACACAAATGATACCGATCAAATCAGCACCCGATGAGACGGCAGTCTCGGCAGCTTCAAGGGACTGGAGCCCGCAGACTTTTACCAACTGGGAATCATGGTTCTTCAAGAATTCGTTAAATGACATTGTTGTAGCATATAGTTCTTCTGCTTGAGAAATAGTTTTAATAGCTTATCAATATAAAAATTGTCTCTTCTGATAAAAGACCGAAATTCAATGATCGTAACAGAAAAAGTTATATTAAAGTTTATCTAAGGATTATTATACAGTTTTGGTGTTTTTTTTTTATTAAAGAATGGTGTAACTTGAAAACACTTGATATTATTTTATATTAAATAAAAGAGAAAACCCACCCGGATGTGAAAATATAAACGATTTTAATAAAACATGAAAGAAATGAAGAGGAATAATGTGTAGAGGGGAAAATGGAAATAAAAAGGAAGAAAAAAAAAGAAGCTATCCTAGAATATATGTAGTTTTTTTTTAGACGATTTTATTAAGATCTTTCACCTCTCAATCTTCTGGCCAACTTGATGTCCTTCTTTTGGATGGTAACACGCTTGGCGTGGATGGCAGCCAAGTTAGTGTCTTCGAACAAGGAGACCAAGTAAGCTTCGACGGATTCTTGTAGAGCACCGATAGCAGAAGATTGGAATCTCAAATCGGTCTTGAAATCTTGGGCGATTTCTCTGACCAATCTTTGGAAAGGCAACTTTCTGATCAAAAGTTCAGTAGACTTTTGGAACCTTCTGATTTCTCTCAAAGCGACGGTACCTGGCTTATATCTGTGAGGCTTCTTAACACCACCGGTAGATGGGGCGGACTTTCTAGCGGCCTTGGAGGCCAACTGCTTTCTTGGTGCTTTACCACCAGTAGACTTTCTAGCTGTTTGCTTGGTTCTAGCCATTATTGTATTTGTTGTTGTATTTGTTTAGTTATTTTTTTTTGAAGCTATGAACAACATTAATGAATAGAATAAAAACATGGTCTCTTTATATAAGGTCCCTTCTCCATCACCACCCCCGTTGTTTGTAAGGGCCCGTTGGAAACCGATGCAGTTTCCACACCCTACAAGTGCGAAGCTCTGGGAACGCGTTTAGTATGGCTACGTGAACCCATTCGCGCGAAACTCTGGGAACGGGTTTTGTTGTGTGTGTGTGTTTTTTTATTATTATTATTAGTCGTATATAAGTATATTTCATGTACCCATTTTTTCGCGGTGTTGTTCAAAGTTGGTGGTGTCATAGCCATAGTTAAGCCGTTCCCACACGTTCGCACCATTTCGTATCGTAACGGTGGGCGGTCCGTGACTGAGAAGTCGTGCTCGCGTGGCGAACGCAAATGTACTGTTTTTTTTTTTGATTCCAAGTTTATATAAAAAGGAGCGTATTATTATTTTATTCTACAAAACTATCCTTGCAACGAAGCAAGCAAATAACAATACAAATAACATATATAACTATTAACAATGTCCGGTAGAGGTAAAGGTGGTAAAGGTTTGGGTAAAGGTGGTGCCAAGCGTCACAGAAAGATCCTGAGAGATAACATCCAAGGTATTACCAAGCCAGCTATTAGAAGACTTGCCAGAAGAGGTGGTGTCAAGCGTATCTCTGGTCTGATCTACGAAGAAGTCAGAGCCGTGCTAAAGACCTTCTTGGAGTCCGTCATCAGAGACGCCGTCACTTACACTGAACACGCCAAGAGAAAGACCGTCACCTCCTTGGACGTCGTCTACGCTTTGAAGAGACAAGGTAGAACCCTGTACGGTTTCGGTGGTTAAGTTTTCTTTCTTTCTTTCTTTTTTCTTTATTGCTCTTTTTTTATATTCTCCCCTTCCTTCCCTTTCCCCAGGCACTCATTATATACGGTTTATCTTAATTTCTTTTTTTTAATGTATTATAATCAATAACCTTTTTTATTTAGTGACGTCATAGGTTCTGGAACCTCTCCCCTTGGCCCCTTCGCGCCCTCCCCCCCGTGTTTTTTTTTTAATTTATTAGTTACTTCTACAGGCTGTTCTAAGCGTACATATAATTTTCTGCGGGATGTTCTTCCGGTTTTCTTCCTTCCGGTTTTATTCGAGGAACCCCTTCGAATCAAGAAGAAACACCCGTATATAATAGTATTTTTAAGCAAGATAGAATGTTCACGTGATTCTTCTATTAAGAAGAGAGGACGCCAATAGAAGCCCTCGCCCGATGGCCTGGGCCACTGTCTAAGTAGTGAGTTACAGTGAGTTAACACTACAATACTAACATTAATACAATAATACAATAGCACTCATTCAATACATCTCTGTATTAATACAGTATTGCACTACAGTATTGCACTATAGTATTGCACTACAGTCTTGTATTAATACATAGCATTAATACATAGCATCAAGACATCGATAGATCCTTGAAGCGGCAGGTAGGGAAAATTTTTTTTTTTAGCCGGCAAGAAAAAAAATTTAACTAAAGAAAAAAATTTAAAATTTTCTTTTAAGGATTTACCAACCCCATCACTAAACTAAATCAAATTTAAAAATTGTAATTAAAAGGAGTTATAACTAAAGATCTATTAATTAACATAAGTAAAAAAAAAATTTTTTTAAAAAAGAAGAATTTAGGAAAGAAAGAAAAAAAAAACGCCCAAAGTGAGACGAAATAACTCCAAATCAGACGCATCCGGGACTACGGAGAAGAGAACAAGGTTAGGAGAAGAAGAAGACGTATCTGACCTTTTCCTTATCAAGAGACCTAGAAACCTACTATTTTTAATGGATCCTAGAACACATACACGCACCCGCCACTCCTCGACTCATAAAGCTTCATCGCCGTCACTAGCTGCTACTTCACTGCTGAATCCCACCACGGACAGCAGTACTACTGGTAACAGCAACAGTAATAGCAATATCAGTAATAACGATATGGAACAGAGTAATACTACGGGGGTTGGCCCAATACTATCGACGGGCGATGAGACGACACAAGTCCATGCTTGTAACGGTGACCCCGGAAATGAGCTTGCGCACGAGCACGACGGCGCTGGAAGGATAACGTCGTCTAACGAAGATGACGAAGATATAGAGATGATGGATGTCGCTGAGAGTTCCTCAAATACCAACATTAGTAATAATGACAATATGGAAAGAGGGATAACGAAAAAACTGAAATCAGCCCAGACTACCGGAATCACCTTATCGCACTCCAGCACCGCATCAGCATCAACAACAACAACAGCAGGAGCAGCAGGTGAGGACTCAAGCATAAGAGACTACCTGAACACATCCGTTGGTGGGAACACCAATATGTCCTCCATGAACAACTCGGACTCAGAGGACAACAAACCGCATACTAATTCAAATACAAATATATTCAAACCATTCGATTTCAAAACCGGACAATTTCTACGAACTACCTCTAATGATAGTAACTCAAACTCAAACGATACCCAAACCTCTGCGCTAAACACCGGAAGAGCTCATTCTAATAACATTAATAGCTCCACTAGCTCAAAGGACTCTAATATACCACCAGAGGCGGTCAACGATAGCAGCATCACTGACCTCCATCCTTCTTCAGGGACTAATTCCGATGCTAACCAATCAAATACTAATACCTCTATTAATAGACCTGTTAATATTACGACTTTCATGAAATTCTACACTAATCCAAAGACAAGATCCCATTCAGTACCTACAATCCTGCATTCATCTCTAAGACGGATGACTACCAACTCAACAGAAATGCAAAATAACCTTCCTTTTAATATCAATACTAATGCTCCTTATCACCAACCTTCAAATACTTACTCCGGAATATCGAAGAAGAAAATCGTAGGTGCTAAACCTGTGAACTTCGGTCAAGTAGCAGAAGATCCAGCTGCTGAAAACGAACAAACAATCTCTACTACGGCCTCTATGAAGGCTCTACGCAAGGCTATGATACTCAGTCAACAATTTCAAGGAAACGAAGCAGTTTCGCTTCCAAATTCTAATGTTGTATCATCATCATCACTAGCAGAGAGAATCGAACATTTGAAAAGAACTCCAGATCCAATACCCCTTCCTCCCATTAACCTTCAAGGCCTAAAAGAAATTGACCTGCATGAAATTATGAAAAATCCACAACTAAGACACGATATCATATTTGATCCTTTATTACAATTTAGACCTAATTTAGACGGCGAGAGAGGAGTGAAGAAGAGGCAGTTATCTAGCAAGTACTGGAATGACGTAGAAAACGAAATCATCGTATATACCGAAAAACCAGAATTGTTCGATTATAATAAGACTAGGCTTGTACCGCTATTCGATACTTTGAGGGAAGTTTTATTAACAATTGTACCACAAAAAGAAGCTGCTACGATAAATAATGTTCTTGATACAGAGCTAAATATGCAAGAGTTGTTAAAGGGCTCACTTGTAATGACAAACCTTGCCCAATGGTTAGCAGAACTTTTTAAAAGACATTGCGCTCCAATGAGAGACGCTTGGGTGGATAAAATGAGTGAAACTTTCAAAGAAGCTGAGGTAGAAAATTCTCTGCCTAAACTAATTGACGGATTGAGGATTGTCTTTCAAATATTAGAGACAATGAAATTAGATATCGCTAACCATCAAATACGTATCTTGAGACCAGCATTATTGAGCAATGCTGTGGAGTTTGAGAAGCAATACTTCAACACCTTGATGAATTCAAAAAGACTAGATCTACAGAGCTCTTTAAAGTGGTTTGCTCAAAAATTTCAAACTTTTGTGGGAACAGCTGACTTCGACGAGAACAATATCCAAGTACCTCAGGTCTATCGTATGTGTATCAGAAGTATTATTAGTCTACTATCTTGCAGAAAAATGGTTCGTGACTACCCAATGTGCCTATCTTTCGATCATGCAAGACTGATACTCTTAAGAGCTGATATTAGACAAATAGTTTGCCTGCAAGTTTGTCGGTTATTGTTTCAACAGTTAGTTGCCAATGATAACTCCATTGACAAGATAATTAAGAATTATATTATTAATACTTACACAAATAAAAAGCTCAGGAATGACATTGTCAGTATAATCACTGATGACCATGGAAATTGCAGATGGACGAAAAACACAATGTCTATTTCGGTACATTTATGTAAGGTAATAAGTGATTTGAAAGAAGAATATGAATACACTAAAGCTGGTAAAATGGGAACTGTTCCAAAGAGATCGGCTGCTACAACAAAATTGGATAATGCTAAGATAAACTTCGCTAAATCATGGTTATGCAAACAGACCCAGCCTTTGAGTGACGTATATGGTGTGCTTGAGAATAGAATTTTCAAAATTCTTGAAGAAGGTATTTTCACTCGTTCATCGTGTACGCTAGAAGGTAGAGTAAAGCAAGATTTTGTCTATCTTTATAATGCAGGCACCACCCCACCAAACGAAACTGAAATTAATAGTATCGAAAACTCCACAAATAATACATCACAATCCGAAGTAAAAAGCCCTAGTTTAAAAAATGTGTCTGCTTTTGCTTATCCTCAAACTGAGGAAATGAAAAGAAACCCTGCTGCATTAGCCGTTACAGAAATGGATGAGTTCAATAACGTCTTCCGTCATTTGTATACGGTAGTTAATTTGCATTGGTCAGTCTTTGGACAACATTATGTTGATTACATGGGTGATAAGGTAAAAAGAAAAGGTATATAAATAAACTCCTTGCATTCATTAGAACTCTTCCAAGTTATCTTTTAGACTTGAAAGGAATGATCTTTATAATAGAATGGATGTTTATTTAGTAATAGTAGTAGTACCTACTACTGTAAATTTCTTATAATAATATATAGTTTCTCATATTCATATTAAAAATTCTTTAGTAAAAATTGGTATTAAACTGGATACTAAAATAGAATAACCATTAGTTTACTGATCAGTGGTAACGTCTTAATGAACAATAATTCTTAAATATACCGAATTATATTCTGGGAAATGTTTACAGAAATGTTACTTATATAACTTGACTAAAAATAAATTTAATAAATAGTTTAAATAATGATATAAAACTACCATTTAATTAAATATTTAAAAGGATATATAAAAGGATTATTAATTTATTATTGTTAATATTTTAATTAGTCTTAACTAGTATTTGTGCCAGCAGCTGCGGTAATACAAAGAAGGCTAGCATTAATGGTAAAGGATACGTAGAACTAAATGTTTACAAGGTTGTACAGTTGTTTACTAAAAATGCTGCAATTTGCGAATACTTCTTAGTTCCTCAATATGGAGAAAATGATTATATAACCCCTTATACACGTTTTTATAAATTCACTTTCTCCTACATTTCTAGAAAACAAAGTATTGAAAATCGTTGCATTTAAGGTACAAAATGTAAAATAATCCAATACAGGCATGTGACAAAGAAGGAGTGTCTAAATAGGCCGTTAAAGTCGTAATTCATAACTGACATCATATATAAGGTATTGTCATCTGATAATGTTTCGAATGGAAACCACATTAATATTGTTATCTATTTTCTAGATAGCATCATGCTTATTTTTATATGTGACTAGGCACTCAATTATACAATAATAGGAAACTAAGCATCATTTTAAAGTAACTGAGCATCATTTTAAAGTAACTGAGCATCAATTGAGCGTTAGCTAATCTTAGCTAATTTTTAAGTAGTTATATTGTAGATAAAGACCACCAAGTATTAAAAATCCATAAAATAGGCTATAAATATCGTATCCATAGTTTAGATCCTAGAACATTACCGACTATTATAGCAGGGAATAATAAGATTGATTGAGAGACATTAAACTAAATACTGATTTATTCTTATAAAGCTTTTAACCAATCGTACCTCAATTAGGTTATTGTTGGAAATGCAACTCCTAACATTACATTTCATTTGTTAAAGAAAGATTATAGTTTTATGGTTCCTTAACAGTATTGCCTATTGACAATATTGTTTTAACATATACGAAACTAATTAGTTGGTTACTTCATATTTTATATATACGAAAATATACAATCACATATATAAAATAAAGAAGAGTAAAATGTAAAGACTATATATAGATTAATATCACATGATTAATAAAGCAGTAATTTAATAATATGATTTACAATTATACACTTAATAAAAATTGCGATATATACAATTTTATCCACTGTGTTTGGTTTCCGAATAAAAGAAATAATTTAGCAAAGCTAGTTTTTGAAAAAATCATGTTTTCCCCGGATTTTTTAAAAAATTTCTACGTTGCTGTGGTACAAAAAAAAAGCATGTCTATTATATTTAAGGGTGGCAACTGTTATTGCCTCAATATTGTATAAATAATATAATCAAATCAGATTACGAAGTAATTTATTTAATATGGCAACAAATAACGCTTTAGTTTTAGGAGCAACAGGGCTTACTGGAAGCTTTTTCTTGAAGCGTGCAGCTGTTTGGGAAGGAATTAATAAAGTTTACTCGATCACAAGAAGAAAGGTTCCATTTGAGGTCAAAGCTGAAGAGATAGTAGAAGAAGACAACTCAAAATGGGCTACTTTAATACCTAATGATATACAATACTTGTTTACTGCCTTAGCTACTACTAGAGCTGCTGCAGGCGGCTTTGATAAGCAGTATGCTATTGATCACGATTTAAACATTGAGCTCGCTAAAGAGGCCAAAGCCAAGGGTTGCGAAACAATTGTGGTAGTATCCTCTGCTGGTGCTAACAAGTGTTCCTGGTTACCTTACCTTAAGATGAAGGGTGAGATTGAGGAAGATCTAATCAACCTCAAGTTCAAGAATACTATCATACTAAGGCCTTCCGCCCTTTTAGGCCACAGGGAAAACGACCATAAGGGATTTGGTAACAACATTTTTGTCGCTATCAGTAATCAGTTTTACCGTAGTCGTTTCCAGAGGGTGATGGCGTACCCAGTTCAAGCTCATGAAGTTGCTGAAGCAGGTATCCAAGCTGCAATTGAGGCCTCTAAACAAACATCTGACAAACCTTTTGTCAGATTTATTGAAAGCAAAGAGATCCTAGATATCGCTGAACAAATAAAAAAATAAAATCGAAACTATTGAATTAGTCTATGCTGTATGGCTCTTTTTTTCTATTATATATAATGATTTTTCTATTCGTAAACTTTGCCCAGTTTCTAAACATGTTATAGGCCTTAATATTGCAGCTAATTAGATTAAAAACGTAGTTGCTCGAGACTCATCCTCAATGTAGATATTGTTATATAGGTTATGTAATGGGTAAATAAGGGCCTCGTGCCTTATTTTCTTGAAAAAAAAATTTAAGCTTGAAATAGGATCAAAGGCTAAGGCAACTTTAACATTAATGCTCGCACCCAAACAACAAGAGAAAATACGAGGTAATCGTGTTGAATATATTGTTGGTAACATCGATACTTTAAGCAAAACATAGTAGGGATTTTATTATATTTTAGAGCGTTTCATTTTGAAGGACACAGACTATTGTGTTTTTGTACTTGATTAGGTTGCTATCAATAATCGTTAACTACTTCTTTCTGTTACCATTGTTTATTTTACCTAGTAAAGTTGCTTCTAGCTTGAAATTTTTGATCATATTACTTTCGTGCCCTCTCTGTAAATAATGCCTGCCACTCCACAACCGAATCAAAGGTATGGTATAGTTATCGATGCCGGTTCTTCAGGTTCACGTTTGTATGTGTATGAGTGGGATGATCCGAATGACTTCAAGGACGGTGGGGCTGATGCTAGTGTTAGAATGAAATCTGTTCCTCAGATCAGACAGGATCCTTCTTGGTCACGTAAAATCTCCCCTGGATTATCATCTTTTGAGAAGAAACCGAAGAAGGCCTATAAGAAACATATCAAATCACTTCTTGAGTTTGCTACAAAAATCATTCCTGCAGATAAGATCAAAGATACTCCTGTCTTTATACAAGGTACAGCAGGTTTACGATTACTACCAAAGGAAAAAAGAACAGAGATATTGCATGAAGTCTGCAATGGGATTAAGAAACATACTAATTTTTTGATGGAAGACTGCGACTATCAAGTGCAAGTAATAGATGGTGAAACAGAAGGTCTATATGGATGGTTAAGTCTTAACTATCTACTTGGAAAATTCGATAACTACGATACTACAGATAACTCTCACTTTACTTTTGGTTTCATGGATATGGGCGGAGCATCTGCTCAAATTGCATTTGTTCCTAGTGACAAACAAGAGATCGAAAGGCATAAAGACGATATAGCGACTATATACTTGAAAAATTTAAACGGTGAGTTACAGGAATGGGACGTATTCGTGAGTACGTGGCTAGGTTTCGGTGCAAATCAAGCTCGAAGAAGATACCTAGCACAGTTAATCAACGCCCTACCGGAAAATACTAATAGCTACGATGACGATGATTTTAAAACTAGAAAGTTATCAGATCCCTGCACCCCCAAGGGCGCCAAGCTGAAATTTGAGTTCAAAGACAAGGATTTTACTATCATCGGATCAGGGAACTACGAACAGTGTAATAAGTCAATATATCCTCTGCTGCTGAAGAATTTACCTTGTGAGGATGAGCCATGTTTATTTAATGGTATACATGCTCCACGTATAGACTACAAAAAAGACAGGTTTGTTGGGACATCCGAATATTGGTATACTGCTAATGATGTTTTTAAACTTGGCGGCGAATACAATTTCCTTGAATTTAATGAGCAAGTTATCAATTTTTGTAGCAGCGATTGGCAAGCTATAAAACATCAGTCCGATAATGGAGCATTTAACAATATGCCAGAGGACTTCTTGAAGGATACATGTTTTAAGGCTAATTGGGTACTAAACGTCCTTCATGAAGGGTTCGAGTTACCTATGCTTGGGTTCGAGAAAGAGTTACCTGAAAGTAGAACAGAAGAGTATCCATTATTTCAGAGTCTTGAAAAAATCAACGATAGAGATTTATCGTGGACATTAGGGAGAATATTGTTGTACGCATCATCAACAATTATGGTGGGAAACAGTAAACAACCTGTAGGTGTACAGCCCAGCACCATAGAGGCCTCCAGGCTAGGAAAATCATTTTCACCTGGAGGTTTGTTGGGATCATCACACCTTTATTTAGGTACCAACTCTCATTTTTGGAGAAGTATAATTCTGTTCATTCTCCTAATAGCTTCCATATATGCATATGTCTATAGACATAAAATCCATCGATTAACATGCTATAGTAAAACAGTTGCGATGTACCTCCACACCAAAAATCAGTTATACTCTCTAGCGACCAGGGGATCCTTATCAAAAGATCCCATTTCACGCCTAGAGGAAGGATTTGGGTTCGGCCTTGATAGAAACAAAAATATTAGAGAGGAGTATAAGATGGATCTAACCTCCAGTTTTACAGAATCATCATCAAGACGGTTAGATAGAGACGGTATTTTAGGAAATGGCATCTTATCAAAGAACAACAGTAGCTCTCATTTATCGACACCAAAAGCTGGCGTAACGCCAAGACCAGCATTTTCCATAGCTGATTTTGCTAAATTCAAGGATGAGAGATTTACTAAATAGGTTTCAACTAAATTTCCCTATTGAGATAGATACTCCTCTACATATAGACTATTTTTTTTTTTTTTTTTTGTAGCTCTAATTTTTTCTATGGGACTTTATCAAAAGCTATACTAATACTAATAATTAATACAATCATGAACCTTTTGATCGCTAGTCATTATCTATAAATGACATCATATAGAGTTATTCATCAATACTAAGTAGTAAAACTCACATGGCATCTGCTGTTATAGCTAAGTGGTTACTCTCCCGGGTAACATTTGATAAAATTTTTTCATTGAAAATGAAAATAAAATTTGCGATGAGTTCATGCCCGATGCCTTTTTGCGATGCGATGAGCATACTGATATAATTCATAAACACATATTAAAGAGTGTTATAATATTTACACTTGAAGTATTTATTTCAGTTCTAACTAAGAACACCAACGACAATATAATAAGGAAATTATGAGAGTCAGAAAGAAGACATCCAAGAGAACCTCTACTCGTATGAGAGAGGGTATTAAGAAGAAGGCCTCTGCTCAAAGAAGAAAGGAAAAGAAGTTTGCTAAGAAGGATGTTACTTGGAAATCTAGAACAAAGAAAGATCCTGGTATTCCATCCAACTTCCCATACAAGGCTCAAATTCTTGAAGAAATTGAGATGAGAAAAATGAGAGATCAAGAAGAAAGAGAGCTTGCTAGACAACAACGTCTAGAGGCAAAGAGAGCTGCTATGGAGGCTGGTGAAGCTGTAGATATGATGGATGATGATGAAGAGGATACCAATGGTTTGGCTGCTCTGGTTGAATCTGCACAAGCTGCTGCAGAAGAATACGAGGGTGCTGGGACCGAAATGGACGTCAATGTCGAACCAATGGACGTTGTTGACTATGATATTGATTTCTACGGTGGTGCTGAAGAAGATGATTCTGAACTAGAAAAATCTAGAAAAGCTTACGATAAAATCTTCAAGACTGTGGTTGATGCTTCTGATGTTGTCCTATATGTCCTTGATGCAAGGGACCCAGAAGGTACTAGATCTAGAAAAGTGGAACAGGCTGTTCTGCAAAGTCAAGGTAAGAGGTTGTTACTAATACTGAACAAGATCGATTTAATCCCCCCTCAGGTTCTAGAGCAATGGATGAATGTTTTGAAATCCAGTTTCCCAACCATCCCAATAAAAGCCGCTCCAGGTGCAACTAACAAAAGTTCTTACAATAAAAAGTTTACCCAAGCAGTGACTGCTAACGCTCTAATGGACGCTTTAAAGACTTATGCTAATAACAGCAAACTAAAGAGATCTATTGTTGTTGGTGTGATTGGTTATCCAAATGTGGGTAAATCATCAGTGATCAATTCCCTGCTTTCAAATAGAGGCGGTCCATCTAAGGCCTGCCCAGTTGGTAATCAAGCTGGTGTGACGACTTCCTTGAGAGAGGTCAAAGTAGATAATAAACTAAAAATTCTAGATTCTCCTGGTATTTGTTTCCCAGGTGAGAAGCAAAATATGTCAAAGGTCGAACAAGAAGCTGAACTTGCTCTACTGAATGCTTTGCCACCAAAATACATCATCGATCCATACCCAGCTATTTTGAAATTAGTTAAGCGTATTGCCAAGTTAAATGACATGACTGAGAATTTCAAGAAGTTCTATGACCTGCCTCCTATTCCTTCTGATAATCCTGAAACTTTCACAAAGCATTTCTTAATTCATGTGGCGAGGAAGAGAGGTAGATTAGGTAAAGGTGGTATTCCAAACCTAACTAGTGCAGGTATTTCTGTTTTGAATGACTGGAGAGATGGTAAGATCCTTGGTTGGGTCCTTCCTAATGCTTCTAAGGATACCACAGTAGAATCTACATCTACTGTTTCTACAGGAACAAAAGCAGCTCCAGCTAAATCAGAACAAACCACAATCGTTAGTGAATGGTCTAAGGAATTTGATCTTGACGGCCTTTTCAGTAACTTGGACAACGCAATCAAGGAGAACACTCAAGATGCTATGACTGATTAGACTTGGGTACCCTTGATCACAGCAGAAATATAAAATTGTATTTCTGAGTTAGAAACTAAAAAAAGGAAAACTTGCAAAAATTACTGTGTTTCTCAGGCTTTCTAAATCGGATATATAAAAGCATTCACTTCTTAGATACAATAACTCACTAAATAGCCATATTTTGTTTTTTTATAAACTTTTGATTGTATATTAAAAATAAGCCATTTCATTATTCTACCGTATAACGAACTATATTATATATTTTCCTTCAACATCTCAATTACTCTGGTTACTTCCAATAGAGATTACTTTTGCCTCTATAAAATAATGGAAGATTAGGTTAGGGGCTTGTAGGGTACAGCTCTCTACTTCAAAAGATAATTAACAGCACTGTATGAGTAGCTATTGTAAAAATATTATGGTATGAGCTCGAGTGCTTACAATGCTTCATGATAGGTTGGTCAAGCATAATTTCTTAATCTAGTAGTGTCCTTTAGTATGCTCCGCAGTAAAATATATAAAGGTACATAAATAATGACTTTATTTAGTTATGTCTAGCTATTATTTTATTGTGTTTCTAGGATGAATATTGGATGCTGGCAATATATAACACAGATAGTACTTCTTATATCATGTCGTATCACTGATTTTACTGAACTCACCTTATATTGCACATATCGCTGCTATAGCGTTATTAGAAAAAGTCGATAGACCACCGAAGACAAACTATTAACTAACGTCAAAGATTCAATTGCTTTCTCTATTACGACCAAGAAACAAGAGAATGATATGATATATGAGCCCCAATTTAAAGTTGGTGATAGATTTTGCGTTACAAAGGAGATATGCACTGTTTTGTTTGTCGGTACGATAGATGCTTGGCCAGATGAAATTGCATATGGTGTTGAATGGGATGATCCTTCTAGCGGGAAACATTCAGGTACACTGGGCGGTGTCCAATATTTCATAACTGCTCGACCCAATTCAGGTTCCTTCTTAAAGGCTAGAAAAGTAGACACTATATGTGGAAAACCTAAAGAATTCTTCGCTGCTGTTAAAGAGCGTTATGGGAGCAATAATGATTCAAAGCTTATTGACATTAAGATTGGTGAAAAGACGGTTGAGCAACTTGGCTTTGATAAACTTGATCTAATCAATCAAAAATGGTATAGGCTAGAAACAATTTCACTACCATCATCACAAATTGGGTTGGCAGGAATTCAAGATGGCACCGACGTTATAAGGATTACAGATTTAGATCTATCCAGAAATCTATTTTGGGACTTTAAAGAGATTTTAAAGATTTCAAAATGCTGTCCATATTTGAAATCCTTAAATTTATCCTTAAATAGATTCCATGGTCTTCGAAATTATGCCTGTGAAGAGTTGGTCTGTGAGCACCTAGAAACCTTAGTCATCTCCAGTTGCTTCTTAAAAAGAGATGATATAAATGATATTTTATACTACTTTCCAAATCTGAAGAGTCTTGATATCAGCAATAACCTATTAAGTGATTCCGACTCTTCCTACCTTGAATTGCCTACAACATTAATATCTCTTAATATTTCCGGTAATATTATAACAGATATAAACAGCACTCTTGAGAAGCTGCCATTCCTTGATAATTTAAACTTAGGAAGCACGAAAAGCTTGGGCGTATTTCAGAATTCTAATAAATATAAATTATCCTCACTTGATCTTAGTGGCATTAACATCTCCCATTTTGATTGGTTAGATAAGTTAAACATAACATTCCCAAGACTACAACAGCTAAGATGTGATATTGATAAGATAATAGACTATAAATCATTGGATATTTCAGTATTTGATATTGTTTTGGCGCGCTTTAATATGTTAGAGGTTTTGAATGGATCAATTATCACCCAAAAAACTAGAGCAGATAGCGAGCTTTATTTTGTATCTAAAGTCCAGGAAAACGCTATTATTTATAATAAGGATCTGCCTCGTTGGAGTGAATTGACTAAAAAATATGATCTCAGAGAAGTTATTGTAAAAAAACAAGATTGTTGGCTGCTATCTGATGTTATTACTGTAAACGTCAAGTTAAAGGATATTGAAGATTCACCTCAATTTAGATTACAGTTATACAACGGTTTCTCCGTTAGATACATTAGAGGTGTAATATGTCAAAGATTACATATTCCAGTATACGCTGTCACAATGTCATATGAACCGCCTAACGGAAAGCTGAAATATTTTCCACGAGAATTTTCTTCCATAAGTGACTTTAGTATCGAAAATGATGGTACGTTATACATTGAGAAAAATCTTTTTCCTGATAATTGACCAAACAGTAATTACTTAAAATATTATTATTTCATATATAAAAGCATCTACAGTAAAATATAAATTCTTATAGACCTACTTCCTGTATTTTTCAAAACTACTGATAATGTCATTCTTGGAGAACTTAACGTTTGTGCCAGGATATAATTTATCAATCAACGTTTGTAATTTTAGATATAGGGAAACTGTGTGACCTTGCAAACAAGACCATAATTTGTCACATAATATAACTTCCATATGATCTTCATTATCAGAACTGAACTGTTCTATCATCTTATTGTGAAACTTTTCTATTATGTTTTTTATTTCATTAGTTGAATATCCAGCCAGTATATTTTCCAAGTTCTGTTTACTGTAGGCAGCCCATCTAGCTGGATTTGCCACATTTTGCTGAGTATTAAGCATATTGGTGGCACCGTTGACAAATGATGTCAGCTTTGGTATGGTTTCCCTTAAAACATAATCCGCATAAATTTCCTTCTCAAAATCGAACACATCCTTTGCCTGCTGTAAGGATTCATCTAAAATACCATTCATGTAATTGTTCAGGAAAGCCAAATATTCAACTAGTGAATTACTATTAACCAATAATCCGATAGTCATCTCAATGTCATCTGGATTTTCCTGTTTGCCACTAATAACGCTGGCACTTTCCCCTCTTCTACCCAACATTTTAGATACTCTTAGAGCTAATGTAGTGCAGCCGTTCTTTACAACTGAAACAGTTTCAAATTTGTTGGTGTGTTCAATATTCATTTGACTCTGGACATATTCAAAAAGATCCTGTATGTTCTTCAAATAAACAGCAATACCATTTATTAAAGGTGAAACTTCATGTACGGCACTAAATGTAAAAGATCTCTCCATCTCTATTAAATTCTCTTGTAAGAATTCTAACCATGTTTGGTTGATCTGAGTTAGTAATCTATTAAAAGCTGAAGATAGATATTCTTGATTTGTTGTCTCTAATTCCCTTATCTTTTGTTCAAGATATAACATTAAGGCTGGTGCGATACTACTTTCCTCTTTAAGAATCTCTGATAACTGATGAGCAATAGCAGCTACAACTGATTGAAATGCTTTAGAAACAATTCCTAATTTCCTAACAGCGGCCTCCCTATCGGATTCAATACAATGAACTGAACTTAATAATGACTGATTTATTTCTGGTGAGTATGTTTTCCTAATTGCTTTACTAAAATTTTCATTAGAGGAAATGTGGAAGAAGAAGTCAACAAAATTTTGATAGTAAATACATTGTTTCTGTAAGTTTTCCATTGTTTCAAGAATAGATACTAGAAAGTTACCATAAATAGGCTCATCTGTTGTTGTCTTTCTTGTTTTCTTAAACTGCTGCCATTGTGTCATTAATTGTCGCGAGCCCTGTTCAATGAGTGTTTCTTGACTAGATTTTAATGACAGAAGCTCTTTCCTTTCTAACCTAATAAGCTCTTTATCCCAAATTGTTTTATGCAGAATCTGTGCGTTAGCGTTCCATAATTCAACTAATTTGTTATATGAATCAAGCGACATGATTTTACAAAATAGCACAATCGGAGAAAATACTAGGAGATTGTTCAGAATATTGACAAATTGTTCACTAGTAGTGCTTGAATTGTGTAAACTGGAAAATTTGTTCCCTAATTCTTCTACCATTCTCTGAATTAGTAGCTTTGTGACCTTTTCATAAAATTCTCTTCTCTGTCTGAGAGCTTCCATATCTCTAAGATTTGCTTCCTCCTTATTTTTTTCACCTTCAATCGCATTGAACGCTTTCCACATTGATTCTAATTGTTCTTCAATCCAAGGAAGATTTTTCTCCCTTATTGGGCAGTTTAATAGTTTGTTTAGCGTATCCTCATCTAAAGAAACAATTTTTAGTAAATTATCTAGTGTCGACCATAATTGTTTCTTATTGGCACTTTCTATTTGCAGACCGTTGTGTTGACTTTCAACATAATCGATATCCTCGGAACAATTACTCATTTCCATTAGGAAAAGAGAAAAGGTTGGGTTTATCTTATCACAGGCAGTCCCAATGTTTTCTTCATAAGGAGCTAAACTTGGAGAAAGGTCATTCAAAGATAATAGATTTTTATTGAATGTATATTCAGTGTGATTAAGATTATTGGAAATCTTTTCTAGTAATGTGTCAGCATCATCATTTTCAATATCCCAGTTAACATCTGTTAATATTTCTAATAATGCCTCATCATCTACGTCGGCACTCAATGTCAATGAATCGTTCGATTTATTAATTCGTTTCTCATTTCTATCAGGGATTTTGGAGATTGCTGGTTCTTCTTGGATAGTTGACACTTCGTGATAAACATGAGGCACAGGTGCTGCAAATCCCTGGCTATATCTGACCTCATCATTTTTCTCGAAGGACATTTCAGTGGTGTCCTCTTTAGTGTCATCCATGAAGGAATCTAGTGTCTCGGAAACTTCCGCCATGACAGGGCTTGATTCCTCAATGTCAGAAGGTGGAGCGTTCAGATCGATAGGATCATCTAACCTATTTCCGAAAGCCTCAACACTTCCAGTGTCTAGAGGAGCCACATCTGCAATATTCAATGGAGCAACTAAATCGTCACTAACCACGCTATTATTAAATTCTTCGTTTTCATATACTGGTTGTGGAGCGTTTTGATAATCCTCATCACGCAACACTGCGTTTAGATCTTCTAGTAGATGATCGTTTACTCTCTCTTTAGGTAATTCAGTTCTTGCATTTCCCATTTGCTCATCCCTTTGGTGTTTGAAAGAGTCAAAATCCTGTTCTTCAATTTCCTGTGCCGGAGGTAACCCTGGAGTGACCTCTTTAGAGTTAGTTGGAAGAGTTTGGTTTTCCGGCGTAGACCATTTGGTTTCACTTGGTAACATGAATTTATTCTCCATCTCTCTATCATTTTCTTTAGGTGGTTCATTACGAATAGGTTTATATCTCTCTTCCATTACACCACGTCCATATTCGGTTCTTTTAGGTGACCTACTTTGTATACTACCTTCTGGTGGAGTATGGAAAGTTCTATTGACGTCGTTTATTGTAGCGCTATTGGCATATGGGCTCCTGTTGAGTAATCCTCCCTCTGTACTCAATCTTGCCGATTGTCTGTTGGGTGATCTCATAGGAGGCTCTCTTGTAGGGATGTTAGCTGCACTTGTATCAATAGGTGGTACAATAGTCTGTCTAGCTCTATTTTTTGGTGGAATCATATTAGAGGCTCCTGCAACTACAGCTGCTCCTGCAACACCTGCCGTTACAGACTTGGTCATATCAGCGGCTGTACCTTGAAGAGCCGTTGAACTATTGCCGGATAGTTTAGCCTGTGGTGGCCCTTGCGCAATAGGGATGGATGAATGATTGCTTGTAGATTTTCCCTGTGGAAATGCGTGAGTACTATGACTTGGGGTGGTATTCATAGATGTTTTCAGAGGGCTAGATGGCAAGCTTAAGCTTGGGCTCCTATTTATTACGGCCCTATTATAACTTTTTTCATCCAGATAGAAGAGTGACAAGTCCCAGTTCACTAATTCAGGAACTTTACCTTCGAAAGTTTGTAAATAGAGTGACACTAGAGACTTAATGAAAACTGCCCTTTCTTTTGAAGAGTTTGTTTCCCAGTAGTACACTTTACCCATGGTGAGGGTGAAACCCTCCGATACTTGTGAATCAGCTTCTATCTTCACGAGCTCTTTCAAGTCCCAGGTTCTACCTATCTGAAAAGAAGTATCACTGTTCTCCCTAGCCTTATGCAATTGTACCTCCTTCGTGTTACTAGCCTTCGAACTTACTATTAGTACTCTCTTTTTCTTGTACTCAAGTTTTGAATCCACTGGAGGACGCGCACTTGGAGACTTTGAGTCCTCAATTATCCGCACATGTGTGATATAGTTGTTTGGAGGCACACCGGTCTTCGGATCTACTTTCGAGAAACAATACTTGATGATAGCCTTCCTGTCCCTCTCGTACTGTTCTGCAAGAAAGTTTGAAGTCTGTGAGGAGTTGGAAGAACGAGAAGTAGATCTCTTGTGGCCGGGATTGGTGGTACCGGAGACAGGAGGGGCAGCAGAGCCACTAGCATTCCTAGAGTGCGTATGAGTACCAGAAGGAGTCCGCTTATGAGTATTATCTTGAGAACTCTCTCGACTGTGTACAAACTTCTTAAATGGAGACTTTGAACTCTTCATTATTACTTTATCCTTCTGCTTTGCCTAGATTTGATCGTCCAACACACCCCTGTTTTTTGTTTTTTTAATATTTGGTATCTTCTTTACAGTCCTATGTAATGATTATAGGTAAAACTTTTCACTACCAATAAGCAAACTTCCAATAATGATTATAATATCGAATTGGGGCGTATAGACGTGATTATCTCTTCCTTACTATTGAAATTCAATCACAGAGCCTTTATGCCTTTCTAGGACTAAATGGTCCTTTTTGAGCAATCAACGGCCCAAAACAAAAATATCTAAATCACATGCTATTTTCGTCGATGAGTATTAATTAAAGAAAAATTCGATGAGCGTGGGAAGGTTGGGATGGGCATTGAGTAATTGAACTTAGCAGAGTGCTTTGGGATGACGAAGGGGGACCACGATCATATGCTTATTGTAGTATTATAGGTTTCTGAACTTATTTTGAGCTTCCTTACATCTTAGAGAAAACCCACAACAACAACCAAAAAGATATAGATAAACAACAAACAAACTATGGACTTCAACGCTTTGGCCCAACAATTCACTGAATTTTACTACAACCAGTTTGATTCTGACAGAACCCAATTGGGTAACTTGTACAGAGATGAGTCTATGTTGACTTTTGAGACCAGTCAATTGCAAGGCGCCAAGAGCATTGTTGAGAAGTTGGTTTCTTTGCCATTCCAGAAGGTTGCTCACAGAATCACGACTTTGGATGCCCAGCCAGCCTCTCCAAACGGTGATGTGTTAGTTATGATCACTGGTGATCTGTTGATCGATGACGAACAAAACCCACAACGTTTCTCTCAAGTTTTCCACTTGATCCCAGATGGAAGTTCTTACTACGTTTTCAACGATATCTTCCGTTTGAACTACTCTGCTTAAAAGGGTGAAAGAAAAAACGTATCATGATCAATGATAAAATATATATAGAAAAATTAAGATATCCCCCCTCCAATTGCAAAAACACAATAGCTACGTTACAATTTGCCTGTGAATGGTTCTGGAAGAAAAATATAGTACCTTTAATTAGAGTACTAAAAGCGATGTAAACACTATTATATATTGTATTCAGACCTATAGCATATATATAATTGGCTTTAAAAAAGTAATAGAACATCTCGAATTGAATCAACAACTTTTTTTTTGTACATATTTGAATATATAATTTCATTGCTATCGAAAAGGGGGGAGACAGATTCTTACAAGTAGTCTTTTAGGATTGCTCTTCTCTCCTTCTGAGCAGCTTTTGCTGGTTTACCGTTTTTGATATCCTGCATAACCAATGTATCAGCCTCAATCTGTTTCTTTATATAGGTTACGAACCTCTCGCCGTCTGACTCAAGAACCTTTCTGGGGATCTTGACGATCCCGTTCGCATCAGCAACAATGACATCCTGGGGTTCTATAACCCTAGTAGTCTCATCCTGGAACAGGATAGTCAATGGTATGTTAACACCCACTGGCTTGACAGCTTTCTTCGGAGCGCAGGTACCGACTCCGTAGCTGAACAAAGGCTGGTTCAACTCCTGGTGTTCTCCTAGGTCCCGCACTCTTCCAAACACTACAGTACCAACACTGCCCTGGTACTGTGCCCTGGCAGCCATCAACCCGCCATATATGGCCTGAGTAATCGTACTGTTGTGGAAAATAGGTCTCTGTAAAGACATATCGAGAGCCATCACCATGACTGCACCCTCGGGCACATTATCGATATAGTTCACCTCAGGTCGAGGGTCATCAGCAGGAGCAAATAATACAGTGTAGGCTGGGCCGACTACGGTGGAGTCAGGCCCGGACCTCTGTGTGAAGTCCGGGAAGTTCCCACCGTCATCGACTTTTGAGAAGTTCAACAACCCGTCAGAGACATCGCACGCAGAGAACGACTTGAGAGCTTCCAACAGTTCCATTATAAATACTTTTGTTATATATTTTGTAGTTAACAAGTTTCATGATTTACAGTATTGAGTTCACTTTTTTTGTTCAAGTTTTTTTTTCAAAAGCAAAGATTTTTTTAGGGGTTCTTGAAGACCAAAATTTCAATATTACTGCTCCTCGCAAAAAGAGCGCAATTTATGCTGAAATATATTATACGTTTACATATTTTAGTCCAAGTTATTAATGCTGAAACAAAGAGTTACTTAGTACTCAATCATCACGTCTCAATGTGGATTCCTCGTATGGTATATAAGTCTCGTAACCAAGAGATACCGATGGCAACAGAAATGGCTTCTCTACGGGCAGTCGCTGCGTGGAAGGCAGCATGGAAGGCGATCAGCTTCTTCTTCTTTTTCTTCGAGGTGGGATAGCTCAGAATTCACCGTATAACTTGTTGTAATTCGTTTAATTAACATTCGGGTCTGTTGGTGCGGCGTGTTCTGTGTAAAAGGTACGAACAATGGGAGAATGCATCGCGATGCCCTTAAAAGAGGGGTTTAGAAAGTGCTGCAGGATGAGAAGACTGGAGTAGGTGGGAATAAAAGAAAAGATGTTACTAATACTGCCGTGCAATTCTTTTAAGTTACTCAGCTAAATAAAATGTGTCAAAGATACGAGTATTTCCCATCCAAATGCATGGCACATTGTGAAGTTCCTGTTCATCATATGATTACATGTATAAATCATTGGGAATAAAAAAAGCGCTCCAAATATACGACTGTATCATCCAAAGAGGTAAGTATTAATAATTAACTCATTCTTACAAGGTGAAAAGGATTGATAAAATGTCTAAACTTTTACGATATCAATTGTTACTCTCTTCATTCCACTTTGGAAAGAGAGTGGGGGAGGTTTTTTAACCATAGGCTTGGAAAATGTTAAGACTAACAAAAAAAAAAAAAAAAAGATAAGAAATAAATGTCTTTATAGAATTGTAGATGAACCCCATCTAATGAAGATCTATGATGGAGTAGCCTTATCATAGTAAAAAAAAATGTATCTTGTACAATAAGAACATTATCAACATAGATAAGATAACAAAAAATATTAATATACAAAAAAAATGGATAAAAAATAAGCATATATAAAGAGGATGGAAATTCATCTTGTTAATTCCAAATCGATTCATTTTTATGTTATAATCAAATTACAAAGCAAACCAGAATATCCAACTTAGATTTCATTCGCTTTACAATTATTAATAAAAACAAAATCAGAAAAAAAATGGCTTACACTAAGACTGCTATCCTAATCGCTGCTGCTGCTGCTTTGGCTTCTGCCCAGACCCCACAACAAGTGGACGAATTGAACATTATCTTGAATGATGTGAAGTCTCATTTGTCTCAATACATGGCATTGGTTGAAGATCCATCTTCTGGTATCACCATAGCTGACTTGCCAGCTGGTGTCTTGAGCTTGGGTATGGCTATGGCTACTGCCACTGATTCCTCCTACACTACTTTATACAAGGACGTCGACTTCAATGCTATTGTTCCATTTTTGACCAAGTTGCCATGGTACTCTCAGAGATTGGAAACGGAGCTAGCCAAGGATTTGGAAACCTCTACTTCTTCCTCTGCTGTCGAAACCACTTCTTCCACTGAAGTCCCATCCTCTTCATCCACTGAAGCCCCATCCACTTCTTCTACTGAAGCCCCATCCACTTCTTCTACTGAGGTACACTCTACCTCTTCCACTGAAGCTGCTTCTTCTTCCAAGTCTGAAACTTCTCCTGCTGCTTCCTCCAAGGCTGAAGAATCCTCTTCTAAGGCTACTCCATCCTCTTCCAAGGCTTCCAGTTCTGCCACCCCATCTAAGGTTGCCTCTACTACAGTCTCCACCAAGGCTACCTCTGCTTCGGCTTCTACTACAAAGGCTGCCATCTCTCAAATTGGTGATGGTCAAATCCAAGCCCAAACTACCAACGGTGCTGCTAAGGTTGCTGGTATGGGTGCCGGTATTTTCGCTGCCGCTGCTTTGTTGTTGTAAGTCTAGCCAAGACTTTTTATTATCCTATAGATACCAATTACTGAAAAAGGTATTATTATAAAACATCATTTTAAAAACCATACATATTCTACATACGACGTAATACGTCAAAATTCACGGATTTGAGTTATCACTTATACTATTATGAGATATATTTAGTTAATTTAATATGGTTAGAAGTTCTTCTTGTAAAGTTTTATAGTAATTGAATTAGTTATATGAATATATAGTTGTAGATTCATATGTAAAAAGAAAAATATTGAAACCTAGTAAAAATATTCCATTACCTAAATTGTGATATATAATTTTTTATTTAATTGTTTGTCCAATTGAAAGTAATTAAGATATTAAAATAATCGTTAAAGTTTAATCTATAATTCCGCTTCCAATAAATTTGTGATAAAAGGTCATTAAAATGAAATGCCTGCAAAAAAAGGGCTGTTAAGATAGTATAAAGATATAATTATAAAAAAAGATCAAAGTTGAGATTTTCTTATCAAAAAATAACTTACAACAACAAAGCAGCGGCAGCGATGACACCAGCACCCATACCAGCAACCTTAGCGGCACCGTTAGTGGATTGAGCTTGGATTTGACCGTCGTTGATTTGAGAGATGGCAGCCTTGGTAGCAGAGGCAGAGGTGGAAGCAGCAGCAGAGGTAGCCTTGGTGGAGACAGTGGTGGATTCAGCCTTGGAAGAGGATGGAGCAGCAGAAGAAGAAGCTTCAGCCTTGGAAGAGGAAGCAGCAGCAGAGGAAGAGGTGGCAGCTTCAGTGGAGGAAGTGGCAGCCTCGGTAGAAGAGGTGGCAGCTTCAGTGGAAGAAGTGGTAGCTGGGGCTTCGGAAGAGGAAGCTGGGGCAGCGGAAGAAGCCAAGTCCTTGGCTAGCTTGTCAGCCAATCTTTCAGAGTACCATGGCAACTTGGTCAAGAATGGGACAATACCGTCGAAGTCGACGTCCTTGTACAAAGTAGTGTAGGAGTCGTCGGTAGCGGAAGCCAAAGCCATACCCAAGTTCAAGACACCAGCTGGCAAGTTAGCCATGGTGATACCGGAGGATGGGTCAGAGATCAAAGACATGTATTGAGACAAGTTAGACTTGACATCGTCCAAGATGACGTTCAATTCATCCAATTGTTGTGGGGTTTGGGCAGAAGCCAAAGCAGCAGCAGCAGCGATTAGGATAGCAGTCTTAGTGTAAGCCATTGTAAATAGTAGCGAGTGATTGAAAAGTTTGTTTGTTTTGGATAATGGTTTTTTTTATTTTATATTATAAGAGAGAATAATGAATGAGAAAATATTTGGGATTTAAGAGAAAACATACCAGTTTATATATCAATTTTTTTATTGTATTTTTTTTTTTTGTTTTAGTTTTTGTTCTATTAAAAACAAAGTTCAAGTAACTTTTAATCGTATTTCCCTGAAGTTCTTTCTTTAGTAAATGTTTATACCGTTCAGGTGTAAAAGGGAAACGAATACGACAGAAAGGAAGTTAAGTTAAATAAAAACAATAATAAAGGGTTAGCGTGGGGTGGTATCAAGAGGTGTTAATTAAACGATGCCAACGCGAAGCAACAACAATAATTATTAAAAATAGTTTCTTACTCACTTAGTAATACGAATTTTTAAAAATGCAAAAAGAAAGAAAAAAGAAAGGAAAAGAAAAAGAAAAGAAAAAGACATTTTGCCCTTTTTGAGAGATCCGCGTTGCATCGTATGGGGAAGTGGGTATTTTATACGACCATTGTTCTTTTACTGTATAATACACTTTCCCCCCCCACCTTCTACGGTCTTTTCATTCTTAATACGCTTTTCTGCGGGTGTATCTGAGTTAAATTCTCGTCGATCGTCTTTTATTTTTCTTATAGATAGATCTTGCTTCAAAAAACTGTAACCCGGCAGTATAAATATCATCATATACGTAGCTCTATGGTTGAAAAATAAACTTCTGTTTATTCTCATCGACTTCCACGGAGGATAAAGGAATTTAACGTTTAGGTGACCAAAAAAGTCAACATTACAACATCACTTTAAACTTCATTTTTCGTATACCAGAGTACTAATTGTAGTTTTATTGACAATGTCAATGGAGTACACAACTACACCCTTCACTGCAACCCTATTGTTCTATAAGTTACTATTCCGATATAGTGTAACGGCTATCACATCACGCTTTCACCGTGGAGACCGGGGTTCGACTCCCCGTATCGGAGCAAAACAATTAATTTAATTTTTTTGATATTTTAATATTTATCACGTGTACACTCATAATGTACGATAGGGAAGGGAAGAAAAATAAAGGGCCTCTCTCTCTCTCTCTCTAATACAGTGAAGAGAGAGACAGAGAGGTCTTCTAAAGTGGCAAATAGTGTAATATTTAAAAAGTAGTTAATACAAATACATATCAATTGATTGTACAAAAAAACAAGGAATTGTTGACATTAATATAGGAAAGTACATAATTAAAAAAACATGGATATTATTCTGGGGATTAGAGTGCAGGACTCTGTTATTTTGGCTACTTCTAAGGCTTTTACTAGGGGTATTTCTATCTTGAAGGATAGTGATGACAAGACGAGGCAATTGTCTCCACATACACTGATGAGTTTCTCAGGAGAGTCCGGTGACACCGTGCAGTTTGCTGAATATGTGCAGGCCAACATGCAGCTGTACTCTATCAGAGAGAACTACGAGCTGTCGCCCAAGGCGGTTTCGAGCTACGTGAGACAGGAGCTCGCTAAGTCTATCAGATCAAGAAAGCCATACCAGGTCAATGTGCTAATAGGTGGGTACGACACGAAGAAGGAGAAGCCTGAGCTGTATCAGATAGATTATTTGGGGACGAAGGTGGAGCTTCCTTATGCCGCACATGGGTACTCCGGTTTTTACACTTTCTCCCTTTTGGATCGTCACTATAGACCAGACTTGACTACGGAGGAAGGTCTAAAGCTTCTGAAGCTTTGTATCGAGGAGTTAGAGAGAAGAATGCCTATAGATTTCAAAGGTGTCATCGTAAAGATAGTGGATAAGGACGGTATTAGAGAAGTCGACCAATAGTTAGCAAAACACACACACACACACACACACCAATATAACTATATATAACTAAAGCAGTCTAAATGGAACAAAAACATTAATGATGATCAAATTTTTGGTAATGGGAATTACTCTTATTGGGGGGAATATTGAATTCGGATGATATTTTTCTCCCAAAACACCTTGGCAAAATCCCACTTTTGCTGCAACATGTAATAAATAGATATATAGCAAAAATAAGATTTTAAGAGATAACGAAACGATTCCTGTTAGTATACTCTATTGACAGTTCTTATTTGATTTATCATCACGTGACACATTTAAAATTTTGAATCGCGCAGGTTGTGTAGGAAGGACCCGCGATGAGCTTGCTAGTCATAATGCCCATATACAAGCGATATGTCAATATTGATCCTACAAAGGTGTGTACAGCTAGTTACTTTGATGAAATACTGTGTGGCTTACGATAAATTAAAATTATGGCTGATAATGCAGGTAAAATAGCTGAAATTTTAGGTACTGATGACGCTGTAGTGTTGAAGTTTGTACAGACAATAGCTAATGAGTGCAAAACGCTCAATACATTTGAGAAAAGGATACAAGAGCTGGATATTGGGTTACAAAGTGGGAAAATAAGAGAATTGTATGAGCAGTACCACGGAAGTGATGTTACGAGAGAAGGTAATATATTAGCAGCAGTAACCAAGATCCTTAAGGATGATCTCGGGATCGAAGACGGAGTGGTTGCGAAATTTGTGGTTAATATACTCTCACAAAGTCCTAATATAAGCACATTTATGAAGAAACTAAATGAGATGGGAACAGCAATCCCTGCTTTGACGATCAAAAGGCTTTTTGAATGCTATAAGAATCGTCTAGATGTATCAAAATGCGGCTCACTAAAATCTGAAGTCAACGTAAAACAAGAAAATGATGGTCTTAAACTGCCAAATGAAGTGATAAAATGGGAGGATATTACAGATATAAAAGATATGGTGCAGGATAAATACACAGAAGAGGATGATGAACCCGTGATCGGCAAGATTTACCAGGGTATTGTAACAAGTATAGCATCATTCGGATGTTTTGTAAAATTAATGCATATTAAAAATGTCAAAAATGAGGGACTAATACATATCTCAGAACTGGGCAAATATCGAGTAAAGCATCCATCTGAAGTTGTTAAGGAGAGTCAAATGGTATATGCTAGAATAACAAAATTAAGAGATAACGGCAAAATTTCACTTTCCATGAAAAATATCGATCAACTAAGTGGTAAAGACACTAAAGAGGACAATGTAGATCTAGCAGATCTTCAAATGAGGGGTAGAAATACTATACGGGACACAAAGGAGGAGAAGATGATTAAGAAAAGGAAATTGACATCTCCGGAAAGATGGGAAATAAGACAATTAATAGCATCAGGCATGGTAAATCCAGATGATTATCCAGAAATCCAAGAAGAAAATCGACTTAACTCTGCCAAAAATGTTGAAGTCGAAGGGAATTTACTGTCAGAAATTCAAGAAAGTAATGTTGACACTGATACCATAGATTTAGATGTCGAACTAAACCCTAATGATAGACCTAAATTTTTAAAGAAAGAAGGCAAGAAAGCTTCGAAGAAATTTGAGCCATTGAAACTAACGCATAATCCTAAAGGATCACTGAATAGAAGTGCAGTACATGGCTCTAAGACTGTTTTAGAGCATAGAGAAGAGAAATTAGCAAAGAAAAAGGAGATCGAGGAGGAGATTAGAAAAAAGAAAGCATTAGATGATCCTTCAAAAGATCCAGAAACTGTACGTAAAGAAATTCATGAACTTAAGCAACGACTGACAATAACAGAATGGGAGAGAAGTAGGAAGCAGCAGCGTATCACTTATGGTAGAAGATCAAACAAGCCAATATCAGCTGTGAGGAAATCTCTTCCAGTTTATTCTATGAAAAGGCAACTAGTAGACGCAGTTAAAAACAACCAATTCCTAGTTATCGTCGGTGAAACCGGTTCAGGTAAAACAACGCAAATAACTCAATACCTTGATGAAGAAGGATTCAGTAATAACGGTATAATTGGCTGTACTCAACCACGTCGAGTCGCAGCAATATCTGTGGCAAAACGTGTATCGGAAGAAGTTGGTTGTCAAATTGGGAAAGATGTTGGATACACAGTTAGATTCGAAGATGTAACATCAGGCGCAACCAGGATAAAATATATGACAGATGGTATGCTTCAGCGGGAGGCATTGATGGATCCAATCATGTCTAAATATTCTGTAATTATGTTAGACGAAGCGCATGAAAGAACAATCGCTACTGATGTGTTGTTTGCATTACTGAAAGAAGCTGCTAAGAAAAGACCGGATTTGAAAGTTATTGTGACATCTGCTACACTGGATTCTGAAAAATTTTCACAGTATTTCAATAATTGTCCAATTATCAACGTTCCTGGTAAAACATACCCTGTTGAGGTTTTATACACTCAACAACCTTCAATGGATTATGTTGCATCAGCACTAGATTGTGTTATTGATATACATACGAATGAGGACCCCGGTGATATACTGGTATTTTTGACTGGACAAGAAGAAATCGATACGTGCTGTGAAATTCTGTACGAACGTGCCAAAACATTAGGTGATACTGTAGGACCACTCATAATTTTACCAGTGTACTCAGCTTTACCTAGTGAAATACAGTCCAAGATCTTTGAACCTACGCCAAAAGGTAACCGTAAGGTCATTTTTGCCACAAATATAGCGGAAACATCTATTACAATTGACGGTATATTTTACGTTGTTGATCCAGGGTTTTCAAAGGTAAATACTTACTCTCCTAAGGCAGGTATGGAACAATTAATTGTAGCTCCGATTTCACAGGCACAAGCAAATCAAAGGAAAGGTAGAGCAGGAAGAACTGGTCCCGGTAAATGTTACAGACTTTACACTGAGTCTGCTTTTAAAACTGAAATGTTACCTAACGCGATTCCTGATATTCAGAGACAGAATCTACTTCATACTATTTTAATGTTAAAAGCTATGGGTATTAATGATTTACTAAATTTTGATTTTATGGATCCTCCTCCTAAGGGATTAATGATATACGCATTAGAAGAACTGTACCACCTCCAAGCATTAGATAGTGATGGACATCTAACAAGATTGGGTCAAAGAATGGCCTTGTTCCCAATGGAACCTACGTTGGCTAGGGCGCTCCTTTCCTCAGTGAGTAATAATTGTTCAGATGAGATGATTACCATAATATCAATGCTCTCTATACCTAATGTTTTCTTCCGGCCAAAGGACAAACAACAAGAGGCGGATAGCAGAAAAGCCAGGTTCCATCATCCGTATGGTGATCATCTCACATTATTGAATGTATTCACCAAATGGGCCGAGGCAAGATATACCGAGGATTTCTGTAAAACCCACTTCCTACAGTTTAGACATTTGAAGAGAGCAAGAGATGTAAAGAAACAAATATCGATGATATTCAATCGTTTGAATCTTCCAATAATTAATTGTAACGGGAACCCAGAAATCATCAGGAAGACATTAGTTAGTGGATTTTTCCTTAACGCCGCAAAACGTGAATCTAAAGCAGGATACAAGACAATTAATGGAGGCACTGAGGTTGGAATCCATCCCTCCAGTGCACTTTATGGACGAGAGTACGAATACGTTATATATCACAATCTTGTGTTAACCACCCGTGAATTCATGTCCCAGATATCGGGCATAGAGCCGCAATGGCTGCTAGAGGCGGCTCCACATTTCTACAAGGTGGCAGATGCAAACAGCAACAAAAGGAAAAGGGTTAAGATCGAACCTCTCTTCAACAGGCACTCAAAAGATCAGAACTCTTGGAGGCTAAGTCAAAAGAAACAGAATAGAGAGAAGGCTCTAGGAATGAAGAAGTAAGTAAACTAAATAGAAGTATGCCTCTTTTGTGTAGATATGGCAACGTCCTAAATATCCGGTTATTTCTATCTCTTTGAAAATATCTCAACCAAAGCTAACCCCAAAAATTTGCTAAACGAGGCCCAACTGTAATTACCAACCTCGAGGATTCGGCATCTGGAGAACAATGGGGACTTAGAAACGACCGTAGTAGTTGTCCTAAAAGGGTATATTTATGATTACGTCAGTTTAATTAATTTTTTTTTCAATGTCGAAGTATATTAGTGAGCCAATGTTGGTTATAGCTATTTGGCTTAGGGAGCTGTGGAAGCCACCCCTTTCAAGATATATAAAAGAGGCAATTGTTTACGGTACATTTCTTATATTTTATAGCCCAATTACCTGACCAGTATCTTCATTGGAGGCAGTATACAGACAATAAGAACAGGATGTTATCACCTCTACCGTCGCTGCCTAAGAATGCAAAGGTTGCAGTTGCCGGCAGTGGTATAGCTGGTCTATCATTTAGTTATTTCCTCTCTAAATTGAGGCCGGATGTTAAGATTACGCTATATGAGGCTGCCAATCGGAGCAGTGGTTGGATCAACTCTTGGGAAACCAAGGATAAGACTGGCAAACCAGTTATGATAGAGCGTGGTCCCAGAACTTTAAGGGGTGTTTCTGATGGGACGGTGATGATGGTTGATGCTATGAAGGACCTTAATTCCATTGATAAGGTGCATTATATCGAAAAGAGCTCGGATGCAGATAAAAAGTTTCTCGTTGATCCAAATGACAAGCTAGTTCAGGTACCTAATTCTGTGATGAGTGGGATACAGTTTATTATGAGTGGCCTTGGAAAAGGTATTATCCCAGCAATGTTAGGAGAATTCTGGAGGAAACCTAACAGTAACCCAAATCAAGACGAAACTGTAGCCTCCCTTTTAAAAAGAAGGATGGGTAACGACTATCTTGGGAAGAATGTGTTTAGTGCCATTTATCGTGGTATTTACGCAGATGATATTAACACTCTTAGTGCACAAAAAGTAGTACACAAAATGGTATATAATGAAAAGATGTTTGGTTCCAATGTAAATGCCCTGTGGCACAAGTTCAAGACCAGGAAGGAGAGGAAATCTCAAAGCAAACATTTGAGTCCTGTACTTGACAAGTACTGCGAAACCCTGAAGAAACCGGAATCTTCCATTGCTAATCTGTCTACCACTTTGAAAAAATATCCCATGATGGGTTTTCAAGGTGGATTGGAGACTTTCTGTAAAACGATTTACAGAGGTTTAGAAAATAGCCCTAACGTTTCTATCTATCTAGGTAAAGAAATTACTAAGATCAGCAAAGATAAGGACAAAAGAAAGACAAAAGTTTCAGTGGAGGTAAATCATGGAGAAGATATCGAGGAATTTGACCACGTAAGATTGACTAATGTTCCTCATAATCTTGGTAGAGTTGTACGTGATCAGAATGCTGATATTGCCAAACGACTAGAAACAATCACAGCCAACACTGTTGTGTTGGTCAACTTTTATCTACATGACAAAGATATAATACCTATCAAAAACCGTGGATTCGGCTATTTGGTACCAGAGTCTAATCCAAACAAAGAGAAATTACTGGGTGTTATTTTTGACTCTGTTATTGAACAAAATTTGAAGAGGTTTGAAGATTCAAAGGTGATGGTCCCAGCAGATAAACAAAACTACACAAAACTTACAGCCATGGTGGGTGGCTATATGTTAAATGATAAAAAGACCGGTGAACCAATTATACCAGAGGATACACAAGTTATTGACAATATAAAGATGTCACTACAGAAGCACCTCGGGATGTCGCTGAATGACTTAGACAGAGGATTGTGGCAAGTAACTGTTGCCAACAAATGTCTACCAAGGTTTGGTGCTGGTTACATGCAATGGCAGGGCAAAATGGAAACTGATCTCCTGGAATTGTATAACAGCAAAGTTTCCCTTGGTGGCATGGGATTTGCAATCGGGCCAGGTATCCCTGATGTATTTGTAGATGGATTCCAGGATGCATTGAAGTTACGTTAAAAGGAAAAAAAAACAAGCAAAATTATTTATGAACACCTGTATATTTTTATTTATTTATTTATTTATTTATTTATTTATTTTATTTATGTTACTTTTTAATATTTATATATTAATGTTGATCTTTTCCTAATAACGTCTTTTAGAATGTATAGCATAAAAATGTAAAAGTTAAATTTGTGTAATTTCAAACAATCCATTTTTGTTTCAATACTTTTCCATAGTTTTTATAATTAAAGCAAAATAGCAGGTAAATATGTAGAGAACATATAACAGTTACACAAAAAAGGGAACATTTATAATTATAAGTACTGAATTATATAAATTAAAACTTACAATATTGCTAAAGGAATTGGTTTTTTTTTTTGAATACATTTGTTGAAATGAGAAACATATAAAAAGAGAGTAACAATTTCTCCATTCCAAATAACATTATATATATTTTTTAATTATATTCTTGTACAAACAAATCAAAATACAATAAAAAAAATGAGGATTACAAGTTTAGTTATATTCGCTGTCCTAAGCACTTTAGCTGTTTCTCTAGACTTGAATAACAAGGAAGAGTTACACGACCACGTCGCAGAGTACCTGGACACGCTTGTCTCCAAGCACGGAGAGTCCCTCTTACAAGAGTTGGACATGTACAAGGACCCCAGCAACGAGGACGTTCTCAAGTTCAAAAAACTACAGTACCAACTCGAGGAAGACAGCAAGAAGACATGGTACGTTGGCGACGGTACATTCAATAAGCTGGACGATGGCCTGTTGGCCAACATGGTGAACAAAATCGCCGCCAAGTTCCCAGCAATGACCTCGCTGTGGGAGAAGAAACTCAAGGGAATGGGCCTATTCTACTACGCCTTTCCAAACACAAACATCTTTGAAGACCTAGAGTAAGTGATATTGATATACTGTTTTTATATATTTATATATATATACATATATATATATATATATATATACACATATACATATATAATCTAATACGATAAATCAGCAGCATATTTACGTATATAATGTTTATCGGAGTTTATTTTATGTATAGTCTTATACGATGAGCAATTCCGTCTCGGGTTCCCTACGCTCTCCGTCTAAATTGGTCTCGGGCCCCTCCTTAGGCCTTTTCTTTGTGAGTCTCTCCCCGCACATCGCGTCATGTCAGTTTTTTTTTTAGTGAGGGGTGAAATAGCGTGGAGGCCCCAGTAGAAGGAGAGAGTTCCTAAAAGGGCAGAAGGGGGAGGAACCAGAAGGTAAGAAAGGTCCCTTCTAGAAGGGAAGAAAGAGGGTTTCAAAGGCTTCTACAGGCCCATGAAGAGGTATTTGAGCCGATATTCGGGGTTCGGTGTGTGGGATAATCACCGAATGGATTTGGTGAATGAATCAAGAACAGAGATGACTTAAGGAGCTAAACTCCAATAAATCTACGTACGCTCGGACTATATAAAGATTACCTCTCTTCCAGACAGCGAAACTGTAAACTACATATAACAATATACCATTATACCATTATATAGTATACAGAATACTGAAACAAAGTTACAAACACAATACACAATGAGCAGTCCGGATTATTCGATGGTTGAGCTCATTGAGAGCTCACCCAAGTATGACCGGTTGAAACGGAGTCTGTCCGGGTTGAAGCCCGGGTCGGACGAGTACATATTGAAGCTGCAGACGATGCTGCCACTGTCTGACTACCCTGACTACAAGCAATTCCTCGCTGCGCAGGCGGTGCCGCTCGCCGGGTCGGACGCGCCCGGGTACAGCGCCACGTACAGGAGCAGTCTCTCCTCGGACCACCTGATCACCAGCATGGCCCCCGGGCTGTCCACCTACTACGACCACTTCCTGTTCTCCACGCGGAACTACCCGGACAACGACTGCCTGGGCCACAGGCCCTACAACGACGCCAAGCAGGCGTGGGAGCCGTACTACGTGTTTGATTCGTACAAGCGTACACAGGAGCGCTCGCAGGCCATCGGGAGTGGTATTATGACGTTGGTTAACACGAAGCGTCGGAGGCAGCTGGCTGACAACTCTGATATCATAGTTGCGATACTGTCGCACAACAGGCCGGAGTGGATTCTGTGTGACTTGGCGTGTCAGGCGTACTCTTTGCCGAACACAGCGCTGTATGAGACGCTGGGGCCCGAGACCTCGGAGTACATCATGAACTTGACTGAGTCGCCTGTGTTGATCTTTGCCAAGGTCAATATGTACAAAGTGCTGAAGATCATCCCTTCTTTGAAACATGTGAACACCCTGATTTGCATCGAGGACCTCACGGAGGAGGAGCTGGACCTGTTGAACAAGAACTCTCTTGCGGCCACCACGAACTCTAAGGACGAGAAGATTTCTATCCATTGTCTCTCCCAAGTGGAGAGGTTAGGTTCGCTGAACCAGATCCCAATTATCAAGCCTAAACCTTCTGATCTGTACACTATTTCTTTCACCTCGGGCACTACTGGTTTGCCCAAGGGTGTGGAGATGTCCCACAGGAACATCGCCTCTGGTTTGGCGTTTGCCTTCTCGACCTTCAGGATGAACCCCGAGAAGGCTAACAGGCAGATGTACGATTTGTGTTTCTTGCCGCTGGCTCATATCTTCGAGAGAATGATTTGTGCCTACGACCTGGCCATTGGTGCTGGGTGTGGTTTCCTGCACATTCCAGACCCTGCTGCTCTCGTTGAAGACTTGCAAATCTTGAAGCCTGACGTAGTTGCTTTGGTTCCTCGTATCCTGACGAGATTCGAAGCTGGTATCAAGAACTCCTTTGAGAAGTCGGCCGTGTCTAGAGCTCTATCAGGAACCATCGTCAATGCTAAAATTAACAGATACTCTACAAAGGCTGGCCCCGATGACTCTCTAGTTAACAGCTTGGTGTACAGAAAGTTACTGATCGACAAAGTCCGTGACGGTCTAGGTTTGTCTAGAACAGATTTCATGATCACAGGTTCTGCTCCAATATCTAAGGAGACGTTGTTGTTCCTGAAGAGTTGCCTAGATGTGGGTATGAGACAAGGTTACGGTTTAACCGAGTCCTTTGCTGGTATATGTATCAGTGAGCCGGACGAGAAAGATGTGGGGTCCTGTGGGCCAATTGGTATCGCTGGTGAGTGTAGATTGAAGTCTGTACCAGACATGGGCTATAATGCCGAGAAGGACTTGAAGGGTGAGCTTCAACTACGTGGGCCTCAAGTCTTTGATGAGTACTATAAGAATCCCGAAGAGACAGCAAAGGCCATCGACAAGGATGGCTGGTTTTCCACTGGTGATGTCGCATATATCGACAAAAAGGGTCGCCTGCATATCATTGACCGTGTAAAGAACTTCTTCAAACTAGCACACGGTGAATACATTGGCCCTGAAAAGATTGAAAACACTTATCTTTCATCGTGTCCTTATATCACCCAGGCCTTCGTGTATGGTAACTCCTTGCAGAACTACTTGGTAGGTATCCTTGGGCTGGACTTGGAGTCCCTGAAGCCACACTTCGCTCACCATTACCCAGAGATTAAGTCTTGGAATGACGCTAAACTGCTAGAAGAACTGAACCAGAACAGCAAAATGAGAGCTACCCTATTGAGAATGATCAATAAGTTCTGCACCGACTTACAAGGTTTTGAAAAGCTGCACAATGTTTACGTCGGGCTAGAACCTTTAAAGGTAGAAGACGATGTCGTGACACCCACCCTCAAAATCAAGAGAAACATCGCTGCGAAATTCTACAAGGATACTCTAGATGAACTATACAAAGAAGGCTCAATCATTAAGAACCAAAAATTGTAGTTTTAACATACTTTTTACTTGTATTTTCCCTTTTTATTTTTTATATCATCCTGTGTCTACACCAGATAACTATTTACATTATATATTCTAATGCAATCGAAATGAAACTATACCTATCTCACTAATATATAGCCCTTGGGCTAGTCAATATGAGTCTATATTGACTATGCCAATATATAAATAAGTCACCTTTTACGTATTTCACCATGACGCGTTACACGAAACATCTATAGATAGAAGTGCGTATATGTAAACATAAGGCATTACTACCCTTTTAACTTGCGATGGTCATTTGTAATGAGCTAGTTGGGTATTAAGTCATAGAAATCAGATAATATGAGCGGTGTTGGTGAGTCCCGGACGGAGCTATTGAACTGGCTGAATGATCTGCTGAGGTTGAACTACAAGAAGATAGAGGAATGTGGTACTGGTGCTGCGTACTGTCAGATCATGGATTCTATATATGGAGACGTTCCTATGCACAGGGTACGGTTTAACAGCACGGCTGAATATGAGAACCAGGTGAATTATAAGATTTTGCAGAGCAATTTCACGAAACATCACATTGAGAAGACTGTATATGTTGACAAGTTGATCAAGTGCAAGTTTCAGGACAATCTGGAGTTCTTACAGTGGCTGAAGAAGTATTGGATGAATAACAAAGATGGGAGTGAGTATGATGCTGAGGCTCGCAGACGGTACCGTGCTGTCGGGACTAGCAATAGCGGGAATAATACTCCCATTTCATATTCGAATAATAGCAGTAGTACCACCCTAAATGTAGCCAAAAGGAGAAGTACTACTGAAAATGGTGGATATCTGAGTCGAACACACTCATTGTCGTCCAGGTACAGTAGCTCAGGCAACTCTGGTGCAACCAGAAGAGTCTCCAGTGAGCAGGTGATAGCGTTACAGACGGAATTATCACAGGCGCATAATAAGATACAATCTATGGAAGAAGAGACAGGGAATTTTAAGGAGGCTTTAACTGCAATGGAAGCAGAGAACAACTTTTACTTTTCTAAATTACGTGATATTGAAATATTGGTTCAAACAACCCAAGATTTTATCAAGGAAGGATTATATAGTGGTGATGTTAAGGAGCTAGAGAAATTTACTGGGAAGGTACAACAAATTCTATATGCTACAATCGACTCACAGCCCAATGATGAGGTAAATAGGGAACACAATCTAGAGAATATTAACGAAGAAACACCGTTACATAATGGTCATCATCTTCCTCAGACTGAGGCACTTTCATCTAATAATAATCTGATCATTGACGAGGAGACCTTTTAAATTTCTGAAGCCAAAGCTGATTTGTAACACTAAATAATGATACTAAATAGTTTAAACTTGTACACTCGCTCAACGTTAGTGTGTCCAAGATAGTTAGAACTATGAAATAGAATGATCCTTATAATAAAAGTATATTTTAAAAATAGAATAATTTCATTGATCGATTAATTAAAAAGAGAATAAAGAGATATTTACAAAAAAATAGTGATCTTAAATAGGGCATTTTTATAATATATGTCAGTCAATAAAGGTAAAATTTAGACTTCGTTACTATTGAAAGAAAAAGAAAGAATATGCAAAAAACAATAATTTTGGGTAGATGAAATCACATTAATAATTAATTACTGATTCTAATTTGTGGCTGGAGAGGTTGGATCATCACCCTTCAAGCCATTATCCAAATATTTCACAAAAGCTTCATTTTTTTCAGGGAAAGGTCTAGGACCTAGAAGTCTAATCATGTCTTCTCTTGTGATGGCCTCCTTGTCAAGAAGAAGCTTGGCGACTTTATCTACATCGGCAAGCTTCTCTGTTAATAGTTTCCTACATGCAGTATGTGCCTCATCGACGATTCTCTTGACCTCAAGATCAATCTTGCGGCCAGTCTTCTCACTGAAGGGTTTATTGACACGGAAACCAGAATCTCTCTGATCATAAGAAATATATCCTATTTCTTTCGACATACCTAGAGATGTAACCATAGCATGTGCCATATTAGTAACCTTTTGGAAATCATCATGTGCACCACTGGTAACTGAGGGGAAATGTAGTTCTTCGCTAACACGACCACCTAGGGCCATAATCATCCTATGCCTGAATTGTTCCTCGCTAATCAAGTATTGGTCAGAAGGCAGGTATTGCGCATAACCTAAAGCTCCCTGGCCACGTGGAATGATACTGACCTTCAATAATGGGTCTGCATGCTGTAGGTACCAACCACAAATAGCATGTCCTGCTTCATGGTATGCCACAGTCTTTTTCTCTTCAGCGGAAAGTACCTTAGACTTCTTCTCAAGACCTGCGATAACTCTCTCTATAGCTTGTTCAAAGTGTCTCATTAGGACAAATGTGTCTTGGTGTCTAGCGGCAATCAACGCAGCCTCGTTACATGCATTAGCAATATCAGCACCGGTGAAACCTGGTGTCAATGTTGCTAATTTACCAGACAAGTTGTCCCTTTTCTCAGCAGAGTCTATAAGTTTTGGATCCAAGTTTAGTTTTTCTAGATGCACATTATAAATTGCTTTTCTACCTGCCATATCTGGTGCATCTATCTCAATATGCCTATCGAATCTACCGGGTCTCATTAGAGCCGGGTCTAGAACATCCATTCTGTTAGTACCAGCAATAACAACGACCTGGTCACTTGTAGTGAAACCATCCATTTCAACTAAGAGTTGATTTAATGTAGCTTCTCTTTCATCGTTAGCACCGCCCAGCGCACCACCTTTACCTCTTTCCTTACCAATGGCATCAATTTCATCCACAAAGATGATTGAAGGGGCCATTTGTCTTGCCTGTTCGAATAAGTCTCTTACACGAGAGGCACCGACACCAACAAACATTTCAACGAACTCAGAACCAGATACAGAAAGGAATGGGACACCAGCTTCACCAGCTGTTGCTTTTGCTAATAGAGTCTTACCGGTACCTGGAGGACCTGATAGGATAGCACCTCTTGGGATCTTGGCACCAAGCTGTGTGTATTTTGTGGGGTTCTTCAAGAAGTGAACAAACTCCATGATTTCTTGCTTGGCTTCATCACAACCTGCAACATCCTTGAAGGATATCTTGACATCTGTCTCCTTGTTAAACAGCTTGGCCTTAGACTTGCCAACGCCGAACATGTTTGAGGCACCTCCGCCACCACCCATATTCGAGTTAGGGTTCAACTTCTTCGCAATGAAATAGAGACCACCGATCAAAAGCACAGTAGGGATGAATGGGTACAAATACTGGAATGGCGAAGCCCTCTCAGCGTACTGCACGGGGATACGCTCATTTTGCGGAATTTGCAATCTATCTTGCACTTCCTCGAGCTGCTCTTCAAACACATCAACAGATCCGATAGTAAAAGAGATGATACGAGGTATGTGGCCTGATCCGCCAAACACCCCGCTCGCATTTCCGTTTCCACTGCCATTACCAAGTGGCACTAGCTCGGCCTCTACCAAGTACTTGTTCACCACATAAATCTTCCTCACAAGCCCTTTCTCCAGGTACTTCGTCTTGAAATCCTGGAATGTCAGCGGGTCCTGCCCCACCTCATCACTAGAGCTCATCAGAGTATAGATAAACGACAGACCCACCGTCAGATACACCGTGTTCTGAAACTCCTTAGACTTCACATACTGCCAAAACGCCTTCTTCATCTCCTCATTGGGGTCCTTGTCCTTCTTGCCCTTATCATCGTTCTTCTGAGAGTACCAACGTCTCCCACTAACTCTCATAGCCAGAGCTCCTATGGGAGCGCCCATGGGCGCTCCCATAGACGCTCTCATGACTCTAGCACCAGCACCGCAAACACGAGCACCGCTAACACGAGCACCGACTCTACTTGCTCTCACTCCCTGGAGACACACACGTCCACTCATAAACATCGTCTCTTTTGGTTTCCGTCTTGGCTGGTTTGTAGTTGGCTCTCCTTGGCCAAGAAAGGGCCCTCTTTATAAGGAGTCGCCACTAAAATTTCGGCCCTGGCGGGCTTGCGCTTATAAGGGCCAAGACGACAACGGGACCCAACACACCCAAGTCGACAGGGATTGGGAATAGCAGTAACACTGACAGTAACACTGAAGACTAAAGACTATAATTGTGATGGCTGATGCGCTGATTGAGGAGTTTAGTGGGTATGTGCGGGCGCTGGAGGAGCGGATACGGCGGGAGGTTGCTGCTGAGCTGGAGGAGAAGTACCAGCGGAAGCGGAAGCTGGAGGATGAGGAGGACGTTGTTTCGCACAAGCGGCGGGAGCAGACGATATGGCCTGATGTTACGCACCATTACCGGCTGAAGCAGCCGGACAATGCCACGATGTTGTTTTGGGAGGAGCTTGAGAGCTTGCTGGTGTACCTGTACTCTGGGGTGAACATCACTGCGCAGTTGAAGGAGGATGAGTGTCGGCGGGAGGCGTGTCGTGCTGCGCAATTGATCTGTTTTACTGATATAGACAGCACGGAGGGGAAGATACGGCGGATCAGCACTGCGCACCGGAATATACGCGCCAAGTACGTGGAGAATGCGCTGCATGCGCTGCTTGGGCGGTTCTGCCCGCATATCATACTGGACCCCAACGAGGAGCTGGTGTGTACGTTTGAGAAGCCGCTGAGTGAGGCGCATATCCCCGTGACGGATGCCTTGATGTTTAAGGACGAGGCCATGGCAAATTACACGCGGACCATCATCAACATCCAGGACGTGCTCAAGGAGAACCAGGTCAAATACGAGGACTGGTCGAAGTTGCTGTGGTACTGCATACCAGAGGCACTGGGCCGTAAGTTTATCGAGAAAGGAGACTCCGGCGAGGTGAAACCATGGGCGAATGCAGTGCTAGAGATAGTCAAACGCTGGGGCACCAGCCGAATGGAGGCAGACTTGCCAGAGAACAGATCAGACAATTAAGGGATAGTTCTCTTTCAATTGTCCTACAAGTGAGTATTGAGCATAAGAAACAAAATATACGAAAGGCTACTAAACTTTATTATTACAAAAAGCTACTATTACAGTACTGTCAACCAGCCTACCATTTTAATAAATAGCTGCATTATACTTTCAAATGAAAGGTTACAAATGCTACCGACGAGGTGTGCGTAAATGCTACCGACGAGGTGTGCATTATAGAATTGTGGCTTACTACTGTTATTAAGAAATAGCTGAAATCCAGTGGCAACAGTTAGCGAACTCAGCCCAGACCCTGGGGTCTTCCTACCAGGTACCAACAAGGGCATAAAGAGCTTGGAGGGAGGGGGATATATCTCTATAGTTGGGTTTAGTGTTCGTATTGTGACCATGTTATGTTGGGTTTATGCATTGCTCCCGGGTAAGAAAGCATCAATTTTTTGGGTGTGGGCCCACGCACAAAAAAAAATTGCAAAAGATGACAAAACGAAACGTTGTGATGACCAACTATATCAAATAGGTACTCAACCCCAATTGTCTAGGTATATTGTAAGATAAGTAATTGAGAGATAAAAATGGAGCCAGCTGAGCAATACGAGTGGATTACCAAGAACTTGCAGGAAGTTTTGAATGGGCAGATTATCCAAGAGGTCCTGGAGAAGAAGGAGAGGCCATTGAGGTTGTACTGGGGTACTGCTCCTACTGGTAGGCCACACTGTGGTTACTTTGTTGCTATGACGAAGCTAGCGCACTTTTTGAAGGCCGGTGTTGAAGTTACTGTTCTTTTGGCTGATTTGCATGCGTTTTTGGACAACATGAAGGCTCCATTAGAGGTCGTCAACTACAGAACCAAGTACTACGAGTACACTGTTAAGGCTATCTTAAGAAGTATCAATGTTCCTATCGACAAGTTGAAGTTTGTTGTTGGGTCTTCTTACCAATTAGGTGGTGATTACACCATGGACCTCTTCAAGTTGTCTAACATGGTCTCTCAGAACGATGCCAAGAGAGCTGGTGCCGATGTTGTCAAGCAAGTTGCCAACCCATTGCTAAGTGGGTTGATCTACCCATTGATGCAAGCATTGGACGAGCACTACTTGGACGTCGATGTCCAGTTCGGTGGTGTTGACCAGAGAAAGATTTTCGTGCTGGCCGAGGAGAACTTGAACAGAATTGGCTACAAGAAGAGAGCACACTTGATGAACAAGATGGTTCCAGGGTTGACCCAAGGTGGTAAGATGTCCGCCTCTGATCCAAATTCCAAGATTGACCTGCTGGAAGAGCCAAAGAAGGTCGCCAAGAAGATCAACAGTGCCTACTGTAGCCCAGGTGACATCGAGAACAACGGTCTGTTGTCTTTCATCGAGTACGTCGTGGCCCCAATCCAGGAATTGAAGAAGGGTGCCGATCAATTCGAATTCTTCATCAACAGACCAGACAAGTTCGGTGGTCCAATCACTTTCCACTCCTTCGAAGAGCTCCAAACTGCCTTCAAGGAAGAAAAATTGTCCCCAGTCGACTTGAAGAGCGGTGTCACCGACGCCATCAACGAGCTATTGGCCCCAATCAGAGCTGAGTTCGAAAGCAACAAGGAATACCAAGAGGCCGAGGCAAAGGGATACCCAGCTCCAGTCCAAGAGAAGAAGAAGGCCAAGAAGCCAAAGAACAAGGGTTCCAAATACCCTGGCGCTGCCAAAGCAGAGGAAAAAGTCGAGGCCGTCACCGAAGAACTAAAGGAGGCCACCATCTAAAAGATCTAAATAGACACATAGATATTATAAATGTTATGTAAACTTTAAAAACCGTGTTTTTGTAATATGCTTTTTGTCACTTCAGCAATAAAAGCACGATGAGGAAAGGCCCTTTTTGCCAAAAAAAAAAATTTGTGTGGGAAATCCAATGTGATGGCAAATACATAATTACAATATTGGGCAATAGAGAGGCAAAACCAGGACTTTCTTCTACTGATAATCAATATACAGACTTTAATAGTAGCTGTTGTTGTCAGGGTCCTACTTTTTTGGTTTAAAACTCGTATTAGAAGGTGTTATTCAGAAGCCTAGTTAAAAATAGGGATTTCCAATTGCATTAATATAGGGTATTAGGGTATAAGCGGTATAGACGATGGATTTGGATCAGGTGCGTGCGGAGATTCGTGCTACGCTGAATGGTATCCATGATATGCCCTATTTTGTGGGTACCAGAGGGCCTACGGAGCGTGTGAAGATGACTTTTACACTTAGAGAGTTTTTATACAGGTATCTGTACTACATGTTATGTGATGAAGGTAAGAACTTGCCAGCACTATTTGATACAGTTCCTATTGGTGTATTTCCCAAGGGTTTAGATGAGATCAAGGATATTGACCATGTATGGGCTACTAAATCGGACTCATTTTTTGAGATAGACAAGGAGAAAGTTACAAAGGTGCATAGACATACGGGAAGAAATTGTGGTAGGAAATTTAAGATTGGAGAACCGTTATACAGATGCCATGAATGTGGTTGTGATGAGACTTGTGTCTTATGCATATTCTGTTTCAATCCGGAGGATCATGTCGGCCACCATGTGTACACAGACATCTGTTCGGACGTCACCAGTGGTATTTGTGACTGTGGTGATGAGGAAGCTTGGAAAGTGCCACTGAACTGTAAAGCGGAGGTAGAGGAGGTAAATACAGCGCCAACCACGGAGGGTGTTGAAGAAGTAAATAAGCCTAGTGTATTCAAGAGGCCGGAGACAGCACAATTATTCGAAGTTGTACTAGAAGAAATTATAGATCATTTCATAGATGTGTTCAATCAGAATATCGAACCTTTACCTACACTACAAATGAGCATAACGATTAAGCTAAGAGATTATACACAATCGGGTAAAATAGACGAGAGAAGTAATTTCCTTAGGGACCTTCAGTATAAAGTAAACTCTGATACACAACCAAATAATGAGAAGGATGTGGTAGTAGCTGATGAAGAGGATGAAGAGATAAAAGAGGATATAGAAGTTGATAAAGAGACCCCAATGGGAAGTGTTGCAGGTACACCATCGGATACGATGGATACCGAACCTGATACAACAGAGACGCAACCTGCTACCACCAAATCGGTCCCAGGCGGTTTTTGCATAGAACCTAAGGATTATACAGTTATGATCTATAATGACGAATTCCACAATTATTCTCAAGCTACCACAGCATTAAGACAAGGCGTACCAGATAACGTCCATACAGACCTTCTGACATCCAAAATTGACAGTGAAGGTAGAGCAATGTTAAAATGTTCAATGGATTTGTCATCAGTTATGGGTGGGTTTTTTGCAGTTCAAACTAATGGTCTGAGTGCTACGTTAACATCGTGGAACGAATATATACATCAAGAGGCCTCCAAGTTCTTGATCTACTGGATTAATCACTGTCTTTCCATTCCAGATCCTGATTTCCAAAATACCTTTAGAGATGCTCTAGGTAAAGTATTATGCTCGGAATATGATGCAAACAAAACCATTGACATGACCCCAATTATAGAGAAATATTTCGAAAACTTATTCAGTAAGAGAGATGAACATAGATCTGTAGCTAGATCTGTACTAGAGAAGGGAAATAAAATTCCACTAGGTTGGCATAAAAGTTTGGATACTAAATCACTTGATTCCATTTCTACTGGTATTAATAAATTGGATGTCGTGGAAAAGAAGAAGTATACTAACTCTAGGGTGCAATATATGCTATATTTCGATAATAGGTATTGGAAGCGACTAAGAAAAGAGGTCCAGAACATGATCATACCAACCTTATCATCGTCATTTGTTTACAAGCCACTCTTCTGTAACCAAGTTGTAGAGATTTTCAACCATATGACAAGATCGGTTGCGTACATGGATAGAGAACCACAACTGACTGCCCTCAGAGAATGTATTGTCCAATTATTTACATGTCCTACTAATGCTGCTATGATATTTAACAACGGAAGCTTTAATGATATAGTATGGTCCGTTTTCGATATATTCAGTGAATTTTGTAGATATGAGGGCCCATTCCTTTTATGGCATAGAGTTCAAAAGAGTAATCCTACTAAGAGTTATAGTATTTCTTTTAAGCAAGGCTTATACACTGTTGAAACCCTTTTAAGTAAAGTCAGTGACCCCAATGTTCCTCTAAGAGCACCTGAATTTGTGTCAATTGTTACGCTCTGCAAAATATTTAATGGAGCTTGGAAATTAAAAAGGAAAGAAGGTGAGCATGTTTTACATGAAGATCAATACTTTATACCGTACCTAGAATACACTACATCCATCTACAGTATCATGCAAACGATCGATAAAATAATGGAACAATACAGGGAGCAAGTGGATATGAATTTACTACACAATGCCATTAAACTGCTGAATACATTTTTATCTCATTGTTCGTTGACGTACAGAGAGGTAGTTGATTCTCACGACATTATAAAGTTTCATGTGAGTAGCGAGCCTGTTGCATTTATGAACCCAATACATACATTTTTTTCTTTTCTGATTGAGAAAACATCGTTAGAAAGGGCACATGAAATAATAAAAGCAGATTGTGATGACTTCTTAAAGATCAGTGATTTCTCATTACGCTCTGTCGTGTTATGTTCCCAAATTGATGTTGGTTTTTGGGTTAGAAATGGTGTTTCTGTATTACATCAAGCTTCATATTACAAAAACAATCCTGAACTTAACTCATATTCAAGAGATATTCATTTGAACCAACTAGCTTTATTATGGGAAACTGATGATCTCCCAAGAGTCATATACAATATTTTAGATAGATGGGAGCTTTTGGATTGGTTCACGGGAGAAGTCGAATACTCCTCTGCAGTATACCACGATAAGATTGGTTTAATAATGCAACAGTTTATTACATTTTTATACCACCTTTTGACAGAAAGAAGATTCTTCAAGACATTCGCGAATGCAAAAGAGAAAAGATTCTCACAAATCAAAACATCCATCATGTACAGCTTATACACCAAGCCATTATCTTATTCCAAATTATTGAAACATATCCCAGACTATCTATCTGAAGATGGTACAGAATTTGATACAGCTCTTGCCGAGGTTTCTACATTTATCGAGCCAAAGGGTTTAGCAGACAATGGTGTTTTCATGCTAAAAGAGAATTTATACTCGAAAATTGATCCACTAAGGCTAGATAACCTAGAAAATGAATTTGAAAGCAGTGCAAGTATCATAAAAACTCACCTTGCCAAATCTAAGGAGGAAGTTGCAAAAACTATTCTAGTACCTCAATTAATTCATCCTAAGCATTTAGACCCAATGGCTGCAAAATTAGGTACATTTACTAGAACAAATGTATTTGCGAAGTTGGTTTATAAACTTCTTCAAGTATCTCTGGACACGGAAGGCGGTATTTTCTTGAACGAATTACTTCACTTAATACATTGCGCATTTAAAGATGATGAACAAGTGAATGGGAAAAACTCAATTCCAGCCAATTTTATATCAAAATCTATTTGTAATTTGCTTCTAAGTATAGCAAATGCAAAATCTAATGTATTTTCGGAGAGTATAACTAGCAAGGCAGATTTCCTGCTAGAATTGATGATACGTAAAGATCCTGAAAACGTTTTCGATTCATTAATTGCAAGTTTTGGTTTGGAATATGTTGATGAATACAAAACGAAAAAGTTAAACCAAGGCGTTAACCTAGAAGAAACTGAACAAGAAAGAAAGAAAAGACTTGCCAAGAAACATCAAGCTAAATTATTAGCAAAATTTAACAATCAGCAGAGCAAATTTATGAAAGAAAATGCTACTGTTTTTGATGATAAGGACTCTGATGTAGATATGTTAGGTTCTAAAATTGCCGAGTCAGAAGACTTTACATGTTCACTATGTCAAGATGATACTTCTGACGATTTCTTTGTGGTACCTGCTTATCATGATTTTTCTCCAGCCTTTAGAGAGGCAGATGTGTATAATGCCGAAGATTTTGTTGGAAAACTAGGCGGCTTCTACAACGATGAAGAAAAAGCATCAATAACTGATGCATCTGTACTCGAAGATCTGCGACTTGATTCAGAGATGGGTTCAAGAAAAGTATTCGTCTCTTGCAATCATCATGTTCATCATAACTGCTTTAGAAGATACATTCAAAAGAAACGTTTTTCTTCTAATGCTTTCATCTGTCCGCTTTGCCAGACATTTTCTAACAGTATTATTCCTATTTGCAAAACTGATAAGACGGAAGAAAACTTGGTACTTTCCAACTTTAATATATCACTTCCTACACTAGATGTTATTTCTAGGTTATTCAAGAATTTCAGTGTATCCAAATACAAAGCTATTCACTCAATCTTTAATCTAATTCTTCCTCAAACTTCATCCTTTGATAAAACAATAAGAAAATCCTCTGATTTTAATGATACCGATACGTCGTTAATTATGGCAGCCCATTGGGCCAACACCATTAGTATGTTAGAAATTTCTTCAAGACTTGACCCTCAATCAGATAATACCTACATAAAAGGTAGAGAACAAAAATTTAAAACTTTAGCCAACATACTTATTTCTATTTCGCTGTTTTACTACATCATGGGAAAACCTATTGGAAAGCTAGAAGTTTATGATTCTACATCCGATAGTGGTAATTGCCTGAATCAGCTTTTCCAGTATATTGTTAAAAGTACACTTTTCAAAAGCATTCCTTTTGAGGAAGCCGTGGCTAGGGCAATGTATGTTTTTATTAAACAGACAGTTGAAACATATTTTAAGGGTGTTTGGGTGAACGAGAGAAGAAAAAACTTTGATTTCCCCAGTATGGCCAAGGATTGTTATGTTGCTCCACCAGCTGTTGTCTCAGCCATAAGACAACATGAAAATGAATTCTTTAAAGATACGGACTCTCCTTTAAGAAAAGAGAAAGAAAAAACGCAGGAATACTATGACATCATCTATTCATTTATTTTAAATCAGATTGTTCCTACTTACAAGAGATCTCTTATTATGTTGAAAGTCTTCCACTTACTTGTCAGAAAATCAGAGGAGGATAGCTTCATGGTTAAAGGTATTAATATCGAAGAGAACTTAAACGCTGAGGATTTTGCACTATATGCAAATCAATGTACTCCTCTATTAACTGAATTTGCTTCATTTGACGAACTATTTGTTAGTTCATTACTTGAAAACAAATACGAGAGTAACGATCCTTACTTAGAAGATATTCCACACGAGTACCCCGGAGTTGTGAAGCTAATAAATCTGAAGAAATATTTGAATACTTATGTTACAGACTCAAAGCAATTCAAACTTTTGGAAGAATCATTAACCAACGTCATCAACCCTAATAATCGACTGGATTTCAGAATTTGTTTGACTTGTGGTATGAAGGTGCATTTGCGTACGGATAGAAGAGAAATGTCCCGACACTTGTCTAACTGTTTCTCATCCTTTGGCCTCTTTTTGATGCCAAACACAAGTGAGATTTGTCTGTTCCTGAGCCAACCTCCATCGAACATCTTCATATCCGCACCTTACCTAAACTCACACGGTGAAGTTGGCCGTAATGCTATGAGGCGTGGTGATCTAACCACCTTGAACTTGACCCGTTATGAGCATCTCAACAAACTGTGGATCAACAACGAGGTTACAGGCTACATAAGTAGAGTGATGGGCGACGAATTCAGAGTCAATATCCTATCTAACGGATTCTTATTCGAGATTACAAGAGCACAAAGAATACCTCCTAGACCCATGGATGATGAAGACGAGATATATGACGAGGAAGATGTCAGAGACATCGACATGGAAGACGAAGATGGGCGCGGTATACCCGCTGGAATAGTCGGCGGCCCTGCCGCCGCAGCCGCAGCCGCTACAACATTGTTCGGCTTCCCTAACGCTACCGCAGGACAAGGTGACGTCCGCGACTTCTTCCAGATATTCGAAGACTTCAGAGACGCAGTACAGAACGGGCAAGGTGAACAAGACTTCCAGATGGATATCGAAGACGATGAAGGCACACGATGGGCAAGAGACGATGAAGATGAAGACTCAGAAGGCAACGACTGGTAAATAAATAAAAAACTCTATATAAGTACAATATTTGAAGTTATAGTTTACCATAAAGCAATAGTAAATATTGTTACTATTTTAGAATATGTCTTTTACACGTGACATACATAACCCGGCTTAACGAAAAACAGCCAATGGGATCGGAGAACGCGGTTTTTTGGCCGAGTGGGCCTGATGTCCGACAAGGCCGGTTGGAATATAAGGATATCCTTTACATTGCATATATATATCTGAGTCGAGAGATTCTTTACAACTACTAAAACTGTTAGATCTAATAGAAGACACTGAGAACTAATAATAAGAAGTAATGTCTTTTGCTACACTATACAAGGTTTTATTTAAGAGAAACTCTATCTTTGTTGGTAGTGTTCTAGCAGGTGCGTTTGTATTCCAAGGTGCTTTCGACACTGCTGTTACAGCATGGTATGAGAACCACAACAAGGGTAAATTGTGGAAGGACGTCAAGGCTCAAATAGCAGCTGCTGGTGACGAAGACGACGACGAATAAAAAAACATACAAAATCAACAAACATTGTACATATTCTGCACATTTTAAAAACAAAGAAACTTATTTAGAATAACTAAAACAGTGAAATCTAAAAGGTACGGCATTTATTTATTCAATAATTTATATATTATATCTCTCTACAAAAAGAAAATAAAAATTAATTAATTACTTATATTTCCCCTGAGGTAGAAGCGTTTTGTATTCTGTCGATGTATGTCTTGGAGATGACGTTCCAAGCACGCATGTACTTCGCAAGACACTGATCGACACAGGCCTCGTTACCATTGCTGAACGGTCTCTGGAGACACTTCTCGAAACAGTTATCTGACACTTTCCCTACTAGATCAGTCGCATTGGCAACAGCTATTTCCTGTGATATCTGCTGCTTGAATGTCTCTACCTCACTAGTAGATGTAGACGCTGGTGTAGAGCCGAATAAAGCCATTGTTTTATATTTTTTTGCTATTCAATTTCTTCTATTTACTATTCTATTATCCTCTAACTTAGTTTCACTTTAATATATAATGTGGTTTTATTACCATTTATACTGACTATAAGTGTGGACTTGTCTACTCGTGTACGTGAGTTGTGACTATTAGAAGGGAGAGTTTTGTAGCACTAAAGAATCAAATATAATATTATAATTAAATATTAGAGAGAGGGAGATTAGTTTAATAAGCAAAAAAACCGACCCACCGAATGGTTTTTTTTATATTCTAACCTTCTCTCAAATTATATAAGTACCTAGTGAAGTTTTTTTTTTTGTTAGATTTATAAAAGTCCCTTTGGACAGCAAATCAATTCACAAATAAGTCATAGTTGTTTTTTCTGTAATAGTAAATAAATGTTTTTAAACTTAATTTAATTTTTTGGGATTTTATATTTTTTTTATTAGGATTTTATTAGGATTTTATAATTTTTTTATTGATTTTAGTATGACTGTTGTTATAGTATTTGGAATGATATCACAATGAGACTAGTCTCATTGTGGAGGTTTAAGGTTTTCGAGTGTTCCACCAATTTCGAATCAACCAGAAGCCTGGTCTTTTTTTTTTCTACTTTCTATTTGAACTTACAATATAAGAATAGTACCCACTATTTATACTTTTTTTTTTAAGTACTTCCATCCGATATAAAGTACATAGTTTAGCGATTATACAACTACCAAATTATCCAAGATACCAGCAAATGCTTACCCAAGATACCAGCAAATGCTTACCCAAGATACCAGCAAATGCTTACCCAAGATACCAGCAAATGCTTATACCAGTAAATGCTTATACTATCTTTCTTAATGCCTTTTTAGAGATTTGCAACTGTAGGCAACACGTTAACCTTTCGGGAACAGTTTTTTTGGGATTTACCGCACAGAACACGACGCACAAAAACAATATACGTGGCCGTTCAAATCTTGTTCAAAATGGTGATGTGTTAATATTGGATCTTATCTTGACTTCCTTACACTTAACACATCATTAATCCCACGTTTGTATTAACTATATCTTACTATCTGTGCCCAAGGGGTGCCCAAGGGGCATCTTTGCCCCAAGGGCTTACTATATTGCTGTGTCTTACTGTGTCAAACAAGGCACTATGGCAAGATATCTTGCAACTTACATCACTACACAACAAAACAGTCATATCTCTTATACTATACTAAAACTATTCACTTTACTAATAGTAAAAGATAACAATGGTTTAACTAGCGCTAGCATAATTCGCCAGGCTCAAACCCCCAAATATATTCTTCACGCAGACATAAGAACAAAGCTTCTATGGCCAAGTTGGTAAGGCGCCACACTAGTAATGTGGAGATCATCGGTTCAAATCCGATTGGAAGCAATTTTCTTTTTTTTTGCCTGCCGAGGCAGCCTAAAAATAAAAATTTAGGATCTACAGCTTTCCTACAAAGCGATGGGGCCCCACCACAACAAACCCATCTCGAGCGATAACGCACCCTCAGTGACGTATTTTGGTATAGGATTGCTTTTGAACGTAACTACGAGCTACTTCTATTTTGCGTTGTCGGTATCAACTATCATCCTATTCCGAGGACAAGATAGGATTAGATAAGATTTTTGCTGACACAAGAATATCGTCAAACAAACACCAAATCAGAACAAATTTTTTTTTCATCAAGCAAGTGGTTGGTATCCTAATTATACCACTGTCTTCCTAATGTTGCTTAGAATGCGATCGTTGAATAGCAAGAGGCTTGCAGCTGTGGTTCTTGTGGTGATAATATTTACATTTGTACGACTCTATGATCCGCAGCCGCCAGTTACTATTAGTGTGAGTAGTGGTGTAGTGTCACGGGAGTACATGGCTGGCTTACTCAATGCTAGTCCCATCTCATCATATGAGTATGTGAAAAGGCGGTTGGGAGAAGCTGCTGAGATGGAATCCAAGCGGAGAAACTCCATGTTTCCTAGACTGTTTAGCAGAAAGAAGACTTTCTCTGAGCGCGAAGCACAGATACTGCTGAATTGGAGCACCAGCTCGAGGAAGGAACAATGTCAGATATTGCTGAAGGGACAGTATTTGAAGCCAAACTGGTCTAACTTGGATCTATTTACTGCGCACGAGGATGAATTTATCGATGATATAAACATGCAACTCGGTGCAGAGAGGATAAGGCTGTTCAAGTACTGTTTTATTGACGGAGACTTGGATGCCATTGATGTGTTTGAGGGGAACAATTACTACACCAATGCCTTCGACTACCAGTATCGAATGTTTCCATTTTTGAAGAAAATATTTCCAACATATGCGAAATACTTATACCCAGTAATCAAGGACGTGAAAACTGGTAAACTGATAACCCAACCAACGACAAGTCTATCTGTTTCCGAATATAATGCTAATTTCTTGACTAACTGGATCAAAGAAGCCCAGGGGAAAGGTATCGTATTAACGGTTAGTCAATCTGACGTCCCATTATTACGCCAACAACTTGCTATCTGGCAAGAACTAGGGAATAAATACCCTATTCAAATAGTCCACAAGGGTACGGAATTAAACGAGGACCATGTTGCCATGATCAAGCATTTCGCAGAGAAAACCGATCAGGATGTCAGCATTGTCAACCTTCAGCCCATTCTTGATGATGAATACGCTGAAAAATATATCCGTAATTTCCATAATAAATGGTTTGCTGCAATGTTTAACAGTTTCGAAGAGGTATTACTGATTGATGCGGATGCAATCCCATATTATCCAGTAGAAGAGTTTTTCAGTCTGCCTGGTTACTCTACTACTGGCTTCCAAATGTGGAGAGATAGAGAAATCATTGGTGAATATAGTCCAAAATTTTGTGCCGAGATGATGCCCTACTTTGAGCCCACTGTAGAAGAGCATGCCACAATAGGTAGTCAACTCGTCTTCAAGTTGAAGGATCCAAACTTAAAAAATCCAGTAACTTCCGAGGCTAGAGCTCTTAGTGAATTCTACTTAAAGTCTGTTCTTCACCACGTGGACAGTGGTCTAGTTGTACTTAACAAAAAGACTAAGTTTCACAGTCTGATAATGTCTGAGCTACTACATCAGGATACCAAATTCAGCAGATGTACATATGGTGACAAGGAACTCTTCTGGATCGGTGCGTTTACTGCAGGCGAGGATTTCTCTATCGATTCACATAACGGAGGAATAATCGGTCCGATTGGTAAGTCCGACCACAACGGAAAGTCATATATCTGCGCGACACAAATAGGCCATACTGATAGTCAAAATCGTCTACTTTGGAACAACGGTGGTCTGCGAACTTGTAAGTTTGATGATGCTGCAGGTAAAGATTGGAAAAAAGAAGAGGAATACTTTAAGCATAGGTACGAAACGTTAGATAAATTAAAAAATGTTTACAGTTCCAGGTTACAAATCGATGGCTACATCATCCCAGATACAGAGAAAAACCAATGGATTCAAATAGGTGAATGTAAGGGATATATGTACTGTGCCTTCATTGCCGAATCAAACGCCGATTCAGAACTAGATACAGGTACTATCGTAAGATTCGGTGACACAGAGAGAGATAGAATCAATAAGATATCAGAATTATGGAATGAAGCGAAAGTCAATTGATTTTTAGTTTGCGTCAATTACGATACCATGTCAATGACAAACATTTTATACATAATAAATCACTGTAAACTATATATAACTGTTCACAATAGACTAGATACAATAACCTATATGTAATATACCATAGTAAAAGAGCATTTACTCATTCTAAAGTTAGCCCATTTTTTATATTTGTAATCAAGCCTTATACTTTCACCGTGGGATTTACGGACAAAGAAAATTCCGTGGAACATTTAAAATATAAACATACGGCAAAAGATCATAAAGACAGGTAGTCTATAACTTCTAACGTTATTTCAATAAAGTCAAGGAAGCCAATAGAGTATCTAATAATAATTTCGAGATTTCTAAGCTAACAGGAACACCCGCTTTTCAGTTTTTTTTTGATCGTATTTCTTCACTCATACAGAGATAGTCTAACACCTTCAGCAGTTATAAAAACTTAGTATTCTCGCTTGATATATCCAGCAACCATGGATTCTACGATGTTTAGGAACTTTAATGTTCAAGGACGGAAAAAGCTGTCAATATATGTTGGTCTACTGCTCACTATAGCGCTGCTGGTGTGGAATTTGAGCACATATAGAGATGATACAGTTACTATAGGAGCGCAAGGGTTATATAGAGGAACTAGAAAAGCTCTTCCAAAATCTGTATTTAAAACATACCTAGAAAATACCAAGAGTAAAGAAAAGGATGAAGTTGGTGAGTGGAATGCTGACCGTACTCCTAGAGCAGAAAAATGTAAACTATTGATAACAGCACTGGGACAGCAGGGCTACGATAACCATCCTACACCTTTCGAGATAACTGCCCAGTCATTCAGTTTTACAGCTGGCCTTGCTGAATCTATTCGTTTGTACAGTTATTGTTTTATGGATGGAGACCTATCTATTCATGACATCTTACATGAGACGCAGTTTTCAAACAATAAAGAAGAGATACTGGAACGTATCTTCCCATTTTTGAAACTGGAGGTTTGGGATGACATTATTTGGCCACAGATTGAACTTTTGAACAAGGACAAAATCTTAACCCCGCCTAAGGTCTACGAACCTCTTAAAAAGTTTAACATTGAGTTTTTAAGTAACTGGAGAAAGGCTTCTAAGGGTAAAGGTATAGTGACTACATTTGGAGCAGAGGATGTCGAGTTATTCATCAAGCAATTAAGGTCTCTGAGACAACTAGGAAACAATTTGCCTATTGAATTAGTAACACACAATAACAACTTGCCAACAGACAAAATAGAGCTTATTAGGGAATATGCTAAGAAATTTAGGCAGAATGTTTACATAATAGATGTTACAAATGTCTTAAACAAGGAATACGCAGACAAGTACATCCAGGGATTCAATAATAAGTGGATCGCGTCAATCTTCAATACTTTTGAAGAATTCATTTTACTCGATGCTGATGCTATACCATTTAATAAACCAGTTGAGTTCTTCAGGAAACCAGAATACCGTGCGACTGGTATGTACCTATATCAGGACAGACATATCCCATCGGGGACAGTTGACAAAAAGTGTCTGGAAATCTTAAAAGCAGCAGAGTTATCTGGCAGCGAATCCCGTGTCCTTAACAGTGGATTTAAGGTCAATCCCTTTTTAACTAATGAGAAGGACTACCAAACTGCTAACGAGAGAAGCTACTACAAATTATTTGCTGAGAGGCAGCTGCATCATGTAGACAGTGGCCTGGTCATTGTTAATAAGAAGAAGAGTTTCGATAGTTTGCTCATGGGGTTCCTTTTGAATACTGACACAAAGTTATCCCAATGTTTCCATGGTGATAAAGAGTTTTTCTGGATAGGCGCTCTAATGAGCAACAATGATTACTTCATCGACGAAAGAAAAGCTGCCATTGTGGGTGCGATCGGCGGATTCGAGCAAGACAACCGCAAGTACCACAAGATATGCTCTGCACAGATAGGTCACGTCAGCGCTGACAATAAGATCGAGTGGATTAACGGCGGACTGAAGGTGTGCAAGTTCAAAGACTGTGCAAAGCAGGATTTCGAACGCGAACCTGATTTCTTCAACGAAAGACACAGAGAGGTGTCTCTACTACAAGACTTCTACGACTCTCCTCTGCTCATCGATGGGTTCATGGTAGACAGCCCACCAACATTCACATGGATGAACGTAAGAGAGTGCAAGATGTTCATGTACTGCCTCTTCAACGACAGATCGCCAGCTATTGCATCAAACGCACCACCAAACAGCGATTTCGTTCAATTCACAACTGATTACCAAAAAAAGATCAATAAAATCACACAACAATGGACAGAAAGTTTAGATCTATAACTTTTATCATTATTGAATACTTAAACGAATGCAAAAGACAGACGCCAAATAAATAACAATAAACCAATATAAACAAATAACAACACCCAATACAAATAAATAAAAACATCAAAAGATCATACCCTACGAACATTCCCGCTCTATTTACTTTTTCTTTCTTTCTTTCTTTCTTTTTTTTTATCTCTTTCCTTCGGTTGTTTCTTAATTCGAGAACCCCCCTACGCCGTTTTCTCAGAATAATAGAAGAAAGACCCCCTCGTATGGGACCCTCGAGGCGAATTCCTGTACTCCCATTGTTTTCGCTTCTAATTAATTTTACTTCGGATCTGCTTAAGGGTCTTCGTGAAATTTTCGATGGTATTACAATTTTTTTAGCTTTAATTGCTTGGAGGATAACCATCACCCATTATAATAATAACGAGTGGAGAAACCCGCTCTCCCTCTTTACTTTGTCTTCTTGTTCAAAGGATACGATGTTGAATGTCGTACCCCTACTAATTTAATATTCTCTTTTTCTTTTTATTCGTTTGAACTCCCTAAATAACTTATACGGCTTTTACCTTTTACTTCAAAATGCAAGGGATGGTGTTGACATGAAAATAAGGAAAGATCTCGAACCTTACTCTCCTGAGCTCCTTCGTTTATATGACCCCTTCCCATATCCCAGGTTTATTAGCTCCCAAATGGCGTTTTTTTGTTTAATTATGAGCTAAAACCCAAGTAAAAACCAAGGGATATTGGAACCTCCCCTCCCCATCACCCTTTATCCCTCTCATAATAGAAATATGAAAGCAAAAAAAAATTTTATTGCCCAATACCTTATTGTAAAACTCGGGGGAACGGTCTATGGGATGACATAGAAACTAGCGTTTCAAATTAATTGAGGAGGTATTTATTAATTAATTAATTCCCAATTCAAATTTGCAAATTCAATTGAGAATATATAAAGATGGTTCCGTAACTTATTTTAAACCAAAAACTTTTTTCTTTCTTTCATTCGTAATTTAAAATAATAAAAATATAATAACATCGAACAAAATATCTATTCGCTCGTATTAATAAAAACAACTAATAATCTATAAAAATGGCCTACAACAAGATTGCTCTATTCCTAGCTGCTGCTCTAGCTGCTACCAACGTTGCTGCTGTCAACTCCGATGAAATCCAAGAATTTAACGTTATCCTAAGTGATGTTATGGGTCATTTGACTGATTACATTTCCTACGCTGAAAACGATCCAAACTTCACTTTGCCAGACCACGTCTTGGACCTATACATGGCCATGACCACTGCTACTGACGACTCCTACACTACCATGTACAACGAGATCAACTTCGCTCAAGTCACTACCGCCATGACCAGATTGCCATGGTACTCTTCCAGAATCTTGCCAAAGATCTCCCCATACTTGGAAGCCCAACAAAACCAAGCCGTTGTTGAATCTGACGTCTCTGAAGCTGCTTCTTCCGCTTCTTCTTCTGCCGCCTCTGAAGCTAACTCCGCTGCTTCCTCTGTAAGCTCCGCTTCTTCCGCTTCTGTTTCTTCTGCTTCTTCCGAAGCCGTCGCCTCCATCAGTTCTTCTGTATCTTCTTCTGTCTCCTCAGTTTCTTCTGAGTCCTCTGCTTCCAGATCCTCAGTTTCTTCTGAATCCTCAGTTTCTTCTTCTCTATCCTCTTCTGCTTCCTCAGCTTCCTCAGCTGCTTCATCCTCCGCCTCCTCTTTGGCCTCTGATGTAGACACTTCTGCTGCCTCTGCCGCTGCTTCTGCTTCCTCTTCCATCATGTCTGAAGCTTCCTCCAAGTCTAGCTCTGCCTCCGTAGCTGCCACCTCCGTTGCCTCCTCTGCTTCTTCCAAGAGTAAGAACAACGCCGTCGCTGCTCAAGTCGGTATGGGTGCTTTGTTCGCTGGTGCCGCCGCCTTGTTGTTGTAAGTATAACCAAAATAATAATTTTTGAATATTCTACAATTTTCGAAGGAGAGAAACTATATATATTGAATATATATTAAGTTCGTTTTTCTTTTTATTTTAGAGGGCTGCTAACCCTCATATTTGTAACGAAATTATAGTACATATAATACCAAAAAAAAGAAAAAAATAAGTAATAAATTTAATCTAATAATCACAATTGAATAACGACTTCTTAATTAATTAAATAGTTTATTTGCTTATTATTCTTTAAATTTTTATTACTATATACGAAATGTCACATGTATATCATCTCCATACACTTTTGGGTTATGGCTCAACAGTTTCTAAATGGTATTGTATAGTACGAAACCAAGTAATAATTCAAAAGGGACTTTAACGAGTTTACATTTGCGCAATGAAGTACGAAGGTGCAAGAAAATGCTCACATGTGCTGATCTGTTGATTTTTGAGCTGAGACCTTCGGGGAAATGGAGAGAGGTGAGGGGAGGATTATCTGAAATGGTTTCTCGAGGAGGGGCAAAAAGTCTTATAAATCTGATCATAAACTTTGTGAATTGATTTCTTTAGCTAAAATATCTTTATTAGACGTCCTTATATTATATAACTATACATAAAACCACGACATAGAAAAGAAAATCAATGGAGTTACGTAAATCGAGTAGAATTGCTGCTAAACATGCTGCTGATATTGCAGTGGTGGCTCCTGTAGTGAAGAAAAGTAAAGTAGCTAAGAAAGCTAAGGTGTCGGCTGAGACTAAGAAGGAAGATGGTGATGAGAAGACGGAGACTACCACAGAGCAGCCTGAAGAGAAGGAATTACAGGTGGGAGATGAGTTGCCTGATCTTAAATTGGAAAACCAAGATGGGAAGGAGTTGTCTTTGAAGGAGTTGGCCAAGGAAAACAAGATTATTGTAATCTTTCTGTACCCTAAAGCAAGTACTCCCGGCTGTACCAGGCAGGCCTGTGGGTTTCGTGATAACTATGACGATCTAAAGGAACATGCACTGATTTTGGGGCTAAGCAACGATATACCATCTGCTCAAAAGAACTTCCAAAACAAGCATTCATTACCTTATGACCTATTAAGTGACCCAACTCGTGAGTTTATCGGTTTACTAGGAGCTAAGAAGACACCTGCATCTGGGACCATTAGGTCACATTTTGTCTTTGTCGATGGCAAATTGAAGTTTAAGAGATTGAAGGTGTCACCAGAGGTTAGTGTTGCTGATGGTAAAAAAGAAGTACTTGAGTTAGTGAAAGAGTTCGAGAAATAAATCTTTTATTGACCTAAGGAACAGACGTTCTTGTAGTCTAAAACTTTTTTTGCTAGCAATATCTCCCAACCATTTTTTATGATCTTTATCTAAGTGAACAAATATTCTGTATTATTTGTAATTGTGTCTTTATCGAAATAAAATCAATACTTATTTACCTAGCAATCTCTGTATAGACAAAGGGTGAATTATGGATAGATTCGATTTGATCATATTCAAAAACGAACGCCTGATTGATCAACAGAATGGGAATATAAGGAATGTTTAGCCCCTGTAACATAGAAGAAATTGCTGAGCCATAGTTATCATGTATACCTTCTATACTGTAAATCTTTAGCTTACAATCACCTATTATGAATATAGTATTAGTAGTCTCAGATGTAATTCGACTAGAGTACCTTCTTTCAAAGTCTGATACACATGTGGGAGTGAATTCAACTAAGGATCTGATGGCTCGAATCCTTCACAGATGCATACACGGTGTAATTATCCACTTTATAAAATCTTGTGGGTTTTACAAAATGTCTTTTATTCCTGTATATGGAGGGACTTAGTATAGGAAACCTGATATCCTTAGGCTTGATTCTTTGTACAACTTTTACGCTATGTCTTTCCAGATATCTGTTCAAGCAAGGGAGTATCCATGAATGAAGGTATATGGATTCAACAGAATTAGTTCTTGATTTCAGATGATATGGGGGCATTTAATTGTAGTTTCACCACGTTTGATAATTTGAAATATTAAGCACTATAAAACAAATAAGTTACAAAAAAAATTTAACAAACTGTCAAAGTTACATGTATTTCAAAAATTGATCATCGCTGACTTCAAAGGTAAGATTAATTAACTATAATAGTTTAAAATGAAAAAAATAATAGCACTCACGATGGGGGTCGAACCCATAATCTTCTGATTAGAAGTCAGACGCGTTGCCATTACGCCACGCGAGCTTACTATTTGTTGAAAATTACAGTTAATACTAAGGTACACTCGATGTTTGGTTACTATATTATCAAGTGTCTTTTCGGAGTTAATTAAAGGTTACATCAAAGCTCTAAGTAAGTTTACGAGAGACGAAGCCACATTTTCTATCTAGATGTTCTAATAAAGTTATTTTTGTATTCGATTTTGTTATCTATACATTTTCCATCAAAGGAGTGTCAATACAAACACGACCCCAGTAAAAAGTTTACAAAAAAGCAGTCTTTAGGTTTTAAGAAGTTTATTTCCACTGATGTCTTGTACCTGTTATAGTAATAGACATATTGAAATAACAATTAAAAGGAGTCTACATTGTTGAGACTTGTTTCTCTGACCTTTTTATGTATTAGTAGTCGACATTATATGATAAGAAAGGCAACAAGGCAAAAAAAAAAAGGAATATATGAAAAGATTTACAGTCATACGAGTCTTCATAGATGATTACCAATTGCAACTAACGGAAGCTAGAGGAAAATAGAGCTGTTGAACCGCTCTTATTCCCGCTTCGAACTTAAACATTAGTTAATAATTTGATAACGATATAAAAAAAGGATTTACCATATATGTCCTTGGACAAAAAAAACAACTGTTAATTTAACTTTTTGTTCTTTATTTTTTATCTAAGTTTAACTCCCTGTTAGATTTTTGTTCGAGGCATTGGTTGCATGCGCTTCATCTCCGAGACTTCGCCCCTGTTAAAAATTAGCTTCGAGCACTTAGCAACAAATATGCCATTACACGTTTGATATCACGAGGTATTATCGACGGCAACATTTCATTAAAGGAAGATGAGTACTTTATGATGTTCTCCAATATCAATCCTGTTTCTTTTAGTTAGAGTAACGTCTTACCAATGCCACCACACACTATTATTATATATTATTTCTGTATTACTTTACGAAAACAACTTTAACCTATTATATTTATCATTTCTGATTATTATATGGTCAAGGGAAATTTCAAAAAAAAAAAAAATCTCAATTGCTCAAGGTATTATCATTATAAGAAAATTTTTTTCTCTTATCTAAAAACACAAGTTATCGTTTTTTGAGTTCAATATAGATAGAAATTGATCTTCTATCGGAGTTAAAGCTATTTTTACGAGTTACACAAAAGACTTTGTTTACGTTAAGAAAAAACCTTGGCATTTACTTCCTCCTTTACCCACCCCCCATGAGGGTGAACAAATCCGATTAATATTGTCCTTCTCCACCTCCACTCCACCCCACCTATATTATGCAAGCAATTTATGCTGAATGCAAACAATGGTGCAGAACTGCCATTATTAGAAGTTATGAGTCAAACCCAGCTAAAAAAAAAGAATCTACATTATTCGGTGAAGATAAAGTCCATCCCCATTGACACCATTTCAAAAAGTTTAAGTGACACATTCGAGTTGTAAGAAAATTACGTCATTCCCTAATTCATCAAAGCCGCAAGTTCTTTTTGTCCCAAAAAAGAAACGGCAAAAAAGAAAAACCGGATCAGTTTCCTAATTGGGAGAGTGGTGCGTTTCTGTGCGTTTTTTTTTTTAATTCTTCGATACCGGAAAAACCTCTAGAACTAAGAAAAGGCAGGTTTTTCCGGTATAGCAAGCTTGTGTGAGAAAGAGACAGGGACAGTATAGACAGAGAGAGAGGGTGTGGGATGAAAGGAGATTATCCAAGGAGATTATCCTTTCATCCCACACACCCTCTAACCTGCAAATGGTAAACAAAAAAAAACATCTTATAAAGATAAGGCAATAAAAACACCCAAAGACAAATAAAGAAGAAGAAGAAAAAAGAAACTCTCTTGAAGAAAAGAAAAATAAGGATTATAATCACCGCATAAGCGAAGAATCATTAGAAAGAAAAATTGTAGCAAAAGAGACTTTTTTTCTGTAGCTATAAGGTGACGCCCATTCTTTTGAACAAGGCTGTTTATAATCCCGTGCAGCTATTACTTAGAGCAAATTTCTCTCTTTTCTTTCTCACACTTCACCCTCTCTTTTCGTGAACAAAAATTTTCCCGTTTTGCCAAGACTTGCAAAAGAAGTCGCAGATTATAGTCTTGATCCCGAAAATTTCCTGTTTTGAAGTACGATAACAACTGATATAATTTACATCATGCAAGAAACTAAACGGTAGTACGGCGAAATCTTCAAAACGGTACAAACTGAAAAAACAAAAACAGAAATAAAAATGTCTCTTGCTCTGGACTCCTTAATGATTGACTAAAGACACGAATACTTGTAGAGAGAACAATTGGGATACTTAAAAGAAAAACATTAAAAAACATTAAAAATCACTCATAAGGACAAATCTATTAAAGCATTCAGCAGGGACATTTTTTTTGAGACCTTTTCTTTTAACTATTGGGTGTGCTTAAAAGTCCCAAAACAAACTTTTCAAATAGGTTAAATACTACTTCTCCTATTAACGGAGATCAATTTGATCACATGACACATACTGTTATATATGACATACCTGTACGGTGTGTCTGAATACTAATTTTTTTTTTCTTCAGATCCTCGGATCAATGCGATGAGGTTATTTTAGTATTCTATTAATAAGCTTAATATTGAGTGATATAAGATAAAAGGGTTAGTTCTTTAAAGAAGCAAAAAAAAGCCGATAAAACAAGCGATAAAAAAAAGACAATGGTTAAAGTCAGAGTTGAGTTTTTGGGTGGGCTCGATGTTATCGTCAACAAACAGAGGGTCTATGACCTCGATGTTGCGGCCGAGGAACTTACCGTGGGTGCGCTAATTAACTACATAATAGATAATTTAATCAAGAACCCTAAGGATGTTGAAGTTTTCATCGAAAATGAAACTATCAGACCGGGAATTATCACTCTAATTAACGACACTGACTGGGAATTAGAAGGAGAGAAGGATTGCGTATTAGAAAATGGTGATGTAGTATCTTTCACATCAACTTTGCACGGTGGTTAAAGGTGCAAGATAAACAATGAGGGAAAAAAATTACTAAAAATTTAGATAAAAAAATACATAATAAGAAAAAAAGAAAGCAAAATTGCATACATAATGAATATAACGTGTTATCTATACTAAAAAAAGCATACATTTTTACTACTTTCTTTCTTTTCCTTATTTAGAACGGCGTATGTGTCATTTTGTATTTCTTCTTGTGTTATTTCTTTCATAGCTGAACGAACCTGGAACCTAAAAGTCCCCGCCCGTTCCAGTTTCTCGTGGGAACCAATGTCAACTGTAAGACATCATCATTGCGTCTCACAACTAGTGGAACATTTGAGTTTTCTAATCCTCCGATATAACTGGCTAAAGCGCGCAATTGGTTATGGTTAGTAACATTAATGCTCCCCACAGAACAGACCTCGTCACCAACAACCCCACCTGCCTGATCCATTGGCCCACCCGCTACAACTTCAGCAATTTTGGCAAATGGTATGCGTGGGGGTTCACTTCCATTTGCGATGCTAGCATTTTCGATTCCATTTTCGATGCTACTTCCATTTTCGATGCTACTTCCATTTTCGATGTTATTTCCAATTTGGATTCCAGCAATATTCTCTGCAGCAGCAAGTGTTTCAAACTGAGACCCCATTTTGACGTGCAGCTGCTCCATAACCTTCGCCAGATCGTTCCTGGCCATGTTAACTAGCCTCCTAACATACCGTACTTGGTACACATCCACGTCGCCACGCGGGAACCCTCCAACAACCAGCGGGGTCGCCATGTCGCACTGCAGCCCACCGAGAATACCAAGAAACCGCTCTATCTCCGACTCCAAACGGACCTTACACTCGACAAGCTCGTCAAACGTAAGCTCCCTCACTCGACCCAACCTTTGTTCCAACCCAGGATCCAGAGACACCCTATGCGAAATGTCGTTGACGTCAGACATTTTTGTTTTTCCCCTTCTTCACTCTCTTTTTCTGCGTTTCAGCTTGTAATGCCAGCTTTGCGTTTTTTTTGGCTTCTGTGTCTCCCGTAGTTCCTAGTCCTCTTATAACAAATTCCCTCTCTTACATACAATGCCACTCTGCTCTCTCACTAACATACACCCTCTAATATCCGCACACCCTAGAGAAAAAAAGAAACGAGAGTTTTTCCGGTTTCCCACTCAGAATTCCGTGCAGAGTGGGAAAGGGGTGGCAGGAGTTTATATAGGCTTTTTAATATTCAGAATGTGTCGGAGGGAATTTTGGTGGGGGTGGGTCGAAAAAGAAAAAGGCACCACAGGCAAGAGAAGTATAGAATACATTGCATAAGCCCTTTTTTTTTTTTAAATGAGAAGAGAAGAAAGAAATTGGATTATCGCAGAGAGAAAATTAAGTTATCCAACTAGGACAAATTAGGACAAATTACGTATTTTGGTTTATTTGGATGAAATCAAGTAGAGACCATTGGTAAGAGAAGTTGGGAAGGGTGAAATTAATAATTTTAAAGCAATTACAAAGTAAAAGACACCATCTGATAATCTTTTTCTAAAGGGAAATCCCCTTTTACAAGCTCTAATAATTAATAAGGTCTTTAACATAGAAATGGGCAAAACTAGATAATGGGTAAAATGGAAGATAAAAAAGAAGATAAAAAAAAAAACCTTTTTATAAATAGCAAAGACAAAAGTTTAAAAAAGAGTATATAAAATACTTCTTCAAGTTATTAAAATCAAAAAAAAAAAAAAAAAAAAAATAATATTTTAGAAAAATTAAAAATTATTTTGATATCTTATCAATAACCAAAATAACCAAAGAATAACTAATAAATCGGATTTAAAAAAATTACGAACACAAACTTAAGACCCAAATAAGAGTATATTTTTTTTGGGTTTTGTCAGAATAACAAAAAAATTAAGAGGATAATAAAGGGGGAAAAGAAAATATATATATAAAGAAAAAAAAAATGCATATTACTCCTACATTTAAAGGTTATTTGGAGACTGAGATTGATGCTCTCCTTGTGTTGCAAGCCTGCATGGATGGTAAGCTGAATTTCGTTAATCGGAGGCCATCTGATATCGAGCGGCCATATTTGATCGTTCCTGGGAATATATTTGTGTTCCGGGAGACTCAGTCGGGGATCAAGCGGTGGACTGATGGTATTTCCTGGTCTCCAAGTCGGATATCAGGACGGTTCTTGATATACAAGGAACTGAACAAGAGAGCTCCTAGACTATCTATGAATCCTGTATCGGAAGGTTCATCAATTGATAGCTTTGACGAGAAATCGTTATTACCAGTAGTGTACACTGGCTTCATTAAGAAGACTTTCTCTCTAAAGATGAGAGTTACCACCCCAGCAGAGACGGACTCTGGTAAGAAAAGGGGACGTGAGGATATCATGGAAACTTTCCATATAGTTTCATATTATGTCGAAAGTGACGTCAAGAAGAACGTTATGACTAGACCTTCCAAGACTCATTTGATCGAGGAGGTCAGAATTAACGAAAACCTAATGAAGATAGTAGAGAGCTTACCACAAGGTAATGGGAAGTCTAACGGAATGACTACCTCTCCACACTCATCTTCATGTTCTACGCCCTCGGTTACTTCTAATTCATCTGTGACTTCTTCTGTTGTTGGTTCGCCCGTAACGGTTGAGTCTTCCACCATAAACAGCACAAGCTCAATGAAGCGTAAATATGATGCTGGTAGTACTTTTTCGGACAATTATAATCATGGTGCCAAGAGATTCAGGCAAGAGAGCACGGGCACATATGCTCCTGTGCAACCACAAATGGTTAGTCCACAAGGAATTTTCGTTCCACCTCCAACACTATTGCCTAGGCCTTCTTCGTATAAGGTCTTGGAAAATGCGGTCGGAACACCAGTGGCTCAATTCCATTACAATTCGGAGAATGAAATAATCCATCTTCCCAAGCCTTCTGTCGGTGATGAAGTAAGGAACAACAGAGTTTTATTGTTACCATGTTATGACTCCATCCTGGCTTCACAAAGTAATAATAATGTTCACTTTGCAAACCAAAGTGCTTATGGAAACTATGGAAATACTCCACAAAACAATTACTCTATATCGGAGAGAAATTATAGCTCCATTAACAGAAACACATCGGACTCTGTTAATTTTGTAGCTCCTAAGAATGCTTTACCTCAAGGAGAATTTGCTTTGCCAAGATTCGTCCATCCATTGACTTCCAGTGATGGAAAAGCTACTGGAACACAAGCTTACATGCAATCATAAAATAAAAAAAAAAAATAATATTTTAAAAGATAAGAGTTGTTCAGTTACTATTAAAAAAATCATAAGGTAGTTTTTTTTTTTTTTTTTTTTTTCCTGCTATTTTTGCTATTTTGCTTGTTTTATTATTCAATTTCTTTTTGTTTCTTATTATTACTAATATTACTATTACTATTATTTATTCTATTGAATATTCCCTAAAAAATCGATAAAGATAAAGAATAAATAAGAGTTGGCAACCAAATAAAAACCAATTATAATATTTTTAACCATCAAATTATTATTCCTAATAGTTTTGATAATAAAAAAAAAGAGAAGGGTTAAATGATTTATGTTTATTTTCTTTTCTCTAATCTTAATTGATTAACGATCCCTTATGCAATTTCAAGAGAACTTTTAAAAATTCTCTAAAGGTTGCTTCTTTGAAAAATCTCTCTTTTTTTTATTGTTTTTTTTTTTTTTTTTTTTCCCCTGTTTCTTTTGCTTAATAATAAATTTTTAAGAATCAAGCAAACTTTTATTTATTTTTACAATCCTTGAGTTGCTTTTTTTATCTTTAATTTGCTCGGATTGCTTTACAATTTAGATAAATTTTTATTTTTATTCTGTTTTTGTTTTACGGATCAATAAGGGAATCGTTAGGAAGAGAAAGGAAGAGTTTTTTTTTAAATTACCGGAATTTTTGTAAACTCTTCTTCAAATAAAAAATCAACCCAATCCTCAAATATTTGTTTCTATCTTTATTAAAAAATCAAAAAAAATATCACCAATAAAACAAAAATTACTTAAATAAATATATATAAAAATAAAACCTTTACTACTATCATAATTTTATATCTCCACACAAAAAAATCAAAAAAAAAAAATATTTAATATCTAGATAACGGAATGCTATATAACTTTAAACACCTTTACAACTAATATAAACTATAAATACATAGGGTTGTCATATGGCAACAGACACACCTAATTAAAAAATAAAATATACTGTGGGGCGAAAAAAAGAATTATCTCCGCGACGGGGAATTGAACCCCGATCTGGCACGCGACAAGCGCCCATTCTGACCATTAAACTATCACGGATTTGTAAATTCATGTTGTGATGGTGGTAACAAAGGCTACTTGTGGTATCTTCTGGATATAGTTTTATTTATGTCAGTAAAATGGGTAAAACAAAGTGTTGAACAAATGAAACATTTGGTTTAACACTACTCCCCAAGGTTAAATTTAACCCAATTAGAAAGGAGGAAATCTAATAATATAGCTATTCCCTATTCCCTCCTACCATCAACACTTGTATATATGACTTCTTCTTTCTTCTTGGTATTCATTCAAAATATGATGAATGAATCGGTAAAATTTATGAATACAGCTCTTTATATATCAACATGACTCAAAAAAGGCTGCTCGGGCGAAAATAAGGACATTTCCCTTTAAAAAAATTTATAAACAAAAAAACCGATGAAAAAAAAAATTAATTGCGATGAGTATTGATTAAAGGAAGGGGGGGGATGGGAAAAGGAGTCAATATTATTGTAATATATATTTGGTGTAGTTATATAACTGACGAATCTTTGGAAAGAAAGGACTAAAGGGGTGGGAGGAGAAAAAGAACAATAGGAAAACAAGCGAAAACATCAGGAAAATATGAAGTTTGGGAGTCAGATTCTGGACAAATCCGTACCGGAATGGAAGCTCAATAACATTGACTACGAGGAGTTGAAGAAAATAATCAAGCAGATTACCAATGGGAAGGGTCCGTACAAGTTAGAGGATTTTGAAGGGCTTACGGTTAAATTTACACAAAATTTCAATCAGGTGAATCTTTTCATCAACTTGAAGGTGAAGGAAATCTCGAGTAAACTGGTATCTATAGAGACTTCAATCAGTCGTTTATTTGATGATTCGTTGGATGCCGGGTTGCTAAAGAGAAGGGTCAGGGCAATTAAGGTATACCTCGAGAATTGCAACACCCTATTGCAGAAATTATCACGGTTTGTCATTGTGCAGAGAGTTGGGTTAAGGAAGCTGTTTAAGAAGATCAAAAAACATTATCAGGATAGTGAAATTGCCCGTGAATACATAGCAGGGGTCAAAAGGTGCAAAGAGCTCCAGGAAGGTTATGAAGGAATCAGTTTCCAACAACTTGATTTGCAGCCATATCTTGTGGAGGTCTCGCTCATTATGGATGTGTTGTCGGATATATCAATGAAATTGAAACAGGATGGAACCTTGGACGGTATGGAGAAGACCGATTTTGATAGATCAAAACTGCTAGATAGAAAATCATCGCAGAAGACGCCGGAAGATGTCAAAGTTAATCTGAAAACGAACTCGCAATTTGACGCATTCTTTCTTGAGAAGTGTGAGACTCTTCAGAGAATCCTTATAAGATCAGATAATAATGAACAATTGAAATTCTTGCTAATAAATCTAGGATACCAAGTGTTTGATGAATCATTACTCAAAAGATCTAGAGAAATAATACATCAGGAAAGCGCCTCAGAAACTAGGTCACTGAAGTCTATGAAATCGTTTTATGATAATGAACGGCCACCTCTAAGACGACTTCAAACTGGGTCGTCCGAGGCCATAAAACAAACAGATGACCTTGAACAAGGTTCCAGTTCCATCTCAATTCTCTCGAGACACCCTAAACTGTCGGAAAATAATTTCTCTAATGAAAATGAAAACAGATTCCCAAATTTAGTCATTGAATATTATAAGCACAAAGTTCCTATTGAAGAATGTATACTAATGTGTCATGTTGGGGGGCTCAGAGGTTCTATAGTCACAAATAGCCTTACGCGTACTGAGATAATTAAAATATTACAAAAAGATGATTCAGCGAAGGTAACAGACGCAATAGGGAAGCTGGCGTCTGAATGGATTATCTCTCATGAATTGAAGGCATGTAGTCCTAGAATAAACTATAAGAGAACGAGATATATCTCCATACACAAGTCAAACTTGTATCTTATAACCATAGATGATCAAATATCTTTGGGCACCAAGGACGGTGATGAATCGCCTATATTTGACCACTCCATTATGGAGATCAAACGTTTCCCTATCAAAAAAGACTCAACAGGAGGTGAAAAAGATGCACGATTTGTAGCAATAATGGAGAAAATGTATGAATCAAAGATTCAGTGTATCCCATTCAGACAAACATTGACTGTTTGGAAACTCATGGCACGGATTGTCGATTCTGAACAGAAAATTGATTCCCTAAAAAGTACTATTCTTGAAGATATTTATACTATCGGTGAAGGTGATAGTTTGTCCGATGATGAATTCTTTGGAATAGGTTTAGATATTCTGTTGAATTTATGCTCGAAGCAATTTCAAAACGAGCAATACAGTCTTACTAGAGAAGCCTCAAAGACACCAAGTGACTGGAAGAATCAACGAAATATATCACCGGAATCCAAAGGTGCCAGTGCAAAACCATCAAAGTTTAGGTACTGGAATGAGTTTGATGAACTCGAGGAGGAAAATTTACAAAATAATTTTTATCAGCAAGATAATGAAGGTGACTTGGAAATCAATGATTCTGGTAATCATCATGATTTTGGGTTTGTCCATTTAAGTAATGATTTTATTAATTCAACATACGACTTTGCACAACAGATAAGACAAATATTTGGCTTCGATGATGGAAGTGAGAGCCTATTGAATCCTGCTCTGCGTGACCTATCAGCCAAATATGGTCAAAGAAACTATGGATCCATATCATCAGGCCAAAGTGTAGCTACGAAATCATATGATGACATTCGGATATTAATCGAGCATCAGAAAAAGGATCTAAAGGATTCGGAAGCCATGTATGAGTACAAGCATGACCAGGTTTTAAGCTTGATGTATCTTTTCGTCTTACTCATTGCCTGTGTGACAAGTGGTGTTTGTATGGGTATAGTCCTGGCTGTCTTTACTGATGATGATTCAGATGTTGACCTCGTGGTAGGTAATACGCTAATTCTAACCATCATTACCTCACTGACACTCTCACTGATACTGGTCATCCTGTGTCTTTTGCTGCTATTTAGCAGGTACACATTCGCTCCCATTTGGCACTACATTTTGAGTTTCACATTATTCGTCATGATAATGGGAACTGTTTGCTACGGACTTGTAGAAATATTGCTATGAATTTGCTACAAACAAAAACTAGAACTTGCTTGCATTACAAATATTTAATTATATACCTGAACTTTTAATACTTATGAATAATGAAACCTTTAAATAATAGTCTGTACCTTTTGTATATAATACATATCCAGTTTAATATTCTTCACGTGATACGATGGTAGTTAGATGACCAAAACCTTGAAAAGTCCCAAATTTCACTATTTAATCATTGCTATCGATATGTTAAGTAGCGACTAAAACATAATAGGTATTGGGTAGAGCCTTATAACGCTGAGTTATTCGATTGGAAGTCAGCTAACTCACAAAAGTTCGACTATGCCCAGTGTATCGTTTTCGAAATTGATTGGGTCTTTGGTTTCCAAGGGTCGTCCAGAGGTAATATATTCATATAAGACGTCTAACCTTGTCCGATATGGTTCTAAAGGGTTGTCGCTAGTATTTTTCATGTATGGTGTCTCATTTACTGATTTCACTGTGAGTTCCGCCTCCAGCATCCTCAGCTCTGCTACTGAGGATCAAATGGCGAGTGCTATGTTTATGGCGAAGACTGTGGGTCCAGTTGCACTCTGTTTGGTGCCATTTGCCTTATCAGCAGCGTCTTTATACGTAGCTTCAAGGGTTATAACGAAAGTAGTTTACATTCCAAAGCTAAATGCGACTCCAACCTGTCAACTGTACAGAAATTCAATGGTACTTGGTAGAGAAGTAAAGTTAACGAGATCATTGAAATATATCTCAAGACCTAAAAAGCCTAGAGTCTTTACCGGTAAGGGAGACCAAGGGATGGATGATAATGGTTCCTTTGTGTTCTACCTGATGGATAAACATCCTGATGTTAAAACCAGGTTTCAGAGGTACTATTTGTTATCAAGGTCTGGTCAGGTATGGGGATCCGATGGAAGGATAATGGATGCTCTGTTTGGTAGAGAATCTATTAAAGAACTAGATCTGCTAGAATTTCAACCTGAGGTAAAAGAAGGAAACCTAGAATCTAGTAAAACTAAGAAGCAAAGAAATGTTGAGTTGGAACAAGACCCTACGATATTGGAAGAGATGATTAAGGCCAATTCTGAAAAGGTAAAGTTCCATTCCAGTGCCTTGGATATGTCCAGCTCAAAGATTGTAAATATTGTGAATTCGAAGAAGAATAAAACGTCTTCATAAAATAAATTATTATATTCGTTAATATGTACATAGTGTAATCATTAATAGTGAGGATATTCCTCCATATTGGTAAATAGACATTAAAGTCAGAACTTCCTGTTGTTATTTTCTAATGAACAGGTTATCATAATTACAAGAAACCACATAGTCTTAGCAAGTAGTCGAAGAACAATGCATAGGAGAAATACAACCCGGTGTTGATGTTACCGATGAAATGCTTCCAGCAGTCCTTAGGATCGTTTAGATCAACCCTCTTGATCATTGTAAACACTCTGTACGCAAAGAGAGTTAACCCACCAAGGAAACCAGGTCCCATTAGCAACCCACTGTTAATACCAGCCATTAAGTACAAGGAGAATTGGGCAACCGACATTGTGGTACAGATGGCTTTGGTCTTATCGCCCCAGGCTAGCGCAGTAGACTTGATACCAGCTTTGATGTCAAATTTCTTATCTTGATGTGCGTATATAGTATCATATGTCATGCACCAGAGGTAGCTTCCAAGATACAACGGGATCATGGCAGACCAGTTCATTAGCCCCATTGCAGGGTATCCCAGCAAAGCACCCCATGTAAAGCATGCACTCAACGCAGCTTGAGGGTAGTAAGTGAATCTCTTGAACAGAGGGTAGGCGAAAACAATGGGCAATGAGGCCATCCCAAGCCACCAGCACTCTGCCGGCAACTGAGCAAGAATTCCCATCCCCACAGCGGTCTGCGCACCTAGAAACACCACAGCATTCCTTGGTGACACCCTGCCGGCGGCAATTGGCCTCTCCACGGACCTGATTACCTTATCATCGAGGTTACGATCCAGCAAGTCGTTGATAGTACACCCGGCACCTCTCATCACCAGCGCGCCGACCCCAAACAACCCCAACATCCACACAGTCGACCCCAGCGACGCAGAGGTCTCCATGGCAGCCATTATAATCGCCCAAGACCCCGGCAAATACAGCAGCCACGTCCCAACGGGCTTCTCAAGCCGCATCAGCTCCGCATAAGGTATCCACCGCTTAGGAAGCCTCGAGACATAAGGACCAAGACCCTTAAGCCGCTCCTCGCGAGCCACCGCCAACTCCTCCTCACTAAACGGCTTCCTAGCCTGCAGCAACGTACGTCTGACATGAAACCGCCTAACGGCACCCGCGGTGAGAAGCCCTGTCCGCCCAACTCTCAGCCCCAGAGCAATATTAGCACCAATCGAAAGCCCTCGATACGTAGAACACACAGCTGCCCTCGGAATAAGCATCTTTTAAGGTATTAGCTCCTATAATAGCCCCTGTATAGCCGATATGGCATCCTCCCATTGTCCATTATATAGCACTTATCGGTGTTTAAATTTTTTTTCACTGCCAAAAATTTTTTTTTCATCGCAAGGCCCTTCTAGCTATATAAGACCAATGACTTGGCAGCCAATGGACGTTATAAGGGCTCCATCATGGACTCTACAAGGCTCAATTGGGACTATACAAGAGCTATAACCGACTATAACAATGATCCACGTTGCCTCTACCACTGCTCCGGTCAATATTGCTACTCTCAAGTACTGGGGGAAGCGTGATGCGCAGTTGAACCTGCCCACCAACTCATCTATCTCTGTGACGCTGGCTCAGGATGATCTCAGGACGCTGACCTCTGCTGCTACTGGTCCTGAATTCGAGGAGGACAAGTTGTGGTTGAATGGGCAGGAGGAGTCGCTTGGGAGTGAGCGTACGCAGAACTGTCTTGGTGATTTGAGGGCTTTACGTCGTGAATTGGAGATCAAGGACGGTTCTCTGCCAAAGATGTCTCAGTGGAAGTTGCATATTGTCTCTGAGAACAATTTCCCTACCGCTGCTGGACTTGCCTCCAGTGCTGCTGGTTTCGCTGCGTTAGTCATGGCTATTGCCAAGCTATACGAGCTGCCACAGTCTGCCTCTGAGATCTCCAGGATCGCCAGGAAGGGGTCCGGTTCTGCTTGCAGATCTCTATTTGGTGGGTTTGTTGCCTGGGAGATGGGCGAGAAGGAGGACGGAAGCGATTCCAAGGCCGTTGAGGTGGCTCCTATGGAACACTGGGCCAATATGAAGGCTGCTGTGCTTGTGGTGAGTGCCGATAAGAAGGACACACCATCTACCAGCGGTATGCAATTGACTGTTAAGACCTCTGATTTGTTTCAGGAGAGAATCAAGAACGTTGTGCCAAAGAGATTCGAGGAGATGAAGAAGAGCATCATCGAAAAGGATTTTGCTACTTTCGCCGAATTGACTATGAGAGACTCCAACTCCTTCCATGCCACTTGTCTGGACTCTTATCCACCTATCTTCTACATTAACGACACCTCCAAGAAGGTCATAAAACTGTGCCACTTGATCAACGAGTTCTACGGTGAGACTATCGTAGCATACACTTACGATGCAGGTCCAAACAGTGTCCTTTACTACTTGGAGGAAAACGAAGAGAAGTTATTTGCTTTCATTTACAAGCTGTTCTCTAACGTTGAAGGCTGGGAGAACAAGTATTCTAAGGACCAATTGGACTCCTTTTTGGCAGCTTTCGAAGGTGTGAAGTCTAAGGTCAACTTTGAACTGGACGACGAGATTCAGAACAACGTCTCGAGAGTTATCTTGACTAGAGTTGGCCCTGGCCCACAGGACACCACTGAATGTTTGATTGACGAATCTACTGGTCTTCCAAAATAAGAAAGATAAACCAAGTGTTGAACACCTTTTTTCACGTCTTGTTCTGTATATTAAAATAGATTTAGTAATAGTAATAATAATAATAAAACATTTCTCGTTCAATAAACGGTTCATTTCAACATATCCAGTACCTACTATTACTTTTTGTCGATGGATATGTAAATAATTTGTAATATAATATACATCACATTACATACATTATAAACTCATTACCAAGTCTTCGTCATCTTTTGGCTCTGTTATAAGATCGAGGTCTCTTGATAAGCAAGCACACAAACTGATCGAGTTCTATTTATTACGTTCTAACGGGTTCGATTTTAGACCAAAAATATCAAGATTAAAAAGATATAGGTAGGTATAAAAATGAATTCTAAATAAAAGGTAAAAGAAATAAAGAAAGGTAATAAAATAACTAGCCATTTTTTTTTTCTTTGTATTGTTACAGGATAGAGAAAATAACAATTTTTTTTAAAACACTTTGAGTTTGTATAGGAGGGTTTGTCAACAAATAATTAAAATAAATATGTTTTAAAATTTGTTTGTTTAATTGTGTGCCATTATATTGTGGCTTTGAAAGTAGATTAAAAACAAAGTGTCAGCAGCGTTAAAGATTGTTTATAGTTTTAATATCTCTAATTGAAAAAAAAAGAAAGTCTTTGGGTTTGGAAATAAAAGTTATAATAAAAATAAAAAATAAAAATTTTTCAATTAGATCACCTAATTTATTGTATAGCACAAGGTAAAAAGCACCGATCTAAATTTTTTTTTTTTTATTTCATGTCCACGTTTCAATATCATTTTGCTTATCTAAACAAAGAGATGTGCATACAAGATGAATATAAAATAAAATAAAAAAATAGAGAATGCATTTGGTAACAGATAAACGAAAGGAAGGGTTGGTGTGATAGTTGGTTATGATAAAAAAGAGAAATAGACTTATAAAATAAATCATTTATAAGCTGAATTCTTTCAATTTCTTATATTTTGGAATTTCCAAATCTTAGCTTTACAATCACCACTACCAGTAGCAAAGACGTTGTAGTTTGGACCCAGAGGTTTACTGTTAGCAACAGCGACGGAGATGACGGAGTTTCTGTGACCTTGTAGCATTAATAGTGGAACACCTGTTACTTTATCCCAGAAGATGACACCACGGTCCTTAGAACCTGATAAGATGTATTGGTCGTTTTCCGTAGTTGTTACTGAGAGGACGAAGTCCTTGTGGCCGATGTATGTCATCTCGCAGTTACCTTCGGTTTTTGGTGGTTGAGAGGCACCGTTGATGTTACGGAGACCCCACAACTTGACTGATCTGTCTAGAGAACCGGACACGATATTTTTACCGTCTCTAGTGAAGACAACACTGTATACGGAGTCCTTGTGGCCGATAGCGGTTTCACCTTCTGAATCTAGTCTTTCTACTAGGAAACCAGTGTTTGAGTCCCAGACACGGACGGTTCTGTCTAGGGAACCGGCAGCGACATAGTTGCCATTTCCAGGAGAAACGGCCACGGTGGTGACACCGTCTTCGATAGACAAGGTCAAGGAGCATTGGCCGGAGTGCAAGTCCCAGATACGTATCGTTCTGTCACCTGAACCGGAGACCAATTTGTCACCAGATTGGAAGTAGTCTAGAGAGTAAATGTCTTGTTCGTGACCACGAAGAACCATAACGATCTTACGGTTGGCGATGTCCCAAATACGGATCAACTTGTCCTCGGCACCTGTGGCAAGGAACTTGCCGTCTGGAGAGAAACAGACAGATCTGATGTACAAGTCGGCGGAAGAGGATGAGTTTCCTGATTCCTCACCGTTCTTAGCGTCGTCCACCAGTTCTGCGACCAAGTTCCCGCTGGCTACTTCGAAAATCTTAGTGGTCTTGTTACAACCTGTGGCCAGGTACTCACCGTTGTTGCTGAATTTAACGCAGCAGACAACTGAGTCGTGCAACAAAGTTCTATGCAGCTCGATATCGATGTCACGGGGTCTAGTAGGGTTGTACAGGACGTAGTAGTCCTCTGCCTGTTTCTTGAACTCGGCTGGAGTGTTCTCGGCATCCAAGTCTAACAAGAATGGTGGGATTGGTTTAGCCTGATTAGCCCACTGGTTATAAGGCACTGCCTCAGTCGACTCAGTTTGTTGAGCGACTGCCTGTGAGTTGTTGTTATTACTGTTATTATTACTACTGTTGTTGTTGTTATTGCTGTTGCTCGAGGCTGGTGCTGTGGTAGCTGGTGCAGGTGCTGTTGCAGGTTGTACAGCAGCAGGAGTAGTTTGGGCAGGAGCGGTAGGAGCAGATGTTGCGCCAGTAGCAGCGGCAGCAGCAGGAGTAGCTGCGTTACTTTGCTCTTTAGTATCTGGCTCAGTCTTTGGCTGCATCTGGTAAGGATATTGCTGCATCATCTGTTGCTGTTGCATAGGAGGCAAACTAGCCATTTGTTGGTACTGTTGTTGAGAACCCAATACACTAACTAAAGGTGTCAAGCCTGGTTTTCCATTACCATCCTGTTGTAAGGCATCTTGCTGTTGCTGTTGTTGCTGTTGTTGTTGCTGCTGCTGTTGCTGCTGTTGTTGCTGTTGTTGCTGTTGGGCAGCCTGAGCAGCCTGAGCAGCAGCAGTGGTGATAGTAGGAGCTGGTAATTGCTGCATAGGCTGGTTAAACTCATTCAACTGCTGGTCTCTCTTCTCTACTTCCTGCTTCAGTCTTGCAATCTCCTCTTCATAGACATCCTTCATCTTACGATGAGTCAACTCCAATTCATACACGGTGTTCCTGATCTGCTGCATCTCAGCTAGCTGCTGGTTGATCTTGAAGTCATAGTTCTTCTGGTGCTGCTGCTGATAACTACTGGCCTCACGCGCAACAGCTTCAAACTCACGCCTGACAGCCCCCAAAAGCTCCTCCAACTTCCCAGAAGCCTCTTTAGTTTCCTTCATTATCCTTTTATGGTTCTTTATTCTTTCTTTTCTTTTATTTAACGTCCTTATTATCTCTAGTCTCTCTCTCTCTCTCTCCAGCCCAAGATATCCCAATATCCCAATCTATTAATTGTTTACCAAGTTTCAATTCCCAGTTCATGAGAAACAAGTGAGAGAGTTCGTGTGTCTGTGGGCCTTTCTTCACCAAAACAAATATTTACCACCTCGTATATTATGATATAAAAAGGGGTCCTCTCCTTTCAAAGCGAAGATGCCCTTTATAACTTATGAAGGGCATAATAGTAGTCCCAATTAAGTCCTTTTACTATCAATTAGCGAGGCACACTAGGGCTTTAGTTTAATAGCAATCAATTGGACCAAAGCAACAAACGAATTTAAACAAAACGAAGGAAGAAAATGGCTCTTGAACCTATCAAGTACGGAGCGCACGGTGCAGCTATAGAGGCCGAGTGGTTGAAAGTTGTCCGTGGAGGAGACGATGCCGTGGAGTGGTTAGTGATTGCGCCTAATGCGGAGGAGAAAGGTGAGTACTTCCCATGGGCAGTTGGCGCTGGGTTCAGCGAGTTTTTAGGGAGTTTTGCGGACGAGGGCGCCTCTCAGGTGCGGTACGGTATTGCGCGTGTGAGTCCACCGGGCAGTGATGTGCAGAAGGTGTTGTTGGTCGGGTGGTGTCCCGACGGCGCTGGGATGAAGGCGCGTGCGTCGTTTGCTGCTAACTTCGGTACTGTGGCTAACAACCTGCTGAAGGGGTACCATGTCCAGGTCGCTGCGCGTGACGAGGATGATCTGGACGAGAAGGAGTTGCTGATGAAGATCAGTAACGCTGCTGGTGCACGTTACTCCATCCAGGCCTCGAGTGGTGGAAGCACAGCCACCACTGCCTCCGGCAGTGGTAACGTCAGGAAGATGGCTCCGCCATCTTCCTCCAGCGCCAAGGTCTCGGTCTCGACACCAAAGCCATCCTCTCCATCTCCACCTCCATCCGCTAGACCTCCCACAACCACACACACGTCTGGTTCTGTAGCCGCTAAGGCACAGGACGACGACGACTGGGATGAGCCCGCTGTCGCTGAGCGCGACCTGGACCGCAACCCTGTGAAGCCCACGAAGTCGACGTATCAGCCGATCGGCAAGGTCGACCTGCAACGTACCATCGCCGAGGAGAAACAGCGTGAGGACCCACGCCTCGTCAACTCGACACGTCCTCCTACCGCCACCGCCGCATCCCACGACGACAAGGTCATCCGTGGGTTCAGAACCGAGAAGACGCCCGCCCAGCTCTGGGCAGAACGTAAGGCCAAGGAGCGTGCAGATGACAGCAACACGAACACCACCTCTAACGACAATGACAATGACAATGACAAAGACAAAGACAATGAGAAAGACAGCGCTGGCGTCAGCGACGAAGAACACGACGTCAAAGATCTCAGATCCAAATTCGAGAGCCTCGGCAAAGAGCCGCCAATCATCCAGCCCCGTGCCGTGCGCGATGAGCCACCCGCCAGAGCTACCGCTGATACTGCTTCTGCCGGTGGTGCCGCTTCTGCGGGTGGGATGAAGGATCTGAAGAAGATCGGGAACCCGTTGCCCGGCATGCACAGCGAGGAGCCCGAGGAGGAGGACGAGGACGATGACTGGGATGAGGAAGAGGAAGAGGAGAAGCCTAGACCTTTGCCAGTCAGGGACGAGCCAGCACCTGCCCCTGCCCCTGCACCAAGACCAGCACCAGCACAGCCTGAATCAGAACCTGAACCAGAGCAGGAAGAGGAGCCAGAGGAGCCAGAACAGCAAGAGGAGCCAGCACAGCAAGAGGAAGAACCACAACCTGAACATAAGGAAGAGCCTGAGAAGAAGAGGGCTGTTCCTCCACCACCTCCAAGAAGAGAAGAGAAGAAATGGGCTATTGCCGAGTATGACTACGAGGCCGCCGAGGATAACGAACTGACCTTTGCTGAAAACGACAAGATTGTAAATATTGAGTTTGTAGACGACGATTGGTGGTTGGGTGAGTTGGAGTCCGGTGAAAAGGGTCTCTTCCCTAGTAACTACGTCTCCCTAGGCAACTGATTATATAAAACAATGTTTCATAAGACAACAATCTAGTTATTCTGATCCTAGAAAGTATATAAGTATTTAAAAGACATAAAAGAGATGTTTCCCTCTCCCTTCACCGGAAACATAACCAAAATAAACAAGAAAAAATGTTATTAACACTCGCTTTATGCTTGGTGCATGTCGCCGCTGAATACTCTAACGCTTCGCTTGATGTCCGCTCCACACTGGGGTTTGAGCTGGGCTCCCTCGTCGCTGGACTCGACTCCACCTCAACAACTACTATTACTCTAACCACTACTATGACACAGTACTCCTCATCCTTGTCCTCTGACACATCGTTACACCCTGACACATTATTCATTGACACATTGTCGCATGCCGAAACTATTACGACATCGTTACATCCTGAGACGGTACCTACTACAATAGTGTTACATCCTGATACATCGATGCCACCAGTGATCTTGCAGCTGTTAGAGTATCCACATGAAACGAGTCCTTACGTTACCGTGGTCAACACTACTACTACTGGACAGGACGGTACGCCTCAAGAAGTGGAGACCTCGTTCCTGGTCTCATACACCACGCATACAATGGACGACATAGTCACCGTGTTCACCACCTGGTGTCCAATAACCCCCAGCGTGCAGACTCCTACCGTGCAGTCACCTACCGTGCAGTCACCTACCGTGCAGTCACCTACCGTGCAGCTCACAGTGTCTTCACACTCTACTCTTATGCTCTCAACGGTCACTACCACTACTGCTGGAGTGGTCACTGTGTATACTACGTGGTGCCCATATACGAAGACTTCTGCTACAACCTCTCTACCTACTAAGTCCATCCGTATAACCTCCGTGACCACTTCACGCCTATGTCCTCAGTGCACCACAAGTGTCTCATATTCTACTTCTTCTACTCACTCCTCTACTTCCTCTACTTCCTCTACTCACTCCTCTACTTCTTCTACTACTACTCAATCTTCTTCTACTCACTCCTCTACTTCTTCAACTACTTCTACTACGCACTCTTCGTCTTCAACTCGATCATCAAGTCATTCGACACCTCATATCTCAATTCCTCATCCAAAGGTAAGTCCTAACACCACTTATGTGACAATAACCTGCTCTTCGTGTCATTCTTCCTCAATAAACCCAAAGACTACCACTCCAACTACAATTCCTTCTTCTACCATAAAATCCATAGTAGTGCAGACAATATCGATATGCCACAGTTGTCCTCAACCAGTGACCACATCGATCTTGTCCACAGTAACTACTACTGTTAACGGTACCACCACTTTATACACAACGTATTGCCCAACAACATTCACTCCACATACACATTCATCCACAACAACACCAATAACATTGACTCCTCCATCGACTCCTACTCCTACAACAAGCCCTACAACAACACCTACAACAACATTTACTTCTCCTACGATTAGTCCAACAACACTTGTAACGATGAACACTTCAAGTTCGTCAACTGCATCAACTGTATCTACATCATCAACTTCATTAACTTCTTATTCTACAACATCTACCACTCCTACTAGTCTCGCATCATCAATTTCTACCACATCAATTCCATCACCTCCTATTATATCAACTTCACCTCCCACTATATCAACTTCACCTCCCACTATATCAACTCCACCTCCCACTATATCAACTCCACCTCCCACTATATCAACTCCACCTCCCACTATAGCAACTTCACCTGCCATATCTTCGTCTCCTAGAAGCTCATTAAAACCTAAAGAAGTTTGTTCCGGTAACTGTGAAAACCAGAGTACCACTATTCCAGTTTCTGCACCAATTTCACCAGTGATACCTCCAGAATGGGTACAACCATCCTTTCCTACACGTTCCAGTTCTCCTCCAGTTATCCAGCTAGGTGCCTCGTCAAAGCTTCACAATAACTTCATCTTACTAGTATTCTTCATGTCTTTGCTCATCTAACTCATGCACCATGCCCTCCACATGATTTATAAAGTTGCTTTATCCCTTGGCTCATCGTTTAAGGTCGTCCAATCCCGTGCTGTGGATTTTTAGGCTTTGTGCTAAGAAACGAAAAATGGACTTCTGTGGGGGAAGAGCCTATAATACATCAACATTTAACATGATTATTATTTAGTCGAGATTAACTTGTAATCAATATACAGGCTAAAAGACTACTATTCTAGGTGAAACCCGTTATCGGATGTCGAAACAACTAGCTATATTAAAGAGAAATACTGGGCTATAACAATTACAAGCAAAAAAAAACAGCAACAAGAAACATTATATATTCAAACAGCAATAATACATATTCTACATTCTACAGGGTATTTAAAGGTAATAAATGAAAAAGTACAGTATCTGCAAGTTCTGGTCACGGTTCTATTCACCTAACCGGAGCCTGTTCTTTAGTCCGCGAGTGAGAGCAGGAGGACTTCTATTTGAAGGGTATCCTCGAGGCAATGTGTGGAATTACTTCAGGTCTCCCGGTAACATAACGTTTGTGACCACAAATATAGTCACATTCGTTGGTATAGTCACGTATGACACGTTTGTGGCCACGAATGAGGAGCGGATATTTGAGGATAGGCTCGTGGCAGCGAGATTGAGTGTGGAGCGAGAGGAGAAGGAGAGAGGATATGATGAGGACGACGTACCGACATTGCCGCCAAGGACTGAACAGACAACTCATGAGGACTTGGCGAAGGATGCGCAGGATAAGGAGATGGCCAAGTTAGACAGTCAGATCGAACTTCTAAGGCAGTTAGAGCTGAAGAGAGTCGAACTGGAGGAACGGAGACAACTTGATGCTGAGCTGAAGGAGGCACAACACCAGCTAGAAGCAGACACACGGGACCCGCATATTACGTATACTGAGTCGAATGTTAATGCACAGGAGAGGCACAAGGTCATGGATATGTCCTCACAAAGGGTTAGAATGTCGTTATTCCAGATGGTCTACTCTTTCTACTCATACAAGTCCGCACTGCTTTCGAAGACATCTCCTGGTGCAGACTCCAGCTCTGGGGTGGCAGCTGGCACAGATATCCAGCCCGATATGGACCAGTTCTACGCGTTCTGGAACGAAAAGTACAACACATTGAAGCTAGATGACACCAAGGTAGAGGAGTTCAAGCTGCCGAACTGGGCATCATACCCTAATCTGATGAAGAGCTTCTGTTTCCTTCTCTACAGCCATCCACAGCTTAGGAGTCTGTCTGAGTTCCAGACTCTATACCGGTCTGTGGACTCCTACGAGATCAAGAGACTACTCCGGCTGTGGCTCTACGATAACTGGTTCCAACTGAAACCCTCGAGCTCGCGTCGAAACGACTTCTTCCAGGAACTCGTCAGAGACTCACGAGCAGACCCGGTCTTGTTCAATAAGTACATGTCCGTGGTCGTTTCCCAAGAAAACCCACGAGCCCTCTTGTTCTTCCCCATAGGACCAAACAACACCCCTTCCATCCCCGTAGAAACCGCCATCGACCTCCTGGACACTTCAACACGCACCAAAAACACAACAGCAACAGTGAAACTCATCTCCCTCATCAAATGGAACTGCTACTACGACAAGTCCCTAAGAATCCTCCTATCACCACCACAAGAATCAAACAAGAAACTCTGCTACAGACTCCTCAGCAAAAACAAAAAGCTCTCATCAATCCTAGACAAACTATCAAAGTAATAACCTTAATAGATCAATATAATAACACAAACTAATATCAAATCATCAATACCGTTAATATCAATATAATATCAATATCAAATATTATATATTTATTATCCTTAGAAACACCCGCACAACCACTCAATTTCCATATTGAAAATTTTTTTTTGAAAGGCGATGAGCTGTTGTGGCCCTTCGAGCAGTTTTAAAGAGGATTATAGTTGTAATGTGGTGATTGTTTTATTGTTATCCATTTGATACTACTATTTTAGTAATTACTTGATAACTGGGCAATAGCGATGAAGTTTCTTACTACCAATTTTCTGAAGTGTTCCGTGAAGGGCTGTGACACAAGCAACGACAACTTCCCGCTGAGTTATGGTGGGTGTCAGCTAGTACAGGACAGTTCTATTGACTTCAACCCGGAGTTCCTGATCAACGTGCTGGACCGTGTGGACTGGCCCGCCGTGGTGCGTGTGGCTCGGGAGCTGGGCAACGACCAGCTCCCCGAGCAGAAACCCGCATTCGAAGTAGGTGAAGAAGGCGTCTTTAGCGAGGACCAGCTCGCGGTCCTCACTGACCTACACACTTTACTCATGCAGACCTCAATTGTAGAAGGTGAGATGAAGTGCAGAAACTGCGGTCACACCTACTACATCAAAAACAGTATCCCAAACCTCCTCCTCCCACCTCACCTAGCCTGAAATCCCGTTTCGTACCTCGAAGCAAGATACAATACAATACAATACAATACAATACAATACAATACACTGCAATACAATATACAATACAATATACACTACAATATACACTACAACATATATAATTATAATTAATAGTTTCCTACATGTGATTTACGTATTTCATTACTCAGTCAATATACGAACGGCCAAAAAACCCTGCCCGCACTCACCCCCGCCTTCTTATTAACATGGGACCCTGAAAGGATAGACCAAGTGGACTTTCGAACCTGTATATAACTGTGTAAGCTCAACCATATACAAGATCAAAGGGAAAATCTGAGCCTGAAAACCTGAACCTAAGCGTAAGAAGCGTAACGGAAGACCTGAACCTAGTGGAAGACGATCTCAAAAGAAGTTGGATAGTAAAGGGCAAATGGAACAGCAGGTTTTGGCACCGCCTAGTATAAGTGAGCGTAACAGGAGTCTTTCGTTCTCCAAGTTGTTGTCACGGTCATGGAGGAAGAATAACCAGGAAGAAGAGGGAGAATATATTAGCGGGAACTCGAATGCGAATGTGAATGCGAATGCGAATGGGTCGAATGGTACTGGGATGGCTTCGTTACAGAAGAAGATATTGAGCTCTAAGACGGAGAGTTGGGAGCAAGAGGAGGAGAATGCGGGAAACGGGACTTCGCGGTTCTCGAAGCTGAAGAATATCTTCAATAACAGCAATACGATGAGTAGGTCGGCGTCCTCGCAGGGGTCTTCGAGTGGGAAGAGTAGTATGGAGCGTGCTAAGAATCAGCAGCTCCAGGAGCACCAGCGGTCGCAGAGTATACCCACCCCGCCGCATGAGGTTGCAGATGAACTGGATTTCATAAAAGGTGGCACTGCCGAAATGCCGCAGGAGCCCTCACATGCGCATATGGGACAACATAGCGCTGAGTCGCATGCCAGGGAGATGCAAGAATACGATATGTCGAAGATGAAGCACGGATCCCGCGTTCTGAACAGGAGCGGGAGTAATAGGAAAAGGTCTCCCTCTACACCAGTCAGGGCTAGTCCCAGTCTTATTAATGAAGGAACCGCTAAGAATGGTTCAGCAGCACAACATTTTTCTGCAAATAACCCTTTCAATACCGGGAAGAACTCTCTAGGGAATAGGGAGAAAGGTACGGTACAATCTACCAACAGCTATTTCATGTACCAGGGGCTGCCTCCGCATGCTAAAACAGACTACGACTTAAGTCCCGGCTCGATGGCTGCTGGCCATAAGACGAACGCATTGAATGAAAATCTATCTTTACCAAGCACACCTTTGTCACTGCCAAATTCTGGATATGTTGGTAAGGATGGCAGAAATTTGAGTAACGTGTCTCTTAACGAAATTAAAGAAAACGAAGAAGTGAGTGAATTCTATGGGAGTGATTTCTCAGCTGGTGTATCCACTGATATCAAGAGAGAAGTTGCTGCCTCACCTCTTAAAGCGCAGTCTGGTAGCCCTAGATATAACGGTGTTATGGATAACGTACAACCATTTCCTTCAATTGTGGTAGGGTATGATAATGTGGAAGGTGACCTAGATGACCAATCTGGGGAGGCATCCCGGGGTTCATTTAAGGCACCTTCAGTAGCTGGAAAGACTTCTGGTATTAACTCAAAATCAAACGAGAAATTTGTTCTCCGTAGGGCTGCTTCAGAGACTGACGCAATTGATTTTGGTAGTATCATGAAGTCCTCTTACAAAACAACTAATGCACAAAATGGCACCGATGAGTTCATACCCGAAGAACCACCCAGACTTGGTGGAGTGGTCAAGGAACCACGTCGGTCTCGCAGACTTAGAAACAAGTCTTTTAGCAATAAGTTCCAGGATATCACCGTGGGACCCCAGTCCTTTGAAAAGATACGGTTGTTAGGACAAGGTGACGTAGGTAAAGTCTATCTGGTGAAAGAGAAGAAAACCAATAGGTTATATGCATTAAAGATCTTCAGTAAATCTGAAATGATCAAAAGAAAGAAGATTAAGAGAATCCTAGCTGAACAAGAGATTCTCGCAACTAGTAACCATCCATTTGTTGTAACTTTATATCATTCATTCCAATCTGAAGACTACTTGTATTTATGCATGGAATATTGTATGGGTGGTGAATTTTTTAGAGCATTGCAGACAAGAAAAACAAAATGCATTAGTGAAGAAGATGCCAAATTTTACGCAAGTGAGGTTACAGCAGCTTTGGAATACTTGCACCTGCTTGGATTCATTTATAGAGATTTGAAACCAGAAAATATCCTTCTCCACCAATCAGGGCATATCATGTTATCTGATTTTGATCTTTCGATTCAAGCGAAGGATGCAAAGACCCCAGTTGTAAAAGGAAACGCACAATCGACAGTGGTTGATACAAAAATTTGTTCTGACGGGTTTAGAACAAACTCTTTTGTGGGGACAGAAGAATATATAGCACCAGAAGTCATCAGAGGGAACGGCCATACCGCGGCTGTTGATTGGTGGACTTTGGGTATATTAATTTATGAAATGCTGTTTGGTTTCACGCCCTTTAAGGGTGATAACACCAACGAAACCTTTAGTCATATACTAAAGAATGAGGTCACTTTCCCTAACAATAATGAAATATCAAGAAACTGTAAAGACCTTATCAAGAAATTACTGATCAAGAACGAATCTAAACGACTTGGCTCAAAGATGGGTGCTGCTGACATAAAGAAGCATCCATTCTTCAAAAAGGTCAACTGGACCATGTTGAGAAATCAGGAGCCACCACTAATTCCAGTGCTGACTGAAAATGGTTATGACTTCACGAAACTGTCATCAAATAAGAAAAAGGGACACGAGACCACTGGTGCAGAGACTGTAGACGAACAAGAACGTATTATGTTTGAAGAGAAGGTGGAGTACGACGATGAGGTGTCTGAGGATGATCCATTCCATGATTTCAACTCAATGAGTTTAATGAAGCAAGACAATAACTCACTGATTTACGGTGATTCGAATTCGTATGGTAAAATTTCATACACACCAAATACTAACAGATCAAGGAGTAATAGCCACAGAACTTTCTTCAAAAGGTAGAAAGATAAAAACCCGTACCATGTCCCCGTTATTCGATTTATTTTATTTTTTCCTCTTTTCTTGCTTATATTTTGATACAACAAGATGATAAACATTAAGAAGACCAAATAAAAAAAAAATAAAACCTAATGAATTTTTATGAAGCACAAAAAGAGGTTTACCAATAGTATTAACTTCTCATCATCACGCAATTTTACAATATTTTTTTTTTATTTCCATTAATTAGTAGTTCCTTATTCCACATTCGCCATTTTTTTTCTCTATTTTACTAGATATTAAGGTATCTTTATATACAATTTATTATATTCTATTTATATTTTAGTTTCTACTTACAAGAACTGAAGATTATTAATGTATCATTAAAGTCTTACAGGCTATATCATATATCGGTGATTTTGAAGAATCGTCAGCTACGTTGGGCACGTTTATGATTTAAAGAGAGAGGAAGCCTACTTGAAGAAGAAAGTTAATCATAAACCCTAGCAACACTAAGCCTTTCTTCAATAGCCATATCCAAAATCAGATGTACATATGGTGTCTATAAAATGGTGGAAGACAATTAAGAAGGTTAGTGAGTCGAAGAAGACATCCAGAAAGCCTAAAAATACAGCATTTCGTCAGCAGAGGCTTAAAGCCTGGCAACCTATCCTATCACCGCAGAGTGTGCTCCCGTTGCTGATATTTGTTGCCTGTATATTTGCTCCGATTGGTGTCGGTTTATTAGTGAGTACTTTCCAAGTTCAGAGCTTGGTAGTTGATTATACGGACTGTGATTTGCTGGCAAACAAGAACTCATATGTACCAATACCACATACGAAGCTACATCATCAATTCAAGAAGAAATGGAAGCAATGGCCTGAGTGGAGGCTTGATTCGAATGCTAAAGGTGTCTCAATATGTAAAATACGCTTTGAAGTGCCGAATCATCTGAAGAAATCGGTGTACATGTATTACAAGATGACAAGATTCCATCAGAACCACCGTAAAATGGTAGAAGCATTCGATAAGGATCAGTTGAAGGGTAAACCAGTAGAAGGTGACGCACTTGACAAGAACTGTGACCCACTAAAGATGATTGGTGATAAAATCGTCTACCCTTGTGGGCTTACTGCCAACGCCCTCTTCAACGACAGTTACTCAGAGGTATTCTCTGGCCAAGATGGTACAGCAGATTTCATAATGACGAAGAACGGTACAAACTGGAGGACTGATAGGCATAGATATGGTAAAACTCAGTATAATGCTTCACAAATTGTACCACCTCCCTTTTGGGCTGAGATGTTTCCTGATGGTTACACTGACGACAACATTCCTGATCTTACACAATGGCCAGAGTTCCAAATATGGATGAGAACAGCTGCCCTACCATCATTCTACAAGATGGCCCTAAAGAATGATACACATGATATGCCTAAAGGTACATATGAACTCGATATTGTCATGAACTACCCTGTAAGATCATTCAAGGGCACTAAATCTATCGTATTAACGACAAATAGTATAATTGGTGCTTTAAATATTGCTCTAGGTATAATATACCTGGTAGTTGCTGTGATCGCAACTTTATTTGCGGTGATATTCCTTCTGAAGATCTTAATACAACCTACTGATATTAGTGGCCACATGTATTTAAATTACGAAACTAGAGACCAGGATTCCTTCATATCAAGAAACTCCGATACGATCCCACTCAGAGAAATCTTATGAAGACGGTTTCTCCTCTTTGTCTAGAAGACCATACTATATATACCATATATACTAGTTGTAATAATTCTTTATTGTTATTCTTTAATGTTATTTAGCTTCACGAGTGATAATTTATAATTCTGGTTTTCGTTTTGACTTGGGAAAGCTAGGTCAGGTAGAACTACTATTATACATTGTTTAGTGGTCTTGTATTTCTTCTTAAGAGTCTAGCTCTCATCATATCAGTACCATTGATACCTGCATTACTCTTACTCCTTTGAGGTTCGTTACCAGAAGGTTGGGCTGCCTCGGTATCAGCATTAGAAGCCCATGTGCTTCTAGTCCTCAAGGGAGCCCTTGCAGGGGCATTCATTGACGACAGATCATTGGTAGAGGCAGGTTTATCATATATACTATGGAATAATTGACCAGTTGTGGGCCTCCCACCTGATTCGGGTCTCAGCACATTCTTTTCGTTAGAAGAACTGCGTATATGATCAAATTTAGATGTAAGTTGCTCAGCCATACCAGGACCCTTCTGTTGTTTTTTAAGTATCTTTTGTTGGTCTGGTAGGTCTTCCTTATGGCCTAACCACCCGGGAAATCCTTGGAAAGGTTCCTGATGTTTATAAAACTTCACCAGTGACTTATGTACCACTGTGGTGGTCGGCGTACTGCCATCAGTCTCCGGTTTTATTGAAAGTTGTGATAGGGAATTAGAAAGAGACTTCGTTGAAGTCCTAAACTTACTCCATATATTAGATGATCCTTGCTCTGACATCCTTAACCACGTTTAAAGTAAATTATTTACCAAAAAAGCCCCCCCTTATGTATTATAGTCTTTAACTAGCAATAAAACGACAAAATACTCTTTAGCAGCAATTATGTGAGTGTTATTGTAGATTGAAATTATGTTTTTGAGGTTAATAGCTTATAAATAAGGTTATTGTTGAGCTTAACAAGGTCTCTTTTACATCGTTCAAGTGTGTTCATTAACAAAAATTTATGTTTTGGCAGTGGAACGGCAGTCTAAGCTTCACCAAGTCACATGGTTAAATCAAGATGAACACTAAATTCTAATCAAAGCAACTAATAATACTGAAAATTTACTACTACAAATTGTGTTAATGAGAAACATAAACTGTAGCTCTCATATTAGTTTTAGATTACAGGTATCTATCAATAAATAACAAAAAAAAAATGGAATTAGACATGTCATTCTATATATTTGGTTATTTGTTTAACATTAGAATCTATATACACAACATTAATAGGGCTTTTAAGCGATGGTCTTTTCCTTCAAGTAGATACCAAACTTGTCCTTTAGCTCCTTCATGATTGGGTCATTGATCTCTGGGGAGTATGGAGCCACTAGACCTGGGCCCTTGATGGTGCCGTTTAGGACAAATTGGGTAGCAATAGCCACTGGGTAACCGACAGTGGCGGCCATTGAGCTGTAGCCACCGACTTTACCGTAGTCCACCAGGGTAGCTGTTCTTACTTCGGTGGTACCGTCAGCCCATTCGATACCGAACTTGTGCTGTAGAGCGACCATATCACGCTCACCTTCTTCGTATTGCATCAACTCTTCTAGTCTGGCACATAGGGTGTCCAAGGCGTTACCTCTTGGAGTGGTCTTTACGTCTGTGAACAGACCTAACCAAGCGATACCAGAGATAATTCTTTCTCTGTCCTCGTCAGACTTCCATTGAGTTCTGGAGTCAATTGCCGATACTAGGTCGTCCCTGGATGAGGATTTAGCACCCAAATATTGTTTTAGAGCTTCATTCCAAGCAATTGGCTTTTCGAATATACTGCTGGCGTCATCCTTAAGCATACCCATGTCGACCAATACTTTAACGAATTCTGGGAAACCTTGGTATCTCAAAGTACCTCTAATAACAGTGTCAGCTTCTGGAATATGGTACAGTTCTTTGAACAAAGTAGAGTCTCTGTTAGGGTAGCACACGAAGGCGTAACCTGGGTAGATGAAGTAAGGTTTGGCGGAGGCCATCAAGTCTTCAGAGTCGATAGTTTCAATCTTACCGTCCTTCCAGTACTTAGCAGAGTTTCTTAGAGCCAGAAGCACACCACGAGAGGACCAGGAGAACTTGTAACCCAAAGGATTATCAGAGTCTTCCGGGGCTGGTAGACCACCACAGTAGGACAAGAAACTCTTGATCTTACCACCAGCTCTGTGTACTTCATCAATGGTCTTTACAGCGTACAGATGGTCAATACCTGGATCTAGACCAATCTCATTCATCACAGTGATACCGGCTTCCTTGATAGCTGGCTCTAGTTCCCTTAGAGCTGGAGATATGTAGGATGAAGTTACAACATGTTTCTTCTGTCTAATGGCACTTTTCACCACAGCAGGATGGTAAATATAAGGAATCAAAGAAATGACAAGGTCGTGGTCCCCAACAGCAGCATCCAAAGCAGCATCATCAGTGACATCTAGCGAGATGGCAGCTGATTTACTGGCAGAGGCAAGTGCTTCCGCATTCTTCAACGTACGACAAGCCACCGTAACTTCATATCCAGAAGTAGCAGCCAAAGTATCAATAACTGGCTGAGCAACAAACCCAGAACCTAATAGTAGTACACGTTTACTCATTTTTTATTTATTTCTTATCCTTTTTTGACGAATATATATTCTATCGATTATTTGTATAGTATTAGAACAGTTCTATAAGAAACAAAAAAACACAAACCTTTTCAAGAGTTAAGGAGCTTACTTTTTATATAACAAATAATGATAGTTACAATTATATTTTTGCATTGCTATTTTAGTCATCTCATTAGCCCTATGACCCATATATCAATTACGTATTATCTATTTGCACTTGGTGTGTTCTTGACAAATTTGATTATCAGGAAGAGTACAGAACCACTATTACACTAAGGATCAACGTAGATAAAACATTCCATTGCGTTAATAACCCTTTTTAATTGAGCATCTCTACTGATGGGTTAGCTCTTGTCTACTATGAAGAAGAGAAGGGCCTCTTCGAGGATGAGCTTAGAGTTGAAATTCCGACGGCATTTGTCCTCTTTTTCTTTCTTTTTTTTTTCTTTCTTTCTTTCTGGAAGCCCTTTTAATTCCCGACGGAAAAATTTTATTTTCCCAGCGGAATAAATATTTCACGTCGAGCATGATGTATATACACGTGGAAAGTGTTATGAAATGACAGATCACATGACGATAATAACGCACGATGAAAATCATGTGATATAATCATATAAACCACGTGACTTTAGTCACGTGGTTTATATGAAAGTGTTTAGAATTTACTGCCTGTTGTCGACAGCTCATATCTAACAAAAAAACCAGAGATGATAATGCATCGGTGCTTGAATGTAATACCTTTCTCTTTTACTTGTATTAGTATAAATGTTAAATAGACCTAAACGTATATCGTGACATAGTTGAAAAATTTTTTTTATGGTCTCTCTCTCTCTCTCTCTCTTTCAGTCTGTCGGTCTGTCATATAGAGAGTATAAATAGCGATGAACTTATATCATAAGCAGATAATATTTCATTTCCGTCTTTATGTTTCATTGAATGTTTTTATTCTTTTTACAGTTAAAAAGAAATACATATGGGACTTTTATCTCCATGGCTATGCCGGAAAACTATTTCCAAACAGGTAGTCTTGGTAAACGAATCCCGCAAACTAATAAAAGGTTATTTATCTTTTTGACTATGGTTCTCTGGTTACTAAAATTTTGGAAATCTTTTTCTAAAGACGGACAAGATTTTTATAACTGGGGAACACAGAGTGGTAGGGATCCCATTCCCACTTCCTTCCATTTTGAAGCCATAGAACATTTATTTTCTCTTATAAAGTAGAAAAACTAATTGTAAAAAATAACAAGTTTTCTTAACTTAATAAATTAATCTTTTTTTATTTGTGGCTTAATTATATATACAAACTAATAAAAAAAAATCTTTTATGTCTTCTTTTTATAGTCATTACGATGAAAAAAGGAGTTTTGGAGGGATAATCCCAACAGACGTGAGAGGTGGATATGAAATAACAAACAATGATAATGGAAAGGATGGGAGACTATTTTTATTTATTTCCTTTCTATAATCTTGATAAAAAATTCTCTTCAAAGAGAGTTGTTCAAAAAAAATTAAAATATAAAAGGAAAAAAAAAATAAAAGCTCTATCGAATTAGGATTTCTTATTAGTTATTTGTTTTTAATTAATTTGCTGGGTATGCTGATATATTATGTTTTTGTTTTTAATTTATATTCCCCGGTTCTCTTTCTTTTCCCATGCTATTAGATAAATAAAAAATTTTAATTTAATTTTCTTATTCTTTCTTTATGATTTAAATGCTCTGTGTTTTTATTATTATAGTTTATTTTTGGTTTTTATGATTTTTTTCGCTTTATTTTAAAAGGTTCTTCAAATGTTTATGTCATATAAGTATCGTAGTTCATTGTTATATTTATTTTAATGCGTTCTAATCCTTCTTTTTAACGGAGTGCTTTCTATACACTTTTTGAACGTTGGTGAATCCTGGCGGAGAAGTAGATGATGTGGATGCGTTGCTAGAGGAAGACGATGACGGCGTCTTCTTTATGGTCTTCCTCTCCATGTATATTTCGATACCATCCACGACTATCTTCTTGGTTTCAATGGCTTCTGTTTGACTTTTTTGCAATTCAAAATCAACTACAGAGAAATTCTCAGCCATAGTGATCTTCTTAACTGGACCATATGTACTCTCTAAAGTGTTCCTCAATCTGTCTTCCTTTAGACCTGCAGTACCTCTAATGTAAATAGGGAAGAATCCATTCTCATTAACGGTGCAGAATACAGGTTTCTTCTTAGATTTTGAGCTCGAGTTCTCTTTTCTAGTAGCCATATCAAGTTTACGATCATTTTTCTTCGAGCCGTTAACTTCAGGTGAGCTCTCTGTACTAACCTCTACTTTAACGGTTTGAATTGGCTCATTCTTGACAAAACCAGCCTTGGTATTGACCGCTGTGTCTTGTGATAACTTACTGGCCCATGTCATTTTCGATTGAGCTTGTGACGAGAGTGTAGAAGCCGATGGAGAAGAATTGGTTGATTTTTTGTTGGTACCATTTTCCTTAGAGTCCTCTTTCTCAGCACCATTTTCCTGAGGTTTTTTTTCTTCTACTTTCTTCAATTCTTCTTTGTCTTCTTGTTTCTTCTCATCTTGTTTCTTCTCATCTTGTTTCTTCTCATCCTGCTTCTTCTCATCTTGTTTCTTCTCATCTTGTCTCTTCTCATCTAGATACTTTTCCTCAATTTTCTTCTCCTTTACTGGTTCTGTTTTCAAGACCTCTGCCTTCTTTGGTACCTCTTTTTCTTCCATATTTGTAACAGGGACAGATTCTTTCTTAGCAATGATTTTCTGATCCTCCTTGGTAGCTTCGGCTAGCTTTGTTTCCTCCACTTCCGGTTTTGATAATGGTGATTCGTGCAACGATTCAGTTTTCTTCACACTATGTCCGATATTGCCTTTGGCTTCCTCACGGTTAGATGCTTTTGGAGTAGGAATTGGAATTGGGCTATCACTGATGAAACGGATAATATCATTGGTAATATCATAAGAGTCACTACTAGCATGGGTTGGATTAAGAATAAAAGTTTGGCAGAAACGGTACGTAGGGGTACCTGTCCAGAACATCTCTCCGGTGACAATAATTAAGATACCCTTGTGGTTCAAACCAGTGGTTTGAAAGTCACAAGTCTCAAGTCTAACCTTCAAATCGTTAACCTTCTGCTCATTTCTCACAAAGAACTTACTAATATTATCCTTTCCGGTCAATTTCACAGTTGGAAGAACATCGGAGTCCTCGTCAATCTTTGCCTGGTAACTGATATGTGTCAATTCCGCAGTGTTAGAATACAAGTTTGACATCTTCGAAGGATTTTTGTTCATCCTCTCATAATATGTGCGTAGAAATGCATAACTGATCTCTTGAATAGTAGGGGTGCCCATGGTATAAATTTCGCAAAGTTCTTCTTTTTCTTCTTCTTCTTCTTCTTAATGTTGAATTTCACTTTCAATGTTATACAAGTTTGTAGCTTACAACGTGCCTTCTATATGTCAATGTCACTAAAAAAAAAGGCTAACCAAAAAAAACAAGTATCCCAGTTACTAAAAACTATCTTTCCGGATAAAATAATCAAACTGGCTGCAATTCAGGTATTCTTTTCACCTGTTTTTCTGTTATGTTCTTTTTCTATTACCAAAAAGAACTACTTTATAAAACTAAAAAAAAACTCTATAACAATGCTATCTTAGAGTATACTAATCTCTTATTGTTGTCTTCAAAGTACTTCCTACTTGATACCTACCAAATGAATTTATAAAACTAAAATATTTCAATAGGCCATTGCAGAAATTTGGCCAAATTCTTCCCGCCGTCGAGATATTTTTTTTCTCTTCCTCTCTGAGACTCGTATCACACGATGTTCACACGTGACGAATATACCGGGGTTGGAGGAACATTTCATATTGGATGTTTTTACTTGTGTATATACAATTAAAGAGAGTGCGTTGTTTAGTAAAATTTTATTTTTAAAAAATGAAAACATGAAGAAAATATTACAGTTATATTGCTAATTATTCACCGTCAATTCCGTAGATGACGTTTCTGTAGGTCAGTAGGTCTGCACCGTTTGGCAGTTTGTGTAGTGACATCTTAGAAAGCTGGCAGAAGGAGAGCAACATCAATAGACTTTGGCCACCGGTGGTGGTGAATATGGAGAATCTGGGGATTCCCAACTCATCTGCCAGGGAGGTCAATGTGTACTGCTGTTGTTGGTTTTGATGTTTAAAGTCTTGGATGGCCTTGTATACCAAGTTCAGATCGTAAAAGTTTGGGAGGTACTTGTGCACCCACCATTCGAAATCGTCCTTGTTATTTGGCATGGAGTCGTTCATTAGTATGCTTATTAGGAAGCCCAGGTCGTATGCCGCGTGGTATGTAACCCAGGTGACCTCTGGATCAAGCACCAATCCTGAGTCCATCAATAGTTGTGCGAATTCTTTTTTGTCAATACCAACGGTTTGGTGTTGTTCAAAATTAATGCCCGACTTTGTAAGTAGTTCTAGAGATTCTCTAGATACCATCTCTTTCTCTGGATCAAACTCAAAGTTGAATTGCCATGTGGATGGCCCGTTTTCGGGTTTGTTACCGTTGTCGTCGCTTAAGGAAAGACCAACTTGAATAGGGTTCAAGAAATCAACATTTGCTCTCATAGTTTGGTAGTGGTAGTCTGCCTTAGATCTGAAGTTACCAATCGGACGGGCCGTCGTGCCAACAAATTCTGTGCTTATGGATACATGGTTGTACTGCTGAATAAGACGTCTTATAGATGCAAACTCACGATGCAAATTACCCTTCCACACGTCTCTTATAAATAGATGATTTGGAGGAGGTAATAGCATTGGTGGCAGAGCAGCTGCTGCAGAAGGTGTTGCCATCTGTTTTGGTATTTGTCCGCCAAGAGAGGCTACATTCTGTGGTTGCTGCTGTACACCGACCTGCGCCTGTTGTGCCTGTTGCTGTTGTTGCCCTGGAACTTGGCCTTGCGCCTGTGGAGGCTGCATCTGTTGTTGTTGTGGCTGTTGTTGTGGCTGTTGTTGTCGTTGCTGTGGCTGGTATAAGTTAAGTCCCGGTGGAATAGACGTATTCACTGGTGTACCAATATTGAAATTTTGGTTCTGGTGCTGCATTTGCATCTGCGGTTGCATGGGCAACGGCATCTGCCCCTGTATAGTCCTCTTATTATCCTGCTCCTGAACATTCAGATAAGGATTACCAATATCCTGAACACCCATCTGCATATTTGGAAAATTTGGCTGATTAACATTCATCCGCGCCCTATTCAACCGAGGTGAGTACTGCATCATGTTCATATTTACATCTCTGTGCATCATTTGCTCATGACCAGGCATCATCTGTTGCTGAACATTCATCGACTGCATCATAATTATTCTTCAAGCGTACCTTATTTTTCCCCCTTGTATATGCCTCTAATATCGTGTCCAGTGGAATAGAACCCAGAAAAAAAGAGAGGACCTAAATGAATACACTAATACAGTACTGATATACTACTTTGAAATGTGTAACTATGGTTTATAGGGCCCTCTTTAGGATAAGTTTAAAACTCATTTCTTGGTCTCCTTCAAAAGCCAGCGGCCAGGAAATTTTTCACCTGCCCGCCAAAAACTTGGAAAGATCATCAAAGTCACGTGAAAGACTAATAGGTATATTATCACAGTATTATATTATCATAGTATTATATTAACATTATAATATTACCCAATATAACATAGAAATGTAATAATAGCCTCTAACGATGTAATAACATATCTATAATATTATAGTGTACAAAGAATAAATTCAAATAAAGATTGAAATAAAAAAAAAAATTACTAAAATAATCAATATAATAAATGGCATGTAGTTTAAAATAACTAATGATTGATGCTTTCCTTTTTGTCCCAAAATAAAAAATATAATAAATATATGTAATAAGAAGTGAAAGAAGAAAAAAAACAAAACAAAAAAAATATTTTATCTATCAAAAGAGAGATGATATCAAAATATCACAAATATCTGACATTTTCTCTTTTTAAAAATGATAAAATAAATTAAAATCAGAGGAGGTGTAGACAAAAGAAATTGTAAAAAAAAAGAAGCTATGACGAGAGCAGAATATGCAATTATTTGGTTTTTATTTTTATCTCTTTTTTTATTTCTATTTTTCTTTGAGATTTTTAAGAAGTCTTGGTCAACTTGACTTTTTGAGCATCTTTGCTCTCATCGTCTAGCTTTCTTTTCTTCTCATTCTCATTTTCTTCTTTCTCAGGCGGTACCACAAACCAAGGAATTTTACCTCTGTTGAAATCGTTTAGGATTTGTTTCGAGACACCAGACTCATCAGGTTCACCACCCTTTAGTAATCTACCTTGCTTTCTAGCCAGCATTTCTATGAATTCAGTGGCATCCTTCCATCCTGATATCTCATAGGTTCTCTCCAAATGCTTTTCCTGACAACGCTTTAGAACACCAGGGATGTATTGTTCAGGGTTTGTGACATGCTCCACTCTAACAACACCTCTGAACAAGATATCTTCTTCAGAGTCCTTGGTAGAAGGTGGCACAATACCGGGACAATCAATCAAGAAAATCCTCTTCATCAAGGTAATATATTGCCAAACCTTGGTCTCACCAGGAATTGGAGCCACTTGACAGACCTTTTTCTTCCTTAGGGTATTAATAATAGATGATTTACCAGTGTTTGGGTAACCTATGAAACCAACTGAAATCTGCTTTCTTTCGGTGTGTAACTGAGAGAATTGACGCAATAACTGAATCAATGAACCCTTACCAAAAGAATTGGTAATAGATGCATGGAATGCTAATGTTGGACGTTCTTTAGATAAATGTTTTACCCAGGCAGCCTAAACATATATGTTGTTGACGTAATCTTTTTCTTATTAACTCAACAGGAAATGCTAAAAATTAATCAGTAGAGCCGTTGATTAAAATGAAAGATATAAATCATGATTATTTGTTAGTAAAAAAATCCCATAGAAATGTAATTCGGATTATTGGTTTTTCATTATTCTTTCATCGTTTTCGCTAGTTTAATTGTGTGTTGAGTTGTAATCTTGATAACAAAAAAGAATATATAAAAAAATTGTGAGTTCTCCAACTACGAACAAATGGTCAATCATTTTCAATAGAAAATAGTCATTTCTTCAACTCATAGAGTCCTCGCTATTCAAAAAAGTCGAAGGTACACCATCAGAACGATGGCCATGCTTCTAAGTTATCCCATAAGCGATTTCAGAACGAAACCAAGGGATAGGAATAGTATTAATTTTCCAAAACTGTAACAGGCACTATTGTATGGTATATTAAACATCATCAAATAAGATTCGATTCAATTAAGCAATAACACCCTGACAAAGAGTTTTGGGATCCAAGATCACAAATATCACATCACTTCAATTGTTAGCAAAAAAGTAGAAATAAAAGAATCAAAAAAAAAATAAATTAATCCGTTAGTAAAGATAAAAAAAAATTCATGTTTTAACATACTGCAACCCAAGTTGGAACTAAATCACACTTGTTTAGAACATATATCAAATGTTTATGTGGGGTTTCTTTCTTCATATATTCTTCGACAGACTTACAACGTGTACCCATGGGATCTCTGGCATCAAGAACATGAATAACAACATCAGAGGAATCAATAACTTTGTAAAGTTCGTTCCAAATACGTTTAGATTGACCTTTACTGAAAATATGTTCCTTAGCGGTTTGTGTCCAACCATCTTCTTCATCCTGCTGAGTACCCATTAGACCCAATGTAGTCTTCAATTCCTGCTTCTCCTCATAAGTCTTATTGTCATCGCTAGTAGCCATGGCCAATTCTTCTAAACTCGAAGCAGCAACACGAGGCTTCTTCCTTTGAGCCTTTGGACCAAATGTCTTGTCAAAAGATTCAGTTTCCAATATACGGGCCTTTGGAGATTCTGTAGTATCCTTTTCATCAAGAAGAGACATAGGCAATTTGTTTCTTCTTAATAGCACCTGGTAAGTGTCCTTTTGGGTCTCACCAAGAGCATCTCTGAAATGCTGCAAGGCATCTTGAGAGATCACACGAGTGTTACCGAACCACCTTCTATCAGGTGCCACACGAGCATCTGGAATGGTAGAGTCCTGGTAATCAGCAGCACGAATCACATCACCATGCTTATTCCTTTGTGCTTTACCACCCGTGTACATGTTAAGAAACTTAACACGCTTAGAATCTCTGTAGAAATTCTCACCTTTAACTCTGATGTTACCATCCTTAGTGTTACCTTCACGAGCTCTTCTGCTCTTCTCTTTCTTACCAGTACCCATTTATCTATTGTTATTTATTCTTGATGCTGTAATGTGCTTCACTATTAATTCAATTTCAAAACTTTTTAAAAAGATAGCATTAGCCCATTAAAACAAATAGTGAAAATTCAAGAGAAAATGGCAACTATAAGTAATAGAAATAAAATTTTCTTTTGCGATGAGCATCGCAGAAAATAAAATTTTCCAAAAGGCCCATTAAAAAAAATTTTTTTTTATTGTAATATCCACAGAAAAACACTGCAGCAAAGCTGTGTAAAATATCAGACGCTAAGTGAAGAAAAAAAGAAATCTCAAATATCGTAGTTCATGACAAATCACGATTTAGGTTTCTTTATGAAATAAATATGATTTCGTAGTATGAGGTTGATCCAGTTCTTTTAACCAAGTATGTTACTGTATGCTTGTTCACAACAGTGATGTTAGAACATCTTTTACATCAGCCTTCTTACTCTTGATTGATTCAGGTGCGTCAGCTCTGTTTGTAGAGACTTTGTGTTGTTTGAACTGTCTTCTCTGTTCTTCTTCCTCTCCTTCAGTGGTCCGGTTTCTCTTCATGTTTTGTATCATCTTACTTTGTTCAACATTTCTGATGTATTCAGCATTCAATTTGTTAGATTGTGAGATTTCTAGCTCCAATTTGGCCTGTCTGATATCGTTCTCTCTGGCAATTTGTTCAGTCAAGTCAGCCCATTTAAAGCCAGGTAAATATTTCACGTTCAATATATCGTCATGGTAGAAGGACCCTTTCTTACCACCGATGATGTTTCCGTTTAGGGTTTCCGCACAAAGTTTGGCATCTCTCTTCCTGATAAATTCGGCCCAGCCTTCTTCGTACATTACCTTCTTGTTACCACCACCTTTAGTTCTCTGTTTGTACTTGATGTCATTTTCACGTTTCAAGAATAACCTATCGATCTCACCAAACTTGCTCAGGATCTGTCTCATCTTAGCGGGTTTCATGTATGGTGGAATACGGGACAAATAGATTACACCAGTCTTGTGTTTACTCTTCTTATCAGCTTTTACCTGGATAATCTTGGCAATCTTAGACTGCAGTTTCTCGGCTCTCTCTTGCGTGCTTAAGGAACGGTTACCATCTTCTTCTTCCGGCTTTCCACCCGACACTACTTCTGTAGACACCGTCTCAGACTTGTCCTCATCGGCTTGCTCCTCCTCTTCTACCTCACTATCACTGTGCTCCTCTTTATCAAACACATCCCTAACACTCTTCTTCTTCTGCTGAAGCAGGAAGTTACCGCCTTCGTTGTCACTAAAGTCATCATCAGATGAAAAATCATTCACGTTGTTCTTACCACTCATTATATTAAACAGTATCTACCCAAGACTTCAATTTATTTTCCTAGCAAGATTCTTCAACAGAGAGTTCGGCAACTAAAACAAATCCTTCAACTATCTGCAAATAGGCAGTATGAATGGGCTGATCACTATGCTCCTCTTTATTACCATTTTGGCGCCGACGAAGCTCATCGCATCACCTTCCTGGGGAAAATTTTTATACGTCGTTAATAATGATGTATACATTTAGGGCAGAGTATATATTTGAAATATTATTAATTCAGTTAACAACTAGTAATAGTTGTTGTTAAGCTGCCTTAACATTTAACGAAGATAGTAATAGTTAAAACGAAGAATATTAGCTGTGTTTCTTTAGCTTTACAGCGCTGCAGCAGCACTGACTAAATATTATTTTATATAACATATCATCTCTAGCAATAAGAAGTTATTTTAAGCGGATAGCCTCTGTAGATCATTAGTTAGATCGTTTAAACTAACTGTTGGGCCACCACATGCAATTATAACAACTATGTCATCCTTAGATAGTGTGCAATTGAGAGCTTGTTCAATTAGTTGTGGATTATAGCCTAAATGCAATGAGGCGGCGCAAGCTGGTTCCAAAAGCTTACCATATTCATCATTATACTTTAAACAAGTGTTTATCACGTCCTTATCTTCTAGTACCACAGATTTGGAGTCATATTTCATTGCAAATTCAAGTGTTTTAGGACTGATTTGTGAAGCACCAAGAGATGTTGCAATCGAGGTAATCGCATCCAGGTTTACTAGTTTATTTGCCATCAATGCTTGGTGAAACGATTCACATCCCCATGTCTCGACTCCAATGACAGGGATTTTGCTAGCCAAGTCATGTCTTTCAAGTCCTGTTAGAATACCATTGAACAGGCCACCACCACCAACACTACATACTATAGCTTTCACCCTATCAAGTGACACACTGTCCAAATCCGAAATCATCTCATCTACCATAGTGGAATGGCCCTCCCAGATCAGCGGATGTTCAAATGGATGAACGTAGATGGCCTCAATCGGGCTCTCTGGATGGCTAAAATCCTTCAGTATATTATCTTTCAAGAACGCATCAGCTTCACTCCATTGATTGCCATGTACAATAACATTAGCACCTCTAGATCGAATTTTATCGATCATGATCTGTTTAGTTGTTGTTGGAACAGTTACCATGCAGGGAAGGTTCAAATTCCTCGATGCTGTAGATGCTGCAACTCCTGCATTACCACCCGAACTACTGACTACCATGATCTTCTTACCAGGGTTACTAGATGAGATCCTCTTCGATTCCATGGCTATCAGATGACCAATACCACGGCTCTTGAAGCTACCACCAGGCTGTAGAACCTCATGCTTTACAATGATTTGTGGCACTTTATTGACAAATTCTCTAATCAATGGGGTACGTGTATAATACGACATTTCATTCACACGAGATTAGGACTAATAAAAGGAGTTCAATAACTACTGTCCTGTATTTCAGTTTCAATTGATATTTATCTTTAATAAATATACTATATTATGCTAGGTTTTTTCCCAATTTACCACACGGTCGGTGTTATGCTTAAACTCCTTTCAAGTCATTCTAATATATAAAGTGCTAGAAGCAATCAAAATGCTTTGTAATTATCAATGAATATGCAAATATGTATTAAGAAATTATAAAAAATCATTATCTAATCGGTAGAATATTTCAAATAAGTGGGAATATAATAATGTGAAGTTCTGAGGAGCAAAAAATTCCAATTACCAGCATTGGAACTCTTCGTAATATGCTATGCTTTTGTGCTTGGCAGTTTTAATGTTGTTAGTGCAGATACTTCTCGTACTGTCAACTAACACAGGTGGACCACAACTTACGACTGCCAATGATCTCGATTCATCCTTACAGTGTTCATTTATAAGGCTTGCAATGTCGGGCCGTCCGTAGTGGATTGGTATGAATGATAGTAATTCGACAAAGGCTGCAGATGATTCCTGTAAAAGTGGTGTGGAAGAGTCTGGTACATCAAATTTCTGCATTCTGTGAGTATTGAACTTTGTGGTTAAGTAGAGGCTCACTATTACAGGCGAGTTCTTCAATTTCAACAAATCCTTTGCGTAAGCCTTTAGGATATTAGTATCTCTAGCCACAATAACCAGTTCTACGTATTTATTCTCGGATAGTTTTGTCATTGGCAGGCACTCAATGGCATGTGCTAGTGGTCCTGGTATCCCACTTCCGCCGGAAAATAGGAGGACATCGTCATAATGCTTTAAAGGAATATTGGAGCCATATGGTCCTTCAATACTGACCCGCATAAGCATCTCTCCGTTTATGCCATTCTTAAGTACATAATTAATCAAGGAACCTGTCAGCCCTGACTTAGGTCTTATGACCAATCTTAAAAAAGATCCGTCATCTTCTATTGTGAAAGGATGACTCTGCCAAAAATGTAGAGGGGTCATAAAATATACGAATCCATATTGCCCCGGCTTAGCGACCCAGTTTTTGCGTGCCTTGCCTTTTGGTACAATCAATTTCAAATACTCTGGGTTCCCTAGTTCATCAAAGTATATCTTAACCTTAGATTCGGGGAATCCAAATCTCAATATCTTGTACACCCTAGTACATTTCTCCACAATCCAGAAGAAGATAGCGAAACATAGCCATTGTCCCCATCCGATTTTCTCTACATGCTTCCAACAGCATACAAACAGTAGGAAGGCTAGGAAGATATGCAAATACAGGAACGTCTCGTAGAAATAAACCCTCATGTATCCGAGAGAGAATATGCACAAAATTAAAGTGACGACCAATGCTATGAAACCGAACTGCCAGTAAGCTTGCTTTCTAGAACTTTCAAAAGTATGGTAACATAAAGAATATGCAGTGTAAAATAGAGAATGGAGAATGGCATCTATCGTCATGAACCTGCCAATCCATTTGTGAAATGCTATAAATGAGCTGTAATGCATACCAGTCAAATATTCCAGGACATTATTTCTGGTAGAAAATATAATAATTATGGGGAACTGAGCAAATGCAAGTATACCAGTTCTATCAGCGAGGTATCTAACTAGTTGTAAGTTCTTAGATTTGAACAATACGTTATTCGGGTCTATAACATAGTCGGTAGCTATAAGAATCATGTGCAGTAGAAAGTATCCCAATAAAATTAAACTCTCAAGTCTTGTCGGTAGGAGCACATTCACCGGCAGTAAACCGTGGAAAATTTTAAAGTTCACATATTGGGCGTGTGATTTCCCAAAGAGTGCCGGTACGCAGAATTGTGCTCTTATTTTGTTCATGAGTCTAGAAGATCTTTTCCTCAGGCCAATGTGATCTAGGAAATGGAACACACCCAGCACACCCACCACAAACAAAAAATATACATTCATCAGTGCACCGTACACGTTGGACCTATCGAGATTGAAACTATGAGCATGGTAAGCATACAAGGTCGTCTCCCGAATCCTCTTCTCCACTCTAATAGGATAGTTTATTGGCTCAGCAACAGAACCGTTATACCGCCGTATGTAGTCTGACGCATTCTGGAGCACAGAATAGTACTCCGTCAGGTTCATAAACCCCAAATGGTGTGTATGACCCATATCCTCAGCCACAGAACACAGCTTGTTGGCAGCAATAAAACTGTAATCAAAGGACTTCTCACCAAGCTCTTTATCATCAACTAACATATCATGTATACACGTGATCCAAGAACCCATAGCCGGCTTATAGTTACATATAGGCTCGTAGAAAGACGTGCTGTGCGCCTCATACAGCCACGGCAGCCGCGTCGTATATGTAGCACACGCCATCACCGCATTGTTCTCCCACAGATCCTTCTTCTGGAACCCATGGTACCGTACACTCCGCGCTCCGTCAAGAATGTTCCCATAACAAACCGATATCAATATCAAAAATATAAACATATTTCTCAAATGTTATCACTATAGTTCATTCCAAAAATTGATATGCAGTTTTTTTTTAGCCTTCTACTATCAGATCTGCTGGTTTGTAAATCCCAATCCTAAAATTAAAGCCTTTATTTATATATGATTCAACCTAAATACACATAGTCAAATCTATAAAATGCACCCATTTTTTTTTCTTCACTTTTAAACAGTGCTTGTTTATTCGCTCAATAACAGAAAAAAAAGAAAGAAAAAAGCCTTCCTACTGCACTTTCTAAGGATTCTATAAAAAAAAACAATAGAGTTTTTCCGGTTTCTCTATTACGCTTCTCCGCGTTATTCTATGCATAGGGTCCCTGTCCCGCGACGTTTTCACTGCACGAAACGGGAAAAAAATACATAACCGGAAAAATCTCTTCTCTATTGCTATCGGTGTTATATCGAAGAATGTTGAAAGTCCGATACAGAAAATATGTTACCCGGGGCACGTGGAAAACCGTACAATGTGCTGAGGTCTTTAATCCTTGTGGCCGTGCCCTACCGAGCATACAGACACTACACACTGAGGTCCGTCATCAACTCTTAATTGAATAGCAATTCAAAAAGAAGAAGAACGTTTTGTACATGACGATATCGGTAATATACTCGTTTGTTGCCAAATAATTTCATATTCCCTTTCGTATGGATGTTTTGGAGGAACGAGTGGCTATACTGGAGCAGAAATTGGCCATTGATGCCAATAGTAATGACAACGTCACTTTAATCTTAAACCAAATATCCGCGAAACTAAGACAGTGGATTGGTGTAACTACCCAGGAATCTCAACTGCTGTTGGATTTACTAACTTGCGAAACGGATCCTCATTCATCTTCCGATGAAATAGCGAGTCCCAGCAATGTTATAGTTATTATCGATCGATTGGACTACATGGCCGAGTCTCTAATCAAACTGGAGGCACTGTATCGTGACTCTCTAAAGTTTGATACTACTAACGTACATAAATTAACTATTGATCTATCGTTACCAGAGTTATTCGGAACTTGTGATGCCCTCATTTTGCGTACTATGAGGCTGGCGAAGCGATTACATCTGAGAGCAGAACGATACAGATGTTTTCTAGACAATATGGAACCATACCTAGATCAAAAATAATTGTAACTAAATAAAAGTTTACTATTATTATAAGAGAGTTCTTTTACTAATTAATTTTAGGATAAATATACTATAAAAAATCAACATATATAATAATTAAAGTGAAAACAGTTGATCAAAACATGTATTATAATAAATTCTCCAATTTTCCTTTATTTTTTCTTCATTTTTTAGGATCATCTAATCTGCTTATAAATGATTTCTTTGCTAGTTCGATTAGGACATTCAGTTCACCGCTATGTTCACACATGTTATAGAATATGCTTTTCTTATTCAACAGCAAAGTGTATGGATGGTCATACTCTTTTACCTCACCTGCATCCATAACCAAAATCTTATCGTAATCAATAATCGAACGAAGCCTATGTGCAATGGTCAATACGGTGCTATTGGCAAATTCAGTTCTAATCGTTTCCTGGATTTTGGCATCTGATTCATAATCTATTGAAGCTGTAGCTTCATCCAGTAGAATAACTTTTGGCATACGTAGCAGCGATCTTGCCAAGCACATCAACTGTCTTTGACCTTGCGAAAAATTACTACCACCTTGTGTAATTTCATTTTCAAGATTTAAGAACTTGTTAATATTTTTAGCGGTATTGCTTTGTAGATCAATAGTACTACTTTCTAGTTCTTCCGAGCTGATCAAGTTAACTCTTTTCAGAGCAGTAAAAATTTGCTCATCATCGAACTCATTATATGGGTCCAAATTGCTACGAATACTGCCTGCAAATAGAGTCGGATCTTGGGGTATAATAGTTATCGAACGACGTAATCTCGTTAGGTCAATATTCGCTATATCGATATCGTCCAGTTTAATAAACCCAGTATCTGCCTCTAAAAATCTGAACAAAGCAGTAATAATTGTTGATTTTCCAGCACCAGTACGCCCAACAATACCAACATTGTCTTTGGGATCAACTGTAAAACTAACATTTTTGATAACATGTGGTAAACCTGGCGCATATTTCAATGATAAATCCGTCACTTGAATTTTACCCTTTTCAGGCCAGTTAGGTGGAGGAGCAACAGCTTCATCGCCCGTGGCATGGATTTTTTCCTGTTCAACCTTCATGTATTCTTGGATTCTATCAACTGAGTTCATGTTCATATCTAAATCTGAATATTCACGAACTAACCAAGCAGCTGCTTCCGTAAACGAGATAGCGTACGTCAACGAAATACCAGCTAAACCAGCATCTATTGAATCGATATTCAACAAAATAAAACAACCGGAGGCAAATATTACTGTTGCACCAATTATGTGAACACGAAGAGTTAGCCAACGTGTAACCACCCACAGGTAATAGAAAGTCATATTATTATTATCCATTTTAACTAGATTCTCTTTGATAAACCTCAGTTCATCTCCAAAAGCACGAATGGTTGAAATACCAATTAACGTTTCAGAAAAGTGTTGAAAGATTGGAGATTTTGTGATGGATTCCAATCTCTTTAGCTCTCTTGAAGTATTCAAATAGAAGTAACCAACTGCACCATAAGCTACTATAATAATGAATGATACCACTGTAAATTGAGGAGTTATAAAACTGATCAACATCAGAGTCATAACCGTCTCAATACCAGCAAAAAAAACACCTTGAATCAATGGAGGTAATTGCTCATCCACAGCTTCCATATCTTTGGAAAATCTATTCATTATTCTTCCAGTTGGGGTGGCATCGAAGAAACGCACCTTTGCCTGTAAAATTCTATCCAACAGAGAGGTAAAGATCTTTTTGGATGCATTTAAACCAAATAAGGAATTTATCAAGGTCTTCAAACCACCAATAAAAGAATGAGAAACACCAATCAAACAATAGATGCCTAAGTAATAAACCATATTCTTTGGATTTTTTGGCTCTTCTTTACTATTTCTGGTTTTAAATGAGTTTTCTGATAGCATCCAGGACTTACGTGACATCGAAATATAGCTGGCCTCTGAACCATCATTAGGAAATGCTTCCATTGTCCAGCGACGAACCCACCAAGCTTGACTAATTTGTAAAGCTAAAATAATGGTAAAAACTGAGGCAAGTGAGATCAAAGTCCACCAGCCACCATACATTTGAATGTACCATTTATAAACAGAGAATGAAACAAATCCTTGAGATTTTTTCTCTTCTTCAACCAACTTACCTGAATTACCTGCCACTTGTGGTGGAGCTGGCGAAGCTGATATATCCTTCTTTTTAGATAATTTCTTAACCAGTTTATTATGGGTTTTTAATGAAACCATAGAGTTATCTCTAGATAATATTGTGCTTTTCATTGATTCATCATCCCCTAAGAGACCTTTAGCAAGCAAATCTTTAGGTGAACCCTGGTCTTTAACCTTACCATCATCAATCACAATAACATAGTCTGCATCCTTCATTGTGAGGGCTACATTATGAGTTACCAACACGCAGGTCCTATTTTCCATTAATGGACCTGTAATACATTTATCATAAATCCAAGCCGCTGTATGTGAGTCGACAGCGCTTAGACAGTCATCAAGTAAAATATAACCTGCGTTAGAGTATAAGGCCCTTGCAAGAGAAACCCTTTGTTTTTGCCCCCCGGAAAGAGTTATACCTTTTTCACCAATTTCTGTTGAGTCTCCAGCCTGCAGAATTTCAAAATCCTTTTGAAGTCCACATGCTTCAACCACTGCTTGATACCTTTCTTCGTCATATGGATTACTAAACAAAATATTATTTTTTACTGAGTCGTTTAATAACCAGGCTGCTTGTGAACAATAGGCCATGGAATTAGTAACCGTATTAATGTTTTTAATTTCCTCATATTTTGGTTTCAAACTTGGTACAACAATTTTACCGGATTGTAACTGCATTTCTCCTAAAAGTCCCATCAATATTGAAGTCTTACCACTACCAGTTGGTCCAATGATAACATTTAACATTCCTTTTTTAAATTCAATATTCAAATCACTTAAAACAAAGGTGTCTTTCTCATTATCCCATGTAATAGTTGCATTCTCAAATGATAAACGCGTACCATTTGGATCAACCGTAAGTTGCGAGTATTTTTCTGTTTCATCAGATTCCAAAAACTTTTGAATTCTATCAAGGGAGATTTTCGTTTGGATTAAATAACTACACATGTCAGAGACCATATCCAGTGGATCCCTTAACATGGTGAATAAAGACAGTGCTGTGAATGCTGAAGCAGTCGACAGATGTTCCTTCTGGACAAATATCATATATCCAAATGTGCAACCAGTAATAAGAGTTGGTGTGAAGAACCATGAAATAGTAACACCACTCCAAACAATACATTTCTGCCATAAATAATCAAGTTCAACTTTTCTAATTTTCATTATCCCATCTTTGAACTTATCCTCCCATGAGAAATATTTAATAATTCTGATTGCTTGAAAAGATTCATTGAGTCTCTCTATACGTTTATCGGTGAACTCTAAACTCTTTTGTTCGAAAGACCCTATATAATTGTAAAGTTGAAAGTTTAATGGGATTACAGCCAGCGTTAGGAATATACCTAGAAGGGATGCAGTACCAAGAACTTTATATAACAATAGCAAAGCAACAGTAAGCATTATGAATGTTTCCAAGAAGAAATGCAAGTAAGCACACAACTCTGATACTTTCAAGGCATCAACAGACATTAGGTTAATAATTTGACCTAAACTACCAGTATCTGCTTCTTCGTCTCCATCTGTGTGAGTTACATCATTGACTTCTTGTGGAGATACTTCATCGTGACTAATTAGATCCGGGCCATCTTCATCGGCTTGTGTCTTAGATTGTTTAGTGATTCTTCTCCTCAAGGCCTTGTTATATATTTCAGCAATGATAATAGATTTCATTCTAACACATACTTTTCTACCGAGCATCAATGAAGCATTTTCACATACACCTACAATAACGCTTGAGACAAACATGGTGATAACATAAAACCAGGCTAAATTCATACTTCCTTTCTCTCTATCATCGATGAAATCAAGAATCTCCTTTAGTAGTATTGAGGGCGCAAACTTCAGGCATCCTACAACAGCAGTGAATGAGAACTGTAATAAGAAAATCGGTAGGAAATAAGTCAATAAAAGGACAGCAAACCTGGCTGTCTTCATGGAGGGACGTTCCGTAAACTTCTTGTAATCCTTTACAACGTTGACAGCCAGGTCTTCAAAGCAATTTGACCAGATATTATCCAGTGTCAAGCCTCCTTGAATGTATGCTAAGCGAATATATCCTCCAACCCAATGGTAAGTTATTAATGATAGTAAAGACGTTCTTGGTTCTGGGGAGGGTTTCCTGTCCATATCTGGTTGAAAAATAACTGGTAACTCATCTCTGAATGGGGATGTAACTAAGAGGGCACAGAGTATTAGACTTATCCAGAATTGTAATTGGTAGTATTTAGCGGAACTGTGATTTAGAACATGATGAAGCAAAGTTGATCTAAAGGGAAGTATCTGTTGTGTGAAAATAGCCAAATAATTAGCACATGAGATGGGCCAGATGCTCCCAGCATACTTTATCACGTATCTGTTAGTTTGTTTTAAGTTCAGCACCCGTAACGAGACAAGACACAGAAGCACACCCCAAGTGACCACGAGTGGCTCAAAGTGGAAGTGGTGGAGATCACCCCCGAGAGACCCTCTCTTCAGTAGTAATGAGCAATGTAAGAGAAATTGGAAAGCCACCAGCACAAGTTCTGTCACTGTTCTGAATATTTCGAGTGTGTTACGTCTAATCAAATGATACTTACCCTTTGAATCATCCAATTTAATATTACGTATAGAGAAATGTTTATCATGGAGTGACGAATGGGTCTCGGCGACATCAGGGTCTGTCCCGTACCCATTACGCTCACCAATGAGTGGTGACTCTTCATCAGATGTGTTGCTGTTAAGCTCTTGGCTGAGACTAGGTTTCAGTTTTACATTTTTGACGTTGTATTTGTAATAACGTGAGCACATGTTATACCCAACTGCAGCCACCGTGAGGGCTGCAAGCGTGGTCGGTACATAGTTATTCAAGACGTCAATACGACCGAACTCCGTGATATCATCGAAGTTCCAAAACTTTCTAGTTTCATCCATTTGTTATGTGGTTTATAGCCTTTTTTAATTCTAAGTGCTTTTGTCTACAAGGAAATAAAAGCAAAGCTAATCGAGCCTTTTTTATATCAATTTTAAATTTCAAAAATTTTTTTTCATCGCGTTACCCTTTTAAGAGTCATTTTTTTGGGCCGATGACACATTTATAAGCTGTTAACAACACTATAGCGATGACACATTTAGGCCAAGATGAGAAAAGAGCAATCCAGGGATTTAGTTAATCTTTTTATATCTTATTGTACTTCCATTTGAGTTTAGAGAAAGCAAACTATCGGTTGGAGTAAGAAAGTTTATCAAAAAAATACAACCAAAGCATCAAGCCACGGCGTGTCAAAATGTCTTCCCCACAGGTAAGACATAAGGACTTTTCTATCTTTTCTCCTATTTCGGATATTGTAGTAGTCCATCCGTTATCCTGTCTTGTATCTTTTTATTTTTTTTATAAACTATGGGTATATCAAGGATAGGAGTGTCTCCTATTATCAGGGTACATGTACAATTGCGGGGGCGGGGTTCCATCTTAAGGGTCTTAATACAATTCTGTGTATACACTTCTGTGTATACTCTCATCTCTTCTGTGTATACTCTCATCTCTTCTGTGTGTCCATTTCACACAGCCCTTCCGAGAACGCGGAATGGCTGTTCAATTACAAAAAGAAAAGAAAAGAAATATAATGGATTAGAAGACACTACACACCCCTCTCCATTCAAAAACCTCGAGAACAAAAAGGCTAAGACAATTTAATGAAAAGGGAGGAGGGGTGTACTAAGTGAATTCTTCCGATAGACGTCCATGAATTAAATTAGAGAAGACCTTGCTAGAAGTACGCTTTTTTCCTATTGAAAAAAGCGTACGGAGAGTGGGGACCGCAAGTTAATACCTATATAATATCATACCATTACCATATACTACCCATTACCATTGCCATTACCATATTATACCATAACAATACAATATTAGATTTCGGGCAACGGATCGGAATAAGTAAATCTGTATCTAGTACATTTATCCTCTTAGAAAGCGGTGTACGGAAGACAAAGGGCGAAAATTGAAAAATTTAAAATGCCACTTTGCTGAAAAAAATTTTTCCATTTTGATTATAGTTTATAGTTCTTGATGTAAAAGCTCATAAAAAATGTCTGTGTCAACCCCGCATTTTAGTATTTCATTTCTTGATTCAATACCTACTTCTAGTAAAAAAAATTATACAACTTTCTTCAGAAGATCAAGAAACCAACTAATAATAAGAATAATAAAAAAAAAAATAATATAAATAGACTACTTTCTAAAAGGAAATAAGAAAACTTTTTCTACCTTCTAAGGAGAGAAGAAAGAACACAACTAGATTTTTTGAACGCTATCTTATCGAAAGATAATACAAAAAAGAGTAAAAATTTAAAAAAAATTAAAATCCCGCAATAAGTCGACATATACTAAACGAACACTAAAAGAAAAAATTTAGCCATGTCTCCTCGGGAAGGAAGTAATGATATGGAAGAGGTTAATGCCTATCTTTCTAATGAAGAAAGGGAGGAGCCACCTAACCAAAACCATGTACGTGAAGATTTTGATGTTGAGATGCAGGACTACACGCCACAGCCCTTCACCAGGCCAACTGCTTCTTATATTCCAGAGTACATTGGTGCCGCTAATCAGTATCCTATTCAGGAGGTGGTTCCTAACTCTAATATCCCAATCCACCAACTAATTAATAATAGCAACAACAACAGTGCTGCACAGAGTCCTGCTAGACCTAGTAGTCCTGCCAACCATAATTTAAGTGGTGAGATGGCTACTGCTGCTGCTACAAGTGTCAATACACATACTACATCTCATCCTGATCATCTACGCTCAAGGGAGCATCATGCCACCATCTCCGCTAACGTGCTCAACCTAGGTCATTTATACAAGAACCAAGGTAACAACGACCATAACGGCGAAGACCATATCTCTGTTAGAGAGAACTCTCATCAAGATAACGAAAGCTCTAGAACATACGGTCAGAGCAGGAGAGACAGAGCTACCTCCTTCATCTCTCGTCTTGCTGGTGGAGAAGAAGATCAAGATGGTGTGAATCCAGGTAACGCCTCTGTGCCAATTATTGTTAAGCCAAAGACATTGTACCAAAACCCTCAAACCCCTACTGTCTTACCATCCACATACCATCCTATTAATAGATGGTCGTTGGTTAAGAGTGGTGTTCTAAAGGAATTCTTAGCTGAATTCATGGGTACTATGGTCATGATTATTTTTGGTTCAGCAGTCGTTATTCAAGTTAACGCTGGTGGTAAATCACAACAAGATTCATATCTAGCTGCCATGGAAGACTTATCTTCCTCTGATTTGAGTGCTGGTGAAAAAAGAGCTTTTGAGAATTTAACTAAACTGATCAGCTCTACCTCAGCTGGTACATTTGATGACATTGCTTTAGGTTGGGCTGCTGCTGTTGTTATGGGTTACTTCTGTGCTGGTGGTAGTGCGATTTCTGGTGGTCACTTAAACCCAATCATTACCCTTGCTAATTTTGTCTACAGAGGTTTCCCTGCCAAGAAGATTCCATTCTATGTCTCCGGTCAACTGTTAGGTGCCTATGTCGGTGCATTAATCGCATACGGTTACTATAAGAAAGTTATCACTGCCAACTTTCCTGATCATTTTAACAGCGAACCTGTAGCATCCATGTTCTGTGTTTTCCCAAAGCCATACTTATCTTCAGCTAGACAATTTGTTTCCGAATACCTATGTGGTACAATGCTGGTTGCATGTACTTTCGCCTTGACCGATCCTTACACATCATTATCAGGTGATGTCTTCCCTCTAATGTTATTCCTATTAATCTTCATGTGTAACTCTGGTCTAGGTTACCAAACTGGTACTGCTATGAATATGGCCAGAGATTTAGGTCCAAGACTGGCTTTGTATACCGTTGGTTTTAGCAGAAAAGTTCTATGGACGCACCATCATCACTTCTTCTGGGTCCCAATAGTAGCTCCATTCATTGGTGCCTTAACAGGTGGTTTAGTTTACGATGTTTTTATCTACCAAGGTCATGAATCTCCAGTTAATTGGCCATTCTCATTATACAAGGAGATGTTCCAAAGATGGTGGTTTAAGAGACCAGGCTGGCAAAAGAGAAACAAGGCCAGAAGAATGTCTGACCTCAGTGAAATTTCTTACGCTGAAGACGAAGATGCTGACAATAACGATGGAACTAGATTCCCTCGTGTCACTAAGATCAAGTCTACTCACTCTAACCACAATACAGATGAGAAGAAGGTCCAGTTCAAGTCCGTCCAAAGGGACAAGCCGCATACTTATGGTATGCCTGCTGTTTTAGGTGATGAATCATCTCTAGAAACTGCATCTCTCGGGGATTCTTACATCGAGCAGATCAGTGATAAACACAGTTAAACGATTAATTTGATGAATCCATTTACTTCTTTACGTTTTACCCAATTTTTATTTTTTATTGTCACAAAATCTTAAAATTCTTATCAAAAAGAAAGCTCAGCTGTTGATATATCTATATATCACTGCTAGGAAATATCTCACCTGTTGGCATACTAAAACAATTGTTATCTGGTAACAGATGTCTTTGACCAGTCTATCCTTTTTTTTTATTTTTTTAGACTTTTGTTCTTTAATTCTTTTCTTTAAAAAATTGTTCTTATCATTGCATTTAGGATAGAATAATCAAAAAAAAACTAATTGGACAAGACTCATCATAAAAACAGGGAGAACAGCCATGGCAACCGTATTTAATTCTAGAGTTGTACCTTCTCTACTCTCACTTCCATTCGATGCTTATTCCTGAGTTCCTCTTTTTAAATGCTTTGTTTTACCCTCCACAAATAATAGCTATTATTATTTTGTTTTTCTCTATAATATTATTTATAATCCACATTCAATGTTTGTATCTAGAAAATATAATACTAATATTCCATTACTGTCATTAATAACTTTTCTCAATAAAAAGAAAAGCGTAAAAGTGTAAATCATTCATCAATACACAGACAGCTCTTGTTTCTCATTTTCTAAACAAAACCTTATCACTGGATAACGTCTCTCATCCCATATCAACAACACCTTTACGCAAATCAAAGCTCATATAACCACATTAAGAACACACTTGTCCACCTTTTAAGATATGTATCCATATATCTGACGTCGTTTCCGATAATCTCTGCTGTATCGCACGGGTGAATTGAATACCAAGCTCCCCAATACTTAGACGAGTACCGCTTGTCGCTCTCATTTATATTTACATCCAGCTCAACAACAAACTCTGCGGGTATACCAAGTACCGAGCTGCTATCCACCGTGTAACATGGCCCGATTACTTCAATACCGTCGTCTTCATAGCTAGTCCAGAATCTCATCAACAGCTCAGGCTCGTAATACACCATAGAATACCGTACCATTACTTGTACCGTGTGTAACAGCTGGCCGCTTAACCAATGGCCCTTTGAGGGCCTAAAATCGATAACCAAGACATCTTGATCAATTATAGCATCGGGAATATCCAATTGGTTCAGCTGTTCCACAAATAGGTCATATTGCATATTCTACTACAGTATACAATTACAGAAATATAACGATTTGTTCATTTTAATATATATCCAGGCAAATATAAAATTGTTGTCATTTGCTGAACTACAAATTTTCTTTCAAGGCTTCTTATTTCCGATGCCCTACGGTTTCGGCCGATCGGAGTTCTGTCGGGTCGAAGGGTCGAATCATATCATAGTTTAAAAGCACTGAAAATTGATTTAAATAGGCATATTGATACATTTAGATGATTCAAACGGCAATTTATCGAAGCACTCGAAATGGTTGAAACGGGTAGTCGTAACCTTGGATGGTCGGAATGATGTGGTACAATGCCGCATGTACATAATATCTTTAATTTGGATCAGAGTGCTTCACAAGCTCATTGTTTTTAGTATATTTGGCGATGAATAAATAATAAATAAATAAATAAAATTAAATAAATAAGTAAATCAAGAGAAAACAAATAAATAAATTATACTATGTACTGAGAGCCTAGTCGAAGGCTAGTTGTTTCTTGATTTCAGCAATGGATTGACCTGGGTTCAAACCCTTTGGACAGGTTCTGGTACAGTTCATGATAGTGTGACATCTATATAGAGACATTGAGTTTTGTAGCATTTCTCTTCTGAACTTTGCAGATTGGTCTCTGGAGTCAATCAACCACCTGTAAGCTTGCATTAGCACTGCTGGACCCAAGTATTCCTCTTGGTTCCACCAGTATGAGGGACAGGATGTCGAACAGCAAGCACATAAGATACATTCATATAGACCATCTAGCTTCTTACGGTCTTCAATACTCTGTAACACTTCCTTACCATCTTCTGGGTAAGAAGTTCTTTGCAACCAAGGTTGGATAGACTTGTATTGTTGGTAGAAACCAGTCAAGTCTGGCACTAGATCCTTGACTATAAACATGTGTGGCAATGGGTATATTTTCAATTGCTTAGTGTGGTCTTGATCAATTTTACACAGACAGGCTAAAGTGTTAGCACCACCAATATTCATAGCACATGAACCACAAATACCTTCTCTACAGGATCTTCTGAAAGTTAATGTAGCATCTTGTTCATTCTTGATCTTTAGCAAAGCATCCAAAACCATAGGACCACACTCATTTAAATCGACTTTGTATTCTTGTAAATGTGGCTTTTCGGTAGGTTTGTCTGGGTTCCATCTGTAGATCTTAAAGGACTTTATACGTGGGGCCTCGCCGGCAGCAGTGGCCAATCCCCTCTTGGTAGTCAACCCAAGAAGTGCTCTTCTCATCAACATTGAACTCATATTATATGTAGTAGTTGTGTGTGTATTTTAAATTTTATATTAATTTTCTATGCTCTCAAGGTGAATATAATAAACAGAACCTCAGTTTATAGTAAGAGAGTATATAGTATGTACACTTACTGTTCTTTCAATCAACCCTTGGTTTTGTATCTTCCGTTTAAAGAGTAAACCTATTTATTCAGATATTTTTATGTGTTTGGCAAATTGAAAATTCAAACAGGTGAAAGAAACAATTCAGAACAGCAAATACCTTTAAACTAATCCTTTTTATAAATGTGAACTTTTTTCACTACCGGAATTCCCAAGTCACATACACATGAAATATCCCATCGCCATTCATAGAAAAACTACAGCAGCATTTATGAAATCCCCATATAGCCAAACACCGGACAAAACCAACATGAGTTATTTTGGGCATCCGGAAAGAGAGAGAGAGGATACGAAAACATGGGAAAGCTTCCTTCTGTTCACTCGGCCAATCATTGAAGAGTTAATTACTTTCTCAGCTCCACATCCCCTTAAACACAGTAGTTAGGCATCGGGACTCGTCCAATCAGCGTTCGCAGGAATCCTTACTTTTTCTTCTGGCCCCCGTCTCTCCCCCTCCCACTATAACGTCACTTCCGGTGATCCGATGTTCCTGATTCAGCGAGTTACGTCAGGGTAAATATTTATTTTTGCGGTAAATCGGTGTCGCTTTGGGACACCCAAGAGAAATCGAATAAAAACACTGCAAGGCAATTCGTTAAGTAAGAGGCCCCTGTCTACGCAGCTATTGTCGCTGCATTTTTTTGTTCTTATGCCCTCACAATCTAATTAGCATTATTTTTTGTTAATTAATTTTACTTTCTTCTTCGTTATATATCCTACAACACGGCCTCACAGTATTGGTTGTATTTCTTGACTGCAATGGCTATATTCCTATAGACTTTTCTTCTCTGAGCCGAATCTGTGATTGGTATAAAGTATTCGGACTGGCTCTTTAGCTTAATGTGGATCCCTCCACGCTCGAGGACTATTCCTTGGATCTGAGGATATTCAGTAGTCCACATAATGGACAGTTCTTTTATGTTGATCTCGCAAATTCTTTGCATAGAGACAATCACAACTAATTCATTACCCGGTAGTAGTACATGTACCAAATATTCGTCATCTACAAATTCACCACCGTTAACTGTCTTTAGCCAATATTGTCCTAAGGAACTGTCTTCATCGTAATGTGTAATTATCTGGTCATTACCAATAAACCGTGGCAATCTCACCCTTGTAGCCATTTGTAAAGCCAGCATTTCACTTGTAGAAGAACTTACTCTTTGACTTAAATTGTTGGTAAGATCCAGAAAACCAATAACAGTTTTAGTTGGCAAACCTAATAAGCCACGACCAAGTCCTTTCACAAGTCCTGCTGCACCCTCCTTTTGTGCACCCTTATAAGGATCTAAAGCGATACCTGTAAAACCACTTCCAATTGTAGCAGCAAAAGATTGCGCAGAGTTTGCAAAGACATTCCGACCGTTCTTGTTCAACCTTTGTTGCATTCTACGAGTAGCCTGGAATTCACTTCCTTGTGTAATGGACAGCCCCTTTGCTAAAGAACCGGTGAAACGAGCCATACTATCTGAAATACCATATACAGTTTTCTTTGCGAAGCTCGCACCACCGCGAGCTATTTGAACACCAATCTCTTTTGGACTATCATTCATCATATAGCCAAGATATGGTTCATAAAATAAATCAACTACACCTGAACTAATGGTATTGAACAAACCCACAGGATTACCGAAGCAATCAGCTGATCCTAATATCTTATGTACCTGATAAAATATCTGTTGGCCATAATGCATTTTCATCGAATTCACCAACATCGGTAACGGAACTCTGACATTATCCATCAGTAAAGAATTTAATTTAATTGGTGCATCATTGATGTTACCAAGAGTCATGGACAACATATGGACATAATACATAGCACCATTATTTTTTTCTACTGAGACTTCCTCGTTATTCTCTTCAATTTTATCTGACCTAGCAAAAGAGAAATGTAACAGAGTAGGTTGAACATGTAAAACCTCAAAGAAGATATCATCTTCAGTCATTAAATCTTCGAACTCCGGTAATTTGACGTATTCCATATTTGGAATTTCGGCAGGTACATTCCATGGAGCGCCTGGAAATCTCAGGAATTCGAAAAATGAATACATAAAATCCTCATCTAACTGGATCGATAATTCTTGCATTAACACTGTAACATGCTTATAGTATGGAATACCATGCGTGTCATCCTTCACTTTGGACACAGAACCAGAAATAATTGGATGATTATCAAGTTCTTCTTGTGATTTAACAACAGCTGTTGGATAAATAATATTTTGTGTTGAGGCAGTGAATAGTTGATTGTCAACTTGGAACCATTTTATTTTCCAGCTAAATGTCTTATAAAGATCAGATTCATTGTACCTTAGTTCAATTCCTTGTAGATTGAAATACATAATCTCTTTCATCTGTGCATTGATGAGTGAAATACCAATACCAGCAAAAGAAAGAACTACCCTGGTTTGCATGTTTTCTTCATCTTCTTCAGATACAAACGCATCTCCAGAGCCATTTAATGAGGCAGAAGAAAGATTTTTCTTGCTTCTTATCTTGTACAAACTAACTTCTGGGTTATAATTTGTAATCAATAGAGCCTGAGTTGGACCGTCAGCAACCACATTAAGATCTACTAAACCTGCCTTTTCGTTCTCCTCTCTTCCTGGTAGTCGCATAGGTTTCAAGTTACCAATTCCGGCCATATCGATCTCTCTTTTTCTATTTCTGGATGTAATGATGATTTTCTTTTGTTTCGCTGAAGGATAATCCCAAGAATATGGCATAACGCTCATAGGAGGAATACGGTAATACAGTGGTTTATATTCCATGGCGTCATAATTCTCATCATCCTCATCATAAATTTCATCTATAATTCTTGGGTCTCTTTGATAAAATACAAATTCATAGTCGCTGAAATTCCTTATAGAATATGGCCAATGATTACCGCCATCTTTTATAACTATGAAAAGCGTGGCTTTTTCCAGAAGAATGTTAATTTTTAACAAAACATGACTCGAACCCTTTTGTAAAACTTTCAGATAGGTGGAACCAACTTCATTCACATAAAATGGTGACGACCACTCGGAATCGATCCCTAAGAATTTGATAATAAGTTGTTTGTTGACAATGTTACTCAATTTATATAAAGGTTTTGATTCGTTAGTGGCAATTTTTGTTGAGTTAATAGACCCAGTCTCACATATTTCTATATCCTGACCAAATTCGTTTCTTATAATATACCTTGGAGCAATCTCGACTATTTTTGACATCATATATGGCCCCGTTCCTTCTGTAACATGGATACCCATATCAAATTCTTGTTCCTTATTTTGGATGGGTGCTATAGCATCAAATGATTGACCCAGAGCATCAAATGATATTGGTGTACACCAATCACTCTCTCTGAATTTAATTTGAGCTTTATTATTTTTCTCTGCAGGGTTTTCAAAAGAAAACAGAGTAGGTCTACTATATCTTCCATTCTCATCCTCTAAAATTTTAGACTTTGCAATATTTAATAAATCACCTTTAAAGAATAGATCACGGTCAGTTTTATTGAAGATAATATAAGGAGCATATATTTTGATTATCTGAGATCTTGTCTTTCCTAAATTCTGATAGTGCAAGCTTAAACGCATTTTTTGGCCTCCTTCTAAAGCAACCTGAACGGTTTTTTCTGAAGTCAAGGAGCTATTAGATGGGGTATTTATTATCGCAGGCTTCGATAGACCATCGTTGTCAATTAATGGAATTAATCTTAACAGTATGAAATTTCTTAATGAAACGTCATGAATCGCAACACTTTGCTCTTTTTTCAAATATCTGTAACCACCTCTGGCATCCTTCTTTTCGTATAATAGAAAGTTCATATCGTAAGGTAAACAGTTCTCTACAATTAGTGAAGGTGAGATTACAATGGTCATCTTCGGATAAATTTTTGATAGAGGTTCGTCTTCATTAAATAAACCTGTAACTTCGAAGTTGAACTCCGGCACAGAATCGTCAGGAGATAAACAAACAATTGAGTCAGGCCCATCCAAAAGATATTTCCAAAATATATCCTGTACAGGCCAATCATATCCTTCTTCTGTGTTAGGTTTAAATCTGAGTTTTGAGTCGTAACAATATTCTACAGGAACTGATTTTTTTTGGTTTGGTTCAAATACAAATTCTACTATTTCTTTCTCAGTGTTTGTGACGGGAATAACCTGCATAATAAGAGGAGTTCTTGTAATATTTTCCACCACTAAGGCAGAACGGAAGGTAACAGTTTTAACATTATCTTCCCCACATACGCATTCAGTTACGATACGACTATGCACACCATTTACAGCAGGCTTTAAGATATGCATATTTTCTCCCTCGTCCGTAGCATTGACTTTCAAAATAGATTTGTACTTGTCATCAGCTACTGCAACACATAATATAGAATTGATATTATCTGTGCTTAGTCTTTCTCTTACAGTCTGCCACTCTTCAAACTCCCATGGTAAAGATGTGTACGATTCCAGTTTAGTCAGAGACTTCCTTTCATCTATATTCTCAGTAGCTATCCAGATATTCAAATCTAGTCCAGTTTCATTCACAAGTTTATAAGGCTTTTGGTAACCTCTTGGTTTTAACGTTAGATCTCCTGTCAAAGATTTTGGAATATTAGCCAGCATTGATAGCGATCTAGTTGATAAAGTAACTTCTGTTAAGTTATTACTATCCATATTCAATTGATATGTCATCTGCTTGCCTTGTTTCTTCATGAACGATGCCCCCATCGCTGTATTCTCTATAAATGGTTCCCAACATGACCTCGAATAATTGAAGATATTGACGAAAGTTTCGGTTTTCAGGTTTGCAATAAAATCATTCGACCAGTTATTAGCTGTGATTAACAATGATGTTGCATTCATGTCTAATACCGGCATTTCATGAACATCACCGATTAGAATCAACCTTAACCCACCAAAATCTGCAGTCATATTCTCAATATTATTACTAGGTTGTACCAATCTACTACAGACCTCATTATTCTTATGGGAATCGTCATCGGTTACATTACTCAATAAACTTGGAACATACTTTGATAGTTTCTTTTCAAACTCCTTTGAAAAGGCACCTGCTCTATCTTCATCTTTATCTTGGTTGGAAATATCATCTCCATTAGATTGATCTTGAAGGAAAGCAGTGGCTTTTTTGAAAATTAGCATAGCAAGTCTAATATCTCTTAAAGAAATACGCATTAGTAACGGTTGAACAGATAACTGCACATTTGTGACTAATCTTTCTATTGTTGACTCTCGTTTATCGATTGTCAATGTTGTAGAAAAGTCATCCAGTAGTCTTACCTTGTCATTATTGTTTGCAGACATGTGTGTTAGAAATACATTCACATTATTAGTTGCCAAAGTAATGATATTTTGATCAGTAAGTAATATTTGTCCTATATTGAATACAACAGCCTCGGTCTCGGGATCAGAAGGATCAGCTAATAAAATGAAAGCAGTATCGACGATATTTACAGAATATTCAAATTTTTCAGAATTATCCAGATCTTTTTTCGATGATTCTTCTTCAAGTGTTTCAGGTTCGACATTGTTATCAATAATTTCAGTTATGACTTCATTGTTTGAAGAATTAATTCCTTGTAGGAATTTTTTAAGTGCAAATAAGAAGTCCATAGCAATGATTACATGGGGACTGTTGATATTCGTGGATACGTTTGTTATAGTGCATCTTTCAAGCTTGGATTTCTTTATTTTTGCCACAAATTGATAGTCAGTGTCGTCTGTCTTTGGAATTAGTTCAGAGAACTGATTATCAGTATCTGATCTTTTATCTGTAACGGTAAAAGCTGAAATATGCGCCTCCCCTTCCATTGTACCATCATATCTAAGTTTAAACGAACAACCCATATCTTGTAGGCCAAACTCCGCAATCTGAAATGTAGTGTTAGCTTTTTGTTGGTCAGACTCACCAAATAATCCCAAGGAAATAGATGGACTATTAAACACAAAATCAACTCTAATTGCATTTGGATCTGTTCCACATGTCTCTGATAGTGGAGTTTGTTCCTTTGAAGAAATTGGACTTTCAGGCGCTGTTATAGATGTCGATGAGAATGCCATGTAATACAACTCATCTTCATCTGGTACATCTATTGTGAAGGAGTTGGATACTATGCTCCACGTTTCCAAGATATATCTTAATTGTCTATCTGAAATCATTACTGAAGTTGGATTGAAATCACTGATGACCTGGAATGTTGGCTTCTCTGCTATTGTAGCTGGAGTATTAATTACATTAAATAAGAGTGACATACCACTAACAATATCAGAAGTTAAGCTGTTGATCTGTGAAATGATTTTAGTTTCTCTCAGTCCTAGTTTAATGTGGTTAACTTTACTGCCTTTCTCATCTCCCGAGAAAGAGTTCTGGGCAAAAAATTCACCCAGGAATATTTGTATCTGATCAACATGTGAAGTGTCACCAACAATAAACTTCGGGAAATTAAGTAGAGGTGATTTTATTAATATATCCAGCTTCATATTGTTAACGGTCTCGATCGAAGGTGCTTGATTGTAAGCAGCTTGTCTAGCTGAATCAAAGAGAGCCTTCATTCTCTGGAATTTCCATAAATAATTGATAATTCTGTTAATTGGAGATTCAACAAAATTGATAACCATAGACCCAGTTGTGTATTTTAATATTGAGTCAAAATTATTGGTGTTTGTAGTACTATCAAATGTTTCGTAAGATAATTCTAAGAGCTCATTATCATCCATAGAAATTATTTTTCTGAAAGGTGATTCTCTATCTAACAATTCAGAAGTTTCATCAGTCAACTCTAAGCCACCCATTCTCATGTCAAATTTCCATTTTTCAGGTAGCATTACAAACCTTAAGTCAGCTGCACTCAATACTAAAGTTGCTATCTTTAGCGAGTCATCATTGAGGATAATATTCATACCATCCATGTTGATTGTCATATCAATCACTTGTGGTGCATCTTCGTTATCTTCATTGTTATGCCTCAATGCATCTGCTGGTGCTGCTGGTGCATTCGGGTCAGTGAATGTCATCATCATAAAATTCATTAATGTTAACAAAGATCTTGGAGTCAAAACTAGTTGTAGTCTTTTCATATCCATGATAACCTTTTGATCATAAAGTTCGATTAAAGAATCTGAATAAGAAACTATTCTTTGTTTTCTATTGTACTTCAGAGAAAACAAATCAGAATTCTTTGATGAATCAGAAAGTTCAGATGCCACCAGATATTTGAATTCTTCATTGGGACTTGAAATAAAATCTTCCATGGTCAAGGAGTGGATTTGAATATTGACGTCCATGTCTTTTGCCCTCTTTAAGAATTCAAATTGGAATTTTTCACCTTTAATATCAACAAGCTTAGTACAACTCATATCCTCAGTATTGTTACATTTGGAGATAGAAATCTTAGCAGTATCTATGTCAAAACGAACATCTAAGAAATTCTGTTCCAGTTCAGCTTGAGATAATTTAGATAGAGTCTCTAGTGTTTCAGCAAGTTGTTTCTGTTGTTGGTTGAAAAACTCTCTATTGTCTACCAATTGCTCAGTTAAGGATTCATCATCGTCACTAACATCTAATGATGAAGGAATACATTTTTGCAGTATTTCGATAGCTGTTTTATATTGGGAGTCATTGAATGCAAAATTTATAACTGGAAGATGGCCAAAGAACTTGAACCTTGGTAATCTATAGGCTTTGGGAACTATCAACATGTCTAATGTTATTGTTAGTTTCAGTTTTTCTAAGACACTGAAGTTCTCCTGACTTGACCTATCTCTTAAGCTTCCTAATGTATCCTGAATATTTGGTCCCACTAAAATTTGTGTATCTTGTAAGTCTAGTTGGTATCTATCAAACATCAATCTGTTTTTCTCATTTGGATTTATGCTATCGTAATCCTCGGGGCTCATTTCAATGATTTCCTTGATTTTATCCTTTGGGATGACATCACTGGTAACAGAAATATGACCTGCATCAATCACGGCACAAGGTGTATCCCAAGCATGGGTATGAAGTGGCAGAATAATCAATGGTGCTTGTAAATCAAGCGATAAATTAACCGTCTTATGGTCTTCCAGGATGGATTCTATACCCATTCTAGAATAAGTGGTCCAACCTTCCACTGTAGCTTCTGCGGCTGTTATAATTGCATCCAAAGTTTCTTTATGTTCAGCGGGCATGCTGAAAAACTTAATAACCTCAGATATAAAATGCACATGGTAAAAAATGGTCATACCATTTAGTTTAATATCCAGTTTGGAATCTGATATGCCATCTAGTGGGTTGCTCTCATAGAGCAGACTTAGCAAAGAGTCCTTATTTTCAACATCATCTTCAATGGCAGTCTTGTGTAAATCTCTACCACTAATAATATGTTTATACATGCTATCTGGCGAGCCATCCTCAATTCTAAATTCGGATAAAGAAAACTGGCCAAGATAGGAGTCACTTCTTTGCAAAAATTGTAATTCACAACCTTCGAAAACCACTTCACCAAGAATATTGTCTTCTTTGCTTCTCCTCATGACAAAGGAACCCCTATTAAGTATACTCTTAAACTTCATTGTAACTCTGTCGCGTGGTATTATCACATTCTCAAAGTCATCATCTTTATTCTCATCAAATTCAATAGCATCGTATAATTCTTTTCTTTGTTCGTCAGTCAAGGTTAAATCATCTGCAGGGGCACTCTTACCACCCCACCAGGAGGAAATCCAACTACCTCCTTTTTTAGTTTCTGTATTCTGACCATTTCTAGAGTTGCTTCTGCTGTTCTCAAGATATTGCCGTCTAGCAACAGTTCTGAATAGAATAATTTGTTCGTAGGTTAGTTCTCTAGTTAATGTATCAAGTCGTTCCTCATCTTCAATATTGGCAAGAGATGTCTGCAAGTTTGGTTGTTTAAGCTTTTGTACCCAAAGATCAATATATTCTCTTCTTTGATCACACACTCTTTTAATGTGATCCCAGGTCCACATTTCACTTTTCTTTGCTAGTTGTTCCTGTACCACAGCAGTGACGTATTTGAACCAACGAAGTGGGTCCTGATCAACAGTAACAGTAGGTCTATCTATTTGTGCAGCTTTTTTCTTTGATTTTGAAGTGATATTAGATAATGTGTATAAGAAATCACTGTATTCAGAGTCGTCTATTCCTACAGTAAACTCATCAAATACGACTTCGAGATCGGCATGAGGTTGTTCATCGGTTGATCCTTTCTTATTTAAGCTTAGATGACCTTCACCAGTAATTGGTTTTAATAGATACTGGTGATTAGGGTTCTCTTCTGAGTTAACCCCCGCGATATTTCTCTTCAATTCTGAGAGTAACTCTGTGTAATGTGGATCAAAATGATCGGAGGTCTCGTCTAAGTAATCCTGCAAGAAGACTGAGTTTGTATTCCAGTAGCAGCACAGACTATCCATCTTAAACAATTTGTGTGTGATGGGTTGTGCGATCTCTATAAATTTGGGGGTCCAGTTCTCATCTGTTGAAACAGCGGACAATTCTCTCAATGTTATCCCTAGGGAGCAAGGATATTTGGAGAACAAACAATCTTTATCCTCGTACCTGATATGAATGTTCTTTATCGTGATCTGCAAATTATCTATAACTTTAGTCATCAGCGACTGCATGAAAGATGCATTCTTACTGTCGTCACCACCACCATTATTGTTCTTGTTCAAGGACATACGTGCCTGGTTAGCCAATTCCCATTCGGCTAGCTGGTGTAATTTATACCGAAGCTCCCGTTCCAATTCTTCCTTGGCAGTTACACTATAGATATCTCTAGGAGAGCAGAGTAAGAAACAGTCCTCGATGATAATCTTGACCGGGTTGTTCTTTAGGGATGACCACGGCACAACAAGCGCCAGATCATTAAGAACACCGAACTTCACATCTAAGGGCAAGTTAAGACTATCTAGACAGTCCTGTCTCAACTTCAGATTCCGTAACTTCACATCACCACTCCAGATCCCTACATTCAACTGTGCAGGATCGAAATTCTCAACATAAGACCCTAACACCCTATTGAGTAATGAAGCAGCCAATGACTCCAACATTTCTTTTTTATTTCTTTGGTACTTTCTTGTGGAGGTTTTGATAAGAATTGTTTTACTTTAAAAAAAAAAAAGCCAAGAACCGTATTTTTTAGACGCCGAGCTCTTTATATATGAATTTTTTTTTATATACCAGATCTTAAAAAAAAAAAAGAGCCCCTTCCCTTTATTACACACACTAAACGAAATTTTCTTAAATTTTAATTTTTTTTTTTGTTTCCACTTGGCTTTCTGTGTGGAAAAGCGACGGCGGCTAAATTCCCCCTCTCTCCCCCTCCCCTCTCCCCCAACGCCTCTCCCTCTTCAATTCATCCGGGTAAGACACAGATTCTTCATTACCCTGATGTACTGTTACTCTTACTTTGGGATGTACTGTTTTATCCACGGAAGAGGTTACCCTGACTACTACCCAGATGTGTTGTTACCCGGCTTTATGTGTTACCCTGCTATGCTCCATTTATCCCGGGTAACCATCTATCCATCAAAGCAGGGTAACAGTACATCAGGGTAACAGTACATCAGGGTAACAGCAAAGCAGGGTAACAATACATCAGGGTAACAACATTTCAGGGTAACAGTACATCAGGGTAAGCATCTAAGAAAAATTTAGTTTATTCAAGGCTTCAGTGCTATTTTAAAGCTGGGAGAGCGCTCGGTTAAAAACTCAACAGATCATCATATCCTGGTAGTTTTAGTAGTTTATTATTATTAAGTTTATTATTAAAACACCTTAATACTATCTAGAAACCAATATAGAAAGAAAAAAATAAAGAAAAAAAGTTGTCGAGATGATTAAATCTACTGTGATATATAGGGATGATGGGCTTCCGTTGTGCAGTTCTGTTGATGATGACATTAATGATCTTTCGTTGAATGAGCAGAAGAAGAAGATTAAGATGGTGGTTTCGAGGATGACACCACAGTCGGCTAATGAGGCCACGTTAGAGTCTCGTGAGTGTGAAGTACACTACATCAGACAGAACCAGGTGATCTATTTTGTCGTTTGCGAGACCGGGTACCCTAGAAACTTGGCCTTTTCATACTTGAGCGATGTTGCTGTTGAGTTCCAGCATTCATATTCTAATGAATTGGGTAAACCCACGGTAAGGCCCTATGCTTTTGCCAGTTTTGATACTTTTCTACAACGGACTAAGAAAGCTTACAGCGACAAGAAGGTTCAGGATAACTTGGACCAATTGAACCAGGAGTTAGTTGGTGTGAAACAAATCATGTCTAAGAACATTGAGGACCTGTTGTACAGAGGTGATTCGCTGGAGAAGATGGATGATATGAGTAATTCTCTAAAGATGTCCAGTAGAAAGTACAGAAAATCAGCTCAAAAGATCAACTTTGATCTATTGATATCTCAGTATGCCCCTATAGTAATGCTAGCATTCTTTGTGGTATTCTTAATCTGGTATATGTTCTTAAGATAACAAAAAAGAAAAGTAAGTAACGGAAATTCATAACAATATATAAATGTATATTATATTAAATTATGTATTAAAACAATATATGATAACTATTTTTTTTTCCCCCCTCAAAAACAATACTTTCACAATTAGGTAATTACCAATGGTTGTAATAAATAATTTATATTCTATTTATATGGGTAATATCGTAATACCGTAATATAATAATATTATAATCCTATAGTTAATAATATAACATTATTATATCATAATTTACGACCTATAATAATAAATTTTTAAAGGGAGGGCCCTCAAGGGAGGGAAGAGCCCCTCGGTTGCTGGGAAGGGGTTTTTATAAGCCTAAGGGAGGGAACTTTGATATTAAAATATATAATGAGTCCAACCTATTACTATAATACAGCCAAGTTAGAGGTTTTGTATTTGTTTGGTGTAACACTCTCACTGGATAAAAGTATCGATCTGAGAAGCAAAGTATACTAATAAACATCGGTAAAAGAGACAATAAAGGGAAAGGTAAAAATGGGTGAATTTTCTAGTGATAGCGAGGATTTTGCAACTTTAATTGATAAGTTTCAGTTTGTGAAGGTTTTGGATTCGAATCCCCAGACTAAAGTTATCTCTTTGTTGGGTACCATTGAGGGTAAGGATGCAATTATCACTGCGGAGAAGACGCATTTTGTTTTTGATGAAACTGTACACAGGAGAGGCAGTGATGAGGATAGTAAGCCAATATTCTACCATTGCGAAGGAGAATATTCTTGTGTTAATGGTATTGAGGAGTTGAAACAGATTACGAATAATGATATCTACTATTGGGGGTTGTCTGTTCTCAGGCAGAATATTGAGTACAATCCTACTGCGAAATTGAATTTGATCTGGCCAGCTACGCCTGTTCATGTTAAAAAATATGAACAACAGAACTTTCACTTAGTTAAGGAGACTCCTGAGGCTTACAAGAATATTGTTGAGCCATACATTAAAGAAATGCATAATAAAGGGAGACTCGCTTGGGTTAATAATATTCTTTACGGAGATGCTGAGGCTGATCGTGTGGTATACAAGGATTACAAAGAAGACAATAAAAAAGACAGTTTTATTATCTTGCCTGATATGAAGTGGGACGGTAACAATTTAGAATCTTTGTATTTAGTTGCCATAACTTATAGGAATGATATTTCTTCACTAAGAGACTTAAAAATGAGTGACAGAGACTGGTTGAAGAACATCTATAATAAGATCAGAACTATTGTTCCAGCTTGCTATAATTATGCCGTTCATCCGGATGAGTTGAGAGTGTTTGTCCATTACCAACCTTCGTATTACCACTTCCACATTCACATCGTCAATATCAAGCATCCCGGTCTAGGAAATGGTATCTCTACTGGTAAGGCTATACTTTTAGATGAGGTTATCGATATGCTGCAGTATTTGGGACCAGAAGGTTATATGAACAAAACAATTACCTACGTTATTGGTGAGAACCACGATCTCTGGAAAAGAGGTCTTGATAAAGAAGTCTCAAAAGAACTAAATAAAGAAGGTGTTCCTAAATTACCAAACATTGTTGAAGGATTCTAATTGACTATTTTTATGGAATTGTTCTTTAGGGCAAATCCTTTGGACTATACCCACGATAAACTTATAATCTTTGATGAGAATGTAGATGTTGAATATTATGTCCATTATTTAGCTTCGTATTAGAAAAAAAATTTATATTTGGAAAAAAAAAATATAATAGATGAATAAGTGATAATTTCTATGAATGCATACATAAACAATGACAAATTAATAAATGATATATATAAGAGTAGTGATTAAAATACTATAATATAATGCATGTATTGTAAATGGGCATCCCAGGATTCATTCTTTTGATACAACCATTTTAAAGCCAGCTTCTAAAATGGGTGGAACTCTATCATCCTTATAAGGTAAGGTATTTAGAACAAAAACTATATCATCCCACTGCTCTTGTGTTTCACATTTCGTTAGTCTGCCTAGTAATTTATCAATTAATTGCTTCTGGTGTCTTTCCTTTTCGATAAAAGTCAATAAGAATTTCATGATTTTTTTGAAAGAATCATGGGTTAATTCCTTATCAGAGGAAAGGTTGCTGAATATATCGATAAAACTATTATAGACGGCATTATCTTTCGTGGCTAACTCGGAAAAGAACAATCTACTCATATCACTGATACTTTGATCTGGATTTATTAAACACTTTGCCATTTCTCCTAGTTGGCCCTTGACCTTGACCTGGCCTGCTAAAATTAGAAACGTTACAGTCATTAAGCATGTCCTTTCGACCATCAAATTGTCATCGTGCAACCTACGATATAAGAAACCAGTATTTTCATCGATTAAGTTATTAAAACAAACAGCCATATCCCCAAGCCCAAGTACAGCATTTGATCTAATTACAGGATCGGTAGATTTTTCCATCACTGTTATCAATAACGGTAAACTTCGTTCACAATATTTCGAAGATAAGCACATTAGCTTCTCAAGGCACAATGCAGCACTCCTCTGGAGCATCGTATCTTGAAATCGAGCTGTGTTTGACACAATTTCCTCAACGATGGGACAAAATTTACCAAACAGGGAATTAGGTGCAAACAGAAGTTCATTTTCCTTAACATAATTGATAGCATCAGCAAAATCATCCTCATTAGTACCTCCTATCATTTCTAGCTCATTGTCCTTGCTTACATCTGTGATATCGGCTGTGGCATTAGGATCAACTTGTTCATTATCTAGTGTCTTACCTTGGCCAGACTTCGATTCTCTCTCGATTTTGCGTCTTTTAAATTCTGCTTCACATCTTTCTAAATATACTAGTGTCTTGATTGCTACTTGACCAACAATAAATAATAATTCGCTTAAGGAGTCAGTCCTTGATATTCCAGAAGAAGTGAAATGAGAATTTTCGTCCTCTGGTTTCCCAAATGTCATCATAGTTTTTTCTTTTATCAGATCAGCACATATTATGTCTGGTTTAGATGAAATATTGAATAATGCATTGATTGCGTTTTCACACATTGAAAAATAGTGTGGATTAGTAGTGGCAGCAATGATATGTTCCCCAAGTTTCTGCTCAGCAGCTTTCTCGTGTTCCTCGTCTAAAATACTTTTTATCATTACACTCTTTTTAGGGACAATGCGACCTAAAGCTATGCATGAATATTTACACAGAATTAGGTCATCAAAACCGGCTTTTCCTAGTCCAATATTCAATATTGAGTCCAGTCCTTTCAAAACTATATCATTATTAACAACTGCAATCATCCCTAATATAATAATTGCACCATGTATCTGATCTTTAGAAAAAGGTTTGACCATACCAGTTTCTGTGCTAGTAGCGCTATTATAAATGGCCCACAGTGTGTTAATAACAGGTTCATTTATCAAATTTGTCTCGTACATCATTCCTAACAATTGCTCTAAAGAGGTCAAATCTGATACAGATGCACCACAAGTTAATTGAATTAGGTTTTTAGCTATAAATAAGGATTTTTCTTTGACACTAAGTTCATCTGGTGTCGTCAAAAATAGTTGTTGGTAGCAAGTAATCAAGTGGCTAGCAACACCAGTTCCTTCATCCGAGTTACCCTTCATCCACACTAAATGTAACATTTTTTTAATACCTTTACTGCTACACTCAAGTCCAAAAGCATCTGTTAATACGATGAAATCCATACCTTCCAATACCTCATTTCTATTTCTCGAGAATAGAAGCCCGGATGTATGATCAACTGCTTGATGTAAAAGCTCTATAAAGTCTATCGCCTCTTTATAATATAGTACCATTAGTTTTAACTTCATGACGGTATCAGTTTTTCCAGTAGCCGTCTGTTCTGCTTCTTCTTCAATTTTTTCTAGATTAATTTCTTCATCTGGATAACCCTGTGTATGTGTCACTGAGTCTTCAATCTGATTATTCACATTTGATTCAACATATTTCTTCATGTTTTGCTCAGTTATAGACTGGTATTTTTTCCAGGCGCTAAGTTTTAGCTGAGTACCATGGAATGCTCTAAATGGGTGTGTTAATAACAGCTTTGATAGTAATTTTATTGCATTTCTCCTAACCAGAGAAGATCTATCTTCTAATGACCTCACAGCTAGTTTCGTAAATTCCAATCGTTCTTTTCTGAACTTAACTTTCAGATCACATATTTTAACACATCCTTGAATAGCTTTGGTCCTCACATAAGGATTAGAGTCTTGAAATCGTTCTTGTAGAAGTTCGATAAGTACGGAAATCTGCTGTTGATAGTGTTCCAAAAAAGACGGTTCTTTCGCTAGATTGACAACAATATTGCCACATGCCTCTACCACTGAACACCGTAAAGTTATAGAACTATTATTCAAAAGCTGGATAACTAGAGACATCTGACGTAACATGATATTTGGTGATAATTCAGACAACTTGATCAGAAAATTCGAAATTGCTTTTGGTCCGTTTGTATCTTTGGCACTGAACACTCGTGTACTAATTTCCTTTAGTAAGTCCTCTGTTAGTTGTGGGAAGTTGTATTCTTCATCTAGCAACTGCAGTAGTTCCGCGTTGAAATTAGATAAATGAATGAAATAAGTCAGGTTGGTCATAATAGAGTTTTGAGCAATACGTATTTGGCCATGATTTTTCACGGACAATGCTAGCACCCTCTGAATAAACATTTTTAATGATGGTAACTTTAGAATTGCCTCTGCTTCTAGTAAAACATTTAGTGGTTTTACAAATAGTCCGATAAAAAGATCTCTTTCAGGTGTTGTTTGAAATATTCTCGATAAATTCGTATCTAATAGTTTCAATGTAGGTTCGAGCAAACTTTCTATTTGATTACAACTACTCCTAAATTGATCAGCAGCTGCTTTGTTTCCTCCCCCACTTTTTCTTGAGGGATTGGACGACCTTGTTGCTGCATCATGAACGTTCAGTTGTAAGAATGTGAGTAAGACATGTATGAGGTAACCATATTCTTCTAATTGTCTTCTCCATTGCGGTATCAAAGAATTTACTTCGTTATAATCCGCATTAGATGATAATTGAGCTCTAATATCTTGCACCATATTATTTAGAGAGGACCCTACTAAATAAACGAGCTGTTTCTGTAACTTTGCCTGTAAATGCATAAAACCATGACAAAGCTCTATCAAAGAGTCTAATGTTTCGGGATCAGCATCTATCTGTTCTGGTGATACTGCTAGCCTATCTGTAACCACATTCAATTCACCATTGGCATTATTTACAGCACCATATGACTCCTTATCACTGGTCTGAAATTGAGTACACGCTTCTGCTAAATTAAATTCTGACATTATTTGGTCCTAGCCAATTTTATAAGTCTTTTGTTGTTTTATTCAGTTATTGTATTCAGGTTTTTAAATGCTTAAAAATTTGTTACAGAGTAAAAGGACTAGAAACAGAAGCAAAAAAAAAACAAAGACAGTTATAAATTAATAACGGTAGCTTTATATTTAGAAACAGAGATTTACTCTAGATAATACTATAATAATGTATAATTCTATTTGGTGAGAAATGATTCGGCATCGCATTCTTATTTCTACAATTAATTAAGTATGAAAAAAAAAATATATAAACAGAAATAATAATAGCATTGTCCTTCAAGAAAGTGTTGATCCAATATCTTCTACTCTACGGCATTTTCACTGAGTAAACACAGAGAAATTTTTTTTTAAAAACACGAAAAAAATTAAATTGAATGATTTCGCCCAGGATCGAACTGGGGACGTTCTGCGTGTTAAGCAGATGCCATAACCAACTAGACCACGAAACCATATTAACTTAATGATGTTTTATGAAAGTTCTTATATAGATATATTATTGTTTCCATTGACACCTTTTGTTATAGTGGGTATTGGTTGAATAGAATTTTTTTGTATAAATTAGGTAAGGAGGTTCATACGACTAATGCAGGAACGATATATGCCCTATGAAAATTACATATCACCTAAAATAATTCTTATTATATTTCTAGCTATTGCTCTAATCGTATCATTGATATGTTGATTTTATTTTTAAAGTTAATTACAAAAGTATTAGAATCAGAATACGTATCCAATTAATAAGCCATTTTAGTATAGTGGTTAGTACACATCGTTGTGGCCGATGAAACCCTGGTTCGATTCTAGGAAATGGCATCTTTTTTTTTCTTAATTGAAGCTTTTGACGTCGTCAAAAGTTGATTTATGCAGGATAAGCTCATCGACTGCATGTATTTATATATCTATGATAAATGTTGTTTTACTTTATGCTTATTAAATTATATTAAACTATTACTGATTCTTCCAACACTAAGTTCGACGAAATATAATCCACTTGAATAAACATTATTTTTTTTATATTTTTTATATTTTGTTTGTCTTTCGAACGGGATGTGGATTTTGGTTAATTATAAGACATATTAAACATGTACTTCCATTTTTTACACATCTCTTCCAAATATTGGTTCATACGTAAACAAGTTATCCACTGATAACTTTGCTAAATTTGTATGGGAACCAGCTTTGGTCAAAATCAACGCCTTAAGCAGTGCAACTGAAGCCACTAATCTAATTCTATCCGTCGACGAACATAATAAATAATATATTATTAATTAATATTGTATTATATTTCTAGATATATTACAGTTCCTTTATTACAACTTTAGTATCTTAGATTTACTTATCAAATTAGGGTTATTAACATAATTGCTACAGCAAACCACGCGTGGTTGGTAGTTATCGAGCCGCTGGCTTTGTACTGGATACTATTCAAAGTTTGGTGCGAAGCAGAGGCCGTGTGTTGAGCATTCGAAATGGCACTTAGAGTTGCCGTAGGGGCCGATAATATGCCTGTAGAATGTGAAACAGGAGATCCGAAGTTGGAACCGACACCAGAGGCACCAGAGTTAGAGCCGGCACCAGAGGCACCAGAGGCACCAGAGTTAGAACCGGCACCAGAGGCACCAGAGTTAGAACCGGCACCAGAGGCACCAGAGTTAGAACCGACACCAGAGGCACCAGAGTTGGAACCAGAGGCAGAGACACCAGAGTTGGAACCGGAGTTGGAACCGGAGCCAGAGGCACCAGAGCTAGAACCGGAGTTGGAACCGGAGCCAGAGGCACCAGTGTAAGAACCGCTAGTTGGCTTTGCACCGTTAATCAATGTATATACAGAACTTCCAGTATGTGTTTTTCCATCAGCGCCAACAGTTGGACAGTACGACACAACAATTGTTTCAATGGTGCCATCCTTAGTCACAGTGGCTGTAGTTGCAGATGGTTCCGTGTAGATATCACTATCACATATCGTGTATTTACTTGTGCTAGTGTGAGTTTTACCGTCAGAACCGACTATAGGACAGTAAGTTACCACGATAGTTTCAGTAGTATCGTTCACGGTAACAGTGGTAGTTGTGGCAGGTGGCTGAGAGAAAGAATCAGTAACGGTAGAACTGTTGCTAAAGGAGACTATCCCCTTGGAGTTTTCACTCAGAGTGTACGTAGTAGCACCGGTATGTGTCTTGCCGTCAGAGCCAACAGTTGGGAAGAATGAGATCACATCCGTCTCAGTAGTGCTGCTTTTAGTTACCAGTGTAGTAGATGGTGATGGTTGTGAGAATTTCTCACTTTCAGTGGAACTAGAAGCATTTGTATCAGACATTACGAAACTTGTGTAGACTGGGTCAGAATCAACCATAGCTTTGGTCAGCTCGGTCCAGGTAGTAGTTGCAATATGTCCGTCGCTGTCAGTATATCCTGATGCAATAATTACCTCATGGATAGTTTGGTTGTCTGAAACAAAATCAGTTTCCAAAATTGTGGTAGCTGGTAGTGGAGTGACTGAACCTGATATCGAAGACGTGTTGTCAATAATCGTGTACGTAATAGACCCAGTGTGTGTCTTGCCGTCAGAGCCAACAGTTGGGAAGAACGAGATCACATCCGTCTCAGTAGTGCTGTCCTTGGTGACCACAGCAGTGGACTCGGCTGGTTGAGAGTAGGTGTCGGAGTCGACCAAGGTGTATGTAGTGGAACCAGTGTGTGTCTTGCCGTCAGAGCCGACTGTTGGGAAGAACGAGATCACATCCGTCTCGGTAGTGCTGTCCTTGGTGACGAATGCTGTAGTTTCAGGAGGTTGAGAGTAGGTGTCGGAGTCGACCAAGGTGTATGTAGTGGAACCAGTGTGTGTCTTGCCGTCAGAGCCGACTGTTGGGAAGAACGAGATCACATCCGTCTCAGTAGTGCTGTCCTTGGTGACCACAGCAGTGGACTCGGCTGGTTGAGAGTAGGTGTCGGAGTCGACCAAGGTGTATGTAGTGGAACCAGTGTGTGTCTTGCCGTCAGAGCCGACTGTTGGGAAGAACGAGATCACATCCGTCTCGGTAGTGCTGTCCTTGGTGACGAATGCTGTAGTTTCAGGAGGTTGAGAGTAGGTGTCGGAGTCGACCAAGGTGTATGTAGTGGAACCAGTGTGTGTCTTGCCGTCAGAGCCGACTGTTGGGAAGAACGAGATCACATCCGTCTCGGTAGTGCTGTCCTTGGTGACGAATGCTGTAGTTTCAGGAGGTTGAGAGTAGGTGTCGGAGTCGACCAAGGTGTATGTAGTGGAACCAGTGTGTGTCTTGCCGTCAGAGCCGACTGTTGGGAAGAACGAGATCACATCCGTCTCAGTAGTGCTGTCCTTGGTGACCACAGCAGTGGACTCGGCTGGTTGAGAGTAGGTGTCGGAGTCGACCAAGGTGTATGTAGTGGAACCAGTGTGTGTCTTGCCGTCAGAGCCGACTGTTGGGAAGAACGAGATCACATCCGTCTCGGTAGTGCTGTCCTTGGTGACGAATGCTGTAGTTTCAGGAGGTTGAGAGTAGGTGTCGGAGTCGACCAAGGTGTATGTAGTGGAACCAGTGTGTGTCTTGCCGTCAGAGCCGACTGTTGGGAAGAACGAGATCACATCCGTCTCGGTAGTGCTGTCCTTGGTGACGAATGCTGTAGTTTCAGGAGGTTGAGAGTAGGTGTCGGAGTCGACCAAGGTGTATGTAGTGGAACCAGTGTGTGTCTTGCCGTCAGAGCCGACTGTTGGGAAGAACGAGATCACATCCGTCTCAGTAGTGCTGTCCTTGGTGACCACAGCAGTGGACTCGGCTGGTTGAGAGTAGGTGTCGGAGTCGACCAAGGTGTATGTAGTGGAACCAGTGTGTGTCTTGCCGTCAGAGCCGACTGTTGGGAAGAACGAGATCACATCCGTCTCGGTAGTGCTGTCCTTGGTGACGAATGCTGTAGTTTCAGGAGGTTGAGAGTAGGTGTCGGAGTCGACCAAGGTGTATGTAGTGGAACCAGTGTGTGTCTTGCCGTCAGAGCCGACTGTTGGGAAGAACGAGATCACATCCGTCTCAGTAGTGCTGTCCTTGGTGACGAATGCTGTAGTTTCAGGAGGTTGAGAGTAGGTGTCGGAGTCGACCAAGGTGTATGTAGTGGAACCAGTGTGTGTCTTGCCGTCAGAGCCGACTGTTGGGAAGAACGAGATCACATCCGTCTCAGTAGTGCTGTCCTTGGTGACCACAGCAGTGGACTCGGCTGGTTGAGAGTAGGTGTCGGAGTCGACCAAGGTGTATGTAGTGGAACCAGTGTGTGTCTTGCCGTCAGAGCCGACTGTTGGGAAGAACGAGATCACATCCGTCTCGGTAGTGCTGTCCTTGGTGACCACAGCAGTGGACTCGGCTGGTTGAGAGTAGGTGTCGGAGTCGACCAAGGTGTATGTAGTGGAACCAGTGTGTGTCTTGCCGTCAGAGCCGACTGTTGGGAAGAACGAGATCACATCCGTCTCGGTAGTGCTGTCCTTGGTGACGAATGCTGTAGTTTCAGGAGGTTGAGAGTAGGTGTCGGAGTCGACCAAGGTGTATGTAGTGGAACCAGTGTGTGTCTTGCCGTCAGAGCCGACTGTTGGGAAGAACGAGATCACATCCGTCTCAGTAGTGCTGTCCTTGGTGACCACAGCAGTGGACTCGGCTGGTTGAGAGTAGGTGTCGGAGTCGACCAAGGTGTATGTAGTGGAACCAGTGTGTGTCTTGCCGTCAGAGCCGACTGTTGGGAAGAACGAGATCACATCCGTCTCGGTAGTGCTGTCCTTGGTGACCACAGCAGTGGACTCGGCTGGTTGAGAGTAGGTGTCGGAGTCGACCAAGGTGTATGTAGTGGAACCAGTGTGTGTCTTGCCGTCAGAGCCGACTGTTGGGAAGAACGAGATCACATCCGTCTCGGTAGTGCTGTCCTTGGTGACGAATGCTGTAGTTTCAGGAGGTTGAGAGTAGGTGTCGGAGTCGACCAAGGTGTATGTAGTGGAACCAGTGTGTGTCTTGCCGTCAGAGCCGACTGTTGGGAAGAACGAGATCACATCCGTCTCAGTAGTGCTGTCCTTGGTGACGAATGCTGTAGTTTCAGGAGGTTGAGAGTAGGTGTCGGAGTCGACCAAGGTGTATGTAGTGGAACCAGTGTGTGTCTTGCCGTCAGAGCCGACTGTTGGGAAGAACGAGATCACATCCGTCTCAGTAGTGCTGTCCTTGGTGACGAATGCTGTAGTTTCAGGTGGTTGAGAATATACATCATTTGTGACATTCACAAATCTCACACCATAGACAACAGTGTCTGTACCATTTCTGTCTACCGTTAAAGGCTCAACAATGAAATTATTTTCTGTATAAAGAGGGGGATTCTTATTTGCATTTGCGATATGAAAAGAGAACACGTTATTAGCTGTTTTGACAGACAACGTACCAATTTCATCATTGAATATTACACCTCCTGATGGTGTATAGCTAATTGACTCAATTCTATTGGGAAATGCAACATAACTATTGTTGATACTGTCATAATCACCGAGGTGATAATATTGTTGTTGATCAGGAACGGCATCGTTGATAACAAGAACATTTGGCTTATCCACTGGTTCTAAATAATTTATGTAATTAGAACCACTTGGACTAGAAATTTTACCATTTAGCCACACAACACTGTTTTGTGGGGTTAATGCCCAGTCAAGATCTAAATAACCGGGCTGAATCACGCTTCCTTCAATATAAACGTTAGAGTTAAGAGCTAATAATTTATAAATAGTAAGCACACTTCTTTCAGAATACGTGACATATTTCATATCGTACCATTGGTTATCATTAGATTTAAAGTTAACAATATCATAGTAAGCGGTACTATTAGCACCTGGTTGTGATTTACCATAGAAAGTACCACCTCTAGATCCATAAGCATCACCAGTCATAATAATAGTCAGAGGGCCAGGGGATGCTGCGTTAGTGATACCCATAGCAGTACCACAATAGATTTCACCACCGTGATAGGTGAAATCTAACTTTTTGTTTGGAACGTTAGCTGAAACAACGAAGTAGGAAGGTAGATTTATGCTCCCATCAATCTCCACAGTCTCAACATCAGGCCCTAAACTAATACCCCAATAATAACCAGGACCGGTAGTAGAGTTGATATCTCCTTTGTGTAGATAAGTTGGTTCGTCATAATAGATACCATAACCAGATTGGGCTTGAGTGAGGCCAAAAAGTCCTGCAACAATTACAGACTTTAAACCTCTCATGTTTTATTGATACTTAAAATTATTTTTTTTTTTGCCTTTCTGATTCCTGTTTAACGGTATTGATATCTTAATAATATTAAGACTCATGACTCCAATGTAAAACAAATATATATGTGAGAAAGATTAAGTTTATATATATATTATAATTTCTTTTTGCAATATTATCACTTTTGATTATAGAGTAAAGAGAAAAGGTTAAAACGTCTTTGCAAATGGTGTACACTGTTACACTAATATGAGCGGGTATATTGTTGATAATAAAGTGCAACCGATCATTACATCGGTCAGAGGTCATGAAATGACAGAACAGGAACAGGAATGTCCATATTTGTCTTGTTTAGGGAGCAGGGATTCGCATAAACCCTGATAACTGCAGATGTAACTCTCAACTACCAATTATGGAAGTCCTCCATAAAATATCTAATGCTCTTGTTAAAATGTTATTTGCACTTCACATCTTCGATAGTTGAATGAAAATAAAGTGGCTCGATATTTTTTACTGTAAAAAAATAATAATCACCGCAGGGACACTCATAAAAAGAAAAATGTGAGGAAAAGTGGTTTATTAAAGGATCTGCAACGGCTCAACTGTCTTAACAGGCCGTAGGGAATACTCTACGGTTAATGTTTGTTAATATTATTAATCTATTGCTTCATCTTCTCGAAGTGTAGGAGATCCCGCGAAAATCCTGTAAAGAACGCAGTAGTTACATATTGCCTTATCTAATTCAATTTTAGGTACTGATATTTGTGGTCTGATAATCAAAAGCCTCGATGCTATTTTTTTAAAATGCAGTCGACTATCCTTTCAATTATTGCAGAGAGGTCCATACATTTAAATTCTAGACTGCTAATAACCTTTAACTCCAACTTAGGATTTATCGTTTATTTCACTATTGATTTATATTAATATAATATTAATATATCGGTAGAAATGAATTATAAAACAGCAATCAGCTGATGAATGATGCTTACTTACTTTCGGGGCATAGATCACCTTACTTCATTTTATTACTTATTTTAAGGCGAATTATTTCCTTTTAGGGTACGCAGAAGATATAAGTTTATAATAAAACAAAACGAAGTTGTATTATATTTGTATTATATCATATCAAAATATAATTATTCATTTAAATCCGATAGTTTTTTCTTTTTTATTCTTTTTACTACAATTATTTTAACACGAAATAATTCACTGCTTTAAACACAATTCTACAAAATAAGATATTTTAACACTTTTGTTTACGTTGGAGGAGAATTGATTAAATGTCGCAATACTAACAACGAAATACCCTTAGAAAGGGGATTATGACTATTTTTAGATCACTTCTCTTAATACTTTCCACCGTACTATGGCTTTCCATTTGTGGCAGAATCCCAACAGTTCAACTATAGTAATTTTTACAATCAGAGCTTCTCAAACAATACTCACCTGATTGATAACTATAATTACTTTTATGTTATGATGGTGTATTATCTTATGTGGGCGGAACGTTAACCCAAAAAAAAAAAAAAAGTGAAAATTCATTAATAACAATATACATCAATTTATTACAACTCATTTAATACACCAGATATTTGACTTAGAATGCTTTTTCCCTTTTGTGAGTTTTACATACATTATTTACCGTTGAAGATATAATTCTACATTATATGATTTTTTTTTTTATTTACTCTTCTGTACGTTGGATGGGATACACAGCACTTACAATTTCATAGACTCTGTAAGGTAACGGTGGTAGGTCCTTAAAAGGGCAATACAACGACAAATGTAATCACTATTTTAGGTTTTACTTCTTCTCAATAATCTTAACCCTTCTTATCCTTTAATAACTTAGAAGTTTTTTCATATCTCAAATTAATTTATGGTTTTGGAATCTTCAAACTCTTAGAAATCATACCACAGCCATGTAAGAAGAATACAAAAATCATTGGGTGATATTCAAAAGCTAGCCCTTCCCTAACTATGCCGAAAGGAATATTATCAAAAATCCAGCCCTGTCTCACAAACAAAGCCATACCTAACACCAAAAATAAGGTTGTAGGCATCGGTAGACCTTCAAAAAATTTGGATTTACCCTTCATGTCCTTTGGCAACTGACCAACGGTGACATTAAATCTGGCTAATCTTGCCAGGCCACATAATACGAAGAAAGACAACACGAAAACGTCTAATGTAGTCTGGAAACCAATGGCAAACGCAATGGCCGCTGGTGCAACGCCAAAAGAGACCAAATCAGCTAGGGAGTCAAGCTCCTGTCCCATTAACGAGGATCTATTTCTTAATCTGGCTACACGGCCGTCAAAGAAATCAAAACACATACCGAGGAATATAAAGAAGTGCGCACGCTGTACATAGTGTGGTTTACCAGTTAACGTAAACCGCAAACAACTGACAATAGAATAAAACCCACAGAACCCATTCAGCATGGTGATATAGTCCGCCATGTGAAGGTTACGGATCATACTGAAATGATAAGCATCACTGGTAAACCTCTCAATATCTGTTCTGTTTGGTGGGGCAAGTGGTGTAGTATCTATAGAGAAGATACTAGAAGCCCTCCTACTCAAAGATGGTCTCTCTCCACTATCAGTGTCGTTGTCACTGTCAAAACTCCTGTCTACTTCATTCTCATCGTTGGAAAACGCACTCTCATCGTATTCTGGGTGCTCCCCAACATCTCTCCCTGTTGTCATAGCTACTGGTGTCATTACCATGTATTCCTGCTTTAATTTTATTGATTTATTTTATGATATTCAGTATTAAAATCCTTTAGAGTCTTAACAGAATAACTTTTCAATGTGGTATGGGATTTATATATGGATTAATAAATAAAAGAAATTGCTCTCTACGGGGATGACATTTTAAATTTTTCACATGAACTTAATTTAATAAACTGAGGGGGTGGTGGAGGTTGTACGGGGGTTTCTATGCAGGCGATGCTCGGTGCCGTGTTGAGCCCACATTATAAAAACTAAACAAAATGAGAGAGAGATGCCCTGTTTCGAATTGAAATAAGCCCTGTACCAAAGAAACCCATGTGAATTAGTTAAGATATTAATTATAGTTTTAACATAATACTACATTATATAATATACAACAAAGTGGACGGAGATCAATCCTTGTAGGCAGCAGCACGGTCAGCCTTTGCGGCTTTCTTTTCTAGCTCGTCCCAATCTTCACCTTCTTCTTGTTCGCTATCTTCTCCGCTGTAGCCACTACCTTCGTCACTGATGTCTTCTTCTTCGGAGTAGTCGTCCTCGTCTGAGTATGCGCTTTCGTCTTCAGGCTCTTCGTCGGAGGCCTCGTATTCACTTATCTGTTCTTCTTCTTCGTCAGAGCCTTCTTCGTCGGAGTTTGCGTTCAAAAAGGACCAACCACCGTCTAGGAAGAACTGGTGTGGGTCTTCCTGTAAGGATTGCATAATTGTGCTCCACTTCAAGTTGATAGTGGAGATAGCATATGGGATATCCATATCTGTTAGCCATTGTTTTAGGAAGTCGAGGGACTCGATAGGGATGGTGTTGATGTGTGTCACTGGTTTCTTTAAGTCCTTATACACAAACACCATATCGAAGTTCTTTAGACCAAACTGTACCCTTTCTAGGATACAGATCTCAATCTCTTCCAGGTTGACGACCAAGAATGGAGGCTCGATCAATTGGACAAGACAATCCGTGGTAGGCATACAGAACACAGCGGATCTGTTTGGAACACCTTGGAAACCCAAGTCTCTGAAAGTACTCTCAACTGATACTAAACCATTTGAGGCCTCAGCAATGGCATCTGCAAAGTATTTGAATTCTTTATCCAACATGGCTCTTTTTCTTCTTTCTTCTTGTTCTTGCTCCAACTCATCCTCATCACCATATTTTCTGAATTTATTCTGATTACGTCTACCTGTACCAGTCTCATCAACTGAGACATCTGAAGCTTCACGATAGAATTGGACATCTTGGATCTTCTTCTTACCCATCAAGATTGGATTTTTTAAGTGAATATGAATCACGACAATTAGTTCACCTTTACAAGATTGGAAAATTAAATTCTTGATATTAGAGAATAGAATATCGATTCTACTGTCTGTTCTCAAAGGAGACTGATATCTGATACCATTCTCATGAATAAAAACGGTACTTGGAACTCTTTTCGTGTCTGGACTTGGTCTGACAAAAATTTGGTCTAATCTCTTGGTTCTACCGGTCTTGTTTTCAATCAACTTATCTTGTTGAACCACATCAGCTAAAGCTTTACGTTCTTGTTCTCTCTTCGTGGATTCCTTCTTCAAGTCTGTAATTTGTTTGAAAGTTTCACTCATACGATCACCGTCCTTGGATCTTAACGTGATGGAACGCATGAATTGATTTTCTGGAGAGTCATCATATGGCAATTCAACAACATTCTTCGAGATACCACCAGCAGCACCTGGAGAATTAAAGTTCAAACGCAAATATGTATATTCACCTTCTTCATTCTTGGAACCATTCTTGTAAGAGTTGATATGGAATGGAACGGGCTTACCATAAATTGGAATGATAATGGTTTGACTTCTCCAATCTACATGGATTCTCAAATCACGGATGTTATTAGGAAGTTGACTATCTCTAACGTACGATTCGTACTTCTTGAAATATTGACGAGATTCGACATCATCAGTCGTGGCATCAGCAGCACTGAATCTAAGTAGACCTTCTTTCTGTAATCTTTCGTGGAGCTTTCTTTGATTCTCCTTTCTAATTTGCTCCTTTTGAGCGTCTTGAGATTCTCCACGTGCATCACCACGAAGCTTGCTTCTCAAGATCTTTGAGTTACCATCAACTCTAGTTGGAATCTTGGAAGGAGCAGGTGGCTTCTTTTCCTTCTCTTCTTCATCGTTATTAAAATAGAAGGATACTTGAGACTTGGCCTTTGTATAGTTAGTCAATATCTTGGAACCATCTTCAGTGATTAGCACAGTATCAGCCAACTGCAGGGCATAGTTTGTATTGGTCTTCATATCTTTCAAAGCATTGAAACCGAAAGAGATATTGAAACAGTCACCGGCTTGTAGTTTACGGTAATCGTTCTTAGCGTTCAAAACAAAGAAGGAGTCTCTAAACTCCAAACCAATCAGGGAACCTATGTTCTTAGTAAAATTCGAGGCCAATTCAGGTTTAACCTTTTTAATAAATTCAACGACAGATTCATATACTTCCTTAGGTGTTCTCCCAATCTTCAATTCATTGTCAATAATATGTTTCTGTAAATCCAAAGTAAACGCATAGTTTTCTACCATTTCTTCAGATGGATCTATCAGGAATGTTCTTGTAACGTTGGAGCAGTAGTTATTGTAACGGATACCACAGGATGCTAAGATACAACCATTTCCATGTAGCTGGTCGTTACTCGAGTGGGCAGAAACCTTTAAATCAAATTTACTACCAGATTGAATGATTGGAGAGTATGTCCAATCCAGCAAATCAAATGTGAACTTGTGATTAGGAGGACATAAACTAGATAGATCGCTGGTTATCTTCTTCAAAAATTTAACATCATCAATTTTGTTCTCGACTTTATCAGAAAGTTTAGAATTTGTAATCTTAAGTTCATCATCAACGGCACGTACCATCTCATCTGATAACATATCAATAAATCTATCCGAGCACTTACTGGCGATGGAGATATAAGCCTGCTCCTTGCTATCCTTAGTTTCCCATGTCTTGGATAAGCCCAGAGCTATATCAACAACACTGAATTCGTTCTCCTTAATAGCTTGTTCCCAAAGTGGCTTCCATTCCTTGATGAACTTACCCTCGTAGTTGTCTTTCTCAGGAATACCAACGGTCTTACCGGACTCATTAATCAATGCTATGACATCAGTGAAAAGTTTCTTGCTGTGCTCCGGATCCTTGTTGTTTCTCTGCCAGATTTCAAGATCAACACCGTTGTTATTAGCCTTGAATAGTTCAAGAGCTTTATCCAAATGCTTAGCCTTTGGTCCACTAGTAATGATAACGACTTTTTTAGGCAGGAATGCAATCAATGTGGCCGGAAACTCATAGCCCATCAACCAATAATGTAGAGCTGTAGTCTTCTGATATGGATTTTCCGGGTTAGAAGACCCCAGTGCAAAAACCATAGAGGTAGGACCATTCTCAAATTCTCTATAGTTCTTATGTAAAAGCTCTAATCTGCTCTTAAAAGCTTCAAAATCAATGTTTAGCTCATCCATCTTCTATTTTTTTTGAAACCAATTCTCCAAATAGATGTGTTTATTCCTTAACTTCCTTACTATTATGTAAAATAATGCACCGATTATAGTAAAATATCTTAAAATATATCAAAAAACGAGGTGAAAAAAAATTTCTTCTTCTTCACTCAGTGATTTAAATCAATTGATTAATCTGATGTAGGAGTTTATACACTTATAAGGAGGTATTCAGCACACAGCTCTTAGGAAATTGATAGAAATACTATCAAAAAATTAGCACCGTCGCCACTTTTTTAAATTGGCTTCCATCGTTAAACAATTTTTTCTTCATTCGGTTCCGCGTGATAATATCCGGGTAACCACGCATTTATCTAGAAAGTGGATCATGGGTAGTATTGAAAGATAACTATACATTCTCAGCTTAAATAGGTTACTATTATTACATTTATGAAGTAGTATTTGAGGTTTATGCTATCTGATATTACTTTTTACTTTATCTTCTATTTTTTTTTTTATTTTATTTTTTGGCTTCACTTCCTTCTACAGTCTGGAGTTAGCAAGGTAAGTGGCCAGGTATTCAAAGAGCACAGCTTCGTTCTTTTTATAAAAGTCTGAGAGTCGTACGGTGTCCTCAGTGTAATCTTGGTCACTCTGTAGGACCTTTGTAGCATTGGCAGATATTAATGCGTATTCCTTTAGTACCGCTTTAGGGTTATTTTGGGTCTCCTTGAAAAATTGGTATTTTGTAGCCAGACTGTTTAGCTGCAATTGTAGTTTATTTATCTCAGTGTCTATCTCCTCTAGGTTATCCTGTTCATCCCTTTGGGTATCCTGGTAAGTGGAGAACGCATTTTTTTTGTTTTCTTTTTGTTTTATTTCTATGTCATAGGTTTTTTCACCATAGGTGGATTCAACATCTGTTCTAATAGTGTAATTTATCTTGCTGGGCTCCAAGGGAGTTACGTGGGAGTTAACCATGGTAACCAACTCTTCTAAGCTCATCGTAACTATTCTATTTTGATCAAGTGCCTGCTCGGTAAAATCCTTCTTTGGTAACAATTTGCTCAAGGCTTGGTCGATGTTTACCATTGTTTTCAACTCTTGACTGTTCTCGGTTGCAGAGGTCGTTATATTCTTGTCGTTGTTATTCATGAGATTGTTATTCAAAATGTACTTGTAGAGGCCATAGACTGCAGATTGCACCGAGCCCAATTTAGTTCCGAGAATATGCGACAGTTCGCTGCTGTATTGAACCTCTTGACCAGTGACGCCTCTTGGTTGTATAGTTATAGTACAGTCGATATTATGGATACCAGGTCTCTGCACATCAATACCATCGAACTCGCTCTCATTCAGAGGATCGTATATCCACTCAATTGTATCGATGATGGTTCCATCGTCCTCGTCCTCGTCCTCATCGTCCTCGTCATCTTCGTCATTATCACCATTAACATTACTGCTTTGCACACCGGTGTCGCCGGATACCTCATTAGCATCTTTCATCTCTATATCAGCGGTTTTTGAGCCTCCGTCTTGCTTACGATGCCTAACCTTAGTCTTCTTAAAATCTACCGCAATAGCTTGTATCAGATCACTAAATTTACGAACCGGCTCCACCTCTTTACCTTCATTATCCAATAATTTACCTTCGACACGCAACTTCCAAGAGGGTTGCTCATCTTCCGCATGTTCTTGCCATGACTGGTTCGATGCGGTATTATATATAAACACTCGCAATATCTGCTTCCCAGTCGTCGGATCTTCAACACCACAGCCTTCAATCCCTAACGACAATTGGTTCTCCTTCTCCTTGATAGATATGTCAAGCTTCTTCTCAGCTTCCTGCAACTTGCCCAAACTCTCCAACTCCGGAATCACACCGCGTAACTTCATAGGAACATACGTGTACGTAGGAGCCATAGTCACCGTAGGACCCATCTTGTTCCCAGACATTCTTCTCACTGACAATTCTTTTTTTTCACCACTACGTACTACTCCACAGTAAAAGGAATACAGAGAGCATTGAAAATTGCACCGGTATAGCTTCAAATAGCAATATTATATTATTCAAACTTTCTAGGCCTCCACCAAAAAATCGCACAATTACACTTTTTTAATATGTATATATCGTAAGTGATGATACAGAGCACATGGTCAATACGTATATTATTATACAATCATTTACTTTAACTTTAACTAGATTACTATCTTAATTGAATTATATAACTCTATGGTTAGTCTATCTTCTACGTTTGCTATCTGGTTCTTCTTCGTCTCCCTGGAGCAGCTGTGTCCTTACCATCTCCCTGATGTAGCCTTCGAGTTCTTGTTCTGGGTTTTCTCCCATAATGATCTCTTCGAGTCTCTTTCTGCGGGCTAGGGACTCTGGGTCAGTGATCTCGCCTGGATCTTGCTCCAGCGTGTAGCGTATGCTATCTTTGAACTGCGCCAGTTGTTCCTGGTCTATTCCGAGGCTGTCTCCCGTGGACAGCCCGGATTTCTCACGCATGTACTGTATCAGCTCGGGAAACTCACCATCCTCTTCAAATACTTGCAAAGCGGTCTTCCCTTCGTCGTTCACCAAGGTATGGTCGCCGCCGAGCTCCTCTATGATGACCTTCGCCACTGCTGCATCCTCACAATGATGTAGCGGCGTGTCCCCGTCACTGTCCCTGACATTGATATCTCCCTCGCGGTCCTTACACAGCATGCGCAAGAGATCAAGGTGCCCGTACGCAGCAGCAGCATGCACCGGCGTGTACCCGTTGGGGTCCTTACTGTTCGCACTGAACCCCTCACTCAAAAACTTCTCGACCAAATCACCACGGCCGTCACTAGCAGCTACCCATATATTCATCCTGTGCCCTTCTTTTAACCTGATAAACTACAGTATACTGCTTATATAAATCAATTATGGAACCAACTTGTTCCAAGTCCTCATCGAAACTTAAAAATTTTTTATTGCTAAAATTTTCAGCGATGAGCCCACAGAAAATGGCGCAGCACCAGCATCTTAAATGGCTAAGTTACTATATTACATTATATTATATCATTGTATTACTATATAATATCTGTGTTATTATATTATATTATATTATTATATTTTATATATTGTATATATTGTAAAGGGATGTTATAGTATCTCACTGCATTGCTGGTATATGGCAAATGTTTTTATGTCTATAAGTTATGTATTTCGTTTATTAGAATACGATGTATAAAAGGATGATGACGCTTGGTCCTGTACACATTTCGAACCAGAAGAGGGCATTAGAGAGGACAGGTCTCTTTCTGAGGTATGGGATTTCACTGATACCTGCAAAGAAGAACTGGCCCAGCTGGAATGCGAACAAGTAGCCCTTCCACTTTTTGACGATGGCGTACATGGCGAGCTCATGGAACACAGCACTGAGCATAAAGGTGAACAGCGTTGCCTGGACCTTTGAGAGCTTAAAGCGGTTGATAACACTGTGGTAGATGTGTCTCAGGATGAACTTGTGTACTGGGACGTTCCAGATTCTGCTGAACTCCACGAATGAGACGCAGTTCCACCAGTCACCGTAGAAGTATCTGTCTGCAAACATCGTGAGCTCTGCAAAGAAGTTCAGGATAGCGTCCCAAATCAAGTAGAAGCCCAGCATATATAGAAGCGTCATAGGTGGGATCAATTCGCACCAGAGAAGGAAGAACTTCTTGGTGAAGTCCATACTGATTGGCTGCTCTGCCAGAAGCCTAGCCTTTTCAGTCACTGGGAACATGTAAATTTGTGCATCGACAACCATTAGGTAGATACATCCGAACGTAGCACAAGTTTTCTCCAAGAGGTAACCCCATCTGATGCTCTTGGTTCTAGGATATTGGATCTGGTAAACTAAAGTAGGGAATAGCGTGAACATAAAATAGTTCTTGATCCCAATGTTGTTAGGGAAATGGTCACCATGTGATTGGTAGTTTAGTTCAAAGCTGCAGAAGTCGTAGCTTCTCTTTAGTAAAGTTATGATCTTTGGATCGACATCCTTCTTGTCCTTCAACCTTGCCAAGTGTTTTTTAGAGAAATTTAATTCACTGAGGATGTTCCATAAATAACCATTGTAAAAGGAGAAAGAATGCATCTTCATAACTTGAACAACAGAATGCAGAAACACATAAATTCTTGCGATCCAGTTGAAGTTCAGAACGTGCGCTGGCACGTATAACGCACAAGTGACAAAGAGTAACTGATAAGTGACTGCGATTTTTAGACCCCATTTGTTCCAACTAATTACATTCCACTTACACAAGTACTGAATGAAGACGACAAAGAAAGTTGCAGCATATAAGAACATATCAAAAGCGAAAACCCTGTGTAGATCTGTAACCATGAACCTGAACAACATGGCATCTTTGAAGGAGTAACCATGGTCAATGTAGTAATTGATGCAAGATTGGATGGCAGCAAAGCCAAATACCATCCACATTAGGACGTACACACCTGAGAACGTAGGTGCTCCATCTTCTGGGTTACGAGGGCTATGTTTCACCTCGATATTGTAGTTCGGTTCGTGGCTTGGGTTAGTTCTATAAGCGATGACTTTCTTCAACTTCTCCTTCTCCTTTATTTCTTTCTCAAGGATAGGTCCCTTGAATTGGGTCCTGTAAGGCTCGCTCACCGCAGAGTCCAGGATGGTAGGTCTCTTGTCGAAGTCCACATCCCCGAAATATGAGATATACTCCTGTGACTTCTTGTTGTACCTGCTTCTCTCCTTCTGGTGGATATTCTTCAAGTACTTGTTGATCACTGCTTCCAGAGTATCCTTGTGGTCACCATCTTTGTCCTCCCGAGCTTCAGTAGCGTCATTACCATCATCTTCTTTCACCACAGTAAATGAAACTTCCTTGCCGTCTTTATCCTTCGTGATGACCACACGTCTGTTCAATAGATCCTTCTCGTTACTATCGTAGTCATACTCGGTGCGAGAGTGTTTCCTGGGCTCTTCATCACCAACATCCATAGTAACAACATCGCCTTCTCGTTCTTCTTGTTCAGCTTCAGCTTCAGCTTGAGCTTCAGCTTCTCCTTCTTTGACATTGCCCAATTGGTCCTTTAGAATCACAGTAGAATCGAAAGTAATACTGTGTCTCCTATCGCCATCCAGAGAATTCAGTTTCTGTATCTTGATGAAGTCCTCATCCTTAAGAATATCATCCACCATTTCCAGGACAGCAGCTTTATTTATTCTATAATATATCAACAATAAATACCTAAGTAGTATCAATCTTTTAATCCAAGAAAATAATCTCAATCTCCCTTTTTCTATCACAATAACGTCTCGTTCCTTTTGTACCCTGTAAACCATCTAAATCTATACGAGCCAGACACAGAACACACACCGACACCGACATACATACAACATACATTAACACATTCACCACAACTGCACTGTTACCCAACACAACACCCTACCATAAACAAGAGAGTCGAGGACTTCTACACTACAACATGTAAACATATACAACCATATGCTTATTAATCCAATAACTATGACATGTGCTTGAATACATTTTGCCAATACAACATGATATGGGCGTTATATATATAGTGCTGTATAGTTATGCTGCTATAGTACGATAAACAAATATTATATAAATAACTAGAATACAAATAATAGTAATAGCTAATACCATGCTGATCATAATAATATATTAATAATATTTAAATAGGTGCTACTATTATATAGAGATATCTATATCACTTAGTACGAATCATAGTAGCTGTCTTGTTCTTGTCTCTGTGTGTCATAAATACCTATATACTGCTACATTTAGTACTACAACAGTACTACAATAGTAATATTGGCATAATAGTAATATATTAATATAATAATATATTAATATAATAATATAATAATATTATTATATACATATGTCACAAAACACGATTCTCACGACTATTACGTATACAACGACTAATTGCTATTAATTTGTTTTCTGATGGCTCTCTTTGACTTTTGAAGCAAAAGAGGGCATTTCATTTATAAGGGGAGTCATTTGATTTGCTTCTCACAAGGAGGGCAAGAAGTCTAGGAACTAAGCTTGGTTGAAGTTAAATAACGGTAAAACAAGAATATTAAATAATGGTTAATGCAGAAGAGGCTATCTTCCGCTCTGCGGAGATGTCGCTGGTGCAGTTTTATGTTCCGATGGAGGTTGCGCGGGACACGGCGTATACTCTTGGCCAATTGGGTTTAGTTCAGTTTAGAGACTTGAATTCTAGGAAGCAGGCTTTCCAACGGGCATATGTGGATGATATCAGGCGTTTGGAGAACGTAGAGCGGGTGTATAGATACCTCTACAGTCTATTACAGAAGCACAATATCCAGCTTTATGAGGCGGATGAGGCGGATGATACTGAGGGTTTAGAGACAATGGTGTTACAGGAGGTGCCTTCCGGGTCTCACATCGATGACCATGTACAAAACGCTACGTTCTTAGAGGAGAGGCTTAAGGAAATGGAAGATGCCTCTGATCAGATTAAAAGACAGAGGACAGATTTGGAGCAGTACCGGTTCTTGTTGAAATCTGGGGACGTTTTTTTCTCTGAGAGTGACGTTGCTACGGACTCCGTTGATGACGAAATGGCCGTTGCCAATTCTGATGCTTTCCCTAGAAGTGGTTCCGTAAACTATGTAACTGGTGCCATCCCTAGTGAGAAGACTCACATATTAGAGCAGATACTGTGGAGAACTCTGAGAGGTAATCTGCTATTTAAGCATATCAGTATTAATAAACCCTTGTATGACGAGAAGTCTGGTAAAAGAGTCAACAAGGACGCATTTATCGTATTCTCACACGGTGATTTGATCATGGAGCGTATTAGAAAAGTTGCCGAGTCCCTGGATGCAAAGCTATACTATATTGACCCTCGTGCCGATGCAAGGTCCGAGAAACTGGCACAAATCAATCGTGATTTGGAAGACTTGAACACTATTATGCAAACATCCAACATGACACTAGAGAGTGAGCTATTCGCTGTTTCGAAGGAGCTCAACGCTTGGTTTCAAGAAATTGCTAAAGAAAAGTCTGTCTTTGAGACATTGAATAAATTCAATAATGATAAAAACAGAAAGACACTTATTGCTGAAGGCTGGATACCAAGTGATCAAATTATATTGCTGAGATCTAAACTAGAAGAGATGGTTAACAGGCTAGGTATTGACTTCCCATCTACTCTTCAGATCTTGGAAACCACAAGTACTCCACCAACCTATCACAGAACGAATAAGTTCACTGAAGCTTTCCAGGCTATTTGTGATTGTTACGGTATTCCTGAATATAGAGAAGTCAACCCCGGGCTGCCAACGATTGTGACATTCCCCTTCATGTTCGCTGTCATGTTCGGTGACTTAGGACATGGATCAATCATGTTCCTAGCTGCTTTAGCGCTTGTCTTAAACGAGAAGACGTTGGGCAAAATGAAAAGAGATGAAATTTTTGATATGGCTTACACAGGTAGATATGTTCTCTTATTGATGGGAACATTCTCAATGTACACTGGTTTCTTATACAACGATATCTTTTCAAAATCAATGACTTTCTTCAAATCTGGTTGGAAATGGCCTGAAAACTTTAAAGCTGGGGACTCTGTATCTGCTGAAAGTGTGTCTACATACCCAATCGGTTTAGACTGGGCTTGGCATGGGGCTGAGAATAACTTATTATTCACCAACTCATATAAAATGAAATTGTCTATTCTAATGGGTATTATCCATATGTCTTATTCATACATGTTTTCGCTTGTTAACCATATACATTTCCATTCCATGATCGATATTATCGGTAATTTCATCCCAGGCCTGTTATTCATGCAAGGTATTTTTGGGTATCTATCAATCTGTATTGTCTATAAATGGACTGTAGATTGGATTAAGGATGAAAGGCCTGCACCAAGCTTGTTGAATATGTTGATTAACATGTTTTTAGCTCCTGGACAAATTGATGAGGAACTTTATCCTCATCAGGCTAAGGTTCAAGTTACTCTATTAGTGATTGCATTAATTTGTGTACCATGGCTGTTATTCGTGAAGCCTCTTCACTTCAAATTCACTCACAAAGAAAATATAGAGCGTCGTGTATCTTTAAGCGGGGAAGCTGCTATTGAACGGGAACGTTTATTACCAGATCTAGAAGATGGATTAGAAGAAGTAGAAGAAGAAGAACACTTAGCTGACGAAACTGAGGCTGAATCACACGAGTCCGAAGGTGAGAACTTTGGTGATGTGATGATCCACCAAGTTATCCATACAATTGAGTTCTGTCTGAACTGTGTTTCTCACACTGCATCATACTTACGTCTATGGGCCTTATCACTAGCTCACGCACAATTGTCCAGTGTTTTATGGTCAATGACACTAGAATTATCTTTTGGAATGAGTGGTGCCTTGGGTGTATTTGCTATTGTTTTTCTTTTCGGAATGTGGTTCGTTTTAACCGTATGTGTACTGGTAGTAATGGAAGGTACCTCTGCCATGTTACATTCATTACGTTTACACTGGGTTGAATCCATGTCGAAGTTTTTCGTTGGTGATGGTAATCCATATGAGCCATTTGAGTTCAAGAATAGGGACCTGATTGATGAGTCTATTGAAGCTGGGGTAATTTCAACAAAAGAATCTGACCCAGAAGATCATGCAGAAGGATTCTTAATTATCGAAGATGAAAACTAATATGCATATTCTTAAAAAGACATATCTCTGCTACATTCTATGAAGGACCCATCTTCAATTATTTATATAACCCAACATTACTATTTTTACACTTTCCTCATTATAATTTAGTTATCTTTTCTATTCAGTATAAGTAAATTTTCTCAAGCATAGGAGATTCTAAAAACTTATATGGTTTTTTAACTTTTAATTCTATATAATTATTTCTAAATTTGCTTATCTAAATATCTTGACCCTACAATCAAGACTTCCTGTTACAATCAATTCCCTTTGAAGCGATGCGGTATCATGTGGATCGCAGGTAATATCGTCAACATCAATACAATTAATAAAGCCATTGTGCATATCATTCCATGATTTCAGGCATTCCCCATTATTCAAATTCCAGCACTTAACAGTTTTATCGTCACTACAAGAGAATAAGTGATCACCTCTAATTTTTATATCCTTTACCCAAGAGGAGTGTCCTTTCAAGGTCATTATACAGGTAAATTCTGTTTTACTGGTATTCGGGACTGGGGCGCTATTCAAACGCAGAAACGGTAAAGGTATTTCCCATATTTTTATTGTATTGTCTCTCGATGCAGAGGCACAATATCTGAAACCAATATCTTTATATTCTTTATTATCTGTTGTTCTTCGTATTTTTGACTTTATCTCGGTATCTTGACTAAATGGTATAATTTTGACCTTTTCGATTGGAAATGTGTGCCCTGAACCAATAGATAACCCATTGGTAGAAGGCCAATGGGTTAATCTTAGAGTCGAGTCCAAAGAACCCGATAAAATATATTCACCAAAAACGTCTATAGATTTAATCCATTCGCTATGCGGCACAAACGACTGTAGTACTCGAGACTCATTTAGGTTCCAGACCTTGATCGATAAATCTCTTGAACATGAGGCTAAGAATGCAACTTTGTTTTTTTGCCATATTATTCCCTGCGATACAATGTTATCGTGATCTGTCAATGACCTTATATGAACAAAATCTTTTCTAATCGACGAGAATATGTAAGCGTTTACCAAAGCGTCCTTCGACGTAGTGGCAATAATTGTCGATGTTTCAGTGTGCTGGTCGAACCCGTCTACTTCCACGACATCAATAGACGTTACGGATTTAGCATGTGCTTGGGTAGTGGCAATAGGCATTGAGAAGTCTAATATATCATAGCAATATAGTTTACCACTATCTGTACCGATGTAAACGTACGAGAGTGTAGGATGAAGTCTAACTGCAGTGACAGAGGAGTCTACTTTAATGTTAGTCAATAAAGAGCCAAATGGCACCCAATTTATATCAGTTGCATTCACGGTGATAGGAGATTTACTGCTCAATTCTAATTTTTCAAGCTTTGCTGTGACACTATTCACATTTGATTGCAACTCTGCACACTTGTTCTCCAGTTGCGTAATGGTCCGTTGTAACCGCACTATTGAATTCCATTTTCTCTTCAGTAGCTGTTCATCGTCTCTAGTAATCAAATCATCATCATCTACTTCCAATATACCCTTCAATTGTTCTAGTACAGATTTTTTATCTATACCATTCTCCTCGATGACATTTCGAACATAGTTGACAACTGCACAATTCAAATCCAGCACCTGCGCCTCGGTTAAGAAGGACATTCAATATAAAATCTCTTGCTAAGAACCAATAAAAATACCTTTTTGTATTTTTCTGTTATTTTTTTTTTTAATATTCCAAAATAATTAAAAATTTTTTTATCCAATGTTAATAATAATATTTTTTGTTGTTATGCATTTGTTTACCTTCAAATCAAAATAAACGTCTTAGAACTATACGTATCGCCTCACAGTTTTCCCTTTTAAGAAATAAACTTTTCTTGATCATGCATTCAAGTATCAATAAAAAAATAATAACTTCCTAATTGGTATTATTAACTTTCCTAGGGATTACTAACTTCCTAATTGGGAATTAAGGTTAGTATAGAATATCATTGTTACCCGGGTGTGAATCATATGAAATATATGCTAACCATCCCTCCATTCTTACCACCCCCTTTTTTTTATTTTTTAGTTAGTGTAAAAGACATGGCAAAAAAAAAAAACCCCTCGAGTACCCTATCTTCTTAGACGATCGTTCAACGATTCATCATCGCATGAATTGTCATTTTCAACCCTTCCCTTAAACCCTAAGGCAAAAAACGACTCTAGCTTAAATCCGCGCGGGATGGAATTTTTCCGGGACAAGCACGCGAAAATAATAAAAACGGAAAAAATAAAAAAATAAAAGAACGCGGGATGCACAGAATATTCCGTGTGGACAAACTCGACGTGGGAACTGGGACGTAGGGACGTAGGGGCGTAGTGGCGTAAAGGCGTGGGACGGGAAGGGAAGGGAAGGGCTTCGAGATTATGGAACGGAAGAAATGGAATTAAAAAAAAAAAAAATAATTTTTCCGGGAAACCCCCACCATCCGTTAAGGGTTTTTCCGTTTGTGCGGGATTCTCTGTGGGATCTTTATTTCCACTCACCCTATTCAAACACAATACAAGAGAAACAGAATTGAAGAGAGATATATTGAGAGAAAAAAAAGATTTTCCGGTTAGAATATCCTGTAGTATAATTCGATGTGAGAGCCTTTGAAAAGAAACATTATCAAATTAAATGAAAAAAAAAAAGGACTCATTACTCCCAAGGGTCTTAAACAATGAATATCTTCGAATAAAACAAACCACTTAGAGAAAGGCTTACACGTTGACAAGGAAGGAAGATTTGCCATGTAAAAACTTATTATGAATATCGGATTAGAACAGTAATATCATAAAAGAAGCAATAATTGCTTTTTTTGTAGACCCAGTTTTGAAAAAAAAAAATTAATCAACACGACATTAGCCAAAAAAAAAACTACTTTACGAGAAAGAACCAAAAATTTACTAAACAGAAAACTAACCATAAAACTAATAAGTAAAACTCCCTTTTTCATTATAAAGTATTTGCTAAAAAACTTCTTAAAAGAAAGATCTTTAAAACTCCGATCAAAGACGTAATTAGATCAACAAGGAGAGACAACTGATAGAGTTAATAGAAGTAATTAATAATAATTTAACAAAAAAAGTACAAACATTAAATACCAAAAAACTTAACAAAATCAAAAAAAAAACAAGCAAACAATTAAAGGCTGAATAACAATAGATCAATAATCTGATTATAAGAAAGTGCAAAACTAGCAATACCTACACTCCATGCCTTTGTTATCCAGAAATCCGTTCCATCATGAACATCATAATGGCTCATCGCAATCACCTCCACCTTCAATAAAGAGTTCTAAATCCTTTTTGGGTTTTATTAGTAGGAAACCCAGTACGGACTCTCTGAAAAGTGAGAGGTCTCAGGACTCTTTGAAGTCGATGAATAATACAGCTGCTTCTAGTTATGTACACATCAATGAAAGCGCAACAGCTTCGCCGAAACAGAGTCACTCTATGGCTGAATTGAAGAGGTTTTTCAGATCGTCAACGAAGAAGAGTAAAACACCACTTCGTTCTAGAAACACTTCGCCAACTAATTCAGCATCACCATCCACCGTTAACTTAGTATCACATTTCAATCTGGGTATGACTTCAAAGTCACACACGAACTTGCATGATATGCATAGACATGAAGATCATAGTTCCTCAAGTACTACTGCTCTTTCGGCGCTAGCTCATAAGCACCAAAAACATCACCACCCTCATGGTTCAACAGACCACCATGTTCACACCCAATCTGCTATCCCACCTACTTCTGACTCAATATTGTCGTTATCAAATAATATAAACATATATCATGATGATTCAATATTAGCCCAAAAATATGGTAAACTGGGTAAACTTTTAGGTTCCGGTGCAGGTGGCTCAGTTAAAATCTTAACTAGGCCCTCAGATGGCGCCACTTTTGCCGTAAAAGAATTCAGACCTAGAAAGCCTAACGAGTCGGTGAAAGAATATGCCAAGAAGTGTACTGCCGAATTTTGTATTGGATCTTCATTACATCATCCAAATATCGTGGAAACTGTAGATGTTTTTTCAGATTCGAAGCAAAATAAATACTATGAGGTTATGCAATACTGTCCAGTAGACTTTTTTGCTGTGGTTATGACTGGCAAAATGTCTCGTGGTGAAATAAATTGTTGTTTGAAACAGCTTACAGAAGGTGTGAAATATCTTCACTCTGTTGGTTTAGCTCATAGAGATTTAAAATTAGACAACTGTGTAATGACGGCGGATGGTATTTTGAAATTGATCGATTTTGGAAGTGCTGTTGTTTTTAGATATCCATTTGAAGATGATGTGACCATGGCTCATGGGATTGTTGGAAGTGATCCTTATTTAGCTCCTGAAGTAATTACATCTACTAAGTCATATGACCCTCAAGCGGTAGATATTTGGTCCATTGGTATTATATATTGCTGTATGATGTTGAAGAGGTTTCCTTGGAAGGCTCCACGTGAGAGTGATGAAAATTTTAGACTTTACTGTTTACCTGATGAAGCTCATCATGATTATGTCGAATCTGCAAAACATCATGAACAGTTGTTGCGAGAAAGAAGAGAAAAGAAACATAAACACGAAACCGATGCCCGTAATGGTGAAACAAATGGGACAATTATCCCCTCAAACCTAAATTATGTGGAAGATGCCTCAAAGGTAGATGAAAGCGTAACTAAGGTAGATGGGAGTAAAGAAAAAAGTGCTGCTACATACCAAGGCGAGAAGAATGATGATGTTTTACCTACTCCTGTTGCAACTAATGATGAGCATAAGAAACACGAACATCCTGAATCAGTCCATGTAGCCAATGAAAAACCTGAAGTTGACGATTCAAATCAAAAGAAAGAAAATCAAAATATTGAGCAAACCCAATCTCAAGATTTGAAATCTATAGCTTCACATAAACCACCTCACCACAAGAAGACTATTAGAGGGCCTTATAGGCTGTTGCGGTTGCTACCTCATGCCTCTAGACCACTTGTGTCTAGGATGTTAGAAGTTGATCCCTGCAAGAGGGCAACTATGAAAGAAATCTGCAATGATGAATGGTATAGTCATATCCCATATTGCACAATGGATGAAAAGAAAAATGTTATCAGAGCTGCTGGCCATCATCACACTATAGTCAAAGAGATCGATTCTCATGTTGAAACATATAAAATATAGACACTTTGTTACACACTAATGCTTTTATCCCCCTCACTCTAAAATTTCTGGAATTTGAACCCTGATGTTTAGATCCTTCTATATTATGAGATCACGAATATTAACTTGTACCTTTTTATTTTGTTTCATGGTTCAGAGCCATAATTATCATTATTGTCCTATTGCAAATCAGATCGTTGCAATTTAGTTGATAAATGAAAAGAAAAAACTGAAAGCTGAAAAAAAGAGATCCTACTAAAAGTTCTCTTTTACCTAATTTATTTACAAAAACCCTTACAAAAAAGGGTATATTTACTTAGTAATATTTGATATATTATAAAACCATATACTTAATACATAATAATTAGACTCATGAATAGATGCATCGTCTATATGTGACTATTTTACTGGGTCTAGGAATGACTTCATATTCAAAGTTCCCCATTTTTCAGAAAATAAATTTTCACCATTCAATACAATTGTATTATCGAACCGTTTTCTCCAGTAATTGACTAACCTTTCGATCAATATACGTTCACCACCTTTTGTTAGAGCTATTGAATTCAGATCTTCTCCCTGTTTATATAATCTTCGCTCATATATACAGTTCACGAATTCTCTCTTATGTAGGTCCAATTTTTGTTCTCTTATCAACTTATTTAGTAGTAACCAGTCATCAATGAGTAGATATTTATGCCAGTCATTCACTTGTGAAACCAATTTGGATTGATTATTAAATATTTTATGGATGAAAATAGATGTCAGTGATACAGGTAAAGGAGAGGATTTCAAAATATCAAACAGTTGAGCATTTGTTAGTGAATATGGTGAAATATAGTCAGTGTCTTTTTCTAGATTTTGGCATGCTTTTTCAAATTGCTTTATTTTAGAGTTAGATATCTTTTTGAAACCACCAGGAGTTAAGCAATTACGAGGAGCCAACTGTGGGAGAAAATAACATACCAAAGCAGTCATCTCTTCAAATATTAAACAAATCAAAAAGAAGTTGGGAAGTTTCCACATCTCCTTCCTACGAATTATTTCAGCAAAATGAGACCTTGGAAGAGAAATACTAATATCTGTATTCTTCGTTCTTTTCATCTGCAGCTCGTAAGCTTCAATAGTCCTGAACAATTGCGATAACAGTTCTGTATCGTTAGGTAATTTATTATTCTTCATTATTTTCCTCGAGTCACGGAATACTACATATGTGTTCTTTATACCGTCTCTATAGTATTTCAGCAGTGATATACCTAATCTGTACCATTTGGTCATGGGTTTCCTCCAATTACCAACTTTTCCATCCCTCATAACTTCATCAAATATCCTACTTTTAGGAAATTCCACCATCGGTAGAGACCTAGTGGAGTTTATGTCATTATTGGAGACGTCACTGTCGGGCAGGATTCTAAATTGACTGCTCTCATACAAACCCAACAAAAATTTAGCATCTAATACCTTAGGTGCAGTTGATATCCTCCGAACGGAATGCTGACATAGACCAAGTATCCTCATTTCAATGGTTTGATACCTTATTCATTAAATCGAATATTGTAGTGTCTTAATATACAACTGACTTCTCTATATGAAGTTAGGTTCATATCTCATAATTTATTCAATTTTTTTTTCCCCCCACTGCAGGCCCATATTTCAACAAGTAAGTTACTTATATAATCATTTCATACTATTAACAAAACGATTAATTCAATTTCAATTACTTCAATAGTATATTTATATATATTGTTATATCAATACTCTACATATGGTATAATAGGGTGTACAAAGAAAAAAAAAAGCAAATCAAATAATATCCAGTATTTCAGTGAGGCAGTTTAATATACAGAGCAGTACGGTGACTAGGAATTGTTCAATGCTTAGACAGTATCTTCTTAGCAGATTCGATAGCCTCCTTGGCCTCCTTTGTGTCCTCAGCACCCGTGTACGACTCTAAGTATTCTTCTAGGTTATCCATGAACTCTTTGATTTTAACATATAAGGTAGGGAGCAGTCTTTCAGTATCATTCAAAACCTCCTCTTGTTTCTTCAGATCGTACTTATCAACCGAACTATCAGCCTTCAGCTTCTTAACGTGCTTCTGTTGGTCTTTCAATTCCTGCAAGTAGTACTTCTCCTCCTTCACAAGTCTCTGTAGGGCCTTCACTTTGATTTCTAATTGTGTAGGTGCCATTGTCACTGTCGTATGTATCTTCTATAAGGTTAATTCGGTGGTATCAAGCTCTAGTACCCAACATTTTGACCATCCCAGTGGTAAAAACTACGTTGATCCTTCACCTTTTTTTTTTTTTTCAAAGGCCTTTAAAAGCCGTCTTTTAGGATAATTGGGCTTCAAAGCTCATCGAATAAGCTCATCGAGAAATTATTAATTATTAAAAGAACATTTATGCTATTGGTATTAAATTAATTAAATTACGTTATTAAGTGATGCTTATATAAGGATTGTGAAGTTTTAGAGAAAAACATAAAGACAAAAAACAGGTAGGTAAAAAAATCGTCATGAAGGGAATGAGAATAATAAAAGAGAAAATGAAAACAAAAAAAATTACTAGTGGTCGCTGTAGACGCTGCTGCTATCGCTGTAGATGCTCTTGATATCAATGTTTTCTATACGTCTGTTCAATTCTCCTATGGGATCCTCCTCATCATCGGAATCCCAACACATAAACAAACGTGGCTTTAGAGTTACTGTTTTAACATGGGCCTTTTCGACGGTGTTTTCGATTTCTGTTGGAACTAAGTTGGTGGAGATAGGTGACAGGTCGGTTTTTTGCTCGGCAATTTCCAGATCGTCCACTGAGGCCAGGGAGGGTATACTGTCTAGTGCAGTTAAATAATCGTCTTCACGGCTATATGTTAACGAGTTTTGAATGCTGGATGCGATATCAGAAAATTCATCTCCTGAGCTTGAGATACTTGCACCGTTACTATATTGTGGGCTGTCCATTATGTTGATTAGTTTACTTGGAGTTTCTGGTTGTAGTAATGGAGTCCCAATACTATTGATCGATAGTCTCTTTTTTTCTTCCTCTGCTTCAGCTGAGATGATCTTTGGTACCATCAAACTATCATTAGCTTTACTATTATCATTCTTATTATTGCCTTTAACGTGTCCCAACATGGACACAATCTCTGAATTAAGAACATTGTTTCCCTTCATATGTTTGCTATCGTATGCTGAAATGATCTCATCGAATAGTATTTCACTGTCACTCTTCCCATATTTTTGCAACTCTTCCTTTGGAATACCCAAGTACTGGTTATAATGTGTCTCTACCTGTACAGGCATCACAATGGGCTCCAAATATACATTTTCTATCTTGCTTGTAAAATCACCTCCTCTTTGAAGCTCAGAACCTAGCTCTGTAACCGCCCTCTTTTTCATAGGTGCATTTTCAATATACACTTGGTCATTAGATTCACTATTATTAAGTGGTTTGTTGATAAGTGCAGGAATCTCAGTAGCGTATCTCATTGGTGGTTTGCGGCGTGGTAGACCGTTGTATGTCTTCAAACCGTTTCTCACAGGAGGCGGCACTCTTTTCTCTTTAACATTACTACGCTTCTTGAAGTCATGTAGAAACAGCTCTGGAACTGACTCTAACCGCTGTTTAAGAGTCATCGTACCGCCGAAGCGCCTAGACAACCTTTTTCCATTCTTAGAAGGCGCCAAGACCAAGTCTTCATTGCTTAGGTTAAAGTCTGGTAAACATTTTAGATCTTCACAAATCAAAGTTAGTGATGAGGGCCGCTGAAAATCAATATTCCTATCTATCTTCTCTCCCAGAAATTTTCTAGGCATTTTTTATTATTCTAAATCGAAAGCCAAATTAATTGGATATTTCTTATCTTGAATTATTTTTTGTAAATTATTATTATTATTATTATTATTATATTATTATTATTAGTTTTTTACTGATAATATTTTATCTCTTATTGTAATAATATTTTGTAGATTGTTGTCACTTTCCTGTTTGGATATACCTTGTACCTTTAAATACTAATTAATAATTAAGAAACGTAAATCCTTTTCAAGGGTTAATAATAAATTAATATCTAAATTAAAGAAATAGTTATAAGGAGTCCCTAAATATCCTTATTATTTGCATCTAAGGAAAGGATAATATAAACTCGCATTATATATATATGATAAGATTTTAAAGTACTCTCCCCCCTCTCACACTTGCTATAGCTAAATGCTGCAAATACTTACTACGTAGCTCCTCATCTCTTCGTTCTCCTCCCCGCTCACATTAATTTTATTTATTATAATGACAAGCACATTTCTGTTCCAATATCTGTGCTGGTTAATAAATAAATACTGATGCCCAAATTATATTAAACTTTTAATTAATTAATTTAAAGAAAGTGCCCTTAATTTAAATGATCGACGCTCCTCCCCGGCCTACGTCATTTTCTCAGCGTCCACAAACCAGCTCGAGAAAAATTAAATTAAACGCATAGAACCCCTGCAAAGAAATTATTAGTGCTGGGTTCGGTGCTTTCTGCGGGATGTTCTGCGCAAATTTTTAGAAGAAGGGAAAAAAAAAGAAATTATATTCTCGATGCCCAGCACAGTTTTGTGGTGCGGGTGTTTCTATGGAGACTATTTTAAACGGGATGGCTTACAATCACATACACGAATGCTTGTATATAGATCGGGGGAAGTGGGTCATTGCCTAATGAACTAATCAATATATAAACATATAAACAAAGGCAAACCAATAGCAAGCGATTCTATCTCACGTAGTCCATCTGTTGTTTCTCTTCCCAGTCACGTAGAGCAGCTTCCCATTCATCTTCGTTGTCCACGTCGATTTCCTTTTCTTGCATCTGTCTATCTCGCAGTATCTCCTCCTGTCTCTCGCGTTCTGCCTTGTCGTACTCTTCTTTGTTGTCGATCCACCTGTCCTGTATGTCGTAGTTGGCAATTAGTGCCCCCTCACGGGTGGCCTCAGCCCACACCGTATCTCCTCCGACCTCTGAGGAGCCGAAGATATACCCATTGGCCTTGTCCACAATGCTCTGTAAAGTGATCATGCTCTCCTTGTCATCAACAGCCAGTACTTCAAACGATACCAGGTTGAAATCTGTGACTAGTTCACTTATGGTCTCTGTTAGCTTGCTGTATTTCTTTGCCATGATACCACTGCTTTTACTCTCAATATGCGGTATTAGGTAGTCGAGGTCCTGCACCTCGGTGTAATAGTCTAGCCTGAATGGCAGTTCACCGTAGGACTTTATCTTGTCGATCTTAGAGAACACGTTAATCTGGGGTAAATCCATCATCAACATCGATCTCAGAGCCAGCATGAGGATGGATATGTATTGCGTTGGCGATGTCAAGTAAAAACAGTCGATCAAATTAACCACACATAGTCTGATCTGTAAGTCCCTCTCCAGCCTCTTGAACACATGGAATAGAGCAGAATGATGAGTGAACAGCTCCACTTGACCCGGACAGTCAAACACTAGGTACGCTTTCTCTTGCTCCACCAGAGATTTTATTTGCATTATAAACAGATCAATAGACTTATTAAGCGACTCCATCGCATACATCAAACCACCGTTAGGTCCTAAATGCTGCTCACTCATAATCTCCTCAACTGTAATGAAATCCCTAATGTCAACAGCACATGGATATGGAAGCCTGTCGTTGGCAGGATCCATATTCACAATTTGCGCATGTCTTCCTATAGCGTTGAAAAACTGACTACATCCATTACAATACGTAGATTTACCAGACCCAGGAGGGCCAATCACAATCTGACCAAACGGCATTATTTTTCGCTTTACTTTATTTCACTTTCCCCTCAGTGTATAACCATAAGTTTATAAATTATTATTACATAATAACCCACCATAAAACTTCTTTTAAATGAGAGAGAGCTCATCGCGATGGCCAATTTTATTTTAATTTATTTTTTTTTCAGTGAAAGGCGCATTTCTACGAGGATTTCTTATAAATCACGTGATACAAATATCAATATTAATATACTTAACGTGCTTTGAACATGCTATCTAACATACTATTTAACATACTATGAACATACATGCACACTCTTAGTTAAATATGAACATACACACTCTCAATTAAGTATGAATCCTTTTAGACATCACCTTTTCCTCTCTGGATAAATTTTCTGTGTGCACATATGTCCTATGCCAGGATATTTATATAATTGGATCCCGATCTACAACAACATCAACTACTCCTGTGTGGGGTATAATATGCTATATCAAACGGTCTCTTGATTAAACAACTATATACTTTTGAACAATTCATATATAATTGTTTGTCCAGAAATCTTGCTGACAAACAGAATGGACAAGACATTAGTATTATAAGATAAGAACCTAGCTTAGGTATAGCTTAAACATCCTAATACTGTAAAAGTTATCGAAGAGGTAGAGAGGTTTTGATTTTATTATGTCGTTAAGTATGATATAGAATGTTTTGGGTTGAATAGTGGTTACTGTATATAAGCAGTGTAGAGCTAGCTTTATATTGTAGTGTTTACTTCTTATAATACCAGTAGCAGCACACATGACTATAAATTAAATATGGAGTACTCTTTGGGAGATCTGATGGATGCCCGGGACAAAAAGGAACTCAGCACTAGGTTGCAGGCCAAAAAGAGGGTGATAACGCTAGGTAACGGCGGTACAGAGAAATACTTCATCAAAGACTCGATACGTGAGTCTTTTGTCTTGGCCGAGAATTCAGTCATGAAACAACATGCTGGTTTTATATTTCGAGGTTCCGGGTATAAAATAGACAAGAAATGGCAATTTCCTCCAGCTGGCGTTTATCACCCCAAAGCTATTCCACGGCTACCGGTAATTGCTACAGTTTTGCGACAAATAGAGAACAATATATCCAAAAATGTTGTATCTACCTTTAGAGATGTTTACTACAGAAATACTGAGCTTTTTGGGAATCAAAAGGGTGTGGTTGAAGCAGTAGACCAAATCCAACGTATGTATAATATCCGCAATAGATTAGATTTGAACATCAGAGCAGCACAGAAGGGTCTCATATATTCTCCATTCACTATTGCTATCAATAACAGCACATACAACCAGTGTGCCGTGATTAGTGCAGACAAATCTGAACTGATCCCAAATCATGACTATGATACCTGTACTATACGTTTGAATTGTCCTGAAGAATCAAAATTGTCTGTATTGGTTTTAGAGAAAGAAGCTGTATACAATAATGTTATCCAGTTGAGATTTCAAAACACAGTTATCGTCACTGGAAAGGGGTATCCTGATATTTTAACTAGAGATTTTCTAGCAAGACTACATCAGGATAATCCAAAAGTAAGTATCACCATACTCACCGATGCAGATCCTTATGGAATTAGTATTGCATTGAAATATATTCAGTGCTTCAAAAATAACAACGTTAATTATATTGCAAGACAAGGTGTATCTATTCTAGATCTACTAGATACCCAAATTTCAAGTGTCGCTCAGGTACTCCGACTAGAACAAAGGGCCATTAGAATCTCCCAGAAGCTGGTTAGTCAAGATCTTCCAAGTAACATGAAGCTTGAATTACAAAGGCAATTATTTTTCATGAAGAAAGGTGAGATGAATACGAAGATGAATGTCAATATGCTCAGCAAATATATTAACCTTTAAGGCATTTATCCCATGTTATTTGTTATTAAAAGCCATATATATATATTTTTTTTCTATGTCAGTTATGTTATGGAGTGACAATCGAAGAAAAAAACAAAACGACAACAACCAAAAAAAAGTTAGTTGAAACGAGTTAAGGCGATCAACACGTAACGACACGCAGAATATCAATTTTAGTAATAATAAAGTAAGCTCTGAGAGATACTTTATACGTTAATTTATCCAATTACTGTGCCAATTAGAAAGGAACATAGTAACAGACTATCATAATAGAGAAAATGCGTTTTAATCTAGCTTTTTTTGCATCCATAATAGCATTTCTGCTAAGTGTGCCTGTGCAAGCATTTTCTAGTTCCCATGCACCAATTGCCATATCTCTTCCAGCATTTAGTAAAGAATGTCTGTACTTTGACATGAATGATGAGAATGATGCCCTATTGGTGGGCTACCAAGTTCTAACTGGTGGTAACTTTGAAATTGATTTTGAGATTATTGGCCCTGATGGTAACTCTTTAACTCAAGAGAAAGGTAAGAAATACGCTGATTTCTTGTTGAAATCATTCGGTTTGGGTCAATACTCTTTCTGTTTCTCTAATAGCTATGGTACTGCTTTGAAGAAAGTCGAAATTACCATGGAAAAGGAGTCCCAAAACGATGCAAAGAATGCTAAAGTTAGTGAGGAAGACGTTGTTGCAAACCATGCAGTTGAAGAGATTGATAGAAACTTAAACAAAATCACCAAGATTATGAATTACTTAAGAGCCAGAGAATGGAGAAATATGTCTACTGTAGAATCCACTGAATCAAGATTGACCTGGTTGTCTCTTTTGATCATGGGTGTCATGGTAGCCATTAGTATTCTTCAAGCACTATTGATCCAATTTTTGTTCAGTAGTCGTCAAAAGAACTACGTTTAGGGATATGAAAGTTAAACAAAGTAACGAGAAAAGTTCATTTCAAAGATTTCAACATCTTTTCCAATTCTATAGTGTATCATCATATGGAAAAATCGTTAACCACTGAAAGCTTTCCTATGATTAATATGAGGATCTCGATTTTTTTTTTTTAACGAATTCATATATACCTTAAAGTATTTTTAAATAAGTAAATAATTTTTAAAAAAGAAATTTAAAATAATTTTTAGACATATAAAATAAGTTAATATAAAAAATAATTTGTTTTGGAATATATATATTGTTTGGTCTTGTTCTACTACTTCTGTACCAGGGTTATTATAAAGATTTGAAACTTAATGTTCAATTTTGACAAAGAGTGAGGAGGGTTAGAGTACATCAAAGAAAAACAAGAAAAAAAGAAATAGCGTCTTATTTTCCTTTCTTATCATAATTAATTCATTATGACGTGTTAATTGCTGCTAGTAAGAAGGAAACAAGGAAAGACAATTTGAAGCACAAGTTTTCACCATTAACGAATCTTGCGTTACCTTCCTCGTCAATCATACCAACTCTAGCCAGCTTGTAGACACCCCGGAGTTGACTACTGTTCTTATCGATGAGCCCTCTATTCTTCATCCATTGCAATACTAAGAAAGCAGCAACTGTGAAGTAAGCCAACACACCGGATATTTTACCAATCAGAACACCAAGACCGACACCCAGAATTGAACCCAAGGATAATCCCCGGTAGTCCAGCTGTAGCTTACGTTCACCCTTGATCACCTCGACCTCTTCTTGCGTAAGCCCTGACTGTTTCAGGATAGTACCACCGATATCAGCAGCAGTAGCAGAATCATTGTAGATGAATTTCGAAGGAGACAACATATACGAGGCGGCCACTGGCACAGAAAATAAACCCAATAATGCAGTCTTGCTCCCAGTGGTACCTGCCCTTCTCCATGCCATCGCATTTACCATAGATGGACGTGCACTATTGAATAAGAACCGTCTCGACCCAGCACCGGCAAACCTACTAATCAAAAGTCTGTTAAACATAATCAAATTTTGGAAAAAAACAACAACTTAGCTTCTTTGTTATTGATCTGTGCTCCAATTTAAAAAAAAAACCTTTTAACTTTGTTAGCAACTGCAATGATTAATATTCCTCGAAAGATTAATTCTTAAAATATAAGGGATGGCCAAACAATTTAAATTTAATTAAATTTCAACAATTTTTTAAATTTTTCATCAAATATTGCTTTTTAAGGGTCCTGTCTCCATTTCCCTACGGGACTTTCACAGAGCGCATTGTTGGTTCACACAGAAACAGCCGTACATACAACTTCTAATTACCCAAACATTCTTCTTCGAGAATGTTTGGGTAATTTCATCATCTATAATATAAATGTAGTGATGAATTTTTATTATTATGCTTGACGGCGTCTGGCGCCTTCTCTGGCCCAGAACTCGTCTCTGTAGATCTCCCATCCTTCTCTGATCTCGGCGTTGAAGGCTCTTGGGTTCAGGATGAGTTTTACGTCCACTGCGCCGATCCGAGGTTGCGACCTGACGGTGACGCTGATCCAGAACTTGACAAGGGCGTTGGTCTCCTTGAGCCACAGGATTTTCGTCAGGATCCCTATGTTTATATATGCGATCTGTCTGGTCACGAAGCGGACCAGGTCCGAGTACTTTTCATCCATAGTTGTGTGCACTTTAACTAGCTTGAGGTTGAATGGGCGAATACCCTTGTTTGTGGATACGAAGAACTTTCTCGGTATTATGATGGTACGTCTATATTGCCCACTTAGGTGGAACAATACCACTGTGATGACTATGAATAACAGTAGAAACTGCAGCACGAACCGGAACATTCCTCGCACAGGTTCATCGCTGAAGTATAACATGTAGAACGAGAATGCGGCTATCCCAGCCAGAATAGACAGGAACGCCGTGAACTGCCACCGCAATCGTCTCAGCTGTTGCAATTGCTTCCTCAGATCCTCCTCAAGGATTAGCAAGTTCCTGAAAATCATCGACGCAGGCGAGATGTTACTCGAGTTACGTGACCTTCTCCCACTAGAGGTCCTGCTCCCGGACCTTTTCCGAAGCACCCCGGCCTCCCCTCCAGCACTAGACATACTATTGCTCCTGCTGTGTAATTCATAGAATAGTTTCTCATCCCTGCTCCTCTTCGTAGGCGTCTCATCCTCCATCACCACTGCTTCTTCATCCAATTTGATCACTGGAACATCCTCCTTGGTCATGATCATTTAGTCCTCTCTATGTATCGGATGCTAGACTTAATAATTGCAGTTAGCAAGCTTCGATCCTGTTGGTTATAATGGTTTATATACTTATATTCGAAAGGATTGCTTCAAATATAGCCATTTTTTGTTGAGCATCAAGTTTGGGCCTTGAAATTCGTTTAAGCTCTAAGATGGTGAAAAAAAAAAAAAATCAATATTATCAAAACATGGCATGGACTTTATACTATTAAGTTGAGTAGGCCACCAAAAGGTTTGTACCGGTAGTGAATTGGGTAAAACTAGATGCTGGATTATATGGACTATGTTCAGAAATGTTTTGAGAGTGGTGGGAAGTGGGAGAGGTCGAAGAGCTATGGTGAGGTGACACGGACGTCGTTGAATTTGGTTGATTTTAGGATTCCAGATGGAGTAAGTCTTCAAGTTTCTAATAAAGCTACGCCGTACAGCTATAACAGCTTACAGATATCTACCAGAAACTCCGTTAACGGTGCGCTTTCGTACCTGTATACTGATTTGGAGGCCATCAAAGATATTGTAAAGGACACCAAAAATGTCTCGTTGCAAGAAGTATCTCAAACGTATGAGCGGCCCACGGGGCCTGGGAACAATATTGCTAGGCCGAAACCTCAGGACCCTGGCTATAGAAAATTCCAGAAGAGTTCGTTGTACTATGGTAAGATATACTACCCAAGTTCCGATATAGAAGCCTTACTAATGAAACGAGTCAGCCCCACAACACAGTTAGTCCTGAAATGTTTTAGCAGCTTAAAAGAAAACACTAATATATTTACTGGCTATCTACAGCGAGACTCCGGCAGAAATTTCCAGGAACTTATACTGTCTTCGAATGATTTACTATGTGGTTATAGAGTAGCTCATAATTTTTTGACAACACCCTCGAAACTGAATAGCTCGCTTTATAATAATTCATCACTATCATTAGGTGCCGAAGTTTGGTTGGGTCTCATAAGTTTAAATCCAGGTTGTTCCACTACGGTCAAATACTGTACACATTCTGCCAACACTGGTAGACCACTAACGTTGACGCTTTCTTGGAACCCTCTGTTTGGTCACATATCATCGACATATTCAGCTAAGACCAGCGCTTGCTCTACATTCTGCGCTAAATACGACTTTAATATTTACTCAATCGAGTCGAATCTGACTTTTGGTTGTGAATTTTGGAGGAGAAATACCGTACCAAAAAAGGAATCTCCAGTACTCACGGCACCTAATACTGCTGAGTACGAAAAGCATTTTTACATCTCACACGATCATAATTTACTTCCTCCACAGTATTTATCTGCTTTGAAGGATACGAATATTAGAGAGCCGTCCAAAGGTAAGAGAAACCACGAACAGTTACTCAATGATTTAACACATACCTTTTCTACCTCTCTCCGAAAAATAGATAAAGAGAAGTCCAGAATTGAGAGATTCGAGACATCGATGAGAGATTCTCATTTTACCAATGTATTCAAAATGGCAACTTCGTTAAGAGACAAAAACCTGAAACTACTATGGGAAGGTGAATATAGAAACTTTCTAATCTCAGCTGGTACTGAATTATTATTCCCAAGAAACCCATCTTTTATGGCCGATACAAAACAATCTCAGCCTGCGGGATCTAATATGTTGAGTGCGCTTTCAATACAACCACTGAAATTTGGTATCCAATTCCAATTTTCATCATGACCATTAAATTAACAAATATACAAATATATATTCAATATAAAAAAAAAAAAAAAAAATACATTAGTAGAACATGCTAATATTATTATTAAATGCATTTAACTCAAGAAGGGGGTGTATCATAACTAGGAGGTTCTATATACCTAGGTAACGCCTCATCTGCTGAGTGTGGTCTTTGTTGAACAAAGACCTGAACTGGGATAACAACCTCGGTTTGTCGTAGTTGACCATTTATATTCCAATCAATCAATAATTGGTAACTGAATAGTCTTGTAATAACACATGTTTTGAAACTATATAATTTATTCCCTCTGTGCCTGTAGTCTTCTTCATTGAACATCAACCTCTTTAAAATAGGATTATCTTTTAATTTAATCTCACATTCCATAATATCATGGTTACTGTTACTTATAAAACGGAGTTCATTTGTGTTGAATAAGGGCTTTTCCGACTTCGATATATTTTCAATCTCCATTAGTTTCAATGAGGAGAAATTTTCATTACCAATACCTTGAGATAGGTAAGAAACTGTTTCTAGAAGGTTTAGTTGCAGACGAGTAGGTTTCAATGAAATATTAGAGAAATCTGACAATTCTCCTTTACCTTTGATAATAAGGAAGATATTATCAAACTTACCACATCCCTCACGGAATAGAAACTCTTTTCTGTACACAGTCTCAATCTCTCGACTTCTAACTTCAATCCACATCATGCTTACACCATCAGGAAGGCCGATAGGGTATTTGCATTTATACCTCTTCATGGGATTCTCCTCAGTTTCTTCTATTTCGTAGCTTAGGGCATTCAGATCCAAATTTTCCAACCCATTCAAAAGCTCTTTTTCAGATGGTCCATTAGGTGCATACGCAGTAATACCGTCTTCAGTTTCAGAAGCTGGGCTGGTTAAAGAGCGTGTTGTCTTATTTTTACTAATAAAATCAATTATACCATTGTAATTAATTCCAGCTCTGGAATTAATGTCATCATTTGGAAATGGTTTAGGTTCGGGAATAAACTCAATCAAGGACGTTTCCCTAAAAATCTTATCGAAGGGCTTAAACCAATTTTTTGGTTTCCCCATCTCAATTTCAACTTCGACCATATAGATTACCTTCCCAAAAGAATAGAAGTACAAATCCAAATTATCAATCTTGTTTAGCTCTCTCCACTGGTTATTAAAACTAGGTGGCATGAATGACTGACTCTTTGGGACAAAACAAATAGTTTTCTTAGTATGATTTTTTAAACATACTGGTCTGGATGGAATCTTATCAAATTGAAACATATACTCGTAATGACCAGGTTTAATCTTGAAGGGCTTAGAAGAACCTTCTAATGCATCCCATACATTATCAGGTGGGAAAGCTCTATATTCATCCCTGACTAAGTTATGATATGATCTATTCTCAAGTGCAGGCCCCAACATACCATTCTGCGGAAAGGCATATTCAGAATCCATCTTGGTAGTAGTCTCTGTGAAACCTTTCAGATTAACTTTTATTTGTTTAATAGATAAGGACTTGTTCAAATCCAATAGAATCGTCCCCGATATCAAATCATCAGAACTATAAAATTCTCCATTTTCAGGAGGATGCAAAATAATTGTGATTTTCGGAGCCATAATAGTTCTCTGTTCCTATTATTCCACTAATTTTCTTTAAAGAAGTCCAGTTTGCTTCCAATTAATTTTAAACGTTAAAACGTTTAGTTCGGAGATACGTATATTCTTGCTGTTTGTCTTTAACACTTCTGAAGGTTATGGTCTTACAAAACAAAGACCTTTATAACAGTTTGCCACGGTTTTTTTCGTTGTTTTTTTTTTAGGTTTTCAAATATATTATTAGATTAGTAAGCCATTTGCCACATCAGTGGAACGTTGTATTTATATCATTACTACTACTAGGTTTTTTTTTTTTTTAGGATTTTTGCCTTTTCGGTCTTAATTGTTACACCCAAAAAGAGCTCTTCGATGACTATACTTTACACCAACCTTTTTACTCATCTTTAAAAAACCTCTTAATAGAGGTGTTATGCTTAACTGACTACGGGCCATTACCTATTACGAGTTGTGTTAATACAGTTAATTTTAACTTGCTTTGTCGGATTTGATTTAAACACCCAATATTTTGTTGTTTTTTTTCAGTTAATTTTGCACAGTGTACTAAAAAGATAGATGTATCTGTATCGGTCAGTAGCCAGGTTTTCTACCAGTTCTAGCAGCCATTTCTTTGCTAGGTTCATGAAACCTATAATGAATGCTGCGCCCAAGGAACATATCGTGGAGCAATTGTTGAAACCTGTAGGATTAAGGAGTCCTCCAAATCCCAATACAGTCTACACTGAGGGCAATAATCTTATGGATCTCTTCGATGGTGATAAGACTGAGGAGCGGATCAAGGAGTTGGAGATAGAGTTTTCAAAATCTGGGATGTATGAAATGTCAACATTCAAAAAGACAAACGGAAAGATGTTTATATCACCAGCTTCGTATTGGAAGTCAGAGAAAGCTCTTTACTTTCCACACCTGCACGGGAAACCATTGTCCGATACTAAGGGCTCTGAAAAGAACCTAGAAGACCAACTGAAGGGCAAACTTAGTGTTGTAAGGGTGTTTTCAACACAAATAGGAGACAACATCAGCCAAAGTTATCTGCAGAACGATGAAGTTAACGTAGACCACAGCGACTCCAACGAGAAGTATCAAATAATTAACCTGCATCTTCTGGAAAATAAACTGAAAACTTGGTTCTTCAAATTGTCGCTAGGTAAACTTCGATCTACCACAAAAGACCACGATAGGTATTGGCTCTGTGATAGAGCACAGATACCGTTTCTAATACGCGAAAAACTCCTGATCAACAACGTGTACACGGGGTTCCTATTCGTAGTTGACCGTAACTTGAAAATTAGATACATGGCCAGCGGAGCAGCCTCTCCGGAAGAGTTCAAAGCGTTATGGAGAGTGGTCGACAGCCTCTCTAGAGAGACGAGAGCTTAAAATTATACATAAACTTTACCGAACACTTGTACATACAATATCTCTAAGAAATAAACACTGACTAGTAAATGCTATACACCAAATAGAGCAAAGTAAACACAAATATACTACTCAATTTGCTACTAATAGTACTACCATTGATGCTTCTTATTCGTATATAATGACTTCAAACAACTGGCGGCTACATTTATAAAGCAAGCAACAAAGCCATCTGTCTATCTATCTATCTATCTATCTATCTATCTATCTATCTATCTATCTATCTATCTATCTATCTATCTATCTATATATATATATAATATCAGACAAGCACTCAAACTTCTGCCTTCATAACGTAGATAGGATAACGAGCAAGTATTTTTTAGTGTGGTGTTCAGTTTAAGATCAAAAATCCATTAGTGCGTTTGAAGTTGGCGACTATGAATAGTTCTTTATTTACGCAGCATTTTGTTCATTGTGGGGTGTGTCATAAGAGATCCGGTGGTGAGAGTAGTCTTTGGTTGACGTCCTGTGCGCATTTGTTATGTGATGCACATTTATCACCATCTAAGGTCTGCGGTATATGTGGCAGTAAGGATATATCTTGTATAAAGCTGGTTGAGGATAAGGTTTTGCCGCAAGAGGTGCAGGCGTATTTTGAGCCCATCACTACATTACTAGAGAATGTCTATAATGCTGCAAACTTCCAAGTGTCAGGTCTTTCTGAGCAGTGTCAATATTACCAAAAAGTGTGTCTAACACTAAAAGAGAAATGCGGTAGGCAACAGCAGTTGTTATTTAAGGCAAAGCAAGAGCTAGATAATATCCCAAAACTAAGAAATCGGATAAAAGAATTAGAAGAGAAATTAAAGTATAGCAGCAGTTCAGATGTAGACCGAGTAAGAAGAGTCTCAAAATCGAATAGTAATGTTCCTCCTACTGTGGATCTCACGCAAGAAAATGATGACGAACAGTTTATCAGTAAATTCAAATCAAATAGGGTTCTAAAAGCGACTGTTAACAGAAAAAGTAGAGACAATATAGTGAGAGAGCATTCTTCTGACATAGGTATGCCAATGACACAAGAAACATTTGCGGTGGCCGAATCGACTCATATTTCAAAAAATACACCGATAACTTCAGATAATTCAGGCAATATAAAACCTGTTAGGAGCAGCATCGTAGGAATTATGAATCGAAGTACCAACCGTATTGACCCTCTTAAGAACTCACAGAATAGTATAACAGGAAACAACTCTAGAATACCAGAACTGTTAAGTCGATTAAAATTAAAAAGAAATCACACGGTTGAAGAGAGATCAAATCAGATGACTCAACGAACATTTCTAATGTCTCAAAAGGTAAACAATGAAACCATTCGAGATATTTTGAACCCGCCTCTAGGATACAATGCCCTACAGTTAAGACGTAGCTCTAATTCGCAACAAATAAATACTACGAAGAAAAGGTCGTCTACAGACTCTTCCTTAAGAATTAGCTCTAACAATAAATTTAGGAGGTTAAAATGAAATGATTATATATAATGGAACATGCTATTTGACTCGATAACCGACCATCCCATAGCGAACTGTCTGTTAATTTTTTCTGTCAAATAATTGTGGAAAAAGATGTATATATGAAGGAACAATACGAATTGTATCAAATAATAAAAGAAAAAGGTAATATCTACTTCTGACACGAGTAGTATTATTTGAATTTATTAATGGAATATAAATGTTTTGTCAAAATAGTATATTTATAGATAGAAAAAAAAAGAGGAGACAGACGGAAAGTATATAAATCGAGTTTTAAATTCACTTTATTCTTGCTTCGTTCGAATGGCAGTTTGCACAGCTCAACCCATCTATATGAACTGTATTACCACAATTTTATGGCTCCTAATGATATTGGTTAATTAAGTATAGTTGTTTGTTTGTTTATTTTGCTGCTCAAAATAGTAGTCCATAAATGACTTCCCTTAGATTTGACCAGACTTCTTCATTTGGACGTAACAAGCAATAAATGGCACTGCAAAACCGACGGTGAAGAAACCAAAGTGTACAATAGCATATGGAATCTTTCTGTTATGGATCTTGAAAGGTAGATTAGTGTAAACACCTTCTTTAAAGTGTGCACGTGCTATGGATGAGGCAGAGAAGGCTCTTCTTGTGGATAGTCTTACTAATTGTTGGTTGATCATTTTTATTCTATTATATGTTTTCGTTTGATTAAAACTTTTCTGTTGATTTTTGTATCGTGAGATGAAGATATTTGAGTTTCAATTAGTCTTTTGTCCAAAATTAAAAATGGTTTTTCTTTGTTGTAATACCTATACTCAATTAAAGAAGTTTATAAATGAGCAAATATAAAAAATTACGTTGGATGCTATGGAAAAGCTATAAATATGAGTGAAGAGGAAAGAAAAAAAAAGTAAACATGAGTTCCTATATTATTTAAATATCCTTTAAGCAAGAGATTGGGCTAAAGAACAATGAGCAAGGATTGGTCCACCATGGTAGACACTACCATAAGGGAAAAAAGTGAAGGGGAAGAAAAAAAAAAACTAGTGAAAATGGTACACTACGATAAAATTTCGAGGGGACGTAGTAAATGCAGCACATCGTTACTTGCAACTGGCTAAGAATATTCATAGAGCTTTTAACAAAATTCATTTTTATTTAACCGATTCATCCGAGAGAGAGTATGAACAAAGGAATAACGCGGATTGGATAAACAACATAGCCATAATCCCCGTACAAAAGAGAAAAGAGCAAGTTTTGAAATAAACAGAGACTAGTCGCTACTGTTATGATAATCACCCAAATAATACTGCCTGTGAAGACATCCTAAATATGCCTGTACTGGGAATATAATTCGTACGTCTTTCTAGAGAGAGGCTTTCTTGCATATGCTCTGTAAAAAATCTCGTAGAGAGGATAATTTTAGAATATGATTGGTCAGTTATCTGATCCGGGTTACTATAAGATCACGAGACTCTTTCGTTAATTTTGATATTATATCTTTGTTTGAGTGAGAATTCACCACCGTACAGATTCTTATGTACATTTGTGCTACAGAGATAATAGACGATAATAAAAGCAACCTTATATTTAAGCGGTATAGATTATTGAAGTTAAATTGGTTTGGAGTTTAAGTTGTCTGTACTTATGCCCTTGTCTTCTATTAGGCGTTTCCCATTTATTATTCCGTCAGAAATGACTATAAATCGTTTGTTAACTGCTTTTTGCTTTAGTGCTGACTTCAGGTATTTCAAAGTTGCTATTTCACCAATAGTAACGCCGCCAATGAAAACAATTAATACGATGTCGGGTGAGGTTGATTTATCATTTTGTCTCTTGATGGATTTTGGAGCATTCTTGCTAGGTTTAGGCTCAGGGACCCAGATTTCTTGTTTGATGTAGCTATTACTTCCAAATACTTGTGATATTAGGTCTTCCATCTTTACGATACTGGGCTTCCTTGATTTGATGAACGGTTGTTGAACATTATAAGTCCGCGATAAAATTGTTCTATCATAAAGAGATTGTATTAATCTGGTACTCAGAGGGACTAGACCACCATATGCAAAATCGGCATCCTTTGGTCCATCCCTCTCTAAAGAAGATGGTTCATTCTCATTAATGGGTAGTGTATCAAACCATTTTGATATATTTCGATACTCTTTTGATATATCGTTGCAGCTATTTCTTCCATGGTGATTTCTCTTATTATCGGATGATTGCTTTTTCAGTTTTGTGAATATGGTCTTAGTTATAAAAGTGCCTATGTCTGTCAATCTTTCCAACTCAAATAACACCTCTATCCCAAACCTGTCGATGAGTTCTTTCTTGAAAATCGAATAATGTTTTTCTTTCAATCCATTTTTGCAAATTGATAGTAGACAGAGTAATCTGGTAATTGCATTAAAAGTAAGATCGCCCTCATATATTAAATCTAAAATAGTCTCGAAACTAGATTGATAGTCAAGATTGTCTGCTAAGATATCCTGCTCAATCTCTATAATTCTATTGAACTGGATATTATTGTTATTCTCAACCTCACTGAGTATTTTTGTCGAAATTGTAGTGTGGGTTTTTAATTGGGCTTGTCTTTCCTGCAAGGAAGCTAAAGAGTCAACAAAGCTTTTTATTTCACCCAAACTTTCAGCTTTATGCCTGGCATCATATTTATTTTGCAGATCCTTTGCAGATTGATTTAGTTTCGGTCCAATTGTACCAAAATTGGAGAATTTCATCTCATCCCAGAAAATATCCGTATCATAATCTAGTTTATAGTGGTCCGATCCAATATGAACATCAGTACAGTTATTGTAAAAATCATCTATTATACCAGCATAGGTTAATTGGGTCAAAAGCGGCGTTATTGGATCTGCAGCTCTATCGAGAATAATCAAATCAGTTTCGAGACCACTAGAGAACTTATCACCATAAAGTCCTTCTTTAATAAATTCTTTTTTATCATCAGTGTGTTTATCTAATCTGTCTTTTAATACATTGCCAAGTATTTGAGCTTCCCTTCCGATTGTAACAACATTTGTAACTATTGTATCGTTAATGTTTATTAGTCCTTCAAGACAATTCGATAAATTATCAATGAGTATATCCCTGGACGCATTTTCTAATGACTTCATTGTTGGGGAAAAGAGGTTATCATTCGAGTCTTGATCGAATAGCATATCTAATATTAGCACATCTTCGTCGATAGTAGGAATTGGGTAAACTTCCCAGCTGTACAGACGAATATCTGGGCAGAATTCTAATTGAGACTCTATCAGATGTGGTAAATTTACCCCAGAAACCTTCGAATTATTGTTTTCGTCCTTCTCTTTAGTCAAATGGTTGGATATTTCTGTAGGCCATGTAGTATACAGTATCGACACAAAAGGTATCTTTATATCTCGAAGGACCCTGGGTAATAACTGTGGTAGGGACAATTGTGACCTTAAATCTATTAAGAAGATAAACTCCATTTCCGGCATGGAGGACATCACATTTCTAACATCACTAATAACTTGCTGATCCAATAGAATGATCTTTTTAACAGGCGTCTTCTTAACTAATTCAGAGAACGGTACCAACGCATTCAGATACTTAAGTATGCTAGTATGAACTACCAATACAGTATCATTACTGGTTATGTTATTAAGGGACTCATAAAATCTGCCAAGCACAGTTCGTTGCAGTTTCCTAGTATTCCAATTGTGCGACATGTGTTGTCACGGCTAGTTATCTGTTCTGTACAATTGTGGTTCAGACTATTTTTTGCCTTATTCTTTACCTCTTGAGATATAATTATCTAGATGTAGATCAAACTGATATGGCACTCTCTAATACATCAATTAAATTACCCTTGGCTCCCAAATCGTAATTTACGAATAGAAGATTGTGATTCACGTGATTGATTATTGAAATGTATTAAGTCTATATTGATTATGTTATCTACGTAATAGTACTAATATACTTTTATATGCATTCTATAATATATGTGATTATTGTGTACTATGCAGCAATACCACTTCTTGATGCAAATTCTGAATAATACTCCAACATTTCTGGAGTAATGCATCTAGAGATTCCTTTAAGAGCGGTCTCAAAATGTTCAACACTTACATTGGAAGTTTCTAGATTCTCCATAATTGCTGCAAGACCAGCTTCTTGACAGAGTAGGACCACTTCTGCACCTGAACATCCATCAGTTCTTTCAGCTAGATCGCTTAGAAGGGATTCAGAGTCGGAAAGGTTGAAGTCCTTGGTGCATTTTCTAAGGATTGCTAGTCTTGCATTAAAATCGGGTGGAGAGACATATACATGTCTATCTAATCTACCAGGTCTTAGTAATGCTGGATCAATTTCATCAGGTCTGTTGGTAGCCGCAACAATAACAACCCCATTTAGTTCTTCCACACCATCTATTTCGTTTAGTAACGATGTCAAAACATGGCTTGCTGCAGATGTAGACGATCCAGATTCTCTACTTGGCGAAAGAGCATCAATTTCATCAAAAAATATAATACTAGGAGAGGCAGCGCGTGCTTTCCTAAAGATTTCTCTGATTGCTCTTTCTGACTCACCGACGTATTTATTGAAAATCTCAGGACCCTTTACCGCCAAAAAATTCACACCTGATTCAGTCGCCAACGCCTTTGCAGTCAACGTCTTTGAACAGCCCGGAGGTCCATATAATAGAATACCTTTGGGTGCCGATATGCCAAGCCTAGCAAATGTCTCTGCAGCCTCTAGAGGCAATTGAATCATTTCCTTCATTTTTCTTTTCAGGTCTTCTTGACCACCAATATCAGACCAGTACACCTTGGGCATTTCTAAAAAGATTTCACGCATAGCACTTGGTCGTATCTCTAACATAGCGAGTTCGACGTCTTCGTAAGACACCTTCAAATTTGAAAGGTCCTGATTAGCATCGATATCTAACTCTTTTTGAATTGCTTTCATCACAGATTCCCTACATAATGCAGTTAGATCAGCACCAACATAACCATGTGTCTTGGAGGCGATTACCTTTATTTGTTCTTCGGTTAAAGTGTGCTTGTCGGAAGAAATTTTTTCGAACTGTTTTAATAAGATATCAAATCGGTCATCGACATCTGGGATGCCTATTTCAACCTCCTGGTCGAACCTTCCAGGTCTTCTTAATGCCGGATCTACTGAATTTGGCCTATTTGTAGCTGCTATAACAGCGATTCTACCTGTAGAACTAGTTCCATCCATCAACGTCAGGAGTGTTGCTACAACACGGCTTTCCACTTCGCCAGAGTCATCATTTGCTCTGTTAGGTGCAATTGAATCAATTTCATCTATAAAAATAATAGAAGGTTGATATTTTTTTGCCTCATTAAAAATTTCTCGTAGTTTTGATTCAGTTTCACCAAGATATTTGGAGACAATTGAAGGTCCATTAATTGAAAGAACGTGAGCGTTGGATGCATTTGCTACACATCTTAGCAACATCGTTTTACCAGTACCTGGAGGACCATGCATTAGAATACCTTTTGGAGCAGAAATTCCGAAATCAGTAAAAATTTCTGGATGATATAGAGGCAGATCAACAGTTTTTTTTAACAATTCGATTTCTTTATTTAAACCACCAACTGAGTTGTATGAGATAGGTTCTGGTAATGAATACTTCTTCGATATTTTAGTGTCCTCAGTATATTTTATTATAGTTGAACCTTTCTTGAAAATAGCAGGAGGTGTTAAAAATAGTGGAATACTGCTTTCCTCGGAATTTAATGACAGCTGCTTGATATCCGGTAGGTCATTGTCAGTTATATCTGTCACAATCAAATCAATTTGTTTTTCTTCATCTGATAAACACCCTTTGAGTATCAAACCAGGCATAATGATACCACAATTATCTAATAGTTTCTCTACTTTCTTTTGGATATCTGTCCCACTCAAATCAAGTCCTTGCAGGGACCCAATACGAACTGTATTCGCATAACTTGGTTGTTGGTTAATTTTATGGATTTCAACACGGTCACCTAATATGATATTGGCAATGGACCTAAAAGCCGTTGAGAGCAAGATTACATCCACAGGCAGAGTATCTTCATTTCCTGCCTTGGCAACAACTGCGATACCATTTTCACCAAATTTTGATACCATACATATTGATCCACTTGAAATATCTAAAGCACTTAACACTTTTGGATGAACAATAATATTACATGTTTCTTTTTCATTATTAGAGTTTATATTTAGTGGCCTGGTGATAAATTCAGCTGGCAGCTTGAATTTTGGCTGTTTGACCTCATCAGAGCTACCACTAGACTTTTTCTTAGAGCCAGAAGAAGCAGCTTTTGGAGCCATTATTTAAATACAGATGCGTTGATGTCGTACTACTTTGAATTGTCGTCAATCAATGTTTAATGATTTACTCGAATCAAATATTTCTATAAAACTAGTCCGATGAGCTAATCTCATCGGTTCTTAAATTTTTTGCAAAAAAAATTTTCGAGCTTTTATAGAACAGACATTTCATGGAATGACAAAGGCATAAATAAAATGCAATTATCTATGGATTAGTAACTAGGTATATAATATATAGTTTGAACATCATAGATATAAACTTGCAGCAAAGACGATGTCTCTTTTGATCAATTCTTGAGCTCTTGTCATTTTCAAATGTAGATTGGTATTACCAATGATGATGGAAGCAGTTTTAACTTCTCTACATATTTCGTCCAACCATGTAATGACTCTAACAACAGTTCCTTCGGCTTCGGGGCTGATTTCCATAATTTCTTTGAAAGACATGCCTCTAGCCCACTCGTATACAACGTTCATTAAGGCAAACCTCTTCCTTTCCAAGAATTCAGCTTCTTCCTTTGTTAATGGGATTTGCTCTTCCTCATATACTTGTAGCATTTTACTGTAAATTTCTTCTATTCTTTGTTTACCTTTAGCTAATCTTGGGGTCACCACTGGAGATTCTTCTTCTTTTGTCCTACCCTCATAGACAAAAACAGATAGAAGTGCAACTATTTCTTCTGGTTCGAAATTGCCCAAGAAGTTATCTAAGATCAACTCCGTCAGTACCAATTCATAACCAGAGTTAATCTCACAAGCAACTCTACCTTTCAATAAAACGTTGTGATTTTGATTAATGAATCCAGTTTTATATAGAACAGCTAATCTTTTCTCGTAGTCTGGCAGAAGGTTCAAATTTTGATCCGACATCAAATGATATAATTGCTTAATCTCTTTTTCAACCATAAATTTTTCATAGAGAGGAGCAAAATGTTCAGCAAGTTTAGGACACTTTAATGCAGGTAATGCTTCAATTTCTTGGATAATATTCTTCCTTTCGAGAGCGCTCTGATGAACCTTAATATTAGCTTTTTTCTCTGCCTCAGATTCTTTGAAGTTTTTCGATATTCTTAACAACATATTGACTTCACTTTCAAAATGTGATAAAGATGATTCATCGCCCTTTGTTAATTCATTTAATGAAGTTCTAACGCTATAAGCTGTAGTTAGTTCGATACTCTCGATGGAGATGGTTTCAGCAAAATATGGTGCAGCCTTGAATCTACTAAAATTCTTTAAAATGTATCTTGGCATATTAGCAAAATAAGGTAAATGATTTGGTTTGCCTTCGGATAAGTCATTAGGAGTTGTAAAGCAAAAGACGATTGCTTGTTTCTCTCTGATATTTAATCTAAAGATAAACCCTAATTTCAAGGATTCTTTGGCATCACGGTAGACAACTAATCTTCCCACCTTCAAAGTTCTTAGAACAACATCTGTTTTAGCTAATTCAGACATCATAATTGAGGTTGTTTCTTTATAACGAATAACCAAGTCTAGCAATTTCTCTGACCCCTCACAGCAATATTGACAATCATCAAAAACTTTAATATCGTCCATCTTTTTCTTTAGGCTTTCTATTTTCTTCTCCTGTTCAGGTTGTAAAGTTTGTTTACTATTCTCACTAAATGAATACTTGATCATCTCCTCAACCTTCAGAGCTTCAATCCTCAATAAGTTCAAGATCATATTATAAGTCAACCTAAAACGAGATTCTAATTTAGTAGGTACTCCTAATGTGACTTCTTTAAATGATGCGATTTGTAACGGGTCTGTATATGCCATAATAATCACTGTACCAATGGTATCTAAACCTCTACGGCCGGCTCTTCCTGCCATTTGGGTGAACTCCCCAGGAGTGAGATCTCTCAAACCATTACCGTCATGTTTTTGAATTTCACTAAAAACTACAGTTCTAGTTGGTAAGTTCAAACCCATAGCAAATGTTTCGGTCGCGAATAAAACCTTGATAAAACCTTTTGAGAATAGAATCTCAATTAATTCCTTTACAATTGGAAGCAAACCACCGTGATGTACTGCTATACCACGCTCCAGCAAAGATCTGATTTTTAAAATTTGAGGAAGCTCACGATCTTCCTTTCTTAATCTAGTAATAGATTTTTCAATAAACATATGAATTTGTGATCTTTCTTTCGAATTACAGAAATTGACACCTTCCAACCAATCAGCATACTCTTCGCATCTTTTCTTACTGAATACAAAAACTACCATAGGGAGAAGTTCCTTTTTTCTCAAATAGTCAATTAAATTTGACCAAGTTTTTTTGTTAGGACCACTTCTTCTAAAGAATTGACGTTTGTTAGAGCCAATTGCACCTGCTCCACGAGACCCACCACGAGCTCCACCACGAGACCCACCACGAGACCCACCTCTGCCTCCTCTGGAGCCACCGCGATTATTTGTTCCACCCTTCTGGTTAGATTGTTTTTGATCACCTCCCTTGGCAGGTTGGCCTTCAAGTAAAGTTTTATGTTTCCTAAAATTGGCATCAGAAAATTCTCTTCTTTCATTAATGACAGGAATTAGTTCATTCTTAGCCCATATGTTTATTTCCAAAGGAACAGGTCTTTTAGGTGTTGAAATGACATATATATTTTTTTGCTTTGTTCTTCCTATCCAATTGGCAAATTCGTAAGTATTTGGCACAGTTGCTGACAATAAAATAAACTTAACATGTTGAGGCAGCATAATAATCACTTCCTCCCAAACAACACCACGATCTTGGTCATTCACATAATGAACTTCATCAAATATAACAAATTCAACATCTCTAATTAAATCTGCACCCCTATAAAGCATAGACCTTAAAATCTCGGTTGTCATAATTAAACAGTTAGCCTCAGGGTTGATCTGTACATCACCAGTGATAAGACCTATATCAACATCCTCGAATGTCTCCTTGAAATCTCTAAACTTCTGGTTTGAAAGGGCTTTAATTGGGGATGTATAAATAGTTTTTGTCATGTTTCTCTTGGACATCGCGATAGCATATTCAGCTACAACTGTTTTACCAGCAGAAGTGTGTGCAGCCACGAATACGGAGTCACTTTGCTCTAAATGATATATGGCCTCCTTCTGAAAAGTATCCAGTTCAAAAGGCCATGTCCTAGCAGGATTTGGCACTAACTCATCGAAGTTCTCGATTTTATGATTAAGATCAACCACATGTGCCCATTCTTTCTTCTTGAAGCCCTTGTTACTATTAATTATCGATCTACCAAAGTCAATACCCATTGGAAGTAGGTCATCAATATTGTCTAGGCTTGGATCATGTTGTTCTTTACCTTTATTAAGAATGCTAGAAGTCTGCTCCTCAATATCTTCCTCGTCCTTTAGCAAGTTATCCTGGAATTGCCTCTGAACATTAATCTCATTATCAATTTCATTTAGATGTGACATATCCTCAACTTCTTCGTCGTTATTGCCCTCTTTTATAGCTACTTCCGCCTGCAATTTTGGAATGATACCTCTTTCAAGCCCTTCTGGGATATCAAATAATCCTTGTTCATCCTTGTGTAGCAGTTTAGTGGCAACACCCATTGTGGACACTCCAGTAGAGTCCTGTACACCATCACTACCCTTAACAGCATCCATTACAATACCACCAGGGGTGAACGGTAGCTGGGCAGTTGAGCCCCGGATCGTGTTACCGTGGAAATTGATGCTTCTGTTCAATGATAGAGAGTTCGATGAATTAGCAGCTGCAATATCCTTCAGGGACACTTGAATCTTATGGTCAAAAATCTTACCGTCAAGGCCTTTCCTCTTAAAGAAGTAAGAAGTTCTGCTTGTAGGTTCCGGTATCTGAATGAAATTCTTGTAATCATACGTGTCTCGTCTATCTAAGCCTGCTGTATCCAAGAAATTCATATTAGGTGGTGTTTGCACAATATCCAATAACTCCCAAGAAAACACATTGCTAGGCTTCAAAAACCGCTCTTTCAACTCTTCATCCACCTCATCATCGTTCAATGGCTTCTCCACCACATCAGAAGCTCGCAAGTTCTCAAATTCTTCGCTATAAGACCCAGAATTGATCTTCTCCCTCAACCTAAGACAGGCATCTTCGATATCAGCCATTCTTTCTTTTCTTCAACGTTAAGGTCCAAATGTTATAATTACCTCACCTCTCACAATTTCAATTGACTTACAGATAGTCATATCCTTTGAACTCTTAGCAAACCCCTTCTTGATGTAGTTGTCATGGGCCCTTCCACTAACCAACTCACTCAGTGCTCATTCTCAGTTATGAAATCACATGTAATTAAGTCGTCATATACGTATTTTAAGGCAATTTAAGTTTGATTTTTTTTTTTTGTTACTGCTTTTTTTTTTCTTTCTTTGATATTAATTTATTTGCTATTTTGAAATCAATTTAAATTATTTGCGAAAGTATGAGGGAAAAATTTTTTCTTTTATTATTTATAAATTCAATCTTTTAATTATTTTATTTAGCATTACTTTATTTTTATTTATTCAGAAGTTAGAAACTAACAGATCAGATCATTTATTAATTTTATTGGATGATCTGTCTTCCCTATATGGTGATGTGATGACATTGGATTAAGAATCAAAAAGGGACACTTTTGTTATTTGTTAATTCTCATTCCTCTTGGATATGAATAGGTGATCCTATGAACGTTTGCTGCTAAGATTAAGAAGAAAGACACAAATATGTTGGTTAAAAAAATTTTTATTAACTCCCCACCAAAGAAAATCCCTTCTAGAATAGGTCTAATAAACGATGCTACTTAATAACCTGACATCTGACAACTACCTTCTCGAATGAAAAGAAGACGTGAAATATATCAAAAATCATGGAAAAATTATCATACTATTACAACATCTATTAGATATCTTATTGGGAGAGGAAGTAAATGAATATATGCTACTATGATAATGTGTTGGCGGGGTGCGCTTGCTATTATGTATTATATGACTTAAATTTACTTCGCACTTAGCAAAAAGAAGAAACAAAAATAAAAATTAGGAACAAAAAAAAAAATTATAATATAAGAAAAAAATAGTGTGATGGTGTGCTATGTTTCTCTATTAATCACATACCTATTTTTTTATTATTATTTTTTTTTCTTGAGTTTTTAATCGTGGAATTCACAATTATAAATATAATATGCGGTTTTTTTTTTATCTCTAGTGCTAAAAAAAAAAAAAAAAAAAAACAAGGATGGAAAAAATTCGATAATTAAAGCCCTGCTCTCAAATAAGAAATACCCATGGTATTGCCTATTTTTTTAAATTAAAAAATTATCGGAATCAATATTGACATGAGAAGTGAAGTGAAATAAAAGTAAAAAGGTTAGCGTTTTCATTATATTACCAAAAATTCAATGGCAATTAAACCATTCATCATTTTTTGGTCCTATAATGAAATGCAAATGGGGTAAAGAAATCAGTGAACAAAAAAAACAAAAACAAATAACAACAAAAAAGTAAAATTTACATCAGAATCATAAGTCATTAATTTTCTACTCTTCCTCACTTTCGCTACTGTCATCATCTGATGAAGATGAACTGTAACCGTTTTGAATGTTAGAAGCGAAAGATGCTGGAGTCACAGGCGAGTCATTTTGACTAGAAGGTGAGGCGCCATCCAGAAAAGCGAGTTTATTTCTGATCTTTTCAATTTGTTTGCTTTGTTCTTCCTTGCTCAAGTTCTTAGACTTCTTCCTTCTACCCAAACCATTTGTTGGTGAAACTGATTGGTGTTCTGTACCAACATCATTTCCGGTATTCTCGAATTGTCTGAAGAAAGTGTTGTAGAGAGTTAAAATTGTATCGTTGTCTAGAGTATCGAGGTCTAGTTCAACTTCTTCATCGTCACCCAAGTTTGGCATGGACTTCTTGATAATCTCGATAACTTTTTCCAATTTGGCAGTAGGCAAGTCGTTAATGTTCTCAGTAATAATTTTCTTCATATCATAAGTTACGACGGTCTTAAACTTCTTCTTGCCTCTGCCCACTCTACCCCTAGATCCGGTAGTCTTCTTCTTACCTTTACGTCCACGGGTCTTCTTAGTTCCGCGAGCAAGTCTTCTTTCTTTCCTGATTTTATCCAACTCTTGTTTTTTCAACTGTTGTAGTTCCACCTTCATCCTAGCTAATTGCTCTTCTAAGTATTGTATAGCTGGATTAGTGATGGAAGTTTCATCGATTTCAGCGTCAGATTCTTCAGAAGCTTCGGACTCATAGTCTGAGTACTCTTCTTCGGATTCGACGTCGGAAAACGATGGTCTATCGGCCCATCTACTGTTGAATACTTCCTCTAGACGGTGACCCATCATGTTAACAATGGTACCATCAGGATTGAATGCATAACAGTTCTTAAAGATCAATCGTACGTCCTTTTCGAACTCCTCTAAAGATTGGTATTCCCAGTTGCTTAGCTTCTTTGAAACAGTGCCTAGATCCATAGGCTCCTTGACGTAATCAAAGTATGTTGGGCAGTTTAGGGCAACAGGGTCAACAGGTTCCAAGAACGGATAGTTGAAAGAAGAGTACTTTTTGTTTGTCAGCTCCTTCACTACAGTCTGACAAAATTTCATGGCCTGCTGTAGTCTCTTAGATTTGGGCTTCCTGTTCATCTCGTAAGGATAGATATCTTTAGACTTTGGAGGGTGGATTTCTCTCTTTGGTCTGCCGTTATGCGTAGTGGCTCTTCTGATAACTACGGGAGTCTCCTCTGTAGTCTTCTTCTTGCTACGAGCTGAAGAGGATTTGCCGGACACCAAAGGATCATCAGGTGGCAAATCTCTTGCAGGCATGTTTAACATATGTTTTTCGAAGGCAGCCTGGATGTTTCTACCCATCTGGGAGATCACAGCAGAGGCACCATTAAACTTAATACTGTTGTCTACCATAAGGTTGAAATCATCATGGATCTGTTCTGGAGTTTCGTATGCGTTAGCGTTTAGTTTTCTCTCTATGGTAGATAAATCCATTGGTCTCTTAATGAAGTTGAAGTATAGAGGAATGTTTAGAGCGACAGGGTCCACAGGAGCCAGGAATGGTCTTGCATCTTTTAATCTCTTTACGGCCTTTATAGCCATAAGAGCATGTCTCTGCTGGTGTTGAGGAATAGGATTCTCTGGTAAGTTATCCATATCAGGTTCTGCTGGAGGAGCAGGAGCAGGTGTCATATTAGAAGTATCGACTAGAACAGTCTTACTACCAGTATGTTCTGACTCCTCTTTATCTTTATCTTTATTTTCCTCTTCTTCTTTCACCTCTTCTTTATCTACCTCTTCTTCTTTCACCTCTTCTTTATTTTCCTCTTCTTTATTTTCCTCTTCTTTCACCTCTTCATCTTCCTTGTTGGTATTATTATTATCACTATCGATCTGAGAAGTAGGTGTAGCACTAGAATCTTCATCTTCCATCTTCAACTTCTTACTTTCACTCTCGTGATCATCTATCATATCATAACTCCTCTTATTATTCATTTCCTCATGTACTGGAGGACTAGGTGGTAACTCTACATTCATAGTATCAGTCATTTGTTTGTTTGTTCTTTCTCTATATTCTCTTTATAATCCCAAATAAAATAAATATAAAATAAATTATTTTCTTTTTTCGCCACCCAGGAAATATTGTTTTCTATTTTATTAGTCTATTGGCTATGTTTTGGAGGGTTGAATTAAGTATAGAACCAAATTACCCAAAATGGAAAAATCTTTAAATTCAGTTAGAGAAAAAAAAGAAAGAAAAAAAAGGGGAAAGCGTTACCAAAGAAAAAAATTTTTTTTTTAAAAAAGCTCGTCCCATGAGAGGTCCCCAAAAAAAAAAAAACCACAATTTTCATCATCACTGCTATTTATATAAAAAAAATATTTTTATTTCTCTTCCTTTCATTTCCCAAGAACAGTCCCAAAAAAAAAAAAAAAAAAATTTTTTCTCTTTCTTTCTGCGACGTTTTCAAAACATACGCCGTAGAAAACTCTCTACCAGAACAGGTCCCTCTCTCTCTCTCTCTCTCTCTCTATGCTCTTTTTTTAATTCGTACGGCATTTGTATCTCGTGTATCGGTATATCTGTTCTTTTATTTTTGTTTTTCTGTTTTTTTTGTTGTCTTTTTTTATCTTCTACGTTAGTTTCTGTGTCCAGCACTCTTTTTTTTCGGTTATTATCATTTTTGTTTCCTTCCTTTTTTTTATTGTTATATCACACGAACAAAACACCCGCAACAAAAAACCTTCTAAAGAAAGAAGATAATTTCTGCGAGGTTATCTAGTTCGTGAACTATAACATAGGGGGTTATAGGAAGAAAAAAACCTTCTTCGTAATCATTCTAAGAAAACCCTGCTCCATTTCTCTTTCTCTTCAAATGCCCCTCTATACCGGGAGGCGTTCCTTCTTTCTAAACTGTCTCTCGGAAAAGGGCTGAGGCGTCTTAAGGGTATTTTTTAGGGTCTTTTCGACAGTATAGGTTTAGGGCTTGTCGTTCTAGGGTTTGTTGCGTTAGGGCTTGTTAGGTATAGGGCTTGTTAGGTATAGGGCTTGTCGTGCTAGGGCTTGTCGTGCTAGGGCTTGTTAGGTATAGGATTATATACCCTTTTTTTTTTTTAGGTCATGTTAGGGTTCAAAAAGATGATCGACGATTCTTGAAACTGGGATGAGGGGGGGTCTTCTCTCAGTGTGAAGAGAGAGAGGGTATAGGCGAGGGGAGCAAGTTGATCAATTCAATTTAATTCATAACTTCTACCCGCTAATGATTATTTCTCATGTTATTATTCGAAAATATTTGAAACTTTATCAAACATTGCCATGTCATATTAATGATTTTTTTACTAATTAAAAAGAACTTGAGGATGTTAGAAATCACAACAAAAAAAAAAATGAGAAATACCCAAAAAAAAAAATAAAAAAAATAAAAAAAAATAAAAAAAAAATTCTACTCCACTTTCCCCTTACCTCCTGCAATTACCTAAACTGGGCGAAACAAAAAAAAAACTAATAAACGTTAATAGTGACTTTTGTAGTCATGTGTTTTGTAGCGAATTGATATTCATTAGATTTGAACGTTAATAGTGATGTCGATTTTTTACATCTATGTATAGTATTAGTAGTATTATTACTTGATTCATTAGTCATTATTGTCTATAAAATCCCTCAATATATCGCGTACCGGAGGTAGAACCACTCTATCTTCTTTAGGTCTATGTTGTTCCAGTAGCGAGATGTCTTGTGCTAAAGAGGTCGTAGAAACTACACTGCTGGACGACGACAACGGTTGTTCGTGATTTGAGTGCGTCGTGGCATCTGGCGTCAATTTATGTATTGCAGTCATCACTAGCTTTGAATATCGCTTCTCTAGGTAAGTAGGAGATACGGGTGAGCTGAGTTCAGAATGAGTTTCACCTATGCTGTTGTTAAGTTGTGCCCCGAATGATGGACCGCTACTAATTAGAGGAGTTGTGTAGCCTGTAAGATTTGAGGTGCTGTTATTGTTACTCCAACCTGTGTTCAGCGTAATAGTGCTAAGGTTGCCGTAAGACGCTGATCTACTCGCTAGTGCCGTGGCTGGCGCGGTAAGTGGTGGTAGCATTATCTTTTTTGTGGATTGTGGCTGTACCATTGGTGTTTGCCAGTCCCTGCTACTGTAATTAGTTCCTGGTGCATCCACCAGAGTAGTAGAAGAGCTTACAGGATTACTGGATACCGAAAGGAATTTATTTTCTGATACTTGAAATGTAGTAGTTGAAGGTGATATATTAGAGCTAATAGGGTTCATTACTTTCCCCTCTATCACTTTATATTCTGGAACGACTGAAGGTTGTCTTTTCGCTGTTTTCTTTTTATCCTTCAATGATTGTAGTTTATTACTTGTGTGGGTTCGGCTATGCCTTTTGAGCTCATCGGCTCTACTAAAACTTTTGGGACATGAAGGATATGTGCATTTATGAGGCTTTTCTCCTGTATGTGTCCTAAAATGACGCTTCTTATGTTCCAGCCTGTGGAACCCACGGCTACATACCTCACATCTGAACGGTCTCTTAAAATTATCTGGAGGGAATGAATCTTGATTTTTTATTTTACCGAACATAATTTAAATAATAGGTGATAAATTCCTTCTTGGATAGTAAAAAATTCAAAATAGATAGCAATTGAGACAGAGAAAAAAGAAAAGATAAATTTAATACAAATGATAATCGATGGATATAGAATAACAATAAAAATCAATCTTTGGAATATGGATTTTCACTTCTGATAAGAATATATTCAAGTTTAGATATAATAATATCCTCAAAAAAAAATCCAAATTTAGTACTCCCTAGTAATACATTAAAAATTAGGTGATAATTGATAAGAGTGAACTTAATAAAAATCTGTTACTGTTATTATTGATAATTTTTCTTTTAATTTTGATTCAATTTTTTCTTTTGTCAAATATTATTTATGCAATAATAGAATTAATTATATGATAACGTGGAGAACCTTAAAGACCAGATCAAAGTAAGTTGATATTGTTTTTTTTTCTGTTATCCTGATTCAAAAATATATTTTAGTCGTGATATTAAAGGCTAAATGGGATTCAGCTGAATCAGGAATTAAAAAATAATGGTGCGTAAATTTTGTCTTTGATGCCTTAGATATATAACTAAAAAAATAAAATAAAAAAGAGAAACCGAAAGAAAAATGGAGAGGTTTTTTTCTTAATGGACTTATCTTCTCTTCCATTTGCTTTCATAAAGAAAACTTTCCTTTTTGTTACTCCATTGTGATCAATTCATTTCCTTTAATTTTTCAATGATATAAATTTTTCGATTTGATCATTGGACAAATTTTGCATGCAAGACTACGGAGATGTGATAGTGTACCTCATCACACAATGTGAAATAAATCGCATCCTTAAAAAAAATTTGTCTAATTTTCCTGTTAAGTTAGAATTTTAAATTGACTACTTTCTTTTTTTTGCACAATTAGGAGTAATTGAAATTTTTTTAGACAAAAAAAATAATCTCTAGCTGAAATGTATGTTATTTCTGAATAATAATATTTACTCTAGTAAATTTTGATAAAAAGAAACATTATGTCAGACTTCCTCGATAGCCCTTCCCTCCCCCCACTAACTATGATGTATCTGATACCAAATTAAAAAAATAAAAAATAAAAATAACAACAAAACACAGGAAATGATAGGGCAGGGAGCATTAGTATGAAAAGTAGCTCTCTTGTATTCTAAGACAATGCTCACAAAGAAAAAATAATATTATTATAAACATACCAAGAAATTCCAATTGAATTGTACAAGAAGAATTCAATTCGTCTTATTAGAGAAACTACGTAGGCATAAGCGTTAGATTCACGATAAGTAAAGAGATTATAATAGAAAAAAGAAAGAGTTAGTTACAAGAACCTGTGGGGAGAAGAGATTTAAACTGTGGGTTCTCATGTGAAGTTTCTTACTAGAACTAAATAAAATAAGATAAAATAAGTAAGATATTATGAATTTGTAAAAAATTGACCGAAAGTTTGTCAAGTGCCAACATATATTTCCGGAAAAGAAGTTTATGGTGGGTGGGGGAGGATGCTAACTGGAATACCCCAGGAGATATTATAACTCTCATCCAAATAAAGTGGGGCGAATATTTTAGTCTAACAAAGATCTTCCTGATTTTTCCGCGCGAAGATTATTAGGAATGGCGTGCTTCTTCCAATCGTCTCTAATAAAACCCCGCAGTATACTGAGTGTTGTAAAAATAAAAATGAGTTTTTCCGGTGCTGCCAATATTCTGAGATGCAAATTTTCCTTTATTGGATAGTTTTTCCGATGCTTTAGATTTTGCATTGTTTAGTTTGCCTTGCCTATGATTACATGTAAGTCCTTATATCAATGAGAGATAAAACTGTGGGAACTCGATGAGATAATCTTTGGGTATAGTTATCAATTGAGTTTGTCCTACCTCTTCCCACGGTTGCGTAGCATAAAAAGTAAGAAACTATTGAAAAATACCCTAAAAAAAGAAAAGAACTTCAAATTATTTATAGAGAGATAGAATAATAACTATCTACAGTTCACTAGGTATTTGCCTACGATAATTTGTTACTTTTTAGTAATCATAAAAATGATTTTGTTTCTGTTAAGTAAGCACGAAGGAGCAAAGAAAGACCGAGTAATATAGTTGTTCCGGTTGCAACCACGGTTTATACGAAGTTTTTGACAGGATGTAAAAGAAAAAAGCCATTTTGTCAATTCTTTCCTTTCAGCTGTGAAAACATAGTGTGAGGATTCTGCTAGGAAAAAAGCCCGCAAATAATTGTTTTATAGCTTTTCGAATCCGACGGTAACATCTGCCTCTGTTCTATGAGTATAGACATGAGTTCTATGAATGTTCTATGTGTCATAAGGTTATCGAAAAGAAAGAAAGAAAATAACAAAAAATGGGACTTTGCGATACATACTTTTGACTTTTCGCTTCTAACCTCCATTTTTGAAGCTTTATCAAGTCAAATAAATCTAGTGGATTGACAGGCAACCTTTTTAATATGTCCATGATGTCAGCCATTGACTTGTATATGCAATTATGACGTGCTAGACAAAGTAGTATTTTTCTTTCATAAGCTCAGAACTACGGCTGATCGTGGGTATAAAATCTCTAATTTATTACTTCTATTTAGCATTAGACTAACAAGAAGGATCACAATTCGGAGGTACCATAACATAAAGAGGGGTAGAATGTCTATGTAATATGTACATATAATCAGTTGTATATGACGGAGTTATACATAAATTCTATTGCTATTATATCATTTCGGAATTGATTACGGCTACGTTATAGTGAAGCTCAAACTTACTTTATTCTTCTTTTTTTAGCAATTCGCTGCTGTGAACTTAATGCAAGAGCATTCGTTTAATTTTATAATACACCCCTCACTTATATTAAATGAAATACGTGATATAATATTTCATTATTTGCACTCGATACAACCTGTACACTGAGCTAACAGAAATTCATTAAATATTCCAATGGATTCAGCTTATGACTATTATTTATATTATATAGATATGAAAAAGAGGGGTGATATAATAATTGCAAAGCTTACAATTAACAATACCTGGTTGTAATAATGTTCCTGTGGTAGCTCGTTTATCCTAAACGATGAAGGAAAGTTATTTTGTTCGGAGTGAATGATAAAGGCAAATTAGCATAGAAAACTGTAATAATCTTCAAAAAATGTAATACTAGTGTGTAACATGAATTAATTTTCAGTTCACTCTCTCAATTGAACCAAAGAATCTGCAATATCAGTTCCCAGTATGGTGCATTCATCAATTCATAGTTAACACGTGATCTTTTTTTATATATTTGCTAGTATAATGAACAGATGGTGATTGGAAAGGTGACCAAAACGTAAAAATATTTTGCTAGGGACCACTGTATAAGACACCATTCTTTGCACTTATTTTAAATATCTCTTAGACCACAGCTATATGATCTGAAATGTTAAACATTTGATAATATATAATATCAGAAGTATTACTTATATATATATAGCAAGGTAAGTATAATTCAAAAATAACGTTGTAGCTGAAAAAAAGATGTATTATTTTAGCTTTTGTGATATAAAAATCATTGTACCATTTTTTTTATATCATGATATATGCTTGTTCACTTAACGAAACGAAATGCATCTATATACAATTAAAATGTTACTGCAATTTAATGAATTTGTTTTCTACTTTCTCTTGAATCCTGGTGGGGGTTGGAACTTCTTAACGGGTTGTGAAGGTCTCGTAGTTCCCATAGCCCTAGGAGCTTTACCGTTATACCTAGTAGCTTCTGAAGGTTTTGATATTTTACCTTCAGTAGTACCTTTTTTCCTTTGGTTTTTCTGTTTCTTAAGTTGTTTCTTCTCCTTAGCCTCGGCCACTAGACGCTCTTTCTTCGTCTGTTGCGGTCTATCTTCTATCAGAGTGGTCAGTATCTGTTCACCTCTTAATATCACTAGCCCCAGTACACGTTTCTTTACCTTTAAATCAGCCTTATCCACACTAGTCACACTCTTCCTAGCAGCATCGAGTTCTCGCCTCAGCACACACTCCTCTACACAGTCTCCTAAAACAACATTCATATGTTTATCAAACGCCAGCAACTCCCCAACATACACCCTACCGTCCTGTGCTACAACCCGTAGCTTGTAATTTATCAAGTCCGCTAGCCTACTATTGTGTTTCACCTGAACCGACATTACCCAATATACCTCCTTTCTGAAAATTGCTTATATCGAATAGTTTAAGTCTTTTCCAGTATTAGTTCTATGCTTCTAAGTCCCATTTGTAACCTTTAGTTGATTTTTAAAAATTTATGATTTTTTTGAAATTTTTCAAAAATTTTGGTTTCTTAAGAAATTTCAATTTTAAAGGTGTTTTCAATGAATTTCTGAATTTGCTCCCAAATCACTAGTAAGAGTACTACTAAAATAGCTAGAAATACTAATTAATGGTTGAAGAGAAGGTTAACAAGGTGGAGGAAACAACAGCACCAGTTGAAGCACCAGCTGAAGCTGCAGTTGCGGCTCCAGTGGAGAAGAAGAAGAGACGGAGAAGGAACTATGACGATTACGATGCAGAGGTGGCTGCTTCTGAGAAGAATAAAAAGAAGAACAAAGTTGAAGAGACAGCCTCTACTGTGGAAGCCAATGGTGCGGCTGTGGCTAGGGATAGCGACTCAGAGAGCGAAGTTGATGATGCTAAATTGGATCGTCTAGTAAATGAAGATGAGGAAGAGGACGACCTAGCAGAAATTGACACTTCCAATATCATAACGACCGGCAGAAGGACGCGTGGGAAGATCATTGACTACAAGAAGACAGCCAAGGAATTGGACGAACAGCCAAAGGAAGAAGAAGAAGAAGATGACGGTGATTTCAACGAGTAGTTCTTGTAATAATAATAATAAAAATAAGGGTGTAATATATATATATATATAATGCTAATATATGTCTAAAAAAAAGTTAGTATTAGCATTTGCTGACTCTTGCTGTTGTATTTTGTACATTAATTTCTGGGTTGAAATAGTTATATATATATTTATTTAAAAGTGATTCTTTCTATTTTTTTCTTTTTATTTTAGTATTTATTTTTAATTCCTCTTGAGATGAAAGAAGTAAAATGCATTAAAAAGTTCAAACAATATTGACATAGTATCGTTATATTTTTTTTCTTATTTCTCTGTTTTTTTTTTTATTATATCTCTAGTATATCAAATTTATTGGTATTGCATGTATTTTAAGAATAAAGGCTATATTATTCTTATTGAGAATTAGTAATATTTCTGACTTTTCTTTTAACAACAGTTGTTAGAACTACTCTTCTTCTTCTCATTTGGAGCTGGAGTCAGACTAATAGTAGGCCCGTTAGGCCCGCTAGCTTTATTTGCGTTACTCAGTTCTACTTGGTGCTTGCTCACTTTCTGGTGGATAGCTGTGATGAGTTCTTTAAACGCCAGGTCAACGTTCTCACTGTTTAGAGCAGACGTCTCTGTGAACAATAGCTGGTTCTCAGCTGCAAACTGTCTTGCCTCCTCGGTGGGCACAGCACGCAAATGTGCCAAATCAGACTTGTTACCAATCAGCCCTACAGCCACATTATCATCAGCGTTCTCCCTCAGTTCAGAAAGCCAGTGGTGACAGTTCTCATAACTGCTAGACTTACTAATATCATATACAATGAGCGCACCAACAGCACCACGATAGTATGCCGAAGTGATGGCACGGTACCTCTCCTGGCCCGCAGTATCCCAAATCTGCGCCTTAATCTTCTTACCATCCACATCAACTGTCCTAGTGGCAAACTCTACACCAATAGTAGACTTAGAGTCAATATTGAACTCATTTGTAGTGAACCTCGACAACAGATTCGACTTACCAACACCAGAATCACCAATCAACACAATCTTGAACAAATAATCGTAATCGTACCCGTAATCTTCGTTACTCATCTTTTTCTTGTCTCTCTCTTTTTTCTTTTTTTCGTATTAATATCTACTTCAGTAAGTTTTTGAGTTATAATTCTACTTTAATAGAGTTCTAAGCTATTATATCTAGCAATCCTACAAACTATAACGACACGCCTATTAATAACGATATTGATGTATTTCCGATTAAATTGGCATTTTTTTGGTTGTTTTGCTTTGGAAAAACAAAAAAATAACCCAAACGACAAATATTGTTACCCGGATAGTAACATTACCCGGAATATCATGTGAGCATATATAGTTCTATACGGTATCTCCCAGCATTTGATCATAATATACGACTAGTCATCTGATGTTGCTTCAGCCTTACGATCAAGTCCCCAGTCCGGGTAATGGTATACTGCTATTAATTTTTTTTTTATTTTAAGTATTTACTGATTTCCTAATTAGGACAGAGCTATACGAAAAAAAAATATAAACAAATTGCCTAATTGGGTCTTTGTTTTTTTGTTTACAGTTATTTCGATGTAGGTTAAGATATAATATTATTCTCATGAAGTATTATCTCTGTTAATTGTGGGAGTTGGAATAAATATTTGAAATGTTTTGAAATTCAATATAACTTTAATTTAGATCTTTAATACACTGAAAAGAAAAAAACAACAACTCTATACATAATTCAATCATTATTTTTTTTTTTGTAATAATAATAAAACTCCATTGTGTGGTCTAGCATAACAAACAATCAAAAGGACTATCATAGTAAACAATCAAAAGGACTATCATAGTAAACAATCAAAAAAGGGCTGTCATAATAAAAAAAACTAAATGGGTAAAGTGGAACCGCAGGTGCGGTTTTCTATTCCTGAGTTTGATGAGGAAGTGTACCCTGAGGTCTCCTCTGTTGTAGAGGAGACTCCCGATTTGGTACAGAAGTCGGAGGAAGAGACTATGGCAAGGCGAGGTCATCTAGTAGATATGCAGAGCAAAGTTATGATCGACGTCCCCGAGGATATATGGAGGTACCATCTGCATAGGAAAACCAAATCGATGGATGCGAACATAGATATACCGAATGACAGAGTAATGAAGAGGCCGGGACACGCTAGGTCGAAGTCCCTACAATCCATTATCGTGGAGACGATGCACTCTTACCAGGACTATAACAGCAGTAATAACAACGATGACAATGATCCATCGCTCAGTTTCAGCCAGGTATCGCCTTTACACCTCGCGACACCAACAAAGAAATCTCAGAACCTTTACTTGTCCTCAGAGTCTCCGTTAAATAAGTATAAAATGCCCATCCCAGCACAGATATCTCTACCGCCATTTCTATCACCAGAGAATAAATACAAAAGGAGAAATAGTGTGGTATATGATGGTTCTGGATACAGTACCTATTTAGAAGGGGAAGAGAGCTCGTCTTTCTCATCTAATAATAACGCAACCACCGAAGAGGAAGAGATATCTGATAACTCGATTCCATCAGCGAAATACGACATATCTTTCGATCCTATCGCACATAACCCACAGGAAACAGACCATTTCTTAGGAATTGATGCAGACGCAAACGTTAATCTGAAAGTACAGAACAGAAATTTAAGACTCAATAGGATGAAACCAGAAATACAAGCACCTAAGGAAACTGAATTACTAGGATCAAACCAACATAGAAGATCACATTCAACTGTTTCCCCACAATCAATATCTTCAAAACTGCGAACAAATGAGATAGTAAACCAATCACCTAATAGAGATTACCAACCTACATCGATACTGAAACAAAGCGGCTCGCCTACCTTGAGGAAGAATGTGCCTCCAATACAAAACAGTCCTTCTTTCATAAAACAAACTATTACTCCTCCAAGGAACAGAAACTCACCACCTCAGAATTCCTCACTGAAGATTCTAGCGACTCCATCAAAGACAATTGATATACCGGACCTAGAGAAGTTAGCTACACCAGCTAGCACACACTCAAGAAATTCGCTAAAATTCTTTGATCAGTTTGATGACAGTCAAGAAAAGCAAGACTATATCCCAGAGAATATAAGGAGGATAGATAATATGGACAATACTTTCAAATTCCCAGCAACTAATGATACAAACGAAGGAAACATCGTAATCCCAAACATACAACCTAGAATAGATAGTAGTGGTGACTTCTTAAAAGTCGATCAATCGCCAACAAATCCGCAATTTGAACAAAGGAGACAAAAATTGATGAGAGAAAGTATAAGTAATCCAAAGTCGCATATGCATAGAAGAAGCCGGAGTATTCATACAGCTGAGGATACTAATATGATGATGTTTGAAGCCACCTCCACACCTCCCAAAGAATGTAATAGAGACTTTGCTGTCCCTCAGAGATCTCCTCTTAGACCAAAATCCCCAACATTATCTACATCTAATATTTTAGAGGATCAAAGAGGGATAGATAAAATCCCCAAAATTGAAATTGTAGCTACAGATAATGAAGAAACTACTGATGAGTCCATAATAGCAAGCCCAATAGGCGTTTCATCACATCCTATATTTGAAGATACTCAGGATAGCTACCAATTTGTGGGTGTGCATGATATTTCAGAATCAGATCCATTGGATGAAGGTAGCAGAGAAGAAGAATCAGTTAATGAAGTTATTCAAACTCATCGTATTGTTAATCCTTTGACCTCGTTTGCATCTTTTAATACTCCACTTCAAATTGGGAATAAACCATCTCTGCTGGTGAGAAACCAACTTCCTGTTCGGAGAAATGATAGTTTACTGGACTCTAATGTCAAATCAAATTCAGGAAGTGTTTCATCCAGAACATCGATATTTTCCAAAAATTCTAGAGATACCGCTCTAACCTCGAACCCATCGAATTATGATGTTGATAATAATCAACCTTCACAGGATGAAGAAATTCAACAAAAGAAAAGATATCCTTTAGTACCTATAGACTCACGAGAAACAAAGAATCCTAATATATCCAACATACCCAAAAGGCAAGACTCTGTATTTGAAAAAGTTGGTGATAAGATCGTTGAAGTTATAGTATTAGATGATGATGATGATGATGAAAATGAAGACAATAATAACACTAATAATGGCAAAAACGATAAAATTAAAGGGAATAATATAACCCAAAAACCATTTAACTATCGGGCCCAAGAAAGACCTAAGATAATGAAGTATGGTCAAAGGAAAACAATATTCAGGGAAAATGAATTACTGATGGACAGGAAAACAAGAGATGCAAAAAGAAGATCCTTCCATGAAGCCCACAGAAACTATGAGGATATTTTAAATCTATGCGAAGAAGCTGCAGAAACCGCAAGAGAGGTTATATATTGCTTGAATAAGGAAGAGAATAATCTATCTGGGAAACTATCCATTCATCCCTATAATAGTCTTGGATCTTCTCCCACCAAGTCTTTAATTGGAGATGATGATATTAGGAAAAAACGTTACCTGGAGAACTTTAATAGGAAACTTAGAGTAAACTCACACACCCGCGCTAAAAGCACGACCAATAACTAATGCATGTTTATATAAAAGATCATCAATGTAAACACAAACTTTAATTAATTTATAATAAAACTCCTCAATATACGAATATTCATTACAATGCATAATTTTTTTGATTTTATTTATTCTATAAATTTATTTACCTTTAGGGGAGTTTGTTACAGATGATGTTTCCTGAATAGGGCTTAGTGAATAATTTAGGAGATACTCAGGAGTAGGAGCCGAGTACGAATTTGGTGGGGTAATGCTATCGACAGAATCAGCTGGGGAGTCACCTCTTATGGCTTCATCTGGACTTAATATATTCAAGTTGTTATTTTGATGTGCGTTTAAACTAGAGGTTCTGAACGGCCCAGCAAGTTTTACCGGTGAACGGATTCTTTGGATAGAGGATTCCATTAATGGTGATCTTAATGTACTGGAATTGTTAAAAAAGGTTACTGTCTTGTTATTTACCTCCAATTTGTTTTTCATAGGGGTGTTTTCTTTCGATACACCTTGAGGTTTATCAGTAAAACTATAAGTGGATCTAAAACTGCCCTTATTAGATCTACGCAAAGAGTTTCTTAGATTTTGTGCATCATTTTCAGAATCTGAAAAATTGAAGTCTTCAGGAACTGTATTTATTTCATCAATATAATCATCTTCATCTCTTGTAACACCTTTCAATTCATTATACATATCTTCTTCGGTTTCGTCAATAAAATAAAGATTACTCATAAGTTGAGGTAATTCGGAATCTAATTCGCTGTTAAGATCGTGGTACTTAAGAGCCTGCGATCTTGCTGGTGGGGGTAATGGGTGAATAACATGGGCATTCTCTTTGAGATTTGTAGGCGTTCGGAAATTATTTGACGATTCAGTTTCTGGTGTTAGAAGTATTTGAACTGGAGATTTCTGTGACGTATCCAGCATATTAACATCAGGTATTAATGACTTGGTTATAACTGGAACTTGCAAATTACTATTAATTTCATTTTTAGGTACATTAACGTTTGCCATTATTATTTTTGTTAGATCATTTGGATCATTTTCTTCAGTAAAATATTGATCATTGAAGTCAACATCATCATTCAAGTCATCACCTTCAGAGTCACTGTCGATATTAAATATATCAGAAAATGATGAAACAGGTTTCTTCGGAACAGGTTTCTTACTTATTATCTTGGAGGCATTGTTGATAATTGATTGTTGATTATGCTGTACCATCCCAGGACTAGAGTTCTTCCTAATCTCTGTCTCATTGCCATGATTTTCAGTCGTTTCATTGTCTTCTTCAGAGTTTTCCATAGAATTCTTTAGTATATTCGGTGAATCTGTTTCAGATGCGTTATTTTCTGGCCCATCAAATTCGCTCATATCAATTTCATCATCAAAGTAATCATCTTCCTCATCATCTTCCTCATCATCTTCTTCATCAGAGAGTGCAAATAAATCGTCATACTTTTTGATGGGTTTTCTTTCTGCAACAACTAGATTTTTAGCTTCTTGTAAGCTATTGGCCTCAACCTTTACCTCTTGGTTACTATCTTCCTCAAAATCCGAGAGCCGTAAATCATTAGATGCAAATTGGCTCCCATCCTTTTCGTTATCCGTTCCTTGACCCATAATTTCTGAAATCTCATTCTCATCATAGTAGTTCATATCCTCATCGAAATCCTCATCTTCATAAAGATCATCGATATATACCATAGATTTCTCCTCAGGCTTTGAATAGTATTTAACAGACGGAGTTCTACCGCTAAGGTTGCTAAATTCAAAGGAGAATTGAGAGGTATCGTCCTCTTCGTCCTCTTCGTCCTCTTCATCATCCTCATCCTCATCCTCGTCCTCCTCATTATCTACAGTTTCAACAACACTTTGTTCGTTACTGTTCATTCTATCTCCTAGGTTCTTGTTTAGGCTAGTCTGTTTGTTAGTATCGAACATGATATGATTCGACCATCTTGATTCTTCCGAGTGAGCGGTGGAAACTAAGGAAGTTCTATTCGATTGTATATTATTACTCTTGTATTGGTCTCTTAGCTGAGTAAATTCAGAACCAATGGCTTCGAAATTAAAGTCAGCAGGTGGAGAATCAGGTAATAAGAACTTCGGCGTAGAGTCGCTGTATCCAGGGTCCGACAACTTATATAGATCTTGATCCTTAAGCAATACATCAGAGGTGTTTTTTCGTAGGTTCATAATATCATCATTCGAGTGTATACGTGCTTGTCTATTCTCTAATTTCTTCTTTGAAAGTACTTTTGTTTTGCTGAACGGAACCGATTCATCCGATATGATCTCTTCTGGTATTATAGGTTTAGTAACCGATTTTGGTGGAGACAAAGAGTATTCCTTGGTACTATATGACATATCTGAGGATACAGATGTCATTGTGTTCCTATTTATCAGTCTAGGAGGGGGGTCTAAGTCACTGATGCTAGACCTCGTAGTTTCCCCACTATTCTTCGGGTTATTCAGTACAATGACATGGGGAGAATCCGCATTTTTAGGGTGAGAACCCCAAGAATGCGTTATAACACCTTTAATAACTGGTGCATTCGCGTTGAGCCCATCTGGATTAGAGCTAGACTTCTTCAGTACGTGTAGTGACGATGGTGGCAGTAAGTCAGTTGGGATTTGATCTTTAGAGGACCTACGAGACGAAGATATGGGGTCATGAGATCCATTACTATTTCCATTGTTCAAATACGAGTTGAGACTCGAATTAGAGGACTTCTTGAACAGTTTTGTGTTGAATAGGCGTTGTAGGGACTCAAACCCAGGAGAGTGTTTCTCCTGGGTATAACTCCCGGAATGGCCATGTGTTGGGGTTCGCGGCGAGGCACCAACCTCTTGAGACTCATAGCTATATCGTGGCGGGGATAGTTGTGTAGTTCCTCTTATATTCACATTCTTGGCATCCTCATTACTTTCCAACGAATTGGATTTTCTATGAGATTTAATAAAAGACCTCATTTAGCATTTAGAGAAGTAAAAAATAAAGAAGAATTTTTATTAATAAAAAAAACGTAGAATTGTATTGGTAAGTGAGAAGTTGGACTATGACTAGAATAATTATTTGTTTATAGTTTTTTTTCAATATGATTAGAGAGAGGTTAAGAAAAAAAATATAGTATATAAGACAGAAAAAAAAAATTGTTCCGAAAATCGGAAAAACCTGGAAAAACAAGAGAGAGAAGGGCAAATGGATCATAAGAGTGAGAATAGAAAGCGGTTCCAAGATAAACAGCGTCTTAAACGCTCTCATCAGACACCTAGTGATAGGAAGTACCGTAAGAAGGCCGAGGACCGAAAGCAAGACCAGACCCCACATACAGATGCAGACGCAGATGCAGAAGCAGACGCAGTAGTAGATAATAACCACGACCGGTATGTGGAAATAGAGGCCCCAGAAGAAGATATAACCCACTTAAGAGAACTTACTAAACGCCACTTTAAAGAGGACTTCCCAGAGAAAAAGACAACAAAGATACAAGATATGAATGTAGATGAACTAAACAGCTTATTATCGAAGAATACCAAGACCACTAAGAGTAGTGCTAGTGCTAGTGCTAGTGCTAGTGCTTCTACTAGTGCTACTATTAGAGCTAGCGCCACCACGGATGCTACACCCACCGCCACGCTTACCACAGCCGCTGTCCCGCTCGAACTCCACGACGACCAGGACTTCTTGGACTCTCTGCTTTAGAAACCAGCGCACAACCCTTTATTATATCTTCTTTCTCTCTCCACTCCACCCCTCTTTTATCACTCTCTCTCTGCATTCTCTTCTGAGGGATTTCTTTTTTTTTATCTTGTTATCTCTCTAGCTGCCCCCCCCCCTCACACACTCTCTCTTTGTTTTCTGTACGGCTGTTTCTGTTGCTTCTTTCTTTCTTTTTTACTGGAACACACATTGTTTTGCAGACTGCGTGCATTTCTGGGGGTTGTTTTCTATTGAATCATGTATTAAGGGTTTTTCCCCCGAAAAAAGGGCTTTTTTAATTATATCCTATTTATTATATATAAAGGAAAGTGTTTGATGAATAGCTTTCGATGAGGTTATAAAACAGATTACAAACAGACTACAAACAAAACTGAATAAACAATATTATTATAAGATTTAAACATGGCTACTACTGCAAAATATAACTATATGTACATGTCTCAACAACTTCCCACTGGGGAGAGGCCTGTCTTCAACGTTAAGAAGAGAAAGAGGCAAGCAAATGCCCAGAAGGCATTTGCTGGAGCCTCTTTCGTTAACGTTCCCGATGAGTCGACACTTCCAAAGCCAAGTTTTGCATGAAATGTTAAACTAATTTATGAATATTCCAAAAAAAAAAAAATAAACGACAAAAAAAATAAAACTGTATTATCATAAACTCATATACAAATGGACAACATTTATTTGGGCATAAATCTGCATATTTTAACAAACTTTGCATTATTATTTTTTATTTTTTTTTTTTTTTTTTTTTTAATTTTTTTTATTATAATAAGGATATACTTTTATATAATTAAATGAAAAAAATTATTCTTTATTGTTTTTAATGAAATGTGAAAAAAAGGGTTTTTTATTAATAAATATACAAAAAAAATTAATATATATTAAAGTGGGAGTTATACATAAATTTATAGATTACAACACAACGTTCTTGGCCAACTTCTTCTTGTAGTCCAAGATGGAACCGTCCCATCTGGTGGCGGTCTTGTTCTCAACAACAAAGATATCCTTGGCGATCTTGTCCAACAGTCTGAAATCGTGCGAGACAACAACAACACCACCGTTGAACTCGTTAATGGCATCGGCTAGAGAGTCGATAGTTGGAATATCCAAACCGTTAGTAGGTTCGTCCAGTAGTAGGACGTTTGGACTCTCTAGGGCTAATAGTGCAAAAACGACACGGGAACGTTGACCCTCGGACAAAGTACCCATTTGGACCTTTTGAGCATCACCCGTTAGACCGTAACGACCTAGTTGACCTCTCCAGTATTGGAAATCCTGGGAAATATGTGGGTACTTGTCACGGACGAACTCTAGGGCAGACTTAGTCAAGTCCAATTGGTCTTGAGAATGTTGGGAGTAGACACCTAGCTTGACGTGAGTGTGTCTGGAAACACGACCGGATTGTGTCATTAGCTCACCAGTCATGATCTTCAATAGAGTGGATTTACCAACACCGTTTGGACCGACCAAAGCGGTACGGGAATCCATATCAACACCGAAGTTCAAGTGTTCGTATAGGTTATCTTCTGGTTTACCATTATAAGAGAAAGAGATGTCGTCGAAAGCCAAAACTGGAGGAGGCAATCTCTCAACTTCTGGGAATCTGAATGAGAATACTCTGTCTTGAACAACTGGTTGGATTAGACCATCAGCTTCCATCTTATCCAGAATCTTTTGTCTGGATTTAGCTTGCTTAACCAAGTTGGCATAAGTACCAGCAGATGCGATAAATTTCTTGATGTGGGCAATTTCTTCTTGTTGCTTGTTGTATTGTTTCATTTGGTTAGTTTCCTGTTCGGTACGGGTCTTGACATAAGAATCGTAGTTACCACCGTATTGGGTCAACTTCTGCATTCTCATATCGATCATGTTAGAACAGACACCGTTCAAGAAATCTTGGGAATGGGAAACCAAAACCAAGGTTCTGTCGAATCTCTTCAAGTATTCTTCCAACCAAACACAGGCTTCCAAATCCAAATGCGCGGTTGGGTCATCTAGCAACAATAGAGTTGGCTTAACGAAAAGAGCCTTAGCAAGAGCGACACGCATTTTCCAACCACCAGACATATCCTTGGTCTTCTTTAGGATGGTCTTAGCGTTGAAACCCAGACCAATTAGGATAACAGCAGCTCTACTTTCGAAAGTGGATGGGTCCATACTGTCCATCTTTTCGTAAATTGGTTCCAATAATTCGGACTCTGGACCATCTTCGACGATAATCTTTTCGACCAAGTCTTCCAATCTCTTCAATTCGTGTTGAGCCTCTCTAACAACGTAGTCCAAAGCAGAGTACTCAGTAGGAGCAGCTGGCTCATCCAACAAGTAGACATCGATGTGTTCTGGGATTGGGTATTCTCTGGTAGCAAGAGCCTTCAAGAAAGTGGACTTACCACAACCGTTCTCACCTAGCAAACCGTATCTTCTACCGTAGTTTAATTCTAAGTTGGAATCCTGAATCAAAACCTTACCGTGGAACAACAAAGAGACAGAAGACATCTTAATATCTCTGGAGGTTTGCAAGGAGTCTAGAACACCGGTGGTAACACGATCAGAAAGACCGTCCTTGTCAGTTTGCAACTTCAATTGCTCAATCTCCTTAGCGGCCTTCTCAGCAGCATCCTCCTCAGAGGTAGCCTCCTTCTTCTTTCCAAGCTTTCTGATAGTCTTACCTTCAGACTTCTTCTTAGCTTCTCTTTCAGCTTTCTTAGCGTCTCTCTTAGCTTTAGATGCAGATACTGGTGGCATTATTAGTTTATTATATCTGGATGGGGCGGAGGTTGAGCTATAAGTTAACTTCTAGAAAGATATAAATCAATACTTTCAATAAAATAAACTTCTTATATACTTTGTACGTCATATAAAGCTCATCGCATAAATTTTTCCTACATAGTGGAAAAAAAAATTTTTTTTTCAAACATTACCCGGTGTCATCATCAAAAACGATAACACCACCCACACATGACTCAATATGCCGATATACGTACTCTTTCTTTTTTTCTATCTAAACCTTTCTTTCTTTTTTTTTATTCCATATTTGTATTATCACTGCGGCTTCTCTAGTTGTACGTCTCATTCTTCGAAGACTAAAGAATTTCCGGAAAGAAAAAATGACGTCATAATGTTTTCTATTCAATAAAAAAAGAAAGAGCCTGCAGAAAGGGAGTGTCTTGAGAAAAATAGAAGGGGCGGAATGACGTATTTTTTTTTTTGTGGGTACGCAAGGGGGCGTGTGCAAGGCTTTTTTTTTTATTGTTTGTTTTATCAATAATCGGAAGTTCCGGCTGTACGTGCTTCTCTGAGACGTAGTGCCCTTGTTCTTCGATATGTACACGTTCCGTTATTTCTCTACGCCCTTGTCTGGTTTTTTTCAGCCATACGCCACGTTCTATGCTTGTCTTCTACACTTTTCGGGAATGTTCTATGCGTGGATTTCATTTAGAAAAAATAATAAAGCGCAAATCATTTTTGGGATTTGACACAATCGCGGGTTAACAGTTTTCTAGTGCGGCAGTTTCATTGAGTGGCCCGGTACATCGGGTTTTTCTTTTGCCAATGACAGAGTGAATAGGTTTAATGGATGAGAGTCCGTGATCACGATAGATATTATTTTTGTGAATTGGGCCTACGTAATGAAATGAATTGAGTCATATAAGGGTAGAGGAGGGGTAGAGGCCGAGGGGATATAGCCGAGAAGAGGCGGGGTTGAGGGTTTTATAAAAATAAGAAGGGGGGAGCCCATGTGTTGGGTGATGGGTCATGGGTGATGGGTCATGGGGGAGGAAGATATGATATATAGCAATAAACACTTAATATATAAGTGCTAGATTAGTTTCATTATATTTTTCTATAGTTTTTTAACTTCATTATCTATTTACAAAAACCCCCCCTGCTGAAAAAAAAAAAATTCATTGAAAACTTATTAAAAAAAAAAAAAATGACATACAAAGACTACAAGACGATATACAGAGAACGTATTGAGAAACAACTCGAGCTCAATAGGCAACATTTAGAGACGCTTGACTATGAGGGCTCGAGGCTATCACCTTCGTTTCAGATAGATAATATGACACGGCCATTGCTAAGAGCCGACTCCACGAATGTTATTACCACAAATGACTTATTGGGGTCTTCTACATCGCTAAGTACAATGGCTAATAATAACAGTAACAACATCCAGACTGTTTCAAATGGTGAGGGTGATAGTGATGGCATCACGGTGTTGTTTGATATCGACAATACGCTGTACTCCAAATATACGGGAATCCAGAAGATGATGCAGGAGTCGATCATGCACTACTGTGTTAACGAAATGGATTTGGACCCCGTATATGCGCATGAGCTCATGGAGGACTACTACCAGAAATATGGGTTGTCTATTAAGGGTATCATGCAGGACTTCCCAGACACAGACCCATTACGCTTCAATGCTATGGTAGATGACTCATTACCACTACAGGATGCTCTCCCAGGCCCAGACCACCAGTTGCGTAAGTTACTATTGACTTTGAAACAAAACAAGAATATCAAGAAATTGTGGCTATTTACAAACGCTTATAAGAACCATGCTATCAGATGTATCCGCATTCTGGGGATCGCAGACTTGTTTGACGGTATAACCTACTGCGATTATTCTGCTCCACCTGAAAATATCATTTGCAAGCCCGACCCAAGGGCATTTGAAATGGTTAAGTTACAGAGTGGCTTGGATACCTTTGAAAATGCTTGGTTCATAGATGACAGCTTCGCTAACATACAAACAGCTCTAGAGGTCGGTCTAAACCACTGCATCTTCATTGATTACGAGGCTAAAGCAGTAAACAAGTACGAGGACAAGTCGGAAAACTTGAACTCAAAATCTACAATCATGGCTACTTACTCTATTCCCAACATCCACGAATTGCAATCCATTGAGTTGACCTCATTGTAAGAAAAATCGCTAAATAGAAATGTAACCTTAAGCTGGACTTTTGATACTTCTCCACTCAAACTAAACTAAAATAACTAATAAAAAAATCGGACACCAAAAAAATTAAAAAATATTATAAAAACTACTGAAAAAAAAAATAATAATTCCATTACTGATGTTTTTATTGCATATGTTCTTTTTGTCATATTATAAACTTGCATATCATGCATTAGATATATATCTTACAAATTATATTTATATCATTAAATAGAAAAAACTAGAAAAAAAAAATAAAAAATCTGGAATAAAAAAATTATTCTCAAATCAAACTATTCTTCTTTACTATCTATCCCTTTAAAATGGCAAGATCAGTTTTGTGTTATCACCCTCTTGCTAAATAATATAGTAATATAATTTTTACATATGATTAGCTAGTAAAAATACTATGTCAAGCAGACATAGAAAAATAAGGATATGCACAGTATACTTCTGTGTTCTATAGATATAGCAAGTAAGGATCTATTTATGTGTTGTGTTACTTCTAAATAACAATTCCCGGTACAGGCTAAGTAAACTGATATCTTTACATAACCACAGATAATAGAATGACTTCCTAAAACGTTTAATCGGCTCCATATGATGTAGCGAGTTTACAGGAAAATGTTTGTATTGCTGTATTAATACCATAGGAAACAACGCTGGAGGAACACGCTGGTCCATTTGGAAGACACAACAGGCTCTAAGGACAGTCTTGAGAATGACTGCACAAGGTGGCAGTACTTAAAAAAGAAAGAAAACTTTATTTGAGAAAGTTGACAACCGGTTGTTTTCTTCATCGTGGTTGCTTCCTCGTTACTATCTCAAGTGGCTGCCTAAAAAATTGGGATGGGAAAGTGGAAGTTTGCAAATCCGTACATCCCGGAATTAATTAAAGTAGCTATATAACGTGCAATTTACGTCGTTATGTATATATATTTTAGTTAAATGAATAATGCATTATTAGGCCGAATTTCTATAATTGTTTAAATATGTCTATAAAGTTATGAACATCTGTAAGTAATTTCTGATAATTGATATTTCGGGAGCACTCGATGATCCGTCGAAGATATCGGCTACGCATGTAGTAAAGTAGTTAAGAGTGTCGTTTGCGCCGAAAGGTATGTAGTTGCAGCCGACCACAAGTAATAAGAAGTATAGCAGTTCCTTAAACTGTCCGTTGTCCAGCAACGTATTAAAGCACTTGATAAGTGTGTCTTTGCTATATGGTGATATGATCTGCTCCAGCAGTGGTTCCTTGATGCTAGGCAGTAGCTTGAGTACTCTGTAATGCATGAAATAGTTCTGTGGGTCTACTACTGTGGTGTATATTCGTACAAAGTCCTTGGTTGTAATTCTTTCCCTCAATACTTTGAGCATGCAAGTGCACCACACGGAGTCACACTCGTAAGAGTCGTATACTTTCCTGTCCAGGATGAACAGGATGAATATCTTGCAATACGTATCGATAGAGGGAGCGTGCGGAACAACGGTGGTATATAGCTCTTGGAAGTCGTCCAGCATTTGCCTGACGGGCAATAACGAGCCCATGTTATCATACTGCGGGTCACAAATCTTCAGCTGCCGCAGGGTCTCAACACGTTCAGAAGAAACGCCGTAGTCACGCAGCAGCATTAATACATCCCGCACTTCCCCAGAGATATCAACGTTACAACTCCCAGTAATGAAATGCCAGTCCCGATACTTATCTGAAAACACCTCCCCGACAACCTCATCGATATACCCAGCTGGTACACTCTCTAACGTTCCACTTCTGCGCAACTGACCAACAACTACCTGTCTCCTCCTCTTCTCCTCCCACCCAGCTTCCACCTCATCCGCTTGTTCCTGTTCCTGTTCCTGTTGGTATCCGTGCCCGCGTTCCTGTTCCTGTTCGGACTTATCATCACTTTCCTCCAATTGCTTCAATTGCTTCACAAGTGCAATCTCAGCACCTAGATCAACCTCCTGTAACCCAACACTCTTCTCCACAGTTACATCCCAAGGCTGCAACACCTCATCGCCCTCCATAGAGTTCATGAAATCATCTCCAGAGTCCAGCGACAACGGCTCATCCAGCTCCGAATCAAAAACAGTCTCCATCAACCCCAATTCAGCCAAACTATTAATCAAATATGGTATTGGTAGGCTCCAAGTGACACAACTCACAAGTCATGTGTCTTTACTATATAGGCTTTAAATAAAATTTTTGGGCTTTCACCGGCCCCGGCCTTTTGAAGCTTTAAAAGAAAAAAAAATTTTATGTGTGGACTCATTAGAAAGTACAACAATTTGAGCTTTGAAGTACCTGACTCTTTCCTTAAATTTAGTCAATATTTGCTATATTCAGTTTTAAGAGGTGCGAAAAGACATTAGAAAGGGTTGATAATAAGCTGTGATAGAAAAGAAGGTAAAAAAGAACGAAAGAAATCGATAAACAAATGGAGTATCAGGACGATCTCGAGAAGTTGGGTGTTCTGAGCTCTTTCCTGAATAGTCCGAGTCCCGGAATGGCTTCTGGCTCTGTCTCAGGCTCAGGCTCAGGCTTAGGCTCAGGCTCAGGTGTTGGTACTGGTACTGGTGCTGACTCTGGTGCTGGTGTTGTAGACTCTGGTGCTGGTGCTGGGTCGGGTTCTAATGTAGGGAAGGACGAGCACCTTATGAATGAGAATTATGATAGTATGTTGGAGGCGCTTCCTGAGGAGTTAAATCTAGATTTCACATCTCTTCTGTCGCCGTACCCGATGTTGGATGTTGAATACGATGGCAGCGACAAGTTGGATAAGAACGACGAAAATAACGGCAATGGTGGTAACAATGGACAGGAAGTGTCGAACAGTCATATAAGTACGCATAAAAATACATGGGGTGGGAATAGAGATGATTTTTTTAAGATAGATGAGGAGAAAGAGGAAGATGTACCGTATGAAGCTGGGAACGCCCAGTCTAAGCCTATCGCCATTAATAAAGGTAAACAAGGTGCCGCAGAGAGCGGAGTCGAGGATGCATCTAACCAGCAGAACGGTGAAATTGCACAGTTTTGGGACTTCAACGTCGATACATTGAATATGACGCCGAGTAACTCTAGTGGTTCCGCGACGATAAGTGCTCCCAATAGCTATAGCTCCGACGTCCACATGGGATCTAATAGCTATAACAATAATAACAACCATCTGTTTGCACATGGTGTCCTAGGAGGTGGCTCTAGTATAGGGAACTCTAATCCTATAAACAGTACTTCAATTGGCTTCGCCAACTTGAGTCATAGTGGGAGCTTCCCTAAACATAACTCTAGCTTGTATTCTAAGGCAACGACTGCAACAACGATGACTTTTTCAACTAATGCAACCATAAAAGAAGGTTCTACTAGTATGAATAACCCAATAATTAAACATAATATCAATGCTAAGAGGTCGACTTCGCAAATTGGCTTCTACAATAATAATACAAATAGCAATGATAATATGTACGCATTAAGTGCGGCAAATACCACTAATTCAGTCAGGAAAAATTCACTACCTAGGCAGATGTCTTCCACCTCTTTAGCAAATTATAGAAAAACTTCTACTTCAATGCAAGAGAGAGGACCAGACAGTGACGCGGTTCATTGTTTTAATTGTAAAACTTATAAGACACCACTTTGGAGAAGAAGTCCTGAAGGTAAAGTTCTATGTAACGCCTGTGGGTTATTCCAAAAGCTTCACGGTACTATGAGGCCGTTGTCATTAAAAACAGATGTCATTAGGAAAAGAAACTCCAAGAAAAGAAAAAATATACAACAGGATCCACCAAATAATCAGCGTCAACAACCTATACTTCAAATCCAACAACAGCCTTTACAGGGAAGTATGCAAAAATATTTAGGAAGTCAGGCTAGCCCGACTGATACTACTGGGCACTTAAGAAGGAAAAACTCTAATATATCTAACATGAGATACAATAATGATAATAGAGCAGGCATTGATAACAATAGTAGTTTCACGAATTTGAGCTCTAGAAATTTAAACCATCACAATGCAAGATCTTCGAGTTACGGTAATGCAGGTTCGTTATCTAACCAAAGGAAGAACAAGTCCAGAAGGAGCAGTACGTCATCAAATTCAAGTAGATCATCATCTAGATCAGTCGTTCCTATACTGCCAAAAATTCCTGGTAATAACAGTGCTGGTAATTCTCCCTTAAACATTCATTCTAATTCCACACCGAATATTGCCCATCATAATGCCTCTGTAAACAACTTTGTTGTCGTTGGCAGTAATTCAAATAGTGTTACGTCCTCCCCAAGACATCCACCTCTTTTTGGTTCAAATAGTCCAATGCAATCAAGGCCATTGTCTTCTTCCGTTTCAAAGCAAGGTATGTCGATCCCAATGCGTAAGCTATCACGTCATGCTTCATATTCCTCCAGTTTCATGGCTGCCTCACTACAGCAACTGCGTGAAAATCAAGATAAGATAAAGGAGGATGAGAGTGCTGTGTCAAATATGGATAACTCAACTTGGGCTAGTAAGGATAGTTATGACTCGCCTAAACCTAACTTTGATTTATTTGGTGATAGCAAAGACTCTCCTGAAAATATACCTGATGTACTAAGATCTGATTCAAGAATCTCGCATAACTCCCATTCCTCCTCACACACTTCTCTATTATCACAACAAATACAAAATCAACAGAAACAAACACCAAAGATTTCAAGAGGCTCTCAAGAGCCTGTTTCATATAAACAGTCCTCCTCGGCACAGTATTACGTGGATGGAGGCAATAATTTTGGTGGAAGGTCTGATTATACAGAAACGCTGCTTCAACAAAGAGGTGTACAACCAAAAGAAAACATGGCTACTGATCAGGGCCAATTCTATGAAAATATGACCTATGATATACGAATGGGTAATGGGAATGGTGATTCTAAGGGCTTGGTCATTGATGGTGACCAAGGTAATTTTAATTCACCTAATAATTTGAAAGCTGAAAGTACTTCTGAAAGTGATCCAGCAAAAGATTTGGACTGGTTAAAGTTCGGAATATAGTGAAATTTTATTTCTCCACTCTCTTTTTATTAATTGAGATGAATTTCTTCGTGTGATATCCTTTTTTTATTTCCTTTCATTTCATATTCAATTAAATTAGAACCATTTTTTTTTTATTTCCTAATCTTTGTCCTGGTTGATCCTATAATGAACAACGTCTGTGGGTTTATTACTCGTTAAAAAATAACATATGATTACGGCTTTGTATTATTATTTCATTTTACTTTCCTTCATACTTCTTATGTTAGAGTTTGCAAAGAAATGACAATCTGTAATAAAATTCAACAACACTTATAGATAAAGTAGATGTATCTTTTAATTTATAATTTAGATACCTTTTAAAATTCGAATTGTATTATTTTATTTTATTTTATTTTATTTTATTTTATTTAAAATTAGCTTTTTGGTTCCTGGTTCTTCGCTTGACTGAAAAGAACTAAAATCAACGACTTTGTGACTATGATACAAATAAGAGTGAAAAGACCATGATGAAATCGGTTAAATCGATTAGAATTTATATAGCAACAGATAAAACTGATACAACTATGAACAAATTTGAGGTGTATAAGCACTTTTAAAATATAAGAAGAAATCAATCGAAGATATCAGTAAACGAAAATATGGGAGTACCAGAGGTTTGGGAACTTTTAAAACCAAATATTAAAGATAAACGTATATCATTCAAAAGATTTGTAACTGAATTCAAGAATGAGCATAATAGTGCTCCAAGAATTGCTATAGATGGGCATAACTGGTTATTTGAATGTGGCTTCTTTCATAACGATAGTAGACAACGAAATGGTGTCAGTAATGATAATCCAGATTTAGGACTGGATGATATCGAAAACGGTAAACCATTCATCAACTTTATCAGTAAAATTAGGGATTTTTTGGTGCTAGATGTTACATTTGTTATTGTCTTTGATGGGCCACTAAAACCTCACTACAAGGGCAAAGGGAATGTTCCTTTAAGAGACATCGTAACAGAGGGCACAAGTGCTGAGGAATTATTAAAGAATTACTGTGATAGTTACCACTTGCATGAGCAGTTACATCAAAAGAGATGCGGCAAGAAATATGACCCTATACTCAGGCACATTCAAGAGATTCTAGACGCTTTAGGTATTACATACATTATGGCATGTGCTGAAGGAGAATCCCAGTGCGCATGGCTACAAAGGGAAGGAATAGTGGATTACGTCATGAGTAATGATTCTGATTCTTTTATGTTTGGCGCTACCAAGATCTTGAGAAATTATTCTAAAAATATTGAGGATAGGAGTCCATCCTCAGCCTACCGTAGTTCAGACAATACGAATGAAAATGAGTATTATATCACAGTCGTTGATCTCGATGAAATTAATCAAAGTAGTAACATAACACTTGATTCAAAACGATTACTATTTTTCAGTATCTTAATGGGAGGTGACTATAATGTAGGACTTAGCGGTTTAGGTAAAACTAAAGCACTGGTGCTCATGAAATGGAAAGATCCGGACTTTGTAGAAGAGTTTTTCAGTATTTTTACTTCAATGGATCAGGTTGCAGACGCAGTAGTTAATAGCTATTCTGAGTTCCAGAATAAACTGTTCCAATACTGTAAAGAAAATGGTAAAACCATGTTTGGTAGGAATTATAAATTACTTCTTAGTCGAGAAAATTACAAAGGATGGCCTCTACCTCACCTCATTTATCATTATCGATTTCCTATAATCAACACTGAGATATCTGCCGAAATTCTCGATCCCTCTAAGGCAGTAAACGTAGAAGGTAGTAAAAGGTATCGGACCGTCGACTTGAAACAGGTTAAAAGAATCTTAGACTTGAGAGGCGTACCCTCATTGTGTAAGTTTGACAGTTGGTTCCATAGAACTATGCATGAGTTTTTCCTTGTGAAACAAGTTTCGCTGTTCCCGGAGGAAACTGTAAATAATAATTACGCAAAGATAACAGATGAAAAAGCTGAACTTGATAAATGTGGTATGGTTCCGTTAAGCTACGTCAAAATACGATATAGAACGTTTTTACAAGGAACAGAGTCTTCGACACTGACTCAAGAAATGCCAGATTCGCCGGAAAAGATAGATCAGGAATTGTCTTCACCACGTAAGGCAAGTCAACGCCAAATTGATATAAAGGAGTACCCCTACGTCATATGGATACCAAAATTGCTCATACCTGCAAATAATGTCCTTATTACACGATTCGAGGCTGAGAGATCAAAAGCGATTACACCGCTAAGGAGAGAATCATCGTCTCCAAAGAAGAGGAAATCAATATACTCTCAAAACAATACTCTAGACGGGTTTTTGTCAAAGCACTCCTCACCAGCCAGGCTCTCACCAGCTAAGCTCTCCCCAGCCAAATTCTCACCGACTACAGAGAATGATACAGTTCTCCACAAAGAGAAAACAAGGCGTAAATTGTTCATAGAAGACGCAGAAGAAGAGGAGGAGGAGGAGGAGGACTCGTTAATCATAGTTGAAGAAAGAAGAGTCAGGAGAGATATAGAATACTTAATCGCGACATCGCCAGTGAAAAGGAGAAAGAGCTAATTTCTGTTTTTTCCAAGGAATATGATAAGCACATCAATGCATCAAGATCGGAGTGAAATCAATTTTTGCTTTCTAATTAATTGACATCTCTCAAAGTAGACATTACGTCATTTGGATCTTCTCTCTCTGTACACAGTTTTTTTTTTTCATTAAAGTTTTGTCTAGTCTTTGTACGGTCTTTTCTTCTATCTGGACATTTTTCCGGTACTTCCCCTGCGGGATTCCTCTAGCACGGATGCATAGAATACATTACGTTATTAAAGAACGCTATTAAAAGTTTTTCCGGATGTGCTTACGTTTCTAAGTGAAAAAGGATAGGGTCCTTCTAGCTTTGAACCGATGTTGAATTTAGTTCAAGGTTAATTAATTTGTAAAGATTATAAATTTAACAGGATTTCTGAAGGATCGATGAGCTTTTTTATTGGAAAAGTGTGTTTTTTGTTTTCATGAAGAAAAATTGTGTTGAAAGCTGGGAAGAAAAATATATATAAAAGCATCAACTGTGTAAAAGGGAAAGATAGGGAGAATAAAAAAAAAACTTCTTTGATAATATTCTCTTAAATGTTCATATTAAAACGTCAACATAGCAAAATGAGTAAAGTTATTGCCAACAACATCAAATACGATCCATCTACTGACAAATTGGTAACCATTGGTGCCGGTTGTTTCTGGGGTACTGAGCATATTTACAGAAAGCACTTGGGAGACAAGATAAAGGACTGTAAAGTCGGGTATGCCAATGGTAATGAGGCTTCTAAGGACATTTTGAACAAAGTTACCTATGAGAGAGTCTGCAAAGGTGATACTAACTTCTGTGAAGTTTTGCAAATCTCTTACGATCCTAAGAAGTGCTCCTTGAAGGATTTGCTTGACTTCTTCTTTAGAATCCATGACCCAACTACACTAAATGCACAAGGTCCTGACGTTGGTACCCAGTACAGAAGTGCTATTTTCACTCATACTCCTGAAGATTTCGAAGAGGCCAAGAAGCTAAAGGAAGAGTGGCAACCAAAGTGGCGTAACAAGATCATAACTGAGGTTAACCCAATTAAGAACTTCTACGAAGCTGAGGACTACCACCAAATTTACCTAGACAAAAACCCAGCTGGTTATGCTTGTCCAACCCATTTTGTCAGAAACTTGATCTAAGCGACACTCTAAATTTTCTTTTGAAACGTCCATCTCGCTTGAGAGCTCTATTTCATCGTCATCACCGGAAATACCTATAATTGTCATATGCGAATACCTTACTTAAATAAATTTAAATAATATATATTTACACATTACTATAAAATAATATCCTTAATTTATTATACTAAGAAAGAACTTTTGTATTAAAAAAAAATACTATGTAAAGCAGAACTTCGTAATTTAATGTTTGGGTGTTCATGTAATGATGATTTTGGAGATATAATTCTGTTTGATTTATCTAAAAATCCTAAAAAAAATTAAAATCCAACTAGATTAAATTTAGAGTTATTTAAGTAGATTATGCTTTAGAGAATGCTATATATATTACAGGATATTACTTATTAGCAACTATTACAAAAAAATGGTATTACAAATTACTCAAACAAAACAATGCAAATTATTAACTTCAAAAGTCATGACAAAATTGGTTTTCAGTCAGGATTATACCAACAAAGTTAGTACAAACGCTAGAATGGAACCGAAACTGGTAATTGATGCGCTGGAGGCACCATTAGTGCCTTGATTAGAAGAGGAAGACCTTCTAGAACTCGATCTAGAACTGGACTCAGAAGAACCAGTTGACGAAGTCTTTCCAGATGTGATAGATGTTAAGTCCACAGAACTAATACTGGAGTCAGAAATGGAAGACGAAGAGTTGCTGTAGGAACTAGTTGAACTCATTGAAGTAGAGTTAGAGAAAGAAGAAGAGGTGTTGTGGAAAGAGGACGCAGATGAGGCCATAGAGGAAGACGATTGAGTAGATGATGATGCCATCGAAGAAGAGGAGACTTTGCCCTTATTTAAATCGGCACCATTAGCACCACTGTTATCTAAAACATAGTCTTTGTCTGAGATGACAACACTATCTTCTGTGAAGTTATCCTTATTAGTGTAAACATAGGACTTGGAACCGTTTATGGTTGCACCAGAAGGTGGGTCGTAACAAGTAATATTAGCTTCTTGTAGTACCATATAGTAGTAACCTGGGTCTTGAATATCTGGAGCATCCCAGTTAATAGCACCACCAGCCCAAGCGATAGTACCTGGTGCGTTAGTAGCGTTACCACCTGGCCATAGAGATAATTGGACCTTTGCTGGAGTTTGAGGGAATTGGTATTCGCCGGTAGTGTCGTTGTATGTGGCATTCTTGTACAAAGTTCTACCCACAACACCATCGACAGACCATGTAATATAATCTGGATGCCAGTCTACTTCATAAGTGTGGAAGTTTTCGAATGTGTCCGAAGCGGTAAGGTTAGCACTGTTGGTGTAATTCAAAATACCTTGGAAATAATAGTTGGTCTGGACAGTTCCAAGATCGGCACCGACAAATTCAAAATCGACTTCATCTTGAACATCAGAAAACATGATGAACGCAGTGACCACACCACCCAAGTGGGAGGTCTTCAGCTTAGCGGACATCTTACCGTACCACATGTATCTTGTGCTAGACAAGACGGAACCACCTGAGTTCTTTGGCATAGCCAAGATAATACTCTCCTCATCAGGGTAGTCAATCAGGTAACCACTGTATGTCCAGTCACCAGCAGAAGCGTTACCCAAATAGGTATTGGCATCTAGCACTTTACTGGTGTAGTTGTTATTGAATTTAGTGTTCATGTCCTTACAGATTGGCATAGCAATACAGGAGTCAACAGTGAAGGAATACCTAGGGTTACAACTGTTCACACAGTATTGACCAGTACCACATTGACCGAAACTGGAACAACATGGGTACTCCTCTGGGCATTGGGAAGTAGCGTTACAGTAGATAGGCTCATCCAGAGCTTGAACCCTAAGAACTTGAGCGAAAATTGTTATAGCAGCTAGCAACTGATATATCATTGTATAATGTTGTTGTATTATGTATATCTATATTTAGCAGTATTATGAATTTAAGATGATTACAAAGGGAAAGGAAAAGGAAAAGGAAAATACATCAAATACTCACGGAGTCTTTATATATTTAGAATCCGGAAGTTGCATCACTTGCTAATGACACGGCATTATCCAGTTAATTAATTTAACAACGCTAATTTAGCCATTTGATAATCACGAAAATATAAAAATAGCAGTCCTTTAAAAGGACGAAGCTCAGCCATGGCTTTTTCGCGAAATGGCTGAGCTTTTGGCCCTTTCATCTAATTTTATTAGTTTCTTTAATTTTTCGCATATCATTATCCTAATCGGGTAAAGTAGATTTATTACTGCCCATATCGAGTAATTTATATGATTACCCTGCAACATTTTTTTTTAAATTAGTTTCCTAACTTGGTCATATAATATATAATTTTTCGTGCTTACCTAACTCGATATCATATATCCCAATTAGGAAGTAATATAACTGTGATTGCGGCTATTCATTTATCACACAATATAATATCAAATGATTTATTAAGGTATTATATTAATATTTCTTTTCTTCTTCTTCTTCTGTATATCTTTTTTGGATAGTTGAATATCTTATTATTTGCTATTTATAAAAACAAGTATTTACTTCTAAAGTTATAATATGTGGAATAAAAAAAATAAAAGTAAAATAGGGTTTGGGAAATAAAAAAAAACAAAGAGTAAGAAATAAAATTAAATGTCACTTCGATTTGAAGTTTGAGAATTTAATGTTATTCCTTTTTTATAATAACCGTAGAATATGTCCTATAATGAATCTTGAAAGTATTTTATGATAAAATATCACTCAGGAAAATGTAGTCGTAAAAATATTTCAAGAACAAATGTAAATGTAATGTTGAATAGTAAATCAATGTTGAATTAAAAAATAAAATAAAAATTAAAAGGCGTTAGAAAAATAATAATAAGTAAAAAGGGAGAGGAAAAAAACAACCAAAAAAAAGAGATAGGTTAGAGGTGATTTATCACAAAATTATAATACAATAAAAAATAACATCTCTTAATTTTTTTTTTGATATTTTTTTTTCGGACCCTTTCTATCTTATTTTTTTATTTGATAGAGATTCTTAGTATCTGTAGTGGTCAGCCTTGTATGGACCTTGTTGTGGGATACTCAAGTATTCAGATTGAGCGTCAGTCAAGGTGGTCATTTGGACACCCAACTTACCCAAGTGGAACTTAGCAACAGCTTCGTCCAAGATCTTTGGCAAGACGTGGACACCGACTTCGAAAGGACCAGTCTTTTCGAATTCAACGAACTTGGTTCTGAAAGCCTTGTCGTCAGCCTTGAACAAAGCAATTTGAGCCAAGACTTGGTTGGAGAAAGAACAAGACATGACGAAAGAGGAGTGACCAGTGGCACAACCCAAGTTAACCAATCTACCGTTAGCCAACAAGATGATGTGTCTACCAGAGGACATCAAGTAACGGTCGACTTGTGGCTTGATGTTGATACATTCCTTAGCATTGGCCTTCAACCAAGCGACATCGATTTCAATGTCGAAGTGACCAATGTTACAGACGATAGCATCTTCTGGCATTTCAATGAAGTGCTTACCGGTGATGATATCTCTACAACCAGTGGTGGTAACGAAAACTTGACCGATGGAAGCAACTTGTTCCATAGTAGCAACTTGGTAACCTTCCATAGCAGCTTGCAAAGCGTTAATTGGGTCAATTTCAGTGACGATAACACGAGCACCCATACCTCTCAAGGCAGCAGCACAACCCTTACCGACATCACCGTAACCAGCAACGACAGCGACCTTACCAGCCAACATGACGTCAGTAGCTCTCTTGATACCATCAATCAAGGATTCTCTGCAACCGTACAAGTTGTCGAACTTGGACTTGGTGACGGAGTCGTTAACGTTGATGGCTGGGACCTTCAACTTACCGTCTCTCATCATCTTGTACAAGTGGTGGACACCGGTGGTGGTTTCCTCGGATAGACCGAAACAGTCTTCCAACATTTCTGGGTACTTGTCGTGGACAAAAGAGGTCAAGTCACCACCGTCATCCAAGATCAAGTTCAACTTCTTGTTGTCCTTGAAGGCGAACAATTGTTGTTCAATACACCACATGTATTCCTCCTCGGTCTCACCCTTCCAGGCGAAAACTGGGACACCAGAGGCAGCAATGGCAGCAGCAGCATGGTCTTGAGTAGAGTAAATGTTACAAGAAGACCAGGTAACCTCAGCACCCAAAGCAACCAAAGTTTCAATCAAAACAGCAGTTTGGATGGTCATGTGCAAACAACCAGCAACTCTGGCACCCTTCAATGGTTGAACAGCACCGTAGGCTTCTCTGATAGCCATCAAACCTGGCATTTCATGTTCAGCCAATTCAATTTCCTTTCTACCGAAGGCAGCTAGAGAGATATCAGCAACTTTATAGTTTTGAGCTGGAGCAGACATATTTTTCGTTTTTGTTGTTTCTATGTAATGTGTGTGTGTAGATGTAAATAACTACCAAAACAAAACGAATTGATATACAAGAGAAAGAGGGACTTACGAGAAACGAATATATCAATATTTTATATACTTCCCTCGAGCAGCGATGAGCATATGAAATTTTTCAAAACCCAAAAAAAATTTTTTTTTCATAGGGCCGTGCGCACGGACATTAAAAAGGCTATACGAGCTACAAGCCCAAATCCAAGACCCTTATTTAATTACAGCATTGGTAAGACTATGTTGCATTTGTCTGATAACCTTGATATGATTCGCCATATTAATCTATATTATTATACTATATAAATGCTATATATCTAGTTCTTGAACATCGATGCTTCTTTTTGGTCTCTGGCCTTGAAGAGTTTATCTGCTTGGATTCTAAGGGTAGACAATTGGTCTGTGTAGAGGTCTTGTATGGCGTCTAGCTGCGACTCAAGCTTTGAAACGTACGTGTCTATTGGTTTGGTATCGAGTTCTAGGTGTTGTAGTGTGTTTCTGAAATCTATAATCTCCTTTTTATGTGTTGTAAATTTGAACCAATCTTCGTAAATCTGTTCGATCTCTTCATCCGCCTCTTCTTTATGGCCGTCGACTCGCTGACGATCTTCTTCGTCTTCGTAGATATCTCTAAATGCCATGTATTTCGACCATTCTGTGAAAAATGTGTCCCCCCATTCCTCGTACGCCTCAACAGATTCTTTTCGTACTGTTTCTGCGGAACTGTGTGCCTCCTTGACGAAGGACTGCATTTTAACTTTGATGAAATCGAGGAGCTCTTCAAATTTAGCCTCGGCTGTATTGAAATGATGCGTAATTAATGGTCTGGTAATGTATGAGTCTAGTAATTTGGTACCGGTGTAGTCATAATAGAACACGCTGTCGGTGTTCTCGTCATATATCATGGTGCAGTTAATGTCTTGGATAGTCTTAGATAAAGTATCGATGATTTCTACCATCTCATCATGTATGTTCTTTAGCTGGTCATTAAACTCAAGGTCTCCTCTCCGTACGTGGTCCACAAGGGCATCCTTGACCTCTTTTCTTAGAATTCTCTGTGCAGATGAGAACTTCCTTGATATGGTGTGCTGCCACAGCCCAAAACCTCCGTTAGCCAGCAGGGCGTCTATAGCAATAACCTCGTCTATATGCGGGAACACAGCAACGTTGTCTGAGCTCTTCTGCAGTGTTATATCTACGCTGTCGCTGAGTACAGCATCCATGACTTCCTCTGCGGTGCTTCTTTTACTATACGGCCTCGCCAGCTTCTTTCCGTTCTTTCTCACCTCTTCCTCTTCCTCGTCCTCATCCTCGTCGTCACTGATAGCCCCACCATTCAACAGGGCCAGCACCGAGTTCCCTTCATAGAACCGTACACCTTCGAAGTTATTCTTTAAGATGGCAAACCCATCATTAAAGGAACTCGTGGCCCGCTGGGTCAAGGGTCGCAGATAGTGTATCAATATCCTGAGGTTCTGTAAGATAGGCCCCAGCTTCCTATGTATAGTGCAACACAACTTGTTGTTCTTGATGAACCGGATCAAACCACGGTATACGAGCTCAAAGAACCGCAGCACTCCACTACCTTGCCCTATATCCATATAAGTCATATTCCCACTGAATATACCATCTCTCTGCACCAACTCACAACTGTGCATAACCATCGGATGCCCCATGTATATCACCCCAACAGATAGTAGCACAGAGCATGCCATCAACAAAGTAATAGCCACCCTAGTCATGAATATCTTATTTCTGTCTTGTTTTGTCTTATTAAAAAACTAAGTCTAAAAAAAAAAAGTCCCGTTATATGTAGTGTAATATTATATATCAAGTACTTGAATGTATGTATACATATATCACTGTAAAATATATATAAATATAATAAACTGTATAAATATATAAATACTTTTGTGATGATGTCATGTGAAAGCCCATTACCTAAAAATAGGAAAAAAAAAATTATAAGAGCCGAGGATCGTTATTAACGTTCAGATCACGATGTATCAACCGTATATGAGCATATATAAAACTGCACATGACTGATCGTATGCTGATATATGTGTTTATACGAACACATAAAGTGATTAATACGTATGAACGGATACTACACTATACGAGGGCATAACGTGATAATAGCGTGTACAAGTATATACTTAATGATTAGTATCGTACAAGAATATCTCTTCAATATGTGTTTTGCTTTCCATTTGTGACATTAAAAAGTATTCAAGTTTTTGATTATATCAAATATATAAATATAATTCTAGTATTATAATTATATGTTAGATCTAGGTAGAGTTAGTGTAAATTGTGTTGCTTTCTATTGGGAGGAGGGGTGTATTCAGGAGTAAAAACGTTATCACAGACCACGTATTGATTATATCGTGACTTTCATTGAGGGAGAGAGAGAGAGATAGAGAGACAGAGCCTTAGTGTGAAGGAGGCGAGAGTAGGGACTTTCTTTCTATAATATTTTTTAATTTTGAAAAAGCAAAAGCAAGTTCCACGAATTAGGTTCAATTTTATTTTAAAGGTTTTTTGAGCAGCAGCTTCTTCAAAACAATTAGAGTCGAGGAGCTTGAAGACTTAGAGAGTTGAAGAGTTAGATTTTGAGTTTGAGTAAGAGAGTTAGTGAGTTAGTGAGTTAGTGAGTTAGTGAGTTAGAGGAAGTAAAAGGAAGAAATTTTTTACTTGTGAATATTCCCTTCTTCTTGTATGAATCATTGAAAACTGAAAGAGAGTGGACAAAATAAAATAAAGGGTTGTTTTGAAATAGGTAGAACAAGTTGTTTTGATAAATATAGAGGATCAATTAGCTCTAAGTGAGGACAAAAGAAACAAACAAAGAAACAAACAAAGACCGTTGAATTAGAATATAACTACCGAATAACAATGTCATTTTGGCCATTTGGGCAGACATCGCCACATTCTGATATCGATAAGATATTAGAGCAGTACTTGGCAGTTTTACATAGGTTAGAGAGGGAGGATGTGCAGATACCCAGTGTGTTTAAGGCAAGTCTCGAAGGAAAACGGGTACGGGAGGATAAAAGAAAGAGTAGTGCACATAAGAAACAAAGGAAACCGGATGAACATGAACACGATCAAAATGAACATGAAAATGAGATTAAGGATGTGCCGTTGAGTCGGAGTAAGGACTTGAGGAACAATAATGAAAATGACCATGACAATGACAGTGACAACAACGATGTTGACTCAGATAGTATCGGTTCGGGACATGTTGATAGTAATGGATTTACCACTACAACTACTAATGCCAGAAATAGTAGCGAGGAAGAGGACGAGGACGAGGATGATGAAGAGGAAGATGAAACTAACGGAGATATGATAAGTAGTGATAGTGGTAGCAGCACTAGCAGTGGCAGTAATAGCAGTGATGAGATTAGTAGTTCTAGTAATTCTTCTTCGTCGCAATCGACGACTTCGATGAATCTGAAGGATGCTACAGAACCAATAGTCCCTGACATGTCTCTGCAAAAACTAGACAACTCTTTTATAGATAGAATGCTGAGAGAATCTGAATTACTGAACGAGTTGGCTGCTCAGAATAAGAGCCTATTGGACTTCATTTGTTTTGGTTTCTTTTTCAAGGATGGGGATGGAGAAAGGGTAGAAAATATTCAATATTTGTTGGACCAATTGGTTTTCTGCGTAGACCAGTTCAAAATCGAAGACATAGATGATGACTTTGATGGCAAAGCTGTATCTTCTAGAGGCAGCAGCCCTATGCCGGAGGATGACAGGTCCATGGACTTCAATAAGATAATAAGCGAGTCACCAGAAGATGAAGACGAATACCTATCAAGAGCAAACTTAATCTCAGATGTTCTTTCTCTTGATATATGGCTAATTACAGAGTCTATCGTGAAAAATAAGACTTACCTAGAAAGGATATGGTTTTTACTAAAACATAAAAATTTTGCATATGAACGTTCGCCATTAATCCCAATCTTTTTGAAGGTTAACCAAAATCTCCTATTGACTAGACAGGACCAATACTTAAACTTTATTAGATCTCAAAAAGATTTAGTAGATCTAATGTTGAAACATGTCGATATCGCTTTGTTAATGGACTTCTTTCTGAAGCTAATCTCTACGGATAAAATCGAATCTCCTACCGGGGTAATCGAGTTGGTCTCTGACCAAAAGCTTATCGATAAATTACTAGATTTCCTCAATAATAAGCTATACTCACCCGATATACAGGCTTGTGTTTGCGACTTCCTGAAGGCTTTAATTGTTATTTCTGCCAATGCTCCTTTAGATGAATTGTCAATTGGGCCAAACTCATTGACAAGAAGGCTAGCATCTCCCAAATGTATTGATAGGATGATAAAGGTAATTTTTGAAGAAAGAGGTGCTGCTCTGAACACCACAATTTCTATTGTAATTGAATTAATAAGAAAGAACAACTCGGATTATGACCAAATCAATCTATTAGACACTACAGTAGAATCTCATCCTCCTTCCGATAGGGACCCAATATTCCTAGGTTATCTGTTAAGGAGATTTGCGACCCATCTACCTAAACTATTTGAGATAATTGATGATATTAATGATACCAATGACTCTGAACATATGCTAACGAATCAAATGAATGAAGAATTTATACCTATTGGTTTTGAGAGGTTCAAGATCGTAGAATTAATTGCGGAACTACTTCATTGCTCAAATATGGGACTTTTAAATACAAAAAGAGCTGAGAGAATAGCGAGAGTACGTGATCAGGTTAGAAAACGTATTACTTTTCAACTACAGGATGCATTAAATGAACTGACTATAACTCCCGAACCTTCCAAAAGCTCTACTTCATCAATAGATAACAAAGTTGATGATGGAAAAACAGATAATGATAATGATTCCAGCGAAGATGAATTTTTAAATGTAAATACTGATGAAAATGATGAAATTGATGAAACATTTGATATACCTTATATCAACGAGGAACAAAATAATAAATTACGTACAAATCCAACTATTGGTGATTTATTCAAAATTAACTTATATGACTCTCAGATAATACCAAAAATCATGTCTTTGTTCTTAAACCATCCTTGGAATAATTTTTGGCATAATGTTATATTTGATATAATTCAACAAATATTCAACGGCAGGATGGATTTTTCTTATAACTCGTTTTTGGTCTTCTCTTTATTTAACTTGAAAGGTTCATTCATGTATATGCCTGAAGAAGCTTCAGTGGCAGCCAAACTGAGGGACTTTAAAATCACTAAAGATTTTATATTAGAAGGGTACCAGCACTCTTATAAGTTTTATGAAAAGAAAAATACTAACCTAGGATATATGGGACACCTAGTATTAATCGCTGAAGAAGTTGTGAAGTTTTCCAAACTATACAAGGTCGAGTTAATATCTCCTGATATCCAAGATTGCTTACAAGAATCTGATTGGCAGTATTATTCTGAAGAAGTATTGAACCATACAAGGCTGATGTACTCTAAGATTTTAGGTGGAGGTAATTTTGTTGAAGACGGTAATGGGAATATTATTCCTCAAATAAATGATGGAAGTTATCTCGGTTATGATGAGGAAAGTGATGAATCTGGAGGGAAGTTAATTAATGTCGAAAACCTTGAAGAACAACTATCACTTTCCACAGAGTCTGATCTACATACCAAATTACGGGATATGTTGATAATGAAAGCACAGCAGGATGTAGATAATCAAAACTCTGCTAAAGGTGTTATTATATTAGGCCCTCCATACGATGATCAAGATGGTAATGAAGAAACACAGTAGCATTTTGGTCTTCAGCTCAAAAATTTAAACCCCCAAGCCTTATTGAACAGCTAACAGCTAGCATTTGTTGATCACCTTTTTTCTTATTTATTCTTAACATAACCATCCTTCCTAATTTTTTTTTTTTATTATTTCTAGATGTTTTATTTGCTGTTGGGTGTTAGCGATAATTAGCATTGATTAATTTCCTCATTGCCTCCCAACATTCAGTTACTGAAAGGAAAAATAAACAAACTATTATAATGACTCTCTTTGATTTTACTAGGCACAATACACTAGAATATTTTTCTAGCTGGCTCTAACGTCATGATTATGAATAAAAACTTAGCATAATAAATTTAATGAGGCGAATATCGTCGATAGCATCAAATTATTTATTTACCTTAGGTTTATATAAAATATGAAGGTACGTATGCGAGTGCTATTTTGTATTTATATATACATAATACATTATTATTTTGTGTATTCATTTTTATCATTTAACGGTTCCTTTAGTTAAAATATTACCAATATATTCAATGTTTCGATAGTCAATGTCCTTAGAATTTCTATATAACTTTGATATTATAAATTAGATAATAAGCATATCTTACTCAGTCTTACGGGAATAAATGACCTTACCATTAGGAAGAGTCATCTTCTTCTGACCAGATTTTGGTTGAACCGATTTATTTTTCTTTTCTTTCTCGTTATCCTTAGCTACAGCTTCTGCCAATGTAATTCCACCAGCATTGTTCTTTCCAGCTTCGTCAGTAGGTTTCCTTTCTGGTAATAACTTACCAAATGTACGATTCCATGCGCTTAGGGGCAATCTAAATATTAACGCGTCAAAGATCGTAGGTTTAGTGATGGTATCAGCAGAGATTAGTGATTCCGAGCCATCTTCTTCAACAACATAAACATCACCAAAGCGTAGCACCAACTCTTTGCCTGGATCTTCTTCGTGTTGCTTGAAGAACAATCGTTTCTCCCCTAGACCATCAGTATCATCCTGAGCTTTACACTGCTGGATAAAACTGGTAATCCTTCTGACGTTGGACTTGTACTGTAGTTTCATAATAACCAAATGCATGAAACTTGCTGCTAAAAACACAAACAAAACCAAGAACCAAGTGGCAGGTTTAACCCTTTGGAAGAAAAACCCACCTTTATTGAAGTCGTAGTCCGGGAACCCGTTTTTCAAATAGTAATCATAAGTCTTACGGAGAGACTCATTCGCTAGAATCTTCGTTGCAACATTCAATCTTTCATATAGCTTCCTATACTTTGGATTCTTATCCGGATGGTACTTCCTCGATAACTTCCTCAAATTCTTGGTGATCTGCTTCGTAGTAGACTTCTGACCTTCAGGGAGTCTCAGAAACTTATAGAAATCAATACTAGAACCATCAGACACCTTCCCTCCATACTTATCCACAATCTCCTTCTGCAATTGAAACATCTCTACCTCTTCCTTAGTGAAACAATACACTAGCCCCACCAGACAGGCCAGCACAACTAAACTCTTATACCTCAGCATTTTTTGCTTGTTTCCCAGCTATATGACTTTAGGGTGTGCTTAAGCTATGAAAGATGACACAGAAGCTCTATTATTAAAGTCTTGAACTTGTTTCAAAAGTTTTATTTGTTCAATTGCTTCTTACCCAAAATCCGTTTCACTGATTAAAGGCCCAAAGAGGCGAAATTTCACCAAATTTCATAAAATGGCCTATATTATAGTATCAGTTTAATATTGATCCTTTCTGGGGGGTGGCCACATATCTACAAGATATTAACAAAACACACTAGGAGGAATGTTCATATACAAGATATTCCAATTGTACCAACTTCAAGGTGCGTTTCTGTACCTTGCCTTGCTATTAAGGTGGCTCGTGCTGATGCCATTGGTTGGGTCGCGGTTCCTGCCCGGAGGAATCCATGAATTTCTAATCTACCTGCTTGGCGTGACGTCTATATTCGATATTCTATGGGGGGTCTATTTCCGAGGTTTCGTTGGTGGAGTGTTGAACAGAAACACACTCAAATCGCTGAACTATCTACTGGTAATAGCGAACCTACACTTCTACGACGACTACGAGCATGCTCCGCTGTTGCGCACTTCTGCCTACTCCAGTTTCATTATAGCTTTGTCTCTCTTTGAATCATACCAGCATTGGTGTAAGCTGTTCAAACGTGGACCAAACCACAAACGCAAGACCACGTACTGGAAGTTCATAAGCCTTTTCATTGTTCCTGTACTCTTCTTAAGTGAATTTTACTTGTTACTTTTGAACCTAAATACTCCAAACTTCCATATGTCGGACTCTCTGGAGTCGTTCGATAAGTTTATCCTGGTGATATACTTCCCGGTCGCACTCACAGCTTATAAGAAATACTTGAGTAGACGATGAATATAAATATAAATATATATAGAAAAAGAAACAACACACGATAATATAATTACACAAAGTTTCCCCAAACCTTAGTCCGCAACGTCATTCCTCATTGATAACTCTATAAGGTGCTTCTGCATGCGCTAAGTAAGTATTCACCGACTTGACGTTGACTTTATTATTAGCTCTTTCAACCCAGCTCTCGGATCTGCCAGCAAACTTCCCACCAGGCTTGTATATATCATCCCAATGCATCTTAGCCACTGTTCTTACTGATCTCTTTATCTGTTCTTGATACTCTTTCTCATTGATACGGTCTGGGAACAGCATGCACGAGTACAAATAGTAGCCGTCCTTGGCAATTCCGGGTTTACTACGGCCTGTTTTGTCGAGATACTTATAGTTCTTCGAGGTATAGTCATCAATACCTCGTGAGGTGAGTCTGATTTGTTCATCGACCGCTTCTGGTCCCTTGAGAGAGCACCACTCTTCTATAAACCATTTTTTCAAGTTTACTCTCAAAGACCTGCGATGTACAGCGTAGTCCTTGGGCTTCTTCGACTTAGAATCGTTGACCAATGCTTGGAAGTTTGTCGATATTAGTTGAAGCTCTTCATTGCGCACTGTGAAATACTTCGTATTGTCTTGCTTTATTCTTCCATTGACAAATACCTCCTGGATAGGTTTGCATATCACAGATGGTCTACTTTTCCTAAACATGGACAGAAAATGCTCAGGTGGATAGTATTGAAGAAAAAATAGGTCACATTTGAATAATGTAGACTCATTAGCAAATATCCTGGCCTCTGATTGGAATTTAGAAACTGGGTCTAACAGTCCCTTGACTTTTCCCACAGTCTCCTTGATACTGCCTACCGAACGCCTAGAGCCTCCACGATCTGGAACCAAAAATGTGTTATCACCAGCTAATCTCCATTCAAACTCATCTTCCTTTGATAGCTTACCTTTTTCGATACGTATTGGCCTAGAATAATCATCCACTATATGATATCCATTGAAATTTTCTAGAAATTGGGCATCACCAACCTTCTTGATCCGTAAATTGGTCAGTAACCTTCCATTCCAAGTACGAGCCAGCATGTAAAAGAAATAAAGAGGCTAGTGCTAGAAATTGGTTATTTGTATAGTAAGTATTACTCAAAACCTTTGAACCAGCATGTGATTTAATGAAAAACGCATAGTGAAAAAAAAAAAAAGATACGTTACTACTATAGCTAATGATCTGGTGAAACCACTTCTTACATTTGATAGTAGTTTTTTATTATTTATTTATACATTTATAGATTCATCAAAGGTACATACAATTTTCATTTCAGTATAACATTTTACTTTTAAGCAGGATGTTTTGAATTGCATTTTAATCATTTCAGTTCATTTGTAGTGTAGGAAAAAGGAAGAATAAAAAGAACATAATATATCGAGTTGATGATGAGTTATTCATCATAGAAGCACTCACCAGCCAACATAATCCCGGCCCACTACTCTAAACACCTTTAGTTTACCTGATTTCATATGGTGGGGCTTATAGCTTGACTGCACTACTTTACCGTCATGGATTTCGATGACTCTAAATTTATCCTTTGCAAAATCATAATCGGTGACTATAGCAATGTGCGATGAATCGTTACCGACTGAAATCAACTCTTTCTTGCCTAGTTTTTTGTGCGTTTCGAACGTTGCCTTTCTAATAACCATGATGTCACCTGGGATAACTTTCTTTAACGCAGCATTATCAATTTGTGTCTGAGCCTTATAATTTACTAATGGGACACCAAAGGTTCTACCACCAAAATCTGGAATAGCTTTACCTTGGAATTCATGAATTATTTGCTTAGCTAAACTGTTAGTCTCAGCGCCGATAGCATCATGCGCTTTCTTGATGATAATGGGGTTAAAAGTTGCTGCATATGACTCAAGTTTCGAATCATCTGGTTGAGGAGCAGGTATATATTTCTGATGAGTGATGGCCGAATTAGATGGATCAACCACATTGTATGCTACAGTGAAAACAATCTGCGCAAGACTCTCAAATAAGAAGTAAAAATCCCTAATAATCCATTGTTGGCCTAGTCTCTTTTTAATCAAATTTTCCTCAACTTCCATGTTAAATTTCACCTTGGCATTTAATAAAGCAGGAGGAACGGTCTTTTCTAACCACCAGGTATCAGTGTCTTTGAAAGGAATGGTTATCATACTAGCTGATTCTGCCAATTCAGATGTAGTAACACTCTTTACTTCACGTAGTTGGGTCGTTGGAGGAGCAGCAAACATATCTGGTGGACCGGCTGCTGGATGTGGAGGTGGGGGTGGAGGTGCGTTGCCTTCTCCAGTAATCTGAGAAAATGGGTTGGAAGTTGGTAGTCGTTTTTGATCTTGGTTATGTCCTGGGGGAGGTGGAGGAGGAACCCCACCTGGTGTTTGATTTGCATGAGGTGGAGGTGGAGGAGGAGCTCCATGAGGGCCTGGATGGCTTGAAGGTATTGGTGGGCCTTGAGAAGGAATAGGGGGCCTTGCATTACTTGGAATCTGTGGAGCTGCTGAAGGAGCACTTGGAGGAGGTGGAGGTGGTGCAGCTTTAGTTTGTCCAGAAGGAGGTGGTATGACAGGGATAGGTGGTATAGGTACATGTGGAGGTTCTTCTGGTTCACCTTCCATTTTCTTTTCAGATGGTGGGTGCAAAGGCCTTGCTGGAATATCGTTATCAATATCACCTGTTTCTTTAGTCAAATCGGCTTGAGGGTGTACAGGTGGTGGCGGAGCATGTGGATGTGAACCTGGCATTGGAGGAGCTGGTGCGCCTGCAGGTATAGGTGGTGGCGGCATAGAGTTGGTAGGAGGATTTGGTGTTACATGAGGTGGCACTTGAGGATGTTGAGGAAGAGAGACTTCTGGGATGGGAGGAACTTGAGGAGGACCTGGAATTGTTGTTTCCTTTTCTTCGTCAGAACTGTCTGATGAATCGTCTGAAATCGTTGGGATATTAATTGCTGGTCCCTGCTCAATTTCTGCTGACTTCTCACTAATGTCCTTTACATTATCAAGTTGTGGACCAGCATTTCTTTTAGAGGATAAGTCATCAGCATTCTCTTCTGCAGATGATTCATATCCCTTGGATTCCTCGGCTGAATGAAACTTATCTTCATCTATGGAATGAGTAGATTTATGATCACTTAATAGCTCATGATAAGCATGCGAGGTATTAGAGCCGCTCCTTGGATCTAAACTTTTTTCAGGCTGTGGAACTGGTGGTGGGGCATGGCTTCTGTCACCATCTGTCTCCATAGATCCTTCTTTTTCCATTTCAGTTGATGTCATCTTCTTGAGAATAGGATTCATGTTAGGATCGGCAAATGGCATGATAGGAACTGGTTTAGCGTGTTCCATCTGTTCTTCAACAGGTTCACTAGGCTCCTTAGATTTCTTTTTTTTTGGGGCTGTATCGACACCTCCTGCTGGAGCTGGCATACCGAATGGATTGAAACCCACTGGACCTCCAAATCTTCCAGCACCTGCCAATTTGGCCATTCTGTTTCTTAGCGCTGCTCTACGTGCTTCTTCACTATCTTCTTCATCTTCATCGTCTTCGTCTTGTTCTTTGGATTCAGGTGTGCTCTCAACTACAGTAGCTTCGCCATGTGGTGGTTCTTGGGGATTCATACTGGTATTCTCGTTTTCATCCATATCAACTGGTGAAGAAATATCATTGTCTTTCTCTAATGTTTGAATACTCGTTGCATCATGGTGATCCTCGTGGTGTTCATCATGGTGATCAACCGAGATGGAATGTGGTTTAGAGGCATTCGAAAGTGACCTAGATACATGAGAACGAGCATCATCAACAGTGTTGTGAAGCTCAGTAGCTTCATCTTCCTTAACAGCTTCGTCATGGGCAAGCTCTTCAGTATGTTTTCTCTCCATTTTTTTTTTCATCATTTCCTCATCACGTTCAGCCTGAAGTCTCTGTTGTTCTTGCAACATTGAGATTCTCTCCTTAAGACTCATTTTTGGTAGGTCAATCTCCTCGGATTTAACAACCTCTTCATGCATCTCATCAGGGTTGACTGCAGCTGGGATAGGTATCTTACCTGGTTTAGGAAGTTCCGGTTTCTTGGTCACCTCAATTTCTTCTTCAGCCATTGAACCAGGGATGTTAGGTGTCACAACCTCCTGTGTAGTTTGTTGTGGTTGTGGAGCCTGTTCTTTTTGTGGCTCTTGCTGTTGCTGTTGCTGTTGTTCTTGTTCTTGTTCTTGTTCTTGTTCTTGTTCTTGTACTGGTTCCTGATTTTCTGATTTTCCAGGACCTGTGCTCATTTCAGTGACGAAACTCTTTGGAAATATACCACTCTTACTCCCATCCTCATAAGTACCGTAATACCACTCATCATCCTCGATATTAGTGACATTGATCACTTGTCCCTTCTCAAAATTCAAGTCATCCTCGTACTCTGATTGGTACGGAAATGACGCAACCACAGTAAAGGGTACCTGCATAGTCTTTTTGTTTGTTTTTTTTTGTGCTTAATATAACCTTAAGTAGTTCTGACTAGATAGAATTGTTTTTCGAAAGTAAGTAAAAGCTGGTAAACATTAAGAACATACGACAACTACTATTACTATCCACATGTATCGAATTCGAATCGATATTCCCCCAGTTCTCCATATATATATAAGCCCTCCCTTTTTTTTTTTTCTTTCTTGGGATTGTCTTACGTTACCCGGATGTATAAAGTTACCCGGATAATAATTACCCGGACATCACTAAAACATTACCCTACCGACGCGTGAACAAATGATTTTTTTAAAAATGAAATTATGTGACGCGTAAATCGTACGTGTATAGTGAGCTGACCTCTCTTGTAAGACTGTGTGATGTGAGGCATAGAGTGAGGGAAGAGAGAGCGATGGGGGTGTTATGCCCCTTCGGCGGCTAGCTTCTTATAAGGAGGGAAAGGCCAATGGGTTGAGGGGGAGATATATCTTCGGCGGCTAGTTTTTTTTTTTATTTATTTTGTTACGATAATTTAAGTTTGGGCATATTCTAGGAATTCTGAACATGTTAGAGCCTAAGGAGAAGTACAAGGAGTTATTGATGGAGAAGTTAGATGATGAGTATAGTAGGTTTAAGGAATCTATAGTTGGCGGCACAGAGTTCCCATATGAGGAGACAGCTGATAAGGACTATAACAATGATGATTATGACAATGATGATGATAATGATGGTGATAGTGATGAAGATATAGGAAATATAGCGTTTAGAGATGATGGAGATGATCTTGACGATGAAGTGACGGATGACTATAGTGATTTCGAGTTTGATGAAGTGAGTGATATAGATGGAGATGCAGGGTTTTCAGATGTTTATGATGATGATGATGGGGAGAGTATTCTTAGCGAGCGATATAACTCGGAGAATAGATATCATTTAGTTACAAGAGCAGTAATTGTCTTCTGTATGATTATCACGGTATATCTTTCATTCTCTTATCTATTTACATCGACATATGACTCTGGGAATGGGAGTATTTCTGGAGTGGGAGAACTCTCTAAAGCGGGTTCTAGTTTACAAAGACAGATTAATCATCTCTATAGTGAACTCAATAGCAGAGAACAGAGACATGTTAAAGAATTGGACAAGAACGTCAAAGTGGTTATCTCGCAATTCGAGAAAAATATCAAGAGAATACTACCGAAAAATCTTAAAAACTTACAAGGCCAAATAGAAGCACTTAACGAGAAGGTAAATCGCGTACTTTCCTCAGATAGAAGAAGCGTCTTGACACTTGACAATATTAGCGGATGGCAGGATCAATTGCTCGAACAATTGAATAGTTCCCTTCCAACAGAGGTCCCGGTTGTTGTGAATAATTCATCCACAATGCTCATCATACCGGAAATGCACAAATATATCTCCGATGTGTTACACCAGATAGTACTGACTTCAGAACCATATCTAGGAAACAGAACTCTGGGATATGATCTAAACGATTACATAAAAGAAGTACTTACAAATGAGCTACAGTATGTTAACAAGGAATACTTTATCCAGGAACTAAACCGTCATCTCCAACTGAATAAACACGAAATTTTACAAGAAGTCATGTCAAAGGTGGAAGAATCTAACAGCAAGAGCTCAGGAAAACCTGTAGAACAATATAGCACCATAATTTTGAAAAATATGGTCCGTGACATATATAATTCAAACCAATACAGATGGGAGGATGATCTGGATTTCTCCACAGCCGCACAAGGCGCCAGACTTGTGAAACACTTAACATCATCTACCTTCAACTATAAGAATGGTAACGTTGTTACTCCACTTGAACTACTTACAGACTCTTCTATTAGCAGAGGATCCACATATTGGCAATGCAATAAGCCAGCTGGATGTTCATGGACTATAAGATTCAACGAAGCTATTTACTTGACCCGGTTGTCATACTTGCACGGAAGGTTCACCAAAAATTTACACATGATGACTTCTGCTCCAAAATTAGTTAGTGTTTATGTGAAGTTGGCTAATAGTAATGCTCCCGGTATGCATAATAGATTAAGGGAAACATCAAAAGCTAATGGAAACAAACAAGTTACATTTTCCCAGGATAGTAGTTATATTCTAGTATCAACATACAAATATGATCTCATGGACAAAAGAATAAGACAAAATTTTCCTCTTCCGGCCTGGTTTATTCAGCTAAAACCATTGATTAAATCAATATCTTTTGTCGCTGATGAAAATTACGGAAATAAGGAATACACATCACTGAGAAAATTTATTGTTAATGGTGTCACTAATGCAGACCTTAGTATTATTGAAAACAACGAATATCCCATAATAAAAACATTTATACCAGATTTTAGTGAACATATTACAAGCGCTCAAATTATTCATAATCACGCGGCCAAAGTTCAAGATATCCCATCCTTCGGACAAGATGAGCTAGACATATAGAGAAAAATATTCGATATTTTACATGAAGTTTTCTCGTTATTTCTTTTTTTTTTTTTTTTTTTTTTTTTTTAGTATTATTTCATATTAAAGTTGTCTTAACAGAGAGTATGACATAAATTTACAGTATCGCAGTAGCTTTTCGCGTGTAAATAGATACTGTTAAAAATCGGAAAATCAGCAAGAAGACGTCATTTCATCTGGAAAAATCAAATCGATAATATCAAAAAAAAATTTCTCACACCCCCTTTTATTATTGTGTCAACTACTTACAACTAGTAATAGAAGGTTTGTATTTGGACAGAATTTTACCCCACCTAATACAAAATGCAATTTCTGATGGAGAAAGGAAATAAAGAAGACATGAAAAAACGCATTAAACTCTTTTGTATGTCAGTCAAAACCAAATACAGATAAGCACGGATCAGATTTGCAATAAAGTAATTGCTCTGCCAGTTGGTTTTCCTAAATTGGTATGAATTGTTCTAATAAGCAGCTTTAGATTTGTCCGTGGAGAGGCTTTGTTTTAATTATCCTTTCAACATTAGATATATCTATGGAGGACCACGTAGCAATGATACTAGGAAGGGGCTAATTATTTTTTGCATACAGCACCCACTCCGTAATTTTTTGTCTTGTTTGGTACTTTCCAGTTATAGCAAACGAAGGCTTAAAAACATCGTTCAGAGACAATCTCTTTTGTTTGTGTTGTTTTCTTTACAAATACTCCTCTAAAATTGCGCAGCCCGATTACCGTAGGGCTTCAAAAAAAAAAAAAACTGAAATTAATGAGAAGTATGACAGATAAAGCTCGTAGAGGAAGGGGAAAAGGGATAAAAAAGTCCTTTATTTAGTAATGTAAAGAGGAGGACATAGTTGAAGGACTTTTTTTTTCGTCACCTGCTATTAATCTTGGACTAGGATCAGAAATATACATATTGTGACTTTACTCAAATTTAAACACAACTTATTTTGGATGTTGTGAGACGAATAACTTTAAAGACTACCTTTTTTCAAGGTTTATTACTGGGAGATAAAACCAATATTGTAATATTATTACATATAACATAGGATCAAGGAAGAAAAACCATCATTTTGATTTTCAAGGGCCTAGTGGATATTCGCTGAGTTTTAAAGACAATTTTAAAAAGACCAAGAACTTCCTACATTCAAAATCAAAAAGCAAATAGATTCATAAATATTTGTGGAACTCTCCCATTATAAATCTAGTTCTCCTGTGAATAGTTTTCAGATCATAAGATCCTAGAACTCTCAGAATATACTACCTGCATTTTGTGAATAACTTGAATTTAAAATATTTCGTATTCAATAATGAAATTTTCCTTGAACTCCTTCAAGAAATCATCATCAAATACTGAGCTTTCATCCCCATCTCCTTCAGAGGAGGTGGCAAGTCAAGGGCCGCCATCAAGGAAGTTAAGTGAAAGATTGAGTTTCCCATCCACTAGTGAACTCGGCACACAACTTAAGAATAGGAGAAAAAGTTCTCATCATCAAATGGATCTTGATTTTATGAAGATCCCTCCTAAAGCTCTTGAAGCGTTGAAGCCATTAACAGCACTTTTAGCAAGTCAAGAGACCAAGAGATATTTTTATTGGGAATTCAATCCTAATGTCCAAGATCACTGGTCTGTTATAACAAGCGATTCAACTGAAAGTGTAGCAAGTGTTGAAATTAAAGGAACGTCTTTTATCATTGAAACACAAGAGACATCTAGAATACTAGATGTTGATTTAACTGGTGGTGTTACATTGCGTGTGGAATCTGATGGTAATGAAAGTCAGTTGTTGTTCAACAATGGGGAAGTAATATTATCCACAAAATCGGAACATAGCATCAATATTCTTTATAGAACAGCCTTATTATCTATCTTCGAAAGATTTTCGATTTTGAAGGCTTTAACAGGTGCATTAATAGCACAGATCGGTCTTAGAATGTCTGATATTAATCTTGTTTTAAACTCTCATTTCAGCTTCAAGGATTGGTGTGACGTTTATCTAGAAGAACAAGGCGGCTGGGTGCGGTTATGGTGTCATGTTGATGGTGTTGAGAAAAAGAATAAACAGCCTTCAACTCCAAACGGGTCGGAAAAGAAGAAGAGTAGCAGGAATGTCTTCGGTAAGAGTAATGGTAGTGCGGATAGCACACAACCTTCTAAATCTAGTAAAAAGGGAGGGTACAAGATTAAATTTTATAGAGATAACAAATCTGCAAACTCCAAAAATATGGTATGCTTCATTTCCTCAGAAAGTAATGATATCCAAGATCTATTCTTTTATGGGACCAATGAAAACAATCGTTTAGGGACAAACGATAATGGTGAATCGTTCCTGGACAATAATCTAAATATGATTAAAATTATTGGTGACATTAGCTTTTCTAACTCTATTGGCTCTCCTAATACTGAGAACTCAGCTAGCTTTTCCAAGAGCGGCAGCTCTGGATTTTTAAACGGCCAACTGAGAAATATCTCTAAGTCCAGCCGTAACCTCAGCGTTAGTAGCGAAGCCAGTTCTAATGATGAAACTCAACTAACATCTCCTAAGACCAGGGGTGGCTTTTTCTCATCTCCAAAGCTTGGAGGACCAGGAAGTCCTATAACTGGACACAAGAGATCTACATCTATCGCTTCAAAGAAATCCAGCAAATCTATTCCTCAGAACTTCACTAGTAGCCAACGGTCGCTTCTAATCAGGCCAGTAGAACATGAAGGTGTCAAACAACTGGAAACGTTGATAAGATTTATTGTGCCACTAATGGACTGTTTGGGCAAATACGGCCGTCCAAACCACTTCAGCACTAATAAAAACGATCCAACCTCGTTGATGTTTGGTCTTCCAAGACTACCAATTATAGACTACTTTGCGAGAAAGGAGACTAAGGAGTTATTGCAAATGGGTCCTAAGGACAAATCTCTGATGCTTGAGAGCGACACTGCTGCTGTAGCAATGAAGTGGTTGACCGCAGAGCTGAACGACTATACACGTAAAGTCCCTGACAGAGACACCAAGTTAGCCTTCACTAAGATCACTGACAATTACCCAACGGTCACTACGCAATCCAGAAATGCTTCCAACATTCAATTGACCCAAGAGAACGAAATCCAACAGCAGCATTCTCAAGAACCAATGAACGACGCATATAACGACACATATCACGAGACCTATAACAACTACGATCAACAGGTGCAGGACCAAATGCAAGCCGAAGCAGAGCAGCTGCAAGCTGGCATGGACATGGACATGGGTTTTGACATGGACATGGCTATGATCACAGATAGTATCAGAAACACCAACGTCTGAAAAAGTTCGAATTTTCTGCAATTATAATAATTATATTAGCACTCACCACCCCACCATTCCTGTTTGTACTATACATAAACCCTTTTACCTAATACAAATTAACTATGTTATAATAATTGAGAATACACTGTCAATATAGCAATTTAGCAATATAGCAATATAGCAATTTAGCAATATACAGGCTTATTAATATCACAAGTTACGACTAAGTAAAATTTTTTTTTGGTGGGAAGCCTTTCAAGGCGGTAAAGCTAGGATGGCGAATCTATAATTCTACATGTTATTATATAGTGGAGGGTGGAGGTATTGGTCTAAATCTCAAAGGAATCAAGGTAATTGGTAGGGCTATAGTACTGATATATAGAGAAATAGCAATGCAGGCACCAGTTGTGTTTATGAATACCTCGCAAGAGCGTACAGTTGGCCGTCAGGCTCAGATTTCGAATATTACCGCTGCGAAGGCTGTGGCGGATGTGATTAGGACGTGTTTGGGACCTAAGGCGATGCTTAAGATGCTTTTGGATCCTATGGGTGGTCTGACTGTTACCAATGACGGGCATGCCATCTTGAGAGAGATTGACGTGGCGCACCCTGCGGCTAAGTCGATGATTGAGCTTTCCAGGACCCAGGATGAGGAGGTTGGTGATGGTACCACTTCTGTTATTATTCTTGCTGGTGAAATCCTTGCGCAATGTGCTCCTTACTTGATTGAAAAGAATATTCACCCGGTGATCATTATCCAGGCTTTAAAGAAGGCTCTCGTAGACGCTTTGGAGGTTATTAAGGATGTGAGCAAACCAGTGGATATAGAGAACGACTCTGCTATGCGCAAGTTGATCCAGGCCTCTATTGGTACCAAATATGTCAACCACTGGTCTGAAAAGATGTGTGAGCTAGCATTGAAGGCTGTGAAGACCGTCAGAGTGGACCTCGGTGTCCCAGCTGCCTCCGAAGGCGATAACTCTAACAAGTATGAGATAGACACGAAGAGATATGTCAGAGTTGAAAAGATCCCAGGTGGTGATGTTATGGAGTCTCGTGTTCTGAACGGTGTGCTGTTGAATAAGGATGTTGTGCATCCAAAGATGTCACGTAGAATAGAGAATCCTCGTGTGGTTCTGCTGGATTGTCCATTGGAGTACAAAAAAGGTGAATCACAGACTAACATTGAAATCCAGAACGAAGAGGACTGGAACAGAATTCTACAAATTGAAGAAGAGCAAGTCCAGTTGATGTGCGAACAGATTTTGGCTGTGAAGCCAAACTTGGTTATCACTGAGAAAGGTGTCTCGGATTTGGCACAACATTTCCTATTAAAAGGTGGTTGCAGTGTCCTAAGAAGAGTTAAGAAGACTGATAATAACAGAATTGCCCGTGTTACTGGTGCTACTATAGTAAATCGTGTTGAGGACTTGAAGGAGAGCGATGTGGGTACAGAATGTGGTATTTTCAAGGTTGAACTGATAGGTGATGAGTACTTTACTTTCTTAGATGAAGCGAAGAATCCAAAAGCTTGTACTATTATGCTACGTGGTGGTTCTAAGGATATCTTAAACGAAGTTGACCGTAACTTACAAGATGCGATGGCTGTGGCTCGTAACGTCATGTTGTCTCCTTCTCTATCCCCTGGTGGTGGTGCAACTGAGATGGCAGTTTCTGTTAAACTAGCTGAAAAGGCCAAGCAACTAGAAGGTATTCAACAGTGGCCATATCAAGCTGTTGCAGATGCAATGGAATGTATTCCAAGAACTCTAATACAAAATGCTGGTGGTAACCCAATCAGAGTACTATCTCAGCTAAGAGCTAAACATGCCCAAGGTAACTTCACCACTGGTATTGACGGTGACACAGGTAAGATCGTTGACATGGTTGAATATGGTATTTGGGAACCAGAAGTCATCAAGCAACAAAGTATTAAGACTGCAATTGAAAGTGCTTGTCTACTTCTAAGAGTTGATGATATTGTTAGTGGTGTTAGAACTCAACAGGAACAATAATTGATAGAAACAATAAAAACAAATAAAATGATTATAAAAAGAGAAATATTCAAGAGCATGAAAATGTATAGATATGTATTTTCATTCGAATTTCAATCAGTTTTGCATCTATGGTAATCTTATTCTATAACTTGTATTTTTAGGAAGTATATTATTAAATTTATGTAGAATACGAAAATATCCATATCAACTTTATGAGATAATAAATGAAATAGACCAGCAATTTTATATATTTTTAATTAGAGGCCAGCTCTTTTATTATTATACCTGATTAGTTCTTCTCTGCTAAGCACACCTTTTTTCTTTTCAAATCACACTCTTCTTGGTCTATTATCTCAAGCTCTTCTTTAATATTCCTTCTTTTGTATATTGAGGATAGTAATTCCTCAGTACATTGTTCCTTATCGGGCAAGTCGATGAATAGTAGATCGATATTAAAATCTACAGTTTCCTTTTTCTTCCCTGGCAGTTCAATGACCTTGTATTGAGGTTTTGACCTGCCTAAGTCGTCTTGGAATATTGTTGTTCTCTTAGAAGAAGTAGCATTGTCGATGGTACTGCGGTTTCTTTTTGTGCTTATTGAGGAAATAGGTGTGTGGTTCTCCTTGTTTCTTGTTCTTAATGTTTCAAATACTGACCAATTGTGAAAATATATAGGCCCCTCTTCAATGTCTTCTGCATCTTTATATATGTCAGATCTGGTGATATCAGTATTTTTTATTTGGTCCTGTTCCATCTTCTTTTTAACAAGAGCAGATTTACTGCTACCTAATATTAACTTTTCCGCCTCTGGTATTAAAGTTTCAGTAGATATGATGCCACTATCCACAAGGCCGTTAGTGTCCAGAAGCTTCTCTTTCCTATGCATCAAATTAGATACGGGTTTGGCGTCTTGCTTGATCCCAAGATCCAGGATTGCAACTGCATATTTGAATTGCTTCAGCTCAATAAGTAGACCACTCAATTCTTCATAGAGTATTGCTAACTTATCACCAATTCGATTCCTTAGCATGAAAAAGAATATATCTCTACAATCTGCCTTATACTTCATGGTAAACAACTCCATATACCAAAGCCATATCTTCAAGTACCTAGGGTCGTTACAGTATCTCTCCATGTCTTTGATCCTAATAATACAATCTTCCAAAACTGATAGCATTCCACTCTGTTGATTCGAACCACCCTGAGGAAAAGTATGGTTGATCCAATCGATATATTCTAGATAAAGAGCCAGCGGATCATCGTTCTTATCAAACTCAGTTAGGATCCTAGTCATATACACAGCTCTTTGCTCCTTAATGTTCTCCTCATTGAGTCCAAGAGCCCTCACAAGCCTGTGAGCTGACCTACCTTCTCTAATTGGTACGATATTCTCCTTTTGATACTCCAAGTCATCAAAATGTGTGATCTTCTGTTTACCAGCCATTGATTATCATTCGTTGATGCCTCTTTCAGTTTCTTAAATCAATATCATTGAGTCGATACCAAATTGCTTATATAGCTCATTCCTTCACATGGGCGAATGTAGATGTGCCATAACGTCGAAGAAGAGATGAAGCCTTATAACAAAAATTGTTCATAAATATCAATTGGAGCAAAATATACATGGTTACAGGTTAGAATATTAGAATATAAATTGTTTATTATGTGTATATATTAAGCAAATTTCTCCTAAAGCACATTACAGTAGAAGGAGAAGAGCATAGATGCAATGAGGCACACACAGATCAATGGAGGACCAATCTTATCTTCATAGTCGACGGCTAGCTTTTCTCTGATGTAAACCACTCTAATATTATAGGTAATATATGTGTAGACGATGGTGATAAGAGAGGTTAAGAAGAACCCAATGGAGGCGACCGTGGTAGTTTTTGTACCATAGTTCATCAATGTTGTTGAGACACCAGATAGAAGGATTGCAATAGACATCCAAGATAGAAAAGTTCTCTCAGTAGCGAAGAATACTTTGGGTTCAACACGTACTGGAACACAAATGGTTTTACCAGGAGGTGCTTTAATTTCTGTGTCGAAGACTGTTCCCTTCGGTATTTTAGATATCTGGTCACCATTAAAATAGTGATCTAGAGAATACACTAGTTCATAGTACTTCTTTAGTAATGGATTTCTAGCCTCAGTTATTTTTCTTTGGTAATGTTCATGGTTGGGAGATCTGCCTTCTGCAAGTTCATCCAATTCACGTGGAACGGAACCATAACCAACCATTTCTTCGTTATCAAGGTTGTTACCTGGAGTGTTGTTATTCATGGCTTCTACTAAAGCAGCATCATCTTCGTCGTCTTCATCAAAGTCGTCATCCTCATCATCTTGGCCTGGTCTTGTGATGTTGATGTGAGAAGGAAGTGCAGGTTTACGAATATCGACGTCCATTTGAGGTAACCAAAATGGAATAGAATTCACTCTATCGTTCAGAAGTGTGGCAACACCATGAATGAATTTTGAGAATTTAGGTACTGGTTCGACTAAATGGGAGCCGACTAACTCACGAACCCATTCAGGAGGTTCCTGACCTAATTGTGTTTGTAGTTTGACCTCGAGAACAGCATGAGGAAACCTGCAAATATCCTTATCTGCGACTTGCTTAAATGGCCAGTCTACACCGATATCCGTTCTTCTCCAATTTCCATGGGTTCTATCGTTACCATCAAAGTTGTCTTCTCTTACCATTGTCAATTCGGTGTCAAGTGATATTCTGACTCTTGCGTCACCAGGTAATTGAAATGCAGTTCTGTTGTAAAATGATCTAACAACTGGTCTCAATTTCTTCTTCAACATAAAATATTGAACTTCAGTGGCTAGAGCTTCCAAAGACTCAATTTCTTTTATAGATTTCTTACCTTCTTTCCTCATTTTGGCAAAGGCCTGCTCAACCGTGTAATCACCCTTCAGGAAACTGTTAACATATTTCTCCTTCAAGGCAAATCTAGCTTTCACAGATTTCTCCCCTGTCCAATCTTCTCTGTGTGTTTTTCTTTCAACAAATATAGTATCAGAAGACATACCACCATACCATCTTAGTCTGTGGGCCTCAGCACCTTCATCTTTTCTCAAACGTCCATAATACAAATCCAAATTTTCATTATCGTAATAGATAGAAGTAATTGCGGAATCCTCTTTCTCGAATTCTTTATTAGTATTGAACACTAATACAGGTAAGTGCTTTAAGATAATCAACTTCAACTCCGTAATGTTATCAGGATGGACCCAGTACTTAGTAGTTTGTCTTACGAAATTTTGCTGTTTCCCACCTGCAGATGAGTCACCCTTAATTGGCTGCCCCGAAGTCCTAACAAAGTCATACATCTGTGAAATCTTGACCACTAGCTCGTCGTAGTTTTCTTTGAAGAATGGCTTAGAGTCTAATCTAACTTGGAAAATTGGCTTCAAGATGAATCCAGTCTTTTTGTCATGTTTCTTAATGATTTTCTGGAACCCGGTGTAGTTCAACCTGGAGAACTTGGCCAAGTCGTGCACATCCGCAATAATATCACTCAATTCCTCTTCTAGTATTTCAAAATCTAGCTCCGTAGGAGGAGTGTTCGAGTCAAGCTGTCTTATAGTTCTCCCAATTTGTTCCTGGACCTCTTTGACTCTCCTGGTGACCTCGCTCTGTTTAACCTTACAGAAACTGTAAACTTTGTCCAGTTCAGCTTCCAGAGACTCCAAAAAGCTAACTTCCAGCTCCTGATTCCACTCTCCATCATTACTACTTAGCGCAGCCTCCAGATCATTCTTCAGATCATCATACGATATGTAATAGTAACTGTACTGACGGATCAACGACCGCTGTAAGTGTTCGCCAAACTTCATCGTTCCCTACTCAACAATAAAATGCTACTTACTTATTCGTTGCTGTTATGTAAAAATAGAGGCTAGATACCACTCACAAATGTTTATGAACTCAATACCACTTGTCATATCCAATACTATTAATACTATTTGCATAACAACATGGGACTCCCTCCAGCTGTAAAGGTACCCCTCGTGGGTCAAAGCAAGAATAATATGGTCAATATATACGATAATATCACGTGATAAATACAATTAAATAATATTGATATTGATATAACTATTGTTTATCTATAATGTATGAAAGGGAATGACTGTACTGGTATTATTTGGTTGTTTATATGAATTCTGCCACTAGAGCTAGGATCTGTTCTATTTGCTCCTCGGAGAATCTGGTGTCGCACTCTTCTACGATGGAGTATAGATGGACGATTTGGACAGGCATCTGGTTGACTATCTGTAGTTTCTCTGCTTGGAAAAGATCGAATTCGTTCAGTCTTGTCACTAAGTCAGTGAATTTGTTGTCGTTAAGGTTGCACAGCGGTGCTGGCGGGCGCTGTTCAGGAAGCAACTGCTCTTCTTCTTCTGAGATGGAGTACTTGCTCTGTTTCAGGTACGCGAGCGTATCCCGTGTGATCCCCTGCAGGGCCGGGTTGTTATATGGTCTGAACTTCTTGAACTTCTTCTTATCTGCGCTCATCTCCGCTATGGACTCCGCATCCCACTTATACTGTCTCTCCAGCTTCGACAGGTGCTGCAACACCTCGTAGTCAGATAGAAACGCATCTCTTGGCTCCAGTACTCTCATAGTTAAAGTTTTATTTGGTTTGGCATCCCTCCAACTATTCTACCATGCAATAAATGTTAACGAACCTTACATCCATATGTAGTTCTATTGATCTACAACCGTCATTGTTAGGCCCCATCGGCAGCTCATCGCCTGGCACTAAAAATTTTCAGATCACAAGACATTGTCGTTCTACGAGATGTACCTTTCAAAATGAATTTAAGTGTATACATATACATACATATACATATACATATATTGAAAAAAAAGAACTCAGCGATATTAAAATATATATATATGAATAAGGATGGCTATATTGTATTGCTGTATACACTACTTGGTCTTGTTCGATGTAGAGCCATCGGAGAGTTATATCCACAGTAATGAAAATATGTCCGGGTAATGAGATCAGAAATTCAATATTCCGGGTAATGATTGAAAAAAAATTCAAATTTTTGGGTTTTATTTCCTCGATGAGCTGCTATAGAACAGAGACTTAGTGTTTGACTCTTTATTAGTATATTCATTATCTCTTAGTGTTTCCCTTATATAATTGATTTGATACAGTACCGAAGATAGCATTGACTCGGAATACTTTTAGTGAATTTATTTATTCTGTTTGCTACTAAAAAAAAAAAATATATTCGAATTAAAAAAAAAAATTGATAGCCCTCGTATAAGTTTACTATTATAACTACAATTGACTTAGAACCAAAGGAAGAATGATGGCTAATAGTGGAGTGAAAAGGTGGACAGTGGGACTGTTTATGCTGGGGGTGGTTATAGTTCTATGGGTGCTCTCTTCTTTTCTTATAAACCTGATATTTGAGGATGGGACGTATCGAAAACCGTTTTTTATCACTTATTTGAATACAGCATCATTTATATTCTACCTACTGCCTACATTCAACAATATACTGAGGAATTACTGGTCTACAGGGAAACCATTCATACATGAGGAATTGCTAGTGGAAGAAGAAGCTGATGACACAATTGCTAACCTGAGGAGCTCTCCGGAGCAACACAGAAGGAGAACTAGTATAGAGGAGGCCAGTAATCCATTGCTTGAAGCACAAAATATATGTCGTGACGCACAGCTGGATAGATTATCCCTTCCGGAAACTATAAGACTGAGCGCCGAGTTTTGTATCCTGTGGTTTGCTGCCAATTTTGTCACTAACGCTTCCCTAGGTTACACATCTGTGGCTTCCCAAACTATCTTATCCTCAACCTCGTCATTTTTTACACTTTTCATTGGAGCCTTGTTTAAAGTGGAAACAATTGATAGAGTCAAAGTTATTGGATCCATGATCTCTTTCATAGGGATAATGCTGGTAACAAAATCCGATGTACACATCCCACAAAATGCACACATGCCTCATGGTCACGAGTTTAAAGAACCAGCGAATAGAGATAAGACATTAGAGATCTTCTTTGGTAATATGCTAGCACTGAGTGGAGCCTTGTTTTACGGGCTATACAGTACATTATTGAAAAGAAAAGTCAAAGACGAGAGTAGAATTAATATGAAGATATTCTTTGGGTTCGTGGGGTTATTCACATTGGCATTCCTTTGGCCAACCTTGATCATCTTCCATAAATTTGGTTGGGAAACGTTCATATTGCCAACTGATCCATTGGTGATATCTATCATCCTGGTAAATTGTCTAATAACATTCATTAGTGATTATTGTTGGGCCGCTGCAATGTTGCTGACGAGCCCCTTAACTGTGACCCTGGGATTGAGCATAACAATTCCTTTAGCAATGTTCGGAGATTTCATGTTCAGACATAAGACAGTACCATTCTTATACTTTTGTGGTGCCATTTTAATTTTAGGGTCTTTTTTTATTATTAATAGAAATTCTTCTGAAGAAGAACAGAATAATAACCTAGCAAGAGAGTAATAGCTAACAAAGAACATTGAAGTATCATGTTTCTTTGATTTTTATTACCACATATTTCTGATGACCATAGATTTTTTTTTTTTATTGCGGATTAACGAATAGAGTTTATTTCAAGCCAACGGGAGATTGTTATACAATTGAAATATATTATTTCCATTTACTTATTATTTCATTTTCATATTTCTTTGCTTCAATCTATTTCATTATTATTTTTAATTGAGACTTTAACTTTTATTTCATGACTATTTCATTATTATGTTTATTTTTTTTTTTTATCAATTTTCTTTATGGATTTCCTAGTATATTTGGAACACTTCTAAATTGTCAATATCGTATTTCATATTCACTGCATATTTGGAATATAATCAATCTGCTAGTCGTTTATATTATGTACATTATAATTCTATATTATTTTTGAGATTTTTTTGGTAATAGATTTTTTTGGTAATAGATTCAAATCAAATACCTCGAGTACATCAATTAAACGAAAAATTTTGTAATGAATTAAAGATACATATGTAAATAAAAACATAATGCCAAAAAAATGCAATTGCAATATTTGTACAGAAAATCAATATCCAAATGGATATCCAGGATGTTTTATGTTGAAGCAATTAATAAAGTATGAGAAGAAAAAGAAGAGTAGAGAGCATATGAAAAGTGAGCCCAATACTCTGGCATTATCATTATCCTTGACAAATTTATCCCAGTATATCAATAGGAGTACACACACGCCCATGGCAACGTACATGAAGGATACTGATGCAATTTCAATACCGAATTGCCAGCCCATACCTCCACTGAAATACATGATTCTGCCTTCTCCATCTTTGGCGATGAAGGGAATACCATTGATCTGTGTAAATTTGTAGCCGGTAATACTTGGAAGTAATATACCAAATGCTAATATCATACTGAAAAACAAGCCTTTGTTGGGTATTCTAGGTAAAACTATTCTTTTGAAATAGACAAATAATGCAGTACAGACCACGAAATAGGTCAAGAATTCTTGTACATTAAAGTCTTCCTTGATTTCCAGCGCAATATCTAGAGTCTTTCCTAAGAAATCTCCAAAGTGCAGTGGGTTCTCGATCTCACTATCGAGCATTTGGTATTGATAGAACTGTGAATCTTTCCAACTGAATGATTTGCCAGCTTGCTTTGGTGCATAAACTACAGTATGTGGGACATTTTGCAACATCAAATCCCTAATCAATTGCCTCGTGTTATGAACATCACTGATCATGTATAGAGCCTTCAGATCAGGGTGTTGATTTTGGGCTAACCTCGCAACTTCCCTGAAAGTATTCTCAAATTGCACACAAATACCACACTTAGGATCTCCCGCATCATCTAATGAACGCATTGTAATAAACAAAACATTATAGTAACCGTCTAGTCCGCTAGAAAACTTCTCGTAATTGGCATCTGTGATTTCTATGATACCGTCCTCATCACGAGCCTCTAAGAACTCTTCCAACTCTGTAGCACCGCAGAACCGTATTATCAGCAGCGAAAGCGATAATATATATTTCAATAGCAGCATAACAAAACTTAAAACTTTGGATATTTTTCCTTTATAGAGGTCAATTGGTACTTTCAAGAACTCACTCATCACAAATATAAAGCTCAGTTCCAGTAATATGACTGACTGCCTTTTATCACCGTCGCGAGAGTCTTCTAGCAATGCGAGCCTTTAACATATTTTAAGTGTGGTGTGTGGGTGTTTAACCGCATTATAGATCACGTGCTTAACTATATTTAAGTTAATGCAAAATGTATTTAACAGGTGTATTTAGGTGGTTAGATTGTATTACTGCACTGTTTTTATTATTTACATGGGGAGAACATTATTATATACAACTAGGTACTATATTATGAATTCCTCGTTTGTTTTCATGGTAGTTACCATTTTGATAGCATTCATTGGGTCATCTTTGTTCATAACGAAGAGTCCTTGGAGTTGCGCTGTACTAACTGTTGCACCCATGTTGTCTACCGCTGCTACGAACTCACGACAGAGTTTAGTCTCTCCAGGATAGAACTTCATGAACATCTTCTCCACTTGGTAAGACGTAGCATTGCCTATAAACACCTTGTAGTCGATTCTCCCTGGTCTCATTATAGCTTTGTCCAGCTTCTCAGGGTGGTTTGTCGTCATGAATGTGATGGTCTCTTCGCTTGATGTCACACCGTCCAAAGCGTTTAGTAGCCCGCTAAATGTTACTGCGGAATGGAAGCCCTGTTCACCAGTTTGATCCCTCTTATTAAATGCTGCGTCAATGTCTTCCAATAACAGGATACTTCTCTCGGGCATATTGTTCATTAGATGGTTTAATCGGTCGTCAGTCAAGTTGTTTTCCGATAGGTTCAGTATACAGATATTGTAATCTAACTCGCCTGCTAATGCCTGGATAAAACTGGTTTTACCGGAACCAGGTGGGCCGTAGAGTAGATAACCACGTCTGTATGGAATACCACGATCTGAATACCACTTCCCGTTGTTCATAAAGTCGTGAACATCATCAAGAATACCCTCTTTTATTCCTTTATCTAAAATGACAGACGGTAATAATCTCTTGGCCTTTGGCTGACCAAACTTCCTCCACTCAGGACCAAACGAGGTGTATATTACGGTTTTACCAGCATTTGTCTTTAATGCAATATCTTTGGCTTCATTCAGAATCTCTGTGAACAAATGTCTATCTCTGTATAGTGTAGTTAGAGTTACTGTCTCAAATGGTGACCCATTGGCCAGATCTACCATCTTGGCTGACCTCTCTCTCTTGATTAGTATAAATGCGCCTTTGTACCTAATCCAATGGTTACCAGGGCCCGGCACAAGACTAAACTTAGTACTCACAGACCCATTGTCGTGTTGCAAGTAACTGGTTCGTACAGATAAATGCTTTGAAATTCTCTGTGGATGCCTGGCCATCCACGATAAAAACCAGGAATACGACTTATCTCGCGACTGTATCTCCAAATCGATGATCATCTGCCTGTATAATAGCCTACTGGCCCTTACCATACCGGATTTCGCCAGAGCAAGACCTGTACCCAGCAACATAAGACCACCACCAGCTGCAAAATATGGATTGTTCTGCATCGCAGAGTCAAACAACTGCCTCAATTGCCCTTTTCCACCAGCATCAGACCCCAGGGCCTCAACACCGTCTACCATAGGCGTTCCCCCAACATCCACATTAATACCTTGATCCTGACTATTGGGAGGCTTATCCATCAGATATATCTATTCAAACCAATTTTGTTAAACTCAGTTAGTACCTATAATCACAGAACTAATTAGTTTCTATGTTTCCAATCAACAAAAAGGGTGTCTGTCTCTGTCTCTCGATGCCTTTATTCACTCACCCACTACTAAAATCCCAGCTTCATTTTTTTTTTCATTATTAATTAAGGTTGCCTGGCTATATAAGATGAGACTTATATTCTTGGGCCTTGATCTGGAAGGATACGTTTATATTACTTATTGATATTAATTATAATAGTTGTATAAGGAGTAGCCATATTAGTGATGATGGTATCCCTGGGAATGAGGTCTTTGGTAAGACGGAGCATTGGGATAAGGTTGCTTAGTCATGCTGTACCTAGGAAGACTGTATCGATAGTTGGGTCTGGACCTTCTGGGTTCTACACGGCGTATCATCTATTGTCGAAGGCCAGTGTACCTCTACATGTTACCATGTGGGAGAGGTTACCGGTTCCATTTGGGTTGAGCAGGTACGGTGTGGCCCCGGATCATCCTGAGGTCAAGAACTGCGAGGACACTTTCACTGAGTGTGCTGAGAGGTATCTAAGTGGTGATAAGACAGAGGACAATCCACTTGGCCATAAGTTTGATTTCATCGGTGGGGTCTCTGTCGGTGATGAGGTGACTCTGAAGCAATTAAGGGAGTCACAGGATGCCGTGGTTCTCAGCTACGGCTGTGGTGGGGACAAGAAGCTCGGAATACCACACGAAGACGATACCACTGGTATACTCACAAGCAGAGAGTTTGTGGGCTGGTATAACAGCCACCCAGACATGCAAGACGATGACCGTATTCTAAATATAGATTGGTCACGTGTTCGTAACGTTGGTATTATAGGAAATGGTAATGTTGCCCTGGATATCGCCAGAGTTCTATTGAGCAACAAGATAGACGAGATATGGAATGGCACTGATATTTGCCCTGACGCATTGGAGCTGCTTAAGGAAGCACCTATTGAAAACGTGAAGATCATCGGTAGGCGAGAGTTCATCCATTCTAAGTTTACAAACAAGGAGTTTAGAGAGCTATGGGAGCTGGAGAAGTTCGGAATCCAGGGCAAGATATCTAAACAGTACTTCTCAGAGGATATGTTCGATTTCGACGCTAATAAGGGCAACACGCTCTACGACAGAGCCTTTAAGAGAAGAGTGGAGATGTGTTCTCAGTATTTGAGACCCTTTGAGCAAAGAACGAAGAAGAACTATATGAAAGCGGAACCCGCTGAACCAATTGGTGTACAATGGGAACTGGATTATTTAAAGAGCCCACTCATCATCAATAGAGATGAAAACGATAACTTGAAATCCCTAACGTTGGCGGTGAATGAGGTGGTAGACAATAAAGTCGTCCCCACAGACGAAAGAGTCACGTACGACCTCGATTTGCTCATAACCTCTCTCGGATACGGCGGGAAACCCTTGCGGGAGTTCGACGAGATGGGTATTTCATTCCACAAATCCCGCGGCAACGTGCTGAACCGTAACGGTGCTGTGCTGAGCACTGAAGGCAAACCTGTCCCGAGCCTATACGCCACGGGCTGGATCCGCAAGGGAAGCCAAGGTGTCATCGCCAGCACCATGGTCGACGCCTTTGAAGTAGCAGACTTGATACTAAAGGACATCGAGTCCAAACCTGCCCCCACAAACCCACAGGCGGACGTTACACAACTAGTCAAGGACAAGAAACACACTACTTGGGCCGACTGGCAGAAGCTGAACGGCTACGAACACTTACAGGGCTACCCTGGCGCCAAACCAAGAGAGAAGATCACATCCATCGAGAAGATGTACAACCTACTCCAATTCACTTTGTAAATACCTGCCTTGCATTTTTTTTTCTTTGTCTTTTCCTTTCTGTTAATACTCATCTACCATTTATAATAAACTCTTATATATTTACTACCCTGTCCAATCATATTCCTGGATGATCACGTGTATAACAATAGCTGTAGTAAGTACATTACCGTATACAATGTCATATACATACCGTCTCAAGTGATATGTTTACTAATTTTCTTCAAGCTTCCGGGTTTTTGTTTTGTTGGTTTTGGTGTGTGTGTGTGAAGGTGAGCCCTTAATGGATGAGGGATGTTATATTTTGAAAGTCATCAAGTTTATATATTGATAATATATTCATTCGAATCTGTTTTCTAGTTGTTTTTATGATCCCTTCTTTTTTTTAAGAGGAAAAGGAGGATTTACAGAACAAAAATACTATAAAAATGATATTCAAGCGTGCAGCCTCGACGTTGATTCCACCAAAGATTGTTTCTGCTCAGCAGTTGGGTGCGGCACCCAATGCTAAGCGTATTGCCAATGTTGTCAGTTTTTACAAGTCTCTTCCACAGGGCTCTGCTCCAGCTGTTGACAATGCTAGTTACAGTAAGTTTCTAGGTAAATACAAGTCGAAGTTCTACGACGGTGATAACGCTAGTGGTAAACCTATTTGGCACTTATCTGTTGCCGTGATCACATTGGGTTACACTCTAGAGTACTTCTTCCACTTGAGACACCACAAAGACCATTAAAAAACCTAAACTCCCCCCCAACATATAAAAAATTCATTTTAAAACAGTAACAAAAAAGGTACATATTAATTTGTATATATTCTATAACCAAATAAAAAGAAATCAAAGAATAATTCTTCTTTTTTTAAAAAAAAAACAAACGATCATTAAAAGGGCCCTAATATTATATCTTTATGTAAGGGAGTGGTCCTATATTATTGTTGTAGGTGGAGAGGGGCAGAGTGAGTCAATTTTTTGCTTATTCAGGCTTCACTAATATACATAACTTGGGTACCTCTTAGAAACACATCACTATTGTACTTCCTGAGTAGATTGTTACTAGAACTCTCGTAATGTTCTTTGGTCCCGCTGAGAGCCACATTCATAAACCCATCGATACTCTCAAGCACACCACTGTACAGTATACCGCTGTACAACTTCACATGGACAGGTTTCCCCAGGATATTCGCTAGGAATTGCGTCGATACACTCTCTGACATAATTTGCTCTTTGTTCTTATATTATATTGTATATCTAAGAAGTGATTCAACTAGTTTTGTTATAGCTCTCAGTCTAATGTATAATAATAACTAACAATTTTTTTTCCACTTGAAAGCAGATGATAAACATTACCCGGATATGTTACCCGGATATGTTAATATTTACCCGGACACCATATTATCCGGGTAAATATTAACCAGCTCCGAGGTTAAAAAAAATAAAGGCCCTCAAAAAAAAGAAAGAAAGAAAAAAAAGAAGATGACAGGTGGTGCGTAAATAGCCTTTTGGTGTATGTCTAAGAGTTTATGAGTGTATTGTAATTCTGTAAGTAGTTCTGTAAGTTCTGTAAGTTCTGTAAGTTCTGTAAGAGTGTCTTGTGTCTGGATACCGATTGGTAACCTTAGTTCGATGAACACGTATTGTTATTTACTTATTTGTGGCGGGGGGACAGTAAATTACTACCACCTCACCACCTTTTTTCTTAACTTTGAAAATAAAAAAGATGTAGGAATAATAAATATACGCACGAAGAAAGAGAGATTGCTTAAAGGTTAAAGTAGTTCTTGACCACATAGGAGTGGAAATAAACTCCGCATTTAGAAAAGCCTGTAGAAATATAAAATGCGAGTTCAATATGTATTCAAGAAATATCATTGACACGAACTTCCGTAAGGAAATAAGAACTTAAAAAAAGGAAACGTAACACATCAGCGCTTGTAGGCAGACTTTTGACCAGATGTCCCAAATTAACACAAACAAGGATCTTGTTATAATAAATACTAAAAATTATAAAAAAAATTATAAAACTTCTGAGATATTATAAAACTTGATATCATAAATTGTATATTATCAAAGAGAACTGATATTGGCAAAACATTAAAAGACTTGATAGGTAATACTACTAGAGGCAAATATACTAGAAATATCAGTAAAAAGAGATAATACTACTTAATATCAGATGACCTTAGTGCTTACTGGTTTCCAGTTGTCTGACCCCGTGACTACCGTGCGTGGTGACGTGGTTGGCCCGGTGAAAGCGGAGGCGGAGGTTAAGAGGAAGAAGAAGAAGCCGAAGAAGAATGTTGGCGAGCTCGATGAGGTTGTTAGTAGGCGAGATCTTGGCGAGAGTAGTGATTCGAGTGCTACTTTGGAGGACGTGTTGGATGCTACGCTGGCTGACAACGTTATACTGGAAGAGGACGAGGAGAGCGATAGTGGAATGGTAGAGCAGAAGTTGCTTTTGAATAGGACTCCGCTGAGAAACGGCGTTGAGTCCCCGGGTACTCCTGATTCCGGGGAAACAGTGAGACGAGGGAGCATTGGTGTTGATTTCATGCCTATGCTGGGGGCTACTACAAGTGCTGACTACGTCACGAAGGAAACTAGCTCCAAATCAAATACACTTGGGCAACCACATGGGAAATCAGAAACACCGATGAGTATGCCGATGCTTGATCAAGAATTTGACTATGGGTACGGGTACGGGACAACACCTGTTTTAGCGACTCCGAAGTTGAGTCCACCGGCTAAAGTTACCACTAGCCATAAGAAGTCCACGAGTAATGTGGAATCCTCTCCAAGAGGGCTCGGGATCAGTAATAATAATAACTTGGCTACACCAACTTCGGTGTCAACAGGGCACTCAAGGAAATCATCAGTGAGTGGTACTCGCTCATCAGTGGCCTCGCCATCGAAACCAGAAGAGAAGAAGAGCTCCAGAAGCCTCTCGAGAAAGATCAACAATTTATTCTCTTCGAAGAAATCAAACCCGCACTCGAGAACTCCCTCAGCAGATATGGATACCCACTCAGGTTGGGGTGTGGCTGGCAGTAACACAACTTCTAAATCAAAAGTGGAACCACAAGTGACTCCGAGAACTAAAAAACCAACGGACAGAAGAGGTAAAAGCGATAGCTTAATCCTAAATGCTTTCCATCTTGACAAGAATAATAAGTCTATGTCACCACCGCCAAGCTCACACTTGGCGACTCCAAAACAGACATCTACTGCGTCAAATCCAAGAAGAACACCTAGTGGCGCTAATTCTATTGCTTCTACAACTAGCCAGCTTCAAAAGAAAGAGAGCAGCCGCTCTGGTTCCGTGGGTATTGCTTTCAATGTTACACAACCATTAACGGATGATACAGCAGGGAGACCAAATATTGGCCTCGGTCACAGATCGTCGAATAGTATGGGTAGTGTCAGCATTACAAATAGCAATAACAGCAATAATAATTCACTAGTGGCAGCTTCTATCTACAGGACGCCACCTCTGAATACTTTATCTGCTTTTGAAAAATCAACTGCCCCTGTTAATTCTGCTAGTAGAATAAATTTGAGAACAGGACTGACTCCAAATAAGGAAGAAAGAAGGGTCTCTACCATTTTCGACCTTTCTGCCGCTGATGACGGCCTTGATTCACCAGGTACTGATCTATATTCTAACGAATTACTACTGCGAAAGCTGAAAATTGAGATCAGAGAGTTAAATGCCACAAAGAAACAACTAAGAGATGAAATTGAAAAACTGACATTGACAAAGGATTCCCTTACACATGAGGTAGAGAACATTAAACACGACAAAGAGAAGTCATCCATGTCCTCATTCGAGATCTTTGATACACAAACAGGTGATGTGCAATCAGATACAAGCAGAAAGAGCAGTGCTAGTACCAATCGCGTTCTAATTGATTCTAAGATGGAACCTAGGCCAAAATTCTGGAAGATATTCGGAAGTAATAGCCGAAACGGAAACTCATACGAAAGCCAATCTGGTTCGAATTCATTAGATACCGTCTCACAGAATCAAATGACTTTGGTAGAAGTATGTGAAGTCGAAAGAACATGGGTTCCGCTGGTTATACGAATCTGTTTGGCACAACTGGAATCCAATAATAGTCACCTGAAATCAGAAGGTCTATACCGTAAGTCTGCATCAAGTGTGCTAGTAGAATCCATTGAGAAGGAGATGAATGAAGTAGATAATTTCTTTGTGGAAAACCCAACTCAAGATGTTCTTGAAGCCATAAATGGTTCCAAATTGCTGGAATTGATGGAAAGAGACGAACATGCTGTTGCTGGGGTCCTAAAGCGTTACCTACGACACTTCCCTGAACCCTTATTGATGTACGATATTTACGAACCAATGATGAACCTGGTGAAGAGGGATGATCTACTAAAGACTCTACCTCTATCCAACGGTAAAGTTCCTAAAGACTACGTCGATGAAGAAGACAAGGAGGAGAAGGGAAAATTGTTTAGAACAACCTTGGGTACAGTTATTAGACTTCTGAATGAACTTCCAAGAGCTCATTATGAGACCTTAAAAACAATTTGCAGACATTTGATATTAGTTAGTAGCTTCAGTGAGAAAAATCTGATGACTATCCGTAACCTAGCTATTGTTTTCAGTCCAAGTTTGATATCTGATGAGAATGGTGACAAAGATTTTACTGATATGAAGGAAAGATATTACATCATTGAGTTTATTCTGGGGCAAGAGAAAGAAATATTTGATTGATCAGAAATTGCTTTTCAATGTTATTGGAAAGTAATAATAAAAAGATAAAGAAAAGAAAAATAAATGACTCTAATACTCTAAAATTCCATGATAGATAAATTTTATTTCTGCATAACGCTAAACTATTCTACAGCTACTAACTATTAAAAATAATCCAGAATTCAGAAAAAAAAATTGATAATAATTATAATAAATATAAAAATTTAAAAAATGGGAAAATAAAAAAAAATAAATTACTGTTTTACTAATTCATACATTCACTATCCAAAAAATTTGGATAAATCTTTCCTTGTGTTAACTGTCATGTTTGATGAGATAACTACTAACTATTCCGCTGAAATAAAGAAAGTCTTCACCGATTTATTTTTCTTTATTATGTCTTTCAAATTTATTTTTTTTATTTTTTTTTTACTTATCTCTCCTTATAATTGGTCGCATTTGTGAGGATACCGTTTACTCTTTCTCATCACTAGCTGGAAATTCTTTTTCTTTTTTTTTTTTTTTTTGCTTTGATTGTTTGTCTGTTTTGTGTTTAATAACCGATTTCAGTTCCCACCTTTTTATCTTTAAGTTTTTTTTTAATTCAATTCTAAGATATTCAATAAAAAAACCAACAAAAAGAGATCATAAAATCCAAAACTCTACATTCATATATACATATTCGATACCCACACGTACACACATACTTTCCATTCTTTTTCCAATGAAAAATTCTTTGATTATATTTTATTTTTAATAATTGCATTATACCTACAAACAGTCAGATAAAAAAAAAAAGTAGTAGAAAAAGAAAAGGTATTTAGATTATATAATACATCCTTAATTAAAAATAAAGCTTTCTTTTTTTTATAATTATATGCCAAATGTGTATTTTCATTGGGTATTATATATTTATTACAAGTAATTATATATGTAAGTATATCTATATTTTTTCATCTAATATGGATATCTTTTAATTCAGGTTGAGCATAAAGCTTCAACTTTCTATTCCCTACTCTCAATAAGTGTTCAATGGTAGTAAAATCTTTCCTAGGCAGATCCTTATATTTGCCAAACTCGCCATGTATGAACTCTATGAAATGAGGCCTGCTTTCAACAGGTTTCTGATGAGCCACCCGTACGGCCTGCCTATACAGATGTATAACCTCCCTTTGTAATCCACTCAACTTCCTAACCATGATCTGTCCTGCTTTCCTGCTCCTGCTCCTTGTTCTGATAATTATAATATCTAGAACAAGCAAGCTCATCACTTTATAAACCCAACTAACCCTTAAAAAATATATATATACATATACAATATATATATATATTTTAAATCGTTTTTTACCCGGCTTCTCATAATTACAAAAAAAAATATTCCGCGGAGTTTTCCGGGTAAGTACTTATATACGTATTAATCATGTGATATGATCACGTGTTGCCTTGATATCACGTGATAACGTGTTCGGTACATATATACGTTAATATCATGTGTCCGTGATCGTCAATAATTACCTCCGCGAATTTCCGCGAATTTCCGAGTTTTCTTTTTTGATATTAATATGTGGTGTGGGGCACCGCCCGTGAATTTCCGTGAATTTCCGTGAATTTCCGGGCACCGCTGTTGTGCTTTGCTAAGCTCATCGTAAATTTTTGCTTAATTCATTGGGGTGTTATATTATTAAAACAGCTTATGTTATAATTTATAGTTTGAAGACATTGATTTGGGGTATTGCTATTTTGTAATTTATCCAAATATATAAAGGGTGGGACTGATCTTTGACAAATCAACTAACTCTTGTTCTTAATTGTAGTACCGCAAAGTCCTGATATTAAAAATAAAATAAGTAAATGACTCCAGTAACGTTAAACCACTATAATAAACAATCTGAAGGTTTCTCTTATGAGACCGTCTCCTTAAGTGAGTACTTGTTCCGCAGACTATACTCCGTGGGCACGAAATCTGTATTTGGTGTTCCTGGTGACTTCAATCTGCCTTTGCTAGAGTACCTATATGAGCCTACAGTTGATCTTAGATGGATCGGTAACTGTAATGAGCTGAACGCTGCCTATGCGGCGGATGGTTACTCTCGCTACAGTAATAAAATTGGGTGTCTCGTGACCACTTACGGTGTCGGAGAGCTCAGTGCGCTAAATGGTGTGGCTGGTGCCTTCGCTGAAGACGTCAAGGTGTTGCATGTGGTTGGTGTCGCTAGCTCTAAAGTGTCCGGTGAGAATAACGACGGCAAGAACGTGCACCACTTGATCCAGAGCCTTTACAACTCGAATTTCGTGGGACCAAACCATAAGACATACTACGAGATGGTCAAGGACCGCGTCTCTTGCTCAACAGAGTACCTAGAGGATATTAACACCGCTTGCGACTTGATAGATAAAGTCATCGAAGACATATACCGCTACAGTAAGCCAGGTTACATTTTCGTGCCAGTTGATCTGCAGGACCTCAAGGTGTCTACCAAGAACTTGGTCGAGAGACCAACTATCACATTGGAAGAGGCTATAGCACCTGTTGTTGGTGACGATAGCGCTCATGATGTCGAGAGCATCGCCGATTTGGTCCTAAACTGGCTATACCAAAGTACAACCCCATGTATCATTGGTGACGTGTTGACCGATAGATACGGCGGCTCCAGCAGATTAAATCAGTTGATTAACCAGTTGCAAGTCTGGAATTTTGCTACCGTGATGGGTAAATCCATCATTGATGAGAGCAACCCTCACTTTAAGGGATTGTACAACGGTAGAGAATGCCAATCGTCAGTTATTGAGGATTTCAGTAAATGTGACCTAATTATGCACTTCGGTCTGGAACTTAACGAAATCAACAACGGTCACTACTCTGTAGACTACAATGAGCACATCGGTGCTAACGTAGTTCAATTCCACAGTGACTACATTAGGTTTATGAACTCCAAGACCAAGGAAGAAAAACTATACCGTGACATTAACTTTATCCATGTCCTAGACAAGCTACTGGAAAGAGTCGACGTTTCAAGATTAAACCTTAAATATGAAGAGGAATGTGCCTCTTCTTCTACCAACAACGACTCTTGTGAAAGCCAAAACAATCAGCAAATCACACAAAAACTGTTGCAAGAGATAATGCCACAATACTTGAACCCTGGTGATGTTGTTGTCTGTGAGACTGGTTCCGTGCAATTTGGTGTTCGTGATTACAAATTCCCAACGAACCTAAAGTACATTAGTCAAGGTTTCTTCCTATCCATTGGTATGGCCTTGCCCGCATCTCTTGGTGTAGGTATTGCCATGCAGGACTACCCGCAACTTCATATAACAGATGAATCTCTAAAGGGCTATACACCAAGACTAATACTACTAGAAGGGGACGGTGCTGCTCAGATGACTATCCAGGAATTGAGCACCATCCTACACAACGATGTCCAGATGGAAATATTCCTATGGAACAACGATGGCTACACAATCGAGAGAGCTATCAAGGGCCCCACAAGAACATATAACGACATCGCTGCATGGAACTGGACAAAGCTATTCGAGGCCTTCGGTGACGGTCTAGAAGGCACGAAGGCCAAGACCGCCAACTGCACTTTGGAGACTCGCGACCAGTTCTTAACCAAGCTAAGAGAAATGAAGGCCCGCTCGTCTTGTACCCCAGCTCACCAGATCGAACTGCTAGAGGTAAAGATGGGTGTACTGGACTTCCCAGAACAACTTGAGTGTATGGTCAGCGCAGCAGCCTACAACAAGAAGAAAGAGCATATGTAATTAAGAGCATATGTATGGAACAGCATTATTTATATTTAAAAAATACACTAAGATATATATATATATATAGAAATGGGGCTAGCATTATAAAGGAATAGAATATATAAAATACTAAAACTATAGAATATTTGTAATATTTTAATATTTTAATGTTGTAGTATAATGTTATACGATACAATGTGATATGTCGTATAACAGTATACAACTAGAGTGTGTTTTTTATTTTATTTTGTACGATGGTTTCTGTGTGCTTCCTTAGAAACCTCTGTAGTAGAAAAGGGACAGTGTGGCTGTTTTTGGGGGGATTTTCCACGTTGCGGCGAAGAAAAAAAAGCCAGCCGACGCATTAAATTTTTTTTTTTGGAAAAAGTATAAATAGGGCTGGGGTGTTTGCTTTCAGTTCTCTTTTCTCTTCTCTTCTTGTCTCTTTCTCTTTTAACTTGCTTTCGAAGGAGGGTGGTGAAAAAAAAGTATTAACTTGTGTCTAAATTTATCATTTGGTGAAGATAAATTTTGGATAATAGCAAATTAATAGGTGGTCTGATAGCAACAAAAAAAACAAATACAAATTTCGTATAACAAAAATGTCTAACTTGGATAAATCTTTGGATGAAATTATTGGTTCTGGTAAGAGAGCCCCAAGAGCTCGTGTTTCTCGTCAACCAAAGAAGGTTGGTAAGCAAGTGAACACACGTCGTCGTGCTCCTGTTCCAGGTAGACGTAGGGCACCAGTCCAGTCTGCTCCTCCTTCTGCCGCTGTTGCAAGAGCTGCTAGTTTGTTGAACTCTACTAGAGAGGCTAGAGTTACTGTTGAAGGTTTGCCAAGAGACATCAAGCAAGATGCTGTTAGAGTATGTTAAAATATTTGTCTTTTTCTTGCAAAAAAGAGAAAGATATAAATATTTAAAAAAAAAATTGTCGGGGTTTCTTAATAGTTCCTTAAAGGGACAAGATGAAAATAATAATGAAATTGAAAAAAGAAAGAGTAGGGAATTATTACTCATCTCATCTTCTCTTTCTTTTTTTGATATGCTGGGTTTTTAAAATTCTAATTAAACTAAAAACGATGTTGTTTTTGGTTTTATTGGTTTCCCTTAAATTTAATATTTAAATTTTCTTGAAGTGACTGGGAAAGTCTGGGAGATAAAAATGGGTAGTTGAAATGGTTATATTTTTTTTTTCTTGAATTGGGTTTTTCACGTTCATTCTATTATGGTTGTTACTCTTTGGATACTTTTAATAATTTGTCCCTCGTACCTATCAATTTAACTATTCTACGCTAAGAGCAATTGATTTTGTCGACTTAGTTTGTATTTGAATGGAAAACTTAAATTGGTCTTGGGAGGACAAACACATTATTTTTATAAAAAAAAATAATGATAAAATGTTAAAAATAGTAATTAAAAAAGGAAAAAGTAACACCATTGAATGATTTCTTCACTAATTCCGATAGACTAAAAGGAATAGTGGATATAAAAATAAAAGTAAAAAATGACGAGAAACATATATCATATTTTTTCGCTTACAATATTGGGGTGAAATTAAATTGTGATCTTATATTTTCTCTTTTTTTTTTCTGATGTTAGTGACCACCTAATAATTATTTCACCAATAATTGACACAAGTTTTTCTCATTTGTGCTTTTAATTAAGTACTTTGTGAAACCCAAATAAAAGAAAAGAAAAGTAACATTTCAAAACATATCACTAATTATATTTTGTTTTATCTACCATTATATCTACAGTTCCTAATGAAACCCACTTCATGAATTATATTTTTTTTTTTGAACGGAGAAAAAGTTTGCCAGTGTTAATCCTATAGGGAATAACGTGGTAAATGTTCAAAGAAGGGAACCAATTAGGGAGGATGGCCTCCCCTATGATACAAATTCTAATGAATAAGAAATCGAATCGATTACCCAAGAATATTTTCATCTTTACCTATGGGTTCATAATATTTGGAAATACTCGTTGTTTTTTTTTTGAGAAAAAAATATATTATGACCAAATGACTAACTGATTTTTTTTTTGTTATGTGTTAAATTAAAATTGTATTGTTATTGTATTTGAGTTCTGTTCGAGATTTTATTTGTGTTAGGTAATTAGCTCTGATTTTTTTTCCTTTTGAGGTGTGGAAATTGCTTGCGCTCATGAGAGATTGATAAGAAATCTGTACAATAAGAAAACAAATCAATATAGTTTAAGAATAATAACGCATTTATATTGTTGTAGGAATTTTTCCAATCCCAAGTCGGTGGTGTGCAAAGAGTCTTGTTGAGTTATAACGAAAGAGGTCAATCCACTGGTATGGCTAACGTTACTTTCAGAAACGGTGATTTGGCTAAGAAGGCTGTTGCTCAATTCAGTGGAGCCCCAATTGATGGTGGTAAGTCTAGATTGAGATTGAACATTGTTGTTGACCCAAGTGTACAACTTCAACCAGCTCGTCCACTATCTGAAAGAATTAGAGCTGTCTCTCGTGGTAAGCCAAATGTTAGAAGCAATGTTAAGGCTCAACCACAACAGGTCAAGGCTAAGGGTCCATCCAAGAAGGCTGCCATGGCTAAGGCTGCTCGTAAGCAAAAGCCAAAGAAGGAAAGACAACCAAAGAAGAATTTGGAAGATCTAGACAAGGAGATGGCTGATTATTTCGGTGAGAGCACTAACGCTAACTAGTTATGTCTTCATCATTTTCCCTTTTTTCTTCCCTTAAATTCATAATATCCTCTTTATGGTACTTTCTTAAAAAGAAAATATGGACAATTAATTGTATTGTGTTTTGATAACACCAATATAATATCAAGATGAAAACCCTGTGGGTCCCGTCCATATCTATATTTGAATAAACGTTTGTAATATTTTCTATTTTATATTATTATATATTAAAAAAAAAAAATTAAAGTTTCTAATTCGTAGTTATCATAATCGTAGGTAATATTTTACAAGGGTGATAAAAGAATAAATAATTATAAGAAGGGTTCGGTTTTAATCATCATTGTTTCTATTGCGGCTAAACAAACTTAATCTATCACCCCGCTTCCTAGTCATTGCACTTACTCCGCCAGCCTCATACTTAGACTTTCTCGTCGTGGCAGCATCCGAGAGCTCTAGATCATACTCATCATCAGCCTGTGCTCTCCTTTTCGGTATAGGGAAACCCGGTTTAACCTGTGCCAAGTTATCATAGTACCCATCACTGTTGGGGTCTCCACCATTGATTAGAGCCTCTGGCTTATACTTGGCATCACGCTGTGACCGGACCACAGCCTTCACTAGCACCACTGAGAGCACACCGACTGCAGAGAGGTATAACGCATTCTTACCGATATTCTGAAATGGATTCGACATTTTTGTTTTGTAGTCTTTGTCAATAGTAAGGGGAGGAAAAGTGCTACTCAATTAATATATATACTCGTTGTGTCTGTGTGTGTTGCAGGTGTGTATATATAATATTATATGTAAGTTAGGGCTTCTTTCCTACTTGGCCCCCCCTCCCACAAAACGGAAAAGCCCTAATCATCACTTTCTACAACATTAAGATCATGTGTATAATACGTTACACACGATATATAATAATTGTTACCCTGCCCACATTTCCACCTTCCCCCCGTTCCCATACCTACGCTGAACATGCGAATTATTCAGCACACCCGTGCCCCATGACAGACGCAAACTTTTTTTCTTTAACTTGATAATTTTACTTACCCGGATATCGCTAATCCAACCAAAAAATGATGTTATATGTATATGTATAACCCACCTACGGCACTTTCTGTGCGCCTTCTACGCTTTCTCTGCCGTCTGCATCCATTTTCATAATAGTATGTCCGTATATAGTTACCATTTTCTCATTTTTTTCGCTCGAGCTCATCGCTTTCTGCTTGGAAAAAATTTTTTTTTTTTTTTCTTCATTTCTTTCCAAAATTTTATTCATTTATAAACTAAAACTTAATTCTATTCTCCATCTTACTTTCGTTTTCTATTTATATTGTAATTGTATCTTTTATATAAGTTCTAATATCTCCAAGGAATAGTCTGCTTTAATTTAATTTTTTGCTTAAATTGATTATTTCATCCCCAACTAAGATTAATTAAACCAAAAAAAACTAAGAAAAAAATGAAGTACTTGGCCGCTTACTTGTTGTTGACCCAAGGTGGTAACGAATCTCCAGCTGCTGCTGACATCAAGAAGGTTATTGAATCCGTCGGTATCGAAGCTGACGAATCCAGAATCTCTGAATTGTTGTCTGCTTTGGAAGGTAAGTCCTTGGACGAATTGGTCGCTGAAGGTCAAGAGAAGTTCGCTTCTGTTCCAGTTGGTGGTGCTGCTTCTGCTGGTGCCGCTGCCGGTGGTGCTGCTGCTGGTGGTGACGCCGCTGCTGAAGAAGCCGCTGAGGAAGAAAAGGAAGAATCCGATGACGACATGGGTTTCGGTTTGTTCGATTAAAGAAATTAAAAAAGTTCTCCGAATTTAATATTTCTTTTATCTATAAAAACAACAACCTTTTTTACATTCCTCTCTGCAAAAGATATATGTTATTAAAATAGATAGGTGTTGACTCTTAAAGTTAATACGTTTATAATTTACTTTATTAATCTATATTTTTTTTCTCTGCATTGCAAAAAAATCAATTTTTCTCTATTATTACATACTTTAAATAAGATTGAGTTCTTGAAATAGTATATTGGCAAGTTCTGGATCGTCATCTGCTCGCTTTAGCGCATCTTCTAATGTGTGAGATAGTTCCTTCAACGTTTCGTCAAGTTCGGTCTTGTAATTACTGAAATATTCGCTTAGAGACTCATTTCCGGAGCTAGTGCCTGTCCCATTGGCTTGGATGACAGCCTTTAGGTTATTTACTGGCTCAAGACGTAGGTCAAGCAAAGACAGCTTCTCTTGTGTGTACCTGAGTGCCTGACATTTCTTTATCACATCTGATTTGATGTTACTATACTCTCGGAGCAACTGGGACTCATTTTCGTTATTTGACTCGTCACTGTTTACCAATTCGAAATTGGGAAGCTTCAGAATATCTTCAACAAGATTATCCACATGTGTATTACTTAATTCCTGGTTCTCGATATTGTAGCGCAGCTCGGTGCCAATAGCATTTCGCGGTATATCACCAATTATATCCATCATCTCAGCTAAGGACCGCAGCTTCCAGTCGTTCTCGAGATCATACACAGTCTTCACTAAATGGTCACTCTTACCCTTAAGGGACAATGACTGCAACTTCCTGTTGCATTGCCGATCTATTAGTGTCTGAACCTCCGATGGTACATCTTCCAAATAATCCTCTATTCTAGTAGCATCTTGCGAGGCAATATATGATCTGATCTTCTCGTAAGTTCGAGATTCTCCAAACGGCAGAGACATATGAAATAATTACTTGTGTTGTATTTAAAAATTTAATGTAGTCCTACAATAGTTAAATCCACTTTCTTATTTGTATTTGGTGTCTGGATGATCTAAGGGACAAATTTTTATGTTTTGTAAGCGAAAGTACCCACAGTGAATGAACTAAGACCAAGTGAAAAGCTGGCAATCAAATGCAAAATAAAGTATATCGATAAATCCAAATGATCTTGCAATTGAATATAACAAGAGTTTTACGGTAAAAAAAATCTTTATCATAAAAGAAATGTAACTAATAATATAAATATGTATTGGGGGCGTTAAATTTTAAAAATAGTTAATTAGTATATATGAAAGGAAAAATCAAAGATGGTTACAATACAATTATGGAGACAAAAAAAATAAAGCATGCAATTAAAAGTAAAACATAGGAATTAGGGATTTGGAATAAGAATGTAGAATTAAAGTAGTGAAAGGAAGAGGCAAGGTTTCAGCTCTTAAGCTGGTGCGTTAGGCATCATCAATGCTCTCAAAGGAACGTAGGAGTTATCTTTCATCGAGACACAACAATACAGCATGTAGAACCCGCAAACACTTGCTAAGATACCGAAGTAACCACCAGCCATCTTACAGTTGTTGTTGTCAATGAAGTTACCTATGCACAACATCAAGAAAGTGAAATCTAGGAAGAACAACAAGAAGAACAGACCCCAAGCACTCTTTAATGTACACATCAGCATCAAAAATGTGAATACGCACCATGCTGCTAGATAGAAACCTATAATATTGTTTAACATACGAGGGTCCTTGTCATATTCTGTGATGGCAGCCATAGATGGTACGAAATCCAAACCGTAACTTAACCAGAAACCACCGAAGGAAGAGAAAACAGTCATAGAGAAGGTGTCACCGATGACAAAACACAATAAACCGGCAAACAATTCGATGGCACCACCGAAAAGCATATACATAGAGATAACAAATTGGTTGTTGGTAACACCACGGACATTGGCATTAACCAAAGACAGCACCAGACAACAGATGGAGAAAGAGGCTAGACCTAGAGGGACTGGGTTCGCTAGCTTTGTAGTCAAAGGAGGATGGTGATGAGGGCCTTGGTTTTCCTGATCGATCCCAAGAGCAGCTATAAGTTGGTTTCTCCTATAAGTAGAACCTCCTAGAGTGATAAACTCGGAGTCAGCATAGATTTCCTGGACCGGATACGACCTAGTCTCCGTGTATGTAGCATGTGGCAGCAAGTTAGACTGTTCAATATCAGTAGCAACAGGTTTCTCCACTTCCATTTGTGAAGATGATGAGCTCATTTTAATATAATAATTAGTTATTATTTTATTTTTATTTTGATTTATTTTATTTAATGGAAGAGTGGTAAGAGTTTACAATTATTATAATATTTATGAAAAAATACCAACCCCGAGAATTATATATAAATAAGGAACCCATTATATGCAAGAGAAAATTTTTTTTTTTATTTCTGTTACTGATGTTAATACCATCTACTTTTAGACATTTTTTTTTCCTTTGATCCACTTCTCATATCCTTTTTCTTTTTTTGGGTTTTTTCTTATACTTTTATTACTTTGTATTCTAACATACCCTCAAGAAGTATATCATTTATATGTAGGGTCATCTAATTGCATCTATCCTCCGATTAATAACGAAAGATTGTCATCTTCATTATTCTTTACTGTCATGTAATGTGTCTTAACAATGGGGCAATAAAAAAAAAATTTCATGGAAAAATAAAAAAGCCCTTTGGGAGAGTTTTTCCGAGGGTTCCCGATTTATTTCTTGACTTTCTACGGTACTTTAACTGCCCCTCTTTTTGTCTTTTCTCCCTGCTTGTAATATTGCGGGGAGAGTTTACTTTCTCCCCACGGACCCTTCTTCATGTCCACCCCCTCTTTCTATCCCACGTTCATTTACTCGCTATCAGTTATTGCTTTTTTTTTAATAATTGATGTACGATTATTTGTACGGGTACTTGTGTGTGGCTGCAAAACAGCTTTGTTCCTCTTGTCCGCACGGCTAAATACTCGGAAAAAAAAGAGAGGAAAGTTTTTCCGATTTCGGGTCTTACATAAACAAGTTCTATACATATGGGGGAATATACATTCGATAGAGAAAAGGAGAGGGTGTGTCATTTATGTAAATGATAAAATTACTTTAGTCAAAACTACTATTGGAGGTCTGAGAAATAGGGAGACTAATACGCACCAGCGGGTGTCTCCTACTTACAACCAACAAAAAACAACAAAACCCTTTAAAAAGTTGGAGTTCTTATCTCGTCTCTTGACCTATAAAAACATTGACCTATAAAAACATTGACCTATAAAAACATTGACCTATAAATATTGACCTATAAATATTGACCTATAAATATTGATCTATAAATATTGACATATTAATGCCCATATCCTTGACATATAAAATGCCCATATCCTTTAATAGTGTATGCTAATAAGAATTACTTGTAAGACCCCTCCCCCCCTAACGCAAGGGTACCTTAAACTACACCCTAAAGCACAAATACCCTAATGTAGCGATACCCTAAGCGACCCCTGGCAAGACCCTAATAACACGACACCCTAATAAAACAACACCCTAATAACACAACACCCTAATAACACAACACCCTAATAGCACAAACCCTAATAGCACAAACCCTAATAACACAAACCCTAAATGACAATACCCTAAAATGGCTGTATTTTATGCCTGGGAGTAGTTTCTTATAAAGACGTAAGCAAGCTCAGGAAGCGCAAGCTCAGAAAGCGCAAGCTCAGCTTAGAAAGTTCAGAATCCCCTTTATCTTGGAAGGGGAATGCCCGTGGTTTTTTTCGGCGTAGATTTCAGAATGCGTGCCGTTCTGAAATCTACGCCAGAGAGTCAGAAAAAAATTTCTTTTTTATTTTATTTTTTATTCTCTTCAGATTTTTACCTTTTTCTTCTGTTTTTCTGTGGGCCCACAGTAAAACCACAGCACCAAAAAGAAAAAAAAACCGTTTTGCTGTAACAATTTACCCTGATATACCGTAAACTATGATATCGTAGCAGTTCAGTTATTTTTTAAAAAAAATTGCCACGACTACATAGAATCACAGCCATTGCGTTTGCTGGTAAAAAAATTTTTTTTTCAGTAGTTAATTAATTCAAGTTTATATCCAGATATAATATAATAAATTACTTTCAATTAAGGAATTTTTGGGGAACTCATCGTAAATGATAAAGCAGGTGATGAGCTTTCGTGTCCTGAAATAAATAAATCCCACCTTTCTAATTTAAGAAAAAAAAAAGAAATTCTAAATAATAAAGAAACACTTGTACAAAAAGCCCTTTTCAATTGAACATTGAATTGGGAATATATGATTGTTATACCTATATATGAAAAAAAGAAATCCTAGCTCAAAGAAACAGCAGTACAAGGAATCGCCCTTCAACTTGTGATTGGAATCTTTACACAACCTTCAAAAAAAAAATTGAATATTTTATATTCATTTTGGCTTTTCTGTTAAAAAGAAAGTAGAAATAGGCATTTCAACTGACCAAAGAGGGTAAAAAAGTTAAGAAAAGAAAAATTTTTTTTTCCCTTCTTTCTCTTCTTCTCTTTAGACTTAGCTTTATATTTAAGTAATTGATTTCCTCTTCTCTTTTCACTCTTCATCCTCTCCCCCTTCCTTTATGTTATGTTTCTACAAAATTTCAATTATTATTTCTTATGAAAAATTTTTTATTTGTTTAAAATATTTAAAAAAAATTTTTTTTTTTTACTTTGTTCACTCTTATTTCATTTCTATCCTTTACTTGTTAATTCTTTTATAAGAACTTCTCTTTATTTATTCATTTTAACTTATATCTTTCTTTATTTCTTGAAGAAAAACACATCAACCCACCAGATATCCTAATAAATACAATTGCAAAATGGTTGCTTTCACTGTTGACCAAATGCGTTCCCTGATGGACAAGGTTACCAATGTGCGTAACATGTCCGTCATTGCCCACGTCGATCACGGTAAGTCTACTTTGACTGATTCCTTGGTCCAAAGGGCTGGTATTATCTCCGCCGCCAAGGCTGGTGAAGCCCGTTTCATGGACACCAGAAAGGATGAACAAGAAAGAGGTATCACCATTAAGTCTACCGCTATTTCTTTGTACACTGACTTGGCTGACGAAGATGTCAAGGAAATCAAGCAAAAGACCGAAGGTAACTCTTTCTTGATTAACTTGATCGATTCCCCAGGTCACGTTGACTTCTCCTCTGAAGTTACTGCCGCTTTGCGTGTTACTGACGGTGCTTTGGTTGTCGTCGACACTGTTGAAGGTGTCTGTGTCCAAACCGAAACTGTCTTGAGACAAGCTTTGGGTGAAAGAATTAAGCCAGTCGTCGTTATTAACAAGGTCGACAGAGCTTTGTTGGAATTGCAAGTCTCCAAGGAAGATTTGTACCAATCTTTCTCCAGAACCGTCGAATCCGTTAACGTTATCATCTCCACTTACGCTGATGAAATCTTGGGTGACGTCCAAGTCTACCCATCCAAGGGTACTGTCGCCTTCGGTTCCGGTCTGCACGGTTGGGCTTTCACCATCAGACAATTCGCCACCAGATACGCTAAGAAGTTCGGTGTCGACAAGTCTAAGATGATGGAAAGATTGTGGGGTGACTCTTACTTCAACCCAAAGACTAAGAAGTGGACTAACAAGGAAACCGACGCCGATGGTAAGCCATTGGAGAGAGCTTTCAACATGTTCGTCTTGGACCCAATCTTCAGATTGTTTGCTGCCATCATGAACTTCAAGAAGGACGAAATCCCAACCTTGTTGGAAAAGTTGGAAATCAACTTGAAGTCCGATGAAAAGGACTTGGAAGGTAAGGCTTTGTTGAAGGTCGTTATGAGAAAGTTCTTGCCAGCTGCTGACGCTTTGTTGGAAATGATTGTCATGCACTTGCCATCTCCAGTTACCGCTCAATTCTACAGAGCTGAACAATTGTACGAAGGTCCAGCTGACGATGAGCACTGTCTAGCTATCAAGAAGTGTGACCCAACCGCTGACTTGATGTTGTACGTCTCTAAGATGGTTCCAACCTCTGATAAGGGTAGATTCTACGCTTTCGGTAGAGTTTTCGCTGGTACCGTTAAGTCTGGTCAAAAGATCAGAATCCAAGGTCCAAACTACACTCCAGGTAAGAAGGATGATTTGTTCTTGAAGGCCGTCCAAAGAATTGTCTTGATGATGGGTTCCAGAGTTGAACCAATCGATGACTGTCCAGCCGGTAACATTGTCGGTTTGGTCGGTATCGATCAATTCTTGTTGAAGACTGGTACTTTGACCACTTCCGAATCCGCTTACAACATGAAGGTCATGAAGTTCTCTGTCTCTCCAGTTGTCCAAGTCGCCGTCGACGTTAAGAACGCTAACGACTTGCCAAAGTTGGTTGAAGGTTTGAAGAGATTGTCCAAGTCTGACCCATGTGTCTTGACTCAAATGTCCGAATCCGGTGAACACATTGTCGCTGGTACCGGTGAATTGCATTTGGAAATTTGTTTGCAAGATTTGGAAAACGAACACGCTGGTATTCCATTGAAGATCTCCCCACCAGTTGTTGCTTACAGAGAAACTGTTGATGCTGAATCTTCTCAAGTTGCTTTGTCTAAGTCTCCAAACAAGCATAACAGAATCTACTTGAAGGCTGAACCAATGTCTGAAGAAGTTACCAGAGCTATCGAAGAAGGTAAGATTAACCCAAGAGACGATTTCAAGGCCAGAGCTAGAGTTATGGCTGATGAATACGAATGGGATGTCACTGACGCCAGAAAGATCTGGTGTTTCGGTCCAGATGGTCAAGGTGCTAACTTGGTCGTTGACCAAACCAAGGCTGTTCAATACTTGAACGAAATCAAGGATTCCGTTGTTTCCGCTTTCCAATGGGCTACCAAGGAAGGTCCAATCTTCGGTGAAGAAATGAGATCCGTTAGAGTTAACATCTTGGATGTTACCTTGCACGCTGATGCTATCCACAGAGGTGCTGGTCAAATCATGCCAACCATGAGAAGAGCTACCTACGCTGGTTTCTTGTTGGCTGAACCAAAGATTCAAGAACCTGTTTTCTTGGTCGAAATTCAATGTCCAGAACAAGCTGTCGGTGGTATTTACTCCGTCTTGAACAAGAAGAGAGGTCAAGTTGTCTCTGAAGAACAAAGACCAGGTACTCCATTGTTTACCGTCAAGGCTTACTTGCCAGTTAACGAATCTTTCGGTTTCACCGGTGAATTGAGACAAGCTACTGGTGGTCAAGCTTTCCCACAAATGGTCTTCGACCATTGGTCCACTCTAGGTTCCGACCCATTGGACCCAACCTCCAAGGCTGGTGAAATCGTTGTCGAAGCCCGTAAGAGACACGGTATGAAGGAAGAAGTTCCAGGCTGGCAAGAATACTACGACAAATTGTAAGAATAATAAAAGGCTAGAATTATATGGGCTGCTTAGTATTTTTCACTTTAATGAACTTAATTTTTCTTTATTAATAACACATGCTTAGTATCTCTCTATACTTGGATTATTTTTGACTTTTTGTTTGTAGTTTTATTTCATATTATTTAAATTTTTAAAAAAATATAGTGTCATCTTTAAAATATACACAATACTATTATAAAATTATTTTTTTATCGATTATTTCTACATAGTCTACTGTAAAATTCCTCATCTTAGACTTTAACCTGATTCGCGATGAGCTGATGTTAAGCTTTTGCAATTGTGATTCAAATAAAAAAGCCCAAACTAACTACAGTACCTTGTAACAGATTACAAAAATATAATAAGTTTATTATTTATCTTATAATTAAAACAAGCCACCGAATGTATTGGTATATATGTTGCCCAGTAATCTTAAGGACTTATATCTGAAATGGTTACACGAGTTGGTCGAGGGACTGGATGCAAAACAGGAACAACTCACTAATACTTATAGAAAAGCTATTCGGAATCTAGAAGAAGAAGAAGGTGTATTCTACTCACCAAAGGATTTGAGGAAAGTCAAGGGCATCGGTGCTACTATAGTTAAAAGGCTAGAATCGAAGTTGGAAAAGCATTGTAAAGAAATAGGTGTTGAGGTTCCAGGTAGAACGATAGAGTCGGATGAAGTGAAAAGTAGTCCCAAAAAGAGACAAAGAACTGCATTGCGAATAGGCTCCTCTGAGTCTCATAATAATGATACTGATAATAACAATGAACAAACCTCCAAAAAACGTAAGAGAAAATACATACCAAAAAAACGCTCAGGTGCATATGCCATATTGCTTGCCCTTTTAGAGTTGAATGCTGTAGATAAAGGTTTCATTAAACAAGATGTAGCGACTGTTGCACAGAAATACACCGATCATAGTATGACTCCTAACTTTTCTACCAAAGAGTACTATAGTGCTTGGTCATCCATAGCACAGCTATCAAAACATGACTTGGTTTTAATAGAAGGTCGACCACAACAACATTCACTTACTGATGAAGGTCTTAAATTAGCAATTCACTTGAAATTGGCCGATCAGATTGAGTTCGAAACGGATACACCACCGCAATCAAATCCATGCAGTAAATCACTTTACTCACCTGAACATACGGCAAATTTTGATGAATTAGTTATAGAAAATAATATCCCCACAATAGTCACCTCAAAGAGTAACCTTGACACGAGCATTAACCAAATGTTATTAGAGAGAACATTTGGAAGCCAAGAAATATTGAAGGATGCAACATCCCTTCAGATCGCCAGTAGATCGCATACAATTGGAACATCTAACCCTTTTACAGACCAGTACATAATTGAACCGCTGCCGAGAGATAATTCTGACTTCCCATCAGGTAATAAAAACGTCATTCAACGCAGAAGATTTGCAAAAATCAGTTACGAACTTTGGTCTCCCAACAGTTACGAAATTTATCCAATAATTGACCATCGAGAGGTGAGATCTCATTCTGACAGGGAGTATTTTGCTAATGCCTTTAAAGCCAAGAATATGAAATCAGAAATCAGACAACTGTCACTAGGTGATATTATATGGGTAGCTAAAAATAAAGTAACAGGTACACAGTGTATATTAAATACAATCGTTGAGAGAAAGAGATTAGATGACCTTGCGATGAGTATTAGGGATAATAGATTCATGGAGCAGAAAAACCGATTAGAGCAATCAGGATGTAAGCATAAATATTATCTCATAGAGGAAACTATCGGTAGTTCTATAGGTAATATGGCAGAGGCATTAAGAACAACACTGTGGGTTATCTTAGTATACTATAGGTTTTCCATGATTCGAACTAGTAATGCTGAAGAGAGTGTAGACAAATTACATGCGCTACATACAGTGATTACCGAAAGTTACAAAGATAAATGTCTGCTTGTACTGTTACCGAACAACTTGAAGAGTCAGGATGACTATAGAAGCACTCTAGAGTTGTTTAAGCAGGAATTTGAAAAGACTGACATGATTGAATGTTGTCATACATTTCAGACCTTCCAAGATATAATGCGTAAGAGAGAGTTGAAAACCATAAAAGAGCTGACTATACATATACTAATGCTTGTTAAAGGCGTCTCATTGGAGAAAGCAGTCTCGATCCAAAAGGAATTTCCCACCTTAAACCACATCCTCACTGCTTATCAGAGATGCCCTAGTGAACAAGCGGCAAAACTACTCATGTTTGAAAAATTCGGAAACGCACCTGGAGCTAAAAAGATATCTAAACAATTATCAGAGAAACTAGCGGATGTCTTTGCAGTTTAGCCATTGATTTTTCTATTTATCTATATAGAGGTAGGGTTATTTCCAAAAAACGATAACCCTAATAATAAAGGGCCAAAAAAAAATAAAAGCGAAATAGACTCTCATACATATGAATACGAGGAAGATATGTTGGAGAGATTGGGGAATACAATACATATTCAACAACTATATCTTGATCCTATCTCTTCGTCGTAAAGGTTTGCCGTTCTAAACGTCACTTTTTTTTTTTTCTACAATGTTTTTTTCTATTAAGCCGCTTCGGAAAAATACAATAATTAATTGATCGATTACTTCGTATACCAGTGAATTTCGTTTATTATTGATCTACGTCATTAAGAACCCGCTATGTTATTTTTATTTTTTAACTGTTTGATGATATTCCTACTTGCTCTTTTCTGAGATATGATCAGAAACTCCTTTTCAACTTAATTTTATTTTCTACTCGCTTTACTCTCACCCCATATTTCTCAGGGTATATTAACTGGGAAATAAGGTACTTTATGGCATTGTTTCCTCTAATAAATAAAACTTCGTTTGTTGTCTTGTTCGGAGAGGGTATATCTTTGCAATATCGTACAGGTGTTTTTTTGTTAACTAGAGCTAAGCCTTTAGCAGAGTCCGTACCTTAATGCTGAAAAATTGTAGATAGAAAGCTCCCATTGTTTATCTTAAGACAATGGTAGAAGGAACAAAAATCAACAATATTCAAGAGAAGGAGATGTCAATACAATCGCCAGGGTATATAATATATCGTATTATATTTTGATCATTGAGGACCTTAATATTTTTTTTCCTCCACAGCCATCTTCTCTATTTAAGAGGTGTTCTTTGAAGTAAGTTCCAAAATATCTCTTAACTTGAATAAAAGTTTCTATTATTTTCCAACTGTGCCAATTCAGTCATACGCACTTCAAACACGACCTATCTCAATTAATTATAATGACCCAAGATCAAGCTAGCTCATCGACATGGACTACATTTTTAAAATCGCTTGCGTCCTTCAATGGTGATTTGTCTAACCTATCTGCTCCACCATTTATCCTTTCACCTGTATCTCTGGTCGAATTCTCACAATATTGGGCTGAACATCCAGATTTGTACCTCGAACCATCTTTTATAACTGATGACACTTATCAAGAGCGTATGAAAGAATGTGATCCAAACATCGAGTCCCCAGAAATTGCTCGTATGCTTGCAATCATTAAATGGTTTCTATCAACATTAAGATCTCAATACAGTTCTCGTAGTGAGAAGTCTGGTTCGGAAAAGAAACCTTTGAATCCATTTTTAGGTGAATTATTTGTTGGTAAGTGGGAGAGTAAACAACATCCAGAATTTGGCGAGACAGTACTGTTAAGTGAGCAAGTATCTCATCATCCACCAATGACAGCATATAGTATATTTAATGAGAAGAATAATGTGAAAATCGAAGGATACAATCAGATCAAATCCAGCTTCTCCAAGACTCTAGTTCTGTCCGTTAAACAATTTGGTCATAATATACTGACCATCGGTGATAAGGAAAGTTATCTGGTTACTCCTCCACCATTGCATATTGAAGGTATTTTGATGGCCTCCCCTTTCGTCGAACTTGAAGGTAAGTCATTCATTCAATCATCTACTGGTGTATGCTGTCAATTTGAATACTCTGGTAGAGGTTATTTCTCTGGTAAAAAGAATTCCTTCAAGGCTAAAGTATACAAAGACTCAGCTGACATAAAGAAAAATCTACCTCCATTGTATGTTATTTCCGGTCAATGGTCCGCAAGTTCTACTATTGTAAAGAATTTGCCAAACGGTAAGCAAACGGATCCAATTTTATTCCATGATACAAACAGAACTCCATCTGAGGGTCTAGTTGTGAAACCAATAGAAGCTCAGCATGATCTCGAAAGTAGAAAAGCCTGGAAAGATGTCGCGGAGGCAATTAGGTTAGGAGACTATGGCCTGATCAATAAGACCAAATCTAAACTTGAAAATGCTCAAAGAGAACTAAGGAAAGAAGAAGAGCAAAAGGGCGTCAGTTGGCAGAGAAGATGGTTCAAAGAGGTGGATTATCAATCTGAAAAGAACAAAGATACTTTTTACCAATTGGCCACGAAAATGGGATTATCTGTAAAGAATGTACCAAGTGGGACTTTGGTTGGTGAAAAGGAAGAACAAAAGGCAGGCTTGTCAGCTAAACACTGGCGTTTTGATAGAACACAATGGCTGGCTGAAAATGAAATAACCGTCTAATTCAAGATAAAATTTAATGAATATAACTTAATATTAATCATGTACATTATTTAGATGTAAAACGTTTTAATTCAATAATCACGTTACTTCTACGCTAGAAATGATAACTTGATATATAACTCAAAACAAAAATGGTTACCACAAACTCATATAAAGGGAATTAAGGTTTGAAGTTATCCGATAGTTAAGAAGTGTCAATTGATCTCAAGGATCTGAACAAGACAGACACTGCTGCCAATAATGACAGCTAAAGAACCTAAAACCGTTGCTATCATGGTGCCATGCCATGCTATATGGAAAGGCACATCAGACCCAAATATTGGTAGTTTTGGTCAATCACCAGATAATTGGTTTCTGGCCCCATTTCAATACGAAGGTAGAGACCACTTGAGCTTCATCAAACACGCTTTAACAGGGGTGTCATTATTACTTGACGATATCAAAAATAGCACATTAATATTCAGTGGATCGCAGACGAAGGAAGAGGCTGGCCCTGTCTCTGAAGCTGAGAGTTATCAAAAACTGGTAGAACGAATCTTAGGTATGGCAGTGAAGGATTTTTCATTATTTGAAGAGGCTTACAAAGATGTGGACCAACAAATCATAGAGCTGGTTCAATTGATTCTAAATAAATTGAATGTTATAGGCATTACTCTTAAGGAACTCTTTGAAGATCCAAACATAACTTTGGAAGAATACGCATTGGATTCCTTCGATAATCTTTTATATTCCCTTGGTCAGTTTTACAAGATTAATGGTGTCTATCCTTACAGAATGGTTATTGTTGGATTTGGATTTAAGAAAGCCAGATATATCAATCTTCACGCACGAGCAATTGATTATAGAAATATCAATTATGTTTCCATAGAACCATCACCAGAGAACTACTCTGAAACAAAACTTAATGAATACTTTGACACCCTGTCTACTCTGGAAAACAAAAATGCTTATGCATTATTTTTGAATGATTTTTATGGCCATAGATCACCTCTTGCAGATAAAAAGCAACAGAGAAATCCTTATAAGAAGAGTCCTGACTACGAAGTATTGAATCTGTTGAAGAACTTGAATGATTATGATGATGATGAGAAATTCCGTAAAGAACAAATAATGGGAAATACCCCATGGTAAATGAACTTTTTATTCAATTAATTTTAATATAGTAATATAAAGAAGAACAATAATATTTAGTGACTAAGATCACGAATTATATTTCCCTAGAAATATAACAATAATGCATAATATATAGTTTTTTCCAAACTTTGTTGTAGGATATTATTTCAAGTAGCAATTCACTTTAGAACCAAACATTCTAAGTGTGTTTATTTTATTTTTTGTTTTAGTGAGTTCGAATCAATCTTTCTTTTCGAAACTAGAGACATCCAAAGGCTTGTAAAGTGTGATTGAGTTGTTATTGGAGATAGTAGCACTTAAGTCATAAACCAATGGGTGCAGAGCGACACTATTTCTAACACCAGACCTAACACTACTGGGCTGACAGAACTTTAGACAGTGACTTTGCAAATCCTCAGGTTCCAAACTTGGCATGTAGTCTTCATTATCATCATCATTTCTCGAGAATACATATTCCATGTTCCAGTGGTAGACATTACCAGAACCACCGACAGTTACAAATTCAGATGAAGCCGTTTCCGAAAATTTAAGGTCAACAACTGAATCACCACCAGAATGGAACACTTTAGCGGTTTCCACTTGGATAGGATCCTCTCCATTTTGGCGGTATGATAAATCAATAGTAGCTTCGTAAGTAGCACGGGCATCCCATAGCTTAATCAAACCAGTGCTGAAACCAGTGGCGAATAAATGTTCAGTAACAGGGGAGGCATCGAAAGTAGTCAATTTACCAATCATAGGTTCACTCAAAATCCATAGTGGCTTATCACCAGTTCTAGTATCCCAGAATCTGATGATATTATCATCAGAGCATGAGGCATACAAGTGGTTGTCGAAAAATCTAACGGTATGAGTAATAACAGTGCCTGGAACACGAGTCGTACGCAAAACGTCACCTGGCTTACCTGAGTTGTCAATAATCTTTAGAATACTCTCTTCTTCATAGCCATTACTCTGAGATTTGACGATAGTTTCATTATCCATAGATAGAGAGAAGTCTGAAATGGCCAATTCAGCAGATTTCTGTCCAGAGTGCATGCTTGCAAAGCTTGTAGAAGGACCCATCATCTCTTGGACTATATGGACTGGAACTTTACAATCATCCTTGAACCAGGCCATGGAACCATTCTTCGACATAGCAATAAGAGCACTGTCGTTTAAATCATCCATGTAAGTCATCTTAGAGACAGTCTCCCCCTGATAGACCCATTTTGGACTGTTTGCAACATCAGAGCTTTGCTTGACTCCATATTGAGCCTCATCGTTCTTATCAGCAGCCTCCTCCTCCTCCTCATCATCAATAGGATAAGGCAAGATATCCAATGGGAATTCAGCTTCAAACTCATAGATATCACTACCTTGAGAGTACAACAACGTCGTGGAGAAGTTATTGGACTCCTTATCAGGAACAATATCCGGTCTCCAAGTCAAAGTCCTCTCCAAGTCACTCGCATGGTTCAATTTGCTGACAAACCTAGGAGTAAACTTAGAAATGTGCTGGTAAATGGGCTTTCTATTGGTTAACATTAGTATTTTTTTTCTACTTCCAAAAAGTTTTGGTTTTATTTTTTTTTTTTCCAAACACTTTTCAGCTTATTTCAAGAAACTCTTTCTTCTACTCAAATCAAGATATTGAATTATTTATATTTGGGAATCATCAATACGAGACACCCCGACTAGAAAGTATTTTTTTCTTACCTGCTTCCTTTTGTAATGAATTATTAATTAAAGGTTAAATTGTGGATCCATATAGCAAACTCCCTCTGTGACCATCTCTAAGAATTTTTCACCAAAGGCTGCCTACTCCCCCCATGTCCTACGACTTGGTCTACGAGAACAATGGAAGACGTATACTCCTGCACGTCTTTCTTTGTAATTTATTCACAGGCACACCTTTCTTTTTTTCCTTTAAAGTTTGGATTCCATGCTTCTCCCTGCATCGGTTTCTGTGGGAACAGCTGTACGACCTTCTATTTTTTCCTTGAATTCGTAATTAATCCGTAGTTCTCGAGCCGCATTGTTCCGAGATGAGTAAGCAGATATTCGGTATATTTATAGTAGTAGTAGTAGTATTAATAGTATCAGTAGTATCAATATCATTAATACAAGGTTTGTATCCCGATAGCTTATATACCGAAAGGACAATAATAATATCTCAAGAAGCGGTTTGGGCTCCCCGGATTAATGTATTGGCTAACAGACCTTTTTTCTTTTTTAAAGGGTTTCTTTAGCGATGGCCCTTCCCCCCTTAGTATATCGAGATGGGCATTGCCCACCTTTGATTCGATTATTGACACGATGGACCCTTTAATATATACATGTCACGAAGAAAGAACACCTTCGGTTATAAGGGAGTTTAATTCTCCCCTTTGGGGATATTATTTCGGGTTATAGATATTCTATTGCTCAACCCCCTTGTAAATTATTTAATATATATAAGGGCCCTTGTATATTTTGTTCTTGTTTATTTAATATTAACTGAATTAAACTATAAAAAAAAAAAAACTATTCATATTAAACAATAAACAATGCCAAATAATATTAAAAGAATGTCTCCAAAACCTATTAATACTGACGAAAAATATGTCCCTTACAACCCCAGAAAGATTCTGGGGCTAGACGTCTCTGAGCACTCGATCGTGCACGGATTGTTCCAAGTCCAAAAATACTCTATTGCACCTATGGCACTGTATTTCCCAGTACATGCCGTCAATACCATGATAACACCTCTTGTGAACGCTGAAGATGCCCCTGAATCAATGTTGAAAACAATCAACCAATGGGTGCCCTCAGTGGCTTCAAAGGTGCTGATAGGCTCCTTGGTGGCCCACATAAGTAGTGGTGTTTTATTGCGTGGTTGGAAACTATACAGGAGAAAAGAGTTGGCTAACAAGTACCACATGGACAAACAATTCACATCACAGGATAAGATTGGTCTAAATGGTGGTGTGTCTGGTTTCTTCTTCGGTCTATATAAGCAATTCTCTGTCTCACCTCTCTCTATCTCAGGTTACGTTTTAACTCCTTTGGTTCTATACCATCTACTGATAATGAAATGGATCCCTGAAAGCATGGGTGAGCCAGTTACTGGGTTTGATTTCGTTAAACAGATGTTAAGAGCAAGTGAATGGTGGATTCGTTGGTTTGCTGGTATCATCCCATTGACTGCTTTAATCTCAGCTGCTTCCTACCATGTAGTCGCTGGTGTTTGTAGATTACTGAACGTCAGTGACTTGAAGAAAAGAAAGACTGCTTCTAAGGTTGTTTCTGGTCTAACTATTGCCGGATTCTTATCTGTGTTGAGGCTTTCTTATTCTAAATCTTTATCTAGCGACTGGAGTCAATTTAAACATGTCTTCTCTAAATTGAGACTTTTGTAGATGAAGTGAATTTTGCTTGAAATGAAAATATTAATATATAAGTATGTTTAACTTTTCCATATTAACGACTATTTGAGATTAACAATCTTATTTTATATTTCTTTTTTATATTCGTAAAATAAACATTGTCAGTGTGACTATTTTTAGAAATGGAATATTATTACAATAACGAAGTTATACTTATTAATGCGAGAAAAATTATGTAAATAAGAAAATAATAATGCCATCTTCGTTAATAACATTAGTTCTTTATAGTTTGGTTTGCTATGCTTTGTTTTATAAATAAATAAATAAAAAACTCACTTTCGTGAAAATTCTAGTTACTCTGTAGGGCATCGTTCCTGTTGTTTCTGTTGTGAGAAACTAGATTCAAGATTTCATCATATTTCTTTTCCGTAACAATTTCATTTTGAGGATCATTTGTACTTTTACCAAATCCTGTTTCAACAATATTTCCGGTAGTAGTGGGAGTACTGGTAGTATGAACTTGGGTTCCTAAAATTGGGAAGGGCTTTAAAGATTCTCCGTAAATCTTCTTCAAACCGTGGTCATCCTCACTAACCTTCTTAATTAAGTCATCGATTGAATCTATACCTTTTGCCTTAATAATAGCATCTCTTAATTCATCACCAGAAGGTACTGTAGGTATTATTTTTGGAAGCGGTTCATTAACATTATTATTAGAATTTTCTCTTGTGGTATTGTTGCTATCAGGAGGTGTAGGACTTTTTTCATATGTGACAGGGTTAATTGTACCTTTTTGATGAACAAAGAAACCCCACTTATGAAATTCACCTTCCTCATGTTCTTGTTTTTTGCCTAATAACGAGGTACTAGATGAGTTTTTATTAAGTAAAGCCTGACCAGTAGTAGCATCAATTATTCTACCCGACTCACTAGCCATGGGATGAGGCAATAAATTGGTGTCTGTATCCGCCTTAGGATTATGATGACCAATTCCGAATATGCCATCAGAATCCAGATGTTTCAAAAATGGACGATGATGGTGGTGCTTAATATGATGTTCATGTTTAACGTCTGTAGGAGACAATGAGGTAGGAGATGGAGATCTGGATGGTACAGATTTCACCTTTTGCAAAGCTTCTAATTCGGTGGTTGTCATGATTTTGGCTGCAGAAGTTGAAGCAAATAATTTCATAATATTCGAAAGATTCTTTTCTAGTAGAAGAAGGCGAAGCAAATTTTCTTTCTCTTTCAAAGGCAGTTCACCTGAATTACGTCTTTCAAACATTAGATCAATTTTCTTCTGAACCTCATAATGCAGAGTTTCCAATCTTTCAAAAAACTTCTTCAAAAGATAAATTTTAGTTGGATCTGATTCATTAGGGCCAAAGCTCGTTAATCTGCTTAATATTTCTTCTGCATTCTCTGAAATCACTTTACCATCAAATAATAATTCATCCTGAGATGTCAGATCGTCTTGTGAAAAGTTAGAATCAATAGCCTTGTTCATATGTAAGACTAGAGTCACTGCTACACGAGACTGAATTTCATCAGAAATCTCTCCATAATCAACATCTAAACCCAGTAAAGTAGGTCGATCCCTACAAAACCCATATAAAGCAGCGCCTAGAGTTTTTATTGCAAATAGTTTGGTTTTCTCAAAATTCGAAGATGCATCTGATGACTGATCTTTAATAGCTTCAGGGAAACCCAATTGATTTTTCATTGAGACATGTGCCAGTTTTGGGCACTTCTGTAGAATCTCGCATAGCATTATCATCTGCTTATAGGTTAAAGAATTAGAATCAAAGTGTATTCTCTGTAGAGATGGAAAAATTGGGAGATATTTGTAAAGATATGCAAAGATTGAAGGAAACATATCTGGAAGGTTGCTTAGATCAAGGAATCTGATTTTAGGAAGCTTTGATAAATATTTGAGCAGTACGCCGATGTGCTGGATATTTGAAATGCAACAACCATTAATAGTGAAATATTCCAAATTTTTGAAGTTAAGGATAGAGAGTTTTTCTATGATTATCTTAATAAAGGGATCTAAATTATTATATGCCAGGTCAACACCTTGTAAGTCATATTCCGACATTAAATCAAATAGGAAAGATACGCAATTGTCAGACAGCACACCAGAAGCCATTCCTAGCCTCTTGTTCAAAGTTTTATTTAAACTAGCAAAAGTCAATAACAGTTTTTTAAATGATTCGAATGGAATATCACAAAACCTTAAGCCATTCAGTAATAATTCATCCAATGGTCTACCTTTTCTCTCGGTTAATACATTGCAAAATAATAGCCAATTCATATTATGTCTATAGCATTCCAGGGGAAGATCGTCCTTTACTTTAGTCTGTGAAATATCTAGCCTAATGATTGATTTATTGCAATATATGAACTTGCACATCATCTCCCAGTCTTTTGGATTCATAACAACATTTCTAAATCCAAGCTTTTCAATTGCTGTAGAATTAATCAGCGAAGATAGTACTATTTGTATCATATCAGATGTTAAATTGACATTATCAAATACAACTACTTGGATGGGGGTAATGGAAATAAAATCACAGAAAGATAAAATATCAATCAATGTCGGTTTAGGATTTAGAAATTTTAAAGTGTGTAGTGGTGCTGTTTTCCCCTTGACTTGTCTTAACGTGGAAGGAATTGGCAAGATTTCCCTCAAATGACAACACCTAGTATATACGACATCTAATGGTAATTCGTTATGGATACCATTAGTACCTGAGGTATCAAGTCGTGATGTAGAGGAGTCGCTGCCTTCTGTCTCAAAGAAAGTTGCATGTTGATGAATGGGTTTATCAATAGTAAGATCGGCTACTCTAGCATCTAAGCTAATCCCTTCCGGCTCAGATATATTTGAATCAGAGGAAGCAGCAGAAGACAACACTCTGTTTACAATTGAATTCTGAGCAGCGCCGAATAATGACCCAGATCTTCCCCTGAACCCCGTAACCTCGTTTGCGATCCTTTCTGCAACTCGGTGAGCTTCTTGCTGTTGTCTTTCCGACTCCTTTTGTAATTTTCTATAGTTTTCCAATGCTAACTTATACTCTCTTGAGTCCTTACTATATTTAGGTATCTTAGGAGTACAAGTAGATTTATCGTCGGAAGTTGTTGTGATACCAATCGAAATTTTTGGTTCTTCACTGATTAGCTCTTCTGGGACTACAATATCACCAATCTTCGGTTTCCTAGATGGTAGCTGTTGAGCTGGCTCGTGATGAAATTTGTCTAGAGCAAATGAAACTCTTCTTAGATCGACTCTTTGTAAACTACGCAAAGAAGACGGATCAGTTTCGTGGCTTTCATGGTGGTGGTGTTGGTGATTAATTGGCGGGTCGAGCTGATCATCTAACCTTCTAGAGTCACCTATATCCGAAGAAGTGGAATTTGTGGGAGACTGTTTTGGTGGAGATGAATCATTAATATTGGAACCTTGTGAGCCAAAATGGAAATACTTCAAAGGAGAATTAGGAGATTTAGTTAGCGAAGCCGTACGTGTTCTAGTCTGAGATTTGTCAATATTTATTGGCGCTGATTTTGCAGAAGGGGAACTAGGAGTCTTTGGTGAACTCAGCGATGTCGATGGTGCTGAAGAAGCGGTCCCAATATTGTCACTACTTCCTGTTCCGTGGTGATCTTTCTCCTTATCGGTGATAATGCCGAATAAGGAACCGAATAATGATTTCTTCTTTTCACCTTGTCCCACAACAGTATGCCTACGACCGACATCCAGCGGTGGAGCGGGGGCCTCCTTTTCAGCCAGATCAGGGTTGGAAAGCTGACCACTTGACACAGATGTAGACCTTGGTCGCCTTCTGTACACAGACTCGGAAAGATGAGCACGCTCCTTCTCGGATATCGTCATCCTCCTTTGCAACCTATTGGGATCCTCTCTATCCGACTTAGAAGTGCTCGGGTTCGCTACCAGCTGCTGTGCTAGCCTCACAGGTCTATTCCTCTTCTTCCCCTTATATAACCACTCGATTGGCACATCTATCTGCTCCTTCACCAAGGAAGTCATTGGTTTTTGTTCTTATTACTGTTATTATTAATGGTCTTATTGTTCTTCTTTCTTCATTCACTTACCAGAGATGTGAAATTTAGGAAATGAAGTCTTTATCTTGCCAGGTTTATATATGAAATCAAAAACTATCGATAGTTTTGTAGGTCTGCCTAGTTCCTGCCTAACCCTGCTCCCCTTTAAAAACTCTCAAACTTTAGCAAAGAAGCATTTTCTTTACCCTGAATCATCCATTCAAAAAGGACATCACCCCACAGAGCAGCATCATATAGAAATTCAAAGGAAGCCTAGGACGATAGCAGGAGACGCAGCCCACCCGGGAAGAATTCCAAGCACAAGCACAGAGCTGATACATGCAATGAAAGTAAAAAACAAACAACAAACTAGTAGACAATACCCTGTACCGAAATAAAAATAGCGCACTAAAGAGAAAATAGCATCAACGAATGAGGCAGGACCACAATAAAAAGAAAGAAAGGAATTGAAATCCGGCTCTCTTTCCTATTTCATCCATTTATCCTATCTTTTATAACATTTATTTTTAAAAAACGTCTTGATTATACCTCAGATGGCATCTTCTAACTCAAAGGTTACGTATATCGCATATAGCAATCGCCGAATGTTCAACTGGGATATAGCAATAAATCCGGTATGTCGTAGTGTTTTCACGAACATTCATAAACATGTCAAGAACATTACATGTCAAGCACAAATTCATTACAATAATGTTACAAAAAATATCTGTAGTCCCTCAAATATCTGTAAGTCTTATAGCACTAGTTATCAGTAACATTTAGAGCAACCCTCAAACCTCCAGACACACACATACACCAGTCGGCATCCGAAGTGTAGCCGAGATAGTTAGATACGGCACGGTCATGTGGTATCAGTATATGATGATATCATGTGACGTTCGAATTAATTTAATTTTTTATATACATATTTTTTTTATTGCTTACTCAGCAAAAAGTTTTGGTGTGTGAATATGGTATATGTCGTTTGCTTTATTTTTGCCGGTGCGGCTGTTTCTCTGTGTATCTAATATTTGCGTATCTATGCGAAAACACGGTGATTGCCGTCACTGCAGCTCTTTTGGTGAAGCTTCTATGCATTTATGAAGGGAGAACAATGGAGGGGCACAGCCTGTGGCGCAGGAGTTCAAAGACCTGTCGGGGTGCCTTGGGTTTCTTAAGTGTAATACCAATTGCTTCAATTTTGATTCTCTCTTGCGAAATGATAGTTATTAGTTGTGGACTTACAAGATTGTTATTGAATCTATCGGTGGAGGGGTGTCTGTAATCTATTTGTCAGCAACAGTAGAAGTGAATAAATGTTTGTCATATAAAAAGTCTGCTTGCATAACAAATACGATATTAAAATCCACAGACATACGATATTAAAATCCACAGACATACGATATTGAAATCCATACAATACATCCATAATACATACACGCAAGACTTAAAATAAATGATGATGAGCTCTATTAGAATGATGATTCCTCGTACTATACAGAGACCTTTGCAAAGGTTCTACCATCCGCTAGTTATTGACCACTACTCAAACCCTCGTAATGTAGGGTCTATGGACAAGAAACTGGGTAACGTTGGTACCGCTGTTGTCGGTGCTCCAGCGTGTGGTGATGTGATCAAGTTGCAGATCAAAGTTAATGATAACACCGGTATAATAGAAGACGTCAAGTTCAAGACGTTTGGGTGTGGGTCAGCCATCGCTTCCTCATCTTACCTCACGGAACTTGTGCATGGGATAAGCATCGATGAGGCTGAAAAGATCAAAAATATCGAGATCGCTAAGGATCTATGTCTGCCACCTGTCAAGCTACATTGCTCGATGTTAGCTGAGGATGCCATCAAGGCTGCTGTGAAGGATTATAGAACGAAGAGAAACACAGCAACAAACTTGGCATAATAAGAGTAAACATGTAAGTGCACAGTCGATTCATATCATTTCTAAGCAGATGGATATTTTGGACTGATTTAAAAAACAATACTTTGATAGATAGACTACTTATGAAAGTAAAAAAACAACAGAAAGCAATATGACTAATGACCACCAATTACAGTTCTGCAAAACGATAACGCTAGGGCTTTGTCTACAATTTTCTTTATTGGAAATATAAACATTTCTTTTCTCTTTTTTCAATATTCGATCTTATATAACAATAAATATATCTACTTTTAAATTAGAGTACTCTAATTGACATACTATATTTCCTTTTTATCGATCCATTTATGCAATTCAAAATGAGCTATATTTTATTATGAAAAGACTATATTAGAACTAGTTCTTATGGGTGAAACGGTCCAGAATTGTCGATTAATTGATTGCCCAACCTTTTGCGATATAATCATCTAATATAACTCTTGTAATAGCGCTACAATATATGATATCGTATATCATTATATCATGTGATCTGAAAATTTTTCCAAATTTTGAAAAAAAAAAAATTAAAGAAGTAATAGACTGTAGTAAGCGATGAGGGAAGTGTATAAAGTAGTTTACGGAAGAGTTTAACATTGAACTGTAGTAGTTCGCTTTTGCTTTCATAATTAGGAGCTGTTCTTTTACAAAGCCTATCTTCTCGTGTCTAAAGTTTAAACGATGTCTGCCACTTTATTTGATGATATATTCACTATCTCTGAGGTCGATCCAGGCCGTTATAACAATGTATGCCGTATAGAGGCTGCATCTACCACACAAGAGCAATGTAAATTGACTCTAGATATAAATACCAACCTTTTCCCTGTTCAAGTTAACGAGCAATTGACTGTCACTATTGCTTCTACACTAGATGTTGATGAGGATGACAAGAGCAATGTCAAGGAAACTACCAGAAGTTGGAGACCTCCTCAACCAGGCGACAGATCTTTGGCTGACGATTACGATTATGTGATGCACGGTACTGCCTACAAATTCGAGGAGGTTAGTAAGGATATTATTGCTGTGTATTACTCATACGGTGGTTTGTTGATGAGATTGGAAGGTAACTACAGAAACTTGAACAACCTAAAGCAAGAGACTGCCTATCTATTGATCCGTCGTTAAGTCTATTCAATAAAAAAAAACAATAAAATTAACATTACAACAGCTGAGTAAGAGAAGATGATTTACCATATAGCATTCTTTTTTTTCTATTCATTCATGACAAACTGTTTCGAGTAACAGCATAGAGACCTTTTTTTTTTGATTCTCCCTTAACAGATATATATCAGAATATATGTAAAATAACTATAATATAAAGTCGACCCATTTAATTTTTTATTTATTATATTTTTTCTGATATGTAGGCGCTTTATCAAATACCAGCTCAAAAGGCCCTAACAAGGCAAAAGAGAACATTCGTTACTACCCCAATGATAATTGACATACGTTGTCTTTTGTTAAATAGGCCCTCGTTTCTCATCAATAACAATGCAAAGATACCGAGACAGAACCCCGTTGTTATTCCGATTAATAAATCCCAGTTATGTTTGATATTTGTAGCTGGAATAGAGTTGAACCTGTCTTCAATTTCGTTACGCTCCTCTCCACCGTTTACAGTCCAATTTGGCGCGTCTGTTCTTTCAGCAGGAGTGACACCACTTTCCATCCATATTTCCTCCAATTGCCGTATGTCTCTCCTCCCATTTGTACCTTCTGCTGATCCATTCTCTCTACTATTTTGGCTATTGATTAGGTCATCTTCTATGTCATCATCCTCTATATCACCATAGGTCATCCTGAATTGCTGTCTCAATAGCTCTATTTCTTCGTCATTGAAACCTACTGACCGGAGCCTATCAAAACCAATGGCTTGGGTGGTCACAGCATCCTCACTAGGCCCCAAAGCGTCCAAGGCGTCTTCATTTGCTAGTTGTTCATCTGTCATAATATCTGTACCGATAACACAATGAATATAATATAGGAGCTCAGTCAAAGTCTCATCATTTTCACCTGCAACTCTATCAAAGTACCTCGTTATCTCATTGCCAAGGTGGGCACTCGAGTTCAGGACATTACCATCCCTAATAAACCTTAAACGCCTCCTGGACGTCTGCTCACTCCTCAGTTCTCTACAAAGCCGACGCAACCATTGTGTATTCACAGTCTCAGGCGTCACCTGTGATATATTGAGCTTCAGATCCGCAACAGACTCGTCACTAAACCGGATAACGATATACTTCGGTAGACTCCCAACATGGCTAGGCATGTCTCCATTACTTCTGGGCAACAGCGGCTCTTGCGACATAACTTTTCTATTAATAGACGTTCAGATATAACTATAAGCTTATATATGCCCAACTAGCATCAACAGTACATCGTGGTCTTATCCCTTAAAGCCAATAAGTGTAACATACTCATTACAAACTTGGACATCCTTTAAATTCGTGAAGTAGAAAAAAACCCTAAATTATTTAGGGTCGAATTTAGGGCTTACATTTAGGGTACAGTGTGTATCCCGACTTGTGGTGAGTCATATCACTGTACACGTGATATATATATTAAGTGAACTATCCATATAATATTTGATCAATGATTATGTATATAAATATTTATATGTATATTTACAAGACCATTTTCAATTAGGTATGCACATTTCGGTTGTGGGCTAGGAGGAATGACTGTTCCCTGAAGTTGACTATTCTTTTTTTATGTTTTTTTTTTTTGACTTTTATTGGATGATAAACACATTAAAGTGATTAAGTGAGAGAGTTATGAATATTTATTGTACCTTTCTTTGATTCTTAAATAAATGTTGTCTATTGTTTGTTGCTTGTTCATTAAGCTTATTTTCTTTCGTTTTTTTTTTCTTTGTATAGTTGTTAATTAATCAATTAGTCCTTACCGTACTTCATGTCTCTGAAGAACGACATCATACCGTTGAATACCACTAGCATGATACCACCACCTGGACCTAATCTCAGGATCTTTGGAACGAAACCCTTGTATAAGGCTCTGAAACCTTCTTCGGAGTATACCTTCATTAGGGATGGCCAGGTCCAATTGTATTTCGGAATCACGGTACCATCAGCCAATGTAGTGGTAGTACCACTTTGAATTCTGGATTTCACGACATCAAACGGAGTGTTCAGCATAGTACCCACGGTACCACCGATGGTACCGGCAATTAAATCGTTTCTGGTTTTCTCGGAGTTACTCTTAGCTTCAGGTAGTAGGGCTCTGACCTGGAAGATGACACCAAAGTAACCACCATTCCAGAAAGCATTTCTCCACATTGTAGATTCTAGACCATTGTACAGGGACAGGATACCGTTCTGTTTCACGATCTTGAACACGACCTCAAGGGGCCCGTTGTACTTAGAATTGACATCCTGAAGTCTGATTTTGACCAGTTCAAAAGGCACAATGACACATGCCTCAGTGACACCAGCCATGGAACCACTCATAATCGAAATCTGCTGGTTCATTTTGTCCACACCGGCCAAACGCTTGAACAACTTCTGGTACGCATCGTTACAGGCAAACTTAGTGGCTCTCTTGGGAGCCTCCATCAACATCGGAGAAGAGATACCCTTGTATAGACGGCTGAAACCCTCGCGTTTCACAATCTGACCCAGACAGTCAATAACACCGTTATACACGGGCCCACCAGCAACACCACTCCCAATCTGCAATTGCATACGGGTCTTCACCACATCCAATGGATACATCACCAGAAGCTCCGAAACACCAGCAACAGCACCAGAGATAAACTGGTACATAAACGGTAACGGTTGCTCAGACATCTTTAATCTTTCTTAGTTTTGTTGTTGTTTTTTAGCTATTTAGTTTGTTATACAGAAACAGTTTCTTTATAATTAGTCTCGAAAACTAGAAACAAACTCGAAACTGATTCCCCTTTTACTTATAAATATGCTCTCTCTCGAACACACTCTCCAATTCACTACATGAATCCCTTCTCTCTCTCACTCTCTAACTCTCTCACTCTCTCACTCTCTCAGTACTTCATCCCAGTCTCTCTCAACGTAAAACCACACTTAGGTTACTTACACGAACCCAGAATAAATTTGAGTCTCTCTTCCTTTAAGTGCGGGGGGCACACTTCTAAAACCCCTCGGAAAATCCTCTCCGAGACGTAAATATTTGATTAATTTTAAAATAAATAAATTCTTGAGCCTTTGCCCTTTCTACTATTAGCTTCCAACACTCCCCTCCCATCTACCCGTTAAGGCCTTTCTTCTATCGGAATCGCAAGTTAAACTGCGTTATAAACAATTCAAACAAAAGAAAGGAAAAAAGAAAAAGAAAATTTTACTAATTAGCATTGGATCTGATACCTTCTACTTAGGACTAGCTTATAACTACAAATTAGCTATCTCTATATCTCTCTCTCTCTCTTTCTACCTCTCTCATAGAGCCTAACTCTCTAACCCCAACCCAAAACTAATTCTAACACTAGTAAAACACAAACAAATAAAAAAAAATAGACTTATATCTATTGCAATTAATACAACAAAAACACCACAATATGAAACTCATTACGTTTCCAGGACAAGGCACGTCTATACCTGTGGCTGTGCTGAAGGCGTTGATCAGGAACAAAGAACCTCAGTTCAACACTATCCTAGACCGTGGGAAACATCGTAGAGCGCTGCTGGAACACATATTCGAGCAACCATCGAATCCTGGGAGTATAGCCGTGTGTTCAAACTTCCTGTACGAGCTCTACGGATTGATGTCCCAGGAGTACAACACTGCCAATGCGAATGAGACCGTGAGGCTGCTGGGTCACTCGTTAGGTGAGTTGACGTGCCTGAAGGTGAACGAATTGTTCACTACTAAGGACCTTTTCGACATCGCTAACTACAGGAATCAACTCATGGTGGACTATACAAGTCAATATCTCCGGGCCAAGAACAGGCGTGGGTCAAAGTTCGAAATGTGGGCCTTGTCCTCGCCGAAACCAGCTGACTTACCCTTAGAAGTGTACAAGTTGCTCACGGAGTCGCCGAACTTCCCCTCAGCGCATACAATTGCTGTGGCCAACGCTAACTCCGTCAAACAATGCGTGGTGACGGGTCTCGTCGAGGACCTGGAGTCCCTCAGAACAGAATTGCACTTAAATATTCCAAAACTGCGTATCTCAGAGCTGACTAACCCACATAACCTGCCGTTTCACAACAACACAGTGCTGAGACCCATCCAGGAACCCCTCTACGACTTCATCTGGAAGATTATGAAGAACAACGGCACACATACATGGAGTAAGTTAAACCACCCTATTATCTCAAACCTTGACGGTTCGGAGTCAAGGCTGATCCATCATGCACTCGATAAGTTCGTTAAGTGCAGCAGCAACACCGTCATGTTCACATGGTGCTACGATACGATAAACGCACTTGTAGAGAAGACTAAGGATACACAAGACCCGCTAGACACCGCTGTGTCCATAGGCCCAGGTAGCGTCATACATAACCTGGTAAGACGGAACATACCAGGTGTGAAATGTTATGAATACTCCTCTATGGCCACGATAGATACATACCACGGCATACATTAAACAGCTGTTTTGTCAAATATTTGTGTTCTTTTTTTTTGATTTTTGCTTGCATAGTAACATGTATATATAGATGTAATAACCCTTCTTTTCATCAAGAGAATTAGTAATGAATAGTTATTCTAGAACGTTTTTATGAATTTTGATCACTCGTGTATTAAATAAGTAGTTTTAATTAAATAGATAAAGTCAGCTCGTCGTAATATATAGAAGTGTATAATCTAAAGCTGACGTTAAAATATCATTAAAGGATTTCGATTTATGTCGTGAATTCTCTTACTGTGATACTTGGACTTCTTGGAGGAGAACCAGCTCCAACACCAGACGAGCCCTCCGTAAGGATCGACAGATTCGACAGATTCTGTGGCTGTTTGAGCACCGTCTCGTCGTTCTCAGAGGCAAGCGACGTAGACGAGCTGTTTCCCTCTTTGTTTGGTAGCGGTTCCTGGTACAGATGTGCCCTATCGCCGTCTGCAAATTTCAGCAAGGTGGGTGACTCTACAGAGGACCTCCTGTCTGGTGAGAGCGAGGGACTGCCCATCGCCAAGGACCCAGCATCTATCCCTGTCCTAACAGGGTTCGTATCCAGAGAAAGCACAGGCTTATCCGTACCGTTATCCACCTGTGAGTGCGCCTGCGTCCCCAACGAATCCGACTCCTCGACAACTTCCCCCGTCGACCTAGACCTGAACCGATTCGACAACAACGACTCCGTCATGTACAGCTTGATCTCGCTGTCAGCCTGGCTCGTCGTGGGCTCCACGGTCTTCAAGTACTCATACACCTTCGTCGCAGACTCCTCGTCATCCATAATGATAATCACACGATCCATGAACGGAAGCGGCGTGAAATACTGCAACCGTGGCCGCAACTCAGGATACTTCTCAAACAATTTACGCTCTAACTCCTTGGGCCACTTCTTATCAAACTTCTCCTTGGGAACATCCGTTATCAACACCTGTGTCTTCATTTTTTTACCTGTTTTTTTTATCTTCTTTGCACTTCTTCCAGCTAATGTATCTTGTTACCTAGGATAGATACTTAACCTCTTTATATACACGGTAGACTAAGCCTCTCTCTTCAATAAGTTATTGGCATTTATTATATATAGGCTTTGAAATTAAATTAGCCCCTTCAGAGGGATCGGCCTTAAAAGACGCTCCGCCTTGAAAAAAAAATTTTTTGGCAATTAAGGACTATGAAATAACATAAAGGACTATGGTCTATCGATAGAGTGAACAGGTGAACAGCGATGGTTAAGCGGGTGTATGATCCTATACACGATGTGTTTCAGGAGGCAGTGAAGCATCCCCGGAAAGTTATGTCTGTAGGCGAGATGAGCAATGGCGAGAAGGAGAAACGGTCTATTGACATCAGCAGTATTATAACCACTGAAAGTCCTGAAAAGGACGGGAGCAATGATACGAACAAGCGTACTACTCAGATAGAGGATGTTAAAATAATACATGATGATGAGGAGACAGATAGTGATCTTGGTGAAGAGGATCAGAACCACGAAGCTGATGCGTTTGATGCTGAGGGTGATGCTGAGGGTGATGCTGATGCTGATCAGGAGGAATACGACCAGAAGAAGGATAAAAGTGAGCGTAGCAGCAGTAATAAGTATACGAGACACCTGAAGAAGCCGGATGGTGAGTTGTTTACCAGGAAAGATGTACAGTACGAGTTCTTGCGGAGACTCCTCGTGGATGACAGGCTGTTGTTCGATAATCATTTGAAGTCCACTTTCCAAACATCGCTGGCGCCCTTGAGTCTCGCTGACAATAGAGTTCCACTGGTGACAGAAGCGGAATACGACGCAAGGACGTTTGTATTTAACGATAAACTGTCCTTTGCGCAGCTTTACGCGCTCACGATGGCGTCCTCGTCCAAGTGCTCCAAGATTCTAAGAGATAAATTACTGCTCGATAGCCAAGTGGCGTTCTCGACGTGCATCCTGGCGTTCCTGGTGAACATTGGGAGACTCAACACTACGATTAATTTTTACTTGGAAATGACATCGCAATTGAGGACGTATCATAGCGTGCCTTGTCTGCAGTTGCACTCCTCTGAGAGTAAATCCTTACAGGATACTCCGCGTATCAAGTCGATCTTGCGTAACTTACCACAGGGCAATGACACAGTTAACTTGTCTCTAATATACAAGATGTTGGGCGTTATAGATTGGGAAACATTCAATGCTATCGGAGAAGTAACACCGCAGAAATATTCAAAGGACAATAAAATTGAAGAGGATGGTAAGAACTTTGACCTCGTAGGCAAGTTTAATATCATTAACATGATATTTGCATTGTGCGATAGTGCTACGATTGTAAGATTAAACTTCTTGATGAAGTACGTGAAGATATTGGGCACACCAAGTGAAGAAGAGAATGTGGATGACGAAAAGGAACTGACCTTATTTAATATCCTTGACAATTCAAAGTACGAGGTGGAAGATAGGGTGAATGTTATATTATGGTTATTTTACGTGCATTTACAGACTAACTTAAAACCCGAAGAGCTCGTTGATAGCATGAAACTTTTTAGAGCTAGTGATATCTCAGAACTTGAAGATGATAAACTCCCATTGAGATATGCAAAGGAAGAATACGATGTTGATACCCCAGAGGAAATAGCATATGGTGATGCTCAAAAACTTAAGAGGAAGGACTTTTTATTAAAAATGGGTAAGGCAGACTCCACCAACGGTAATGAGGATGGAAAGAAGCACTCGGATAAGGAGAGCAATACCAGTCCTAGAAAACGGAGAAGAAGAACCACAGAAAAGGATAAAGGCACGACAAGTTCCAAGAAGATAAAAAAAGAAGACATTGATGAGCAAGATGACTTAACAAAGAAGAATCCTGCACTAAACAAGAAACTTCATAAAGACCATGATCCAACGGTATCAGAAAAAAATGATAACGAGGAAACAAGTCCCAAAAAGTCTAAATTATCGGTGCATGAAGAACGTGCAAAAAAGCTTGTGGACTATGATCACAATAAGGAGATCGGCTTGATAGAGAGCTCCCGGGAAACTAAGACGCAACAACAATTGCTGAATGATCTGAATAAAGCACATGAATATTGTAGATTGAAAAGAAAAGATCTTGGCATGCTACGGATATTTAATCGTTACGATGACATACCCATGGGGTCAGTGATTGGTGTCAGAGGGAAAAAACGGAGAAAGTACAGGGATGAAGTTCTCGGTTATGAAACCGATTACTTGAGGACCCTAGGGTTGGCTAAACAGAAGTTTCTAAAGAAATTGCAGGAAAATGCTGAGGTTGAAAAACAGGATCTATTCCAATTGTAATACTAAATAGATTAACTAATTAAAAAAAAAATAAAAAAAAATAAAAAAAAAATAGAAATATTAATAATATATCAACGTTGCATGAGAATAAATTCGAATAGAATTGAGTTTGACAAAAAAAAAATTGTTTTTTTTTTATTTTTTGCTAATAATTATAAATTATTATTTATTATTATATCTAGACACTCAAATTGCAAAGAAAACTCTTATCAAAAGAGTTAGTTTGACATTATGAAGTCATATATAGGAATATATGCTGGGATATATGTTTTAAAAGAACTTTAGTTAAAATTCTTAAAAAGGTCATGACTATAGCGTAGTTAAAATAGAGAGAAGAAAAAAATTAATACTAAATTAAAAATTAATCAATAATTTTTATATTATGTATTAAATTTATTTCTCGTCACCACCGTGAACAGTCTTGGAGACGTATTCAACAGCATCGTTCAACTTGTGCTTAGCAGCATCCATGTATTCTCTACCAGTTTCAGCCCAGGATTCGCCAGTAGCATCGTCGGCACCTTGTTGAGCGGAGTCATTGATACCTTGAGCTAGACCCTTGTTGTCTTCAGGTTGGACCTTACCGGCCAACTTGTCACCAGTGTCAGTGACGAATTCCTTACCCTTGTCCCAGGTAGACTTTTGAGACTCTGGAGTTAGAGACTCGGACATCTTGTCGGAAAAGTTCTTTCTGTTAGCGTCAGACATATTTAATAGTTGATTATTTGTAGTTGTAATTGAATTATATTAAATTCGATGATGGTTTTTTTATATTTTAATATATAAGATAAATAAAAGAAGAGTGAAAAAATGTTGAAAGATAAAGAAAAAAGTGCATGCTTTATATACCTTTTTTTTTATTAATTAGATTCTATCTATAATTTAATTTAACTGGAATTACCTCCCTAAAAAAAATGTGTGATTTCGATCATTGTTGATTCGAGTTCAATTTAATTTTTAAATCCCTATCACTATTACTTTAAAACTCCCTAAAAACTCCCTAAAAATCGTAAAACCTCAGTCCTTACAACGGTATGTCATTAAGAAATACATTAAACTATACGCTAAACTATACGTTAACTCTACGTTAGCACTACGTTTAATGATTAGATATCAGAATGCCCTTTTCACCACCCTCTCAATACTTTAATTATAGTTTATTTTTTAAGGGTCTGCACAATAGCAGCCGCACCATTAAAGGGCAATATTTCTTTGTACCACCTAGCATGAATTGATACTATTGATGTAGATATTACATGGATGTAGATACATTGATGTAGATACTACAATTGGAAATATTTCTTAACAATGGCATCGCCCATTGCCATTGCCATTGCCCATTGCCCATTGCTATGTGCTATGTGCTATTGCCATAAACTATTAATATGATCCCCTTCTCTTCCCCCCACACACAACCCCGCAGAACCTCTTCCCTCACTGGATAAGGGTCTAGAACTCCCCTTGACGTCATTTTTGTTCACAGCCTCGACACTTCCTCAGAGAAATCCCGTACAACGAAAAAAATAAAGGGCCGAGACAAAGCCCCGAGAAGGGGGGGGCAGGCGGAGAGGGAAAAAAAAAAAAGAAATACGTAGGAGAAACGGAAAAACTCGTTTCGGAAGATAATTCTTTCCGGAAGACGGAAGACGGGATGACTACACTTAGCAACTCATACGGCATGTATTCATGTTTATTTCGTTAGTGGTGATTCTTAGGGTTTTTTTTTTAAAAATGGTTTTTGTTAGGGTTTGACTTAGGGCTAGCGTCAGTTTTAGGGCTATTTTGGAACTTCGAGCTGCTTCTGGAAAAAACAGCTTAAATAAGTTACAATACCATGATAACCAGAACCTGAAATGCTGATATATAACTGTATCAACTAATCAAATATATAAACTGTTGTGTTGAAGATTTGTTAGGAAACAAGGAAATTACGAATAAAAAAGAGAATGTTTGGTCGTGTATTACAACGGAGAGCCATTGGGTATAGGGCAGTTGCGCGGTTCCATACTAGTCCGCTGTTGCGGGAGTCGTTCAAGGATCCGTACCAGACACTGGGTGTGAATAACTCTGCATCGCAGTCCGAGATCAAGAAGGCGTACTACAAGTTGGCGAAGAAGTACCACCCGGATATCAACAAAGAGGCCGGGGCAGAGAAGAGGTTCCACGATCTGCAGAATGCGTATGAGATACTGTCGGATGAGGGCAAGAGGAAGCAGTATGACCAGTTTGGCGCAGCGGCGTTTACCGGTGGTGGTGCCGCTGGAGGCCCCGGTGGCGGTGCCGGCGGGTTTAACCCGTTCGGAAACGGGTTTGGAGGTTTCGATTTCACTAATGCACAGGGCGGTGGTAACGCTGGCGGGTTCGGTGGTATAAACTTCGAGGACCTGTTCGGTGCTGCTTTCGGAGGTGGTCCTTTCTCAGGGTCCGGAAACGCAGGGCGCAGGTCTGGGTCCATGTTCAGAGAGTACAAAGGTGACACGATAGAGGTCATTAAGGACTTGGATTTCAAAGACGCTGTCTTTGGTAAGAAGAACGTATCCCTCAAATTCACAGCATTGGACCCTTGTGGAACTTGTAACGGCTCAGGGCTACGTTCAGGAGCTTCCAAGTCTACATGTCCTTCATGTCAAGGGTCCGGTACCACTGTACATGTAAGAGCAGGTTTCCAGATGATGTCGACATGCCAAACGTGTGGTGGAGAAGGTACAACTGTGAATCCTTCCGATTTCTGTTCTTCTTGTCGTGGTGAAGGTGTCACGGTGAATAAATCCAAGACAATCACTGTTGACTTGCCTCATGGACTGCAGGATGGAGACGTTGTAAGAATTCCAGGACAAGGTTCGTATCCAGATATTGCAGTTGATAGCGAGATGTCAAAATCAGTTAAACTATCCAGAGGTGATATTTTGGTGAGAATAAGAGTTAACAAACATCCAAACTTTAGCATTAAGAATAAATATGACATATGGTACACTAAGGAAATACCTATAACAACAGCAGCGCTTGGTGGTACTGTCTCAATTCCAACAATAGATGGCACTAATATTAGAATAAAGGTTCCTGCTGGTACAGCCCCAGAGCAGGTTATTTCCATTCCAAACATGGGTGTTCCAAAATCGAGTCCTTACAGGAACTCATCGATACAAGCTAGAGGTGACATGAAAATCCAATATAAAGTCGTAATCAGAAAACCTCAGTCACAAGCAGAAACATGTCTATGGGAAGCTCTTGCAGATGTCACCAACGATACAGGTGCTAGGAGAACAATGGAAAGTTTTGCTTCATCCGTTGAGAAATCAGTCAAAGAAACCATTGATGAAAATTCTTCAAAGGAAACCGGTTCTGCTACAGATAAGAAAGAATCTGGAACTTTAAACCCAGATGAACCCGGAACCTTAGGTAGGCTCGAAAAGTTCATCAGTGATACGTTCAAGAAAATAAAGGGTGATAAAAAAGATTAATTACCAAGTCTACATAACAAAGGTAGAGATGCCTGAGAAAATCCACTTTGTGTGAGTGACAGTGGTCGAATATGATAGAATAAACAGTATTATCCTAAAAGTACACATTTTTTTTTTCCTTATTTTCCTGCAGCATACCCTGTATATATTAATAAGATTGCGTGAAGTAATCTCTTCATATTATGAGAATAGAGACATTTGTAAATAAATCAGTAATCAGTTTAATTAAATGTATTTAATTCTTAAGGGAAATATAAGTAAATCTATATTATCTTAATTAAGCGTAGAGTTCATTGAAAATTTATTAACCAAAATTTAAGTTTTGGTAGGGAAGCACACTATAGAATTGAAAGTGAATATAACTACTTAGGATTAAATATCTCGATATCTAATACAAATATAAGTTACATATCGTATTCTTTCTCCAAGCGTATTAGAGTGTTGAATATCTGGATTCAAGACAGTAGCTGCCTTAGGTTAATCTAACTCTCTTATTACTCTATTTCCACCATATTTAACCAAATTACCAGCCCATTAAGACGACGCTGTCTGCTATTAACAAATATAGCGATTCATATCCTTCCTACGACTCCAATACTCATTTGCAAGAGGTCATATAGATATCTGAGGGTTACAGTGGCTGTTATGGCGAAGAAAGGTGGCTTTTATGCTGTACAAGCAGGGAAAAAGGTCGGTGTTTATAACAATTGGAATGAATGTAGAAATCAAATTGACGGATATAAAGGTGCCGTATACAAGAAGTTTGAGACCTTTAATGAAGCTTTGACATTTGTGAATGGGAATGGTTATGGTTCAACAACAAAGAACGGGGCAAATAAAGCTAAAAATAATAGAAATAGTGATTCCAAAGGTTCTTATGGATCACATTATAAGACTACTACCACTAAGAGCAGAGGTGGCCCCACTGCATGCTACGCTGTAAAGCACAACAGTGGAGATATCCCTGGAAGAATATTTGACGCATGGAGTGAATGCCAAGCTTATGTGAAAGGAAAACGTGGTGTTACCTTTAAAAAATTTAATAGTCGACAAGCCGCACTTGATTTCCTTGAAGGTAATACTTCCAAAGCTGATGAGAGAATCCTTGGCTATCCAATTGGTAAATTTAAGGTCAAATATCTGCAAGAGAAGACATCAGAAACGAAAGAAATATCTAGATGCTTCATATATTGCGATGGCTCAGCATTAGGTAATGGAACACGGGGATCAAAAGCAGGTGCAGGTGTTTATTTCGAATATGCGCCAGCTAAGAATATTGCCGCTCCTCTGAAAGTTGGCCCACAAACTAATAATAGAGGTGAAATGATGGCTGTACTTCTTGCATTAAAAGAAATTTGGAGTGAACTAACCGAAACCCAATTTAACAGGCAATATACTATTAAGACTGATTCTGAATATGTTGCTAAGTTACTAAATGATAGGTATGCAACCTACACGATGGAGGAACTCCGAAATCTTCCAAATAATGATCTACTAGTTGATTTAGTCCATTTGTTCGTAAAAATTAAGCTTTTCTATGAAATAAATACAGAGAATTTTCCAGAAGGGAAAGGTATAATAATAGAATGGGTGAAGGGTCACGCTGGTGATGCAGGAAATGAAATAGCTGATGAATTAGCCAGGAGGGGAGCATCAATGAGTTCGAGTTGATAAGAACTCATTTTCCCGCCCTATAAAACCCTAGTATATATACGTATATTATAAAATTTAGTTTCACTTTAAGATACCTTAAAAAAGAACGAATATAAATGAATATTGGACTACTATGATAATTATCTGTATCACAGATATACACCAATCGATGTTTTCGAAACTAAAAAAAGAAATGGTCTCTAGCGGGATCGAACCGCTGATCCCCGCGTTATTAGCACGGTGCCTTAACCAACTGGGCCAAGAGACCAAATTTTCTTGGATGTTCTTTTCCGAAATGGGTGTGGTTTTGTTGCTCTAGTAAGACATATACTTACCGCTTAGATAATAACAATACATGATACTTTTATAGCCTGCTAGTCTGTTGTTAAATTCAAGTGTAATGCTCTACACAATGAAAAATAACTGATGCTAAAGAGATGTTGGTAACTGTTAAGAATAAATATGCTTTCATTTTTACAGGTATATAGTGTATATTCTTTTACTGTTTTCGGTTGTATATATTCACAACTTATTTTGTTCTTCATGAATCATAATATTGCATTCAATTCTAGAATTAGTCGACTGGGTCCCAAGAATCGACCTTCATAGTACCCTTCTCTTGTAGGTTGGTGTGGAATTTGAAGGCATTCTTCAACATGTGTGGTTCGTGCAAACAGCCGTGCTTAGCAGCATAGTGCTCAGAAAGTTCCAAGTAGTCTTGTAGTAAGCCCTTGTAATCTGGATGAGCACAGTGCTTGATGATCTCACGAGCTCTTTCTCTTGGAGCCAAACCTCTTAGATCGGCCAAACCTTGGTCTGTTACTAGAACATCCAAGTCATGTTCAGTTTGGTCAACATGCGACACCATTGGGACAATTCCGGAAATACCAGTTGGGTCAACCTTTGTTGGTCTAGCAGCTGGGAAATGCATGATAGAAAGCTTGGCATTCCTTAGGAAATCAGCAGAACCACCTAGACCGTTCAACATACGAGAACCGTTAACATTAGTAGAGTTGGCGTGAGCATAAATGTCGGCTTCCACTGGGGTGTTCATAGCAATAACACCCAGTCTACGGATAAGTTCTGGGTTGTTAGATACAACTTGAGATCTTAGACACAGTCTAGACTTGTAGAAGTCCCAGCTGTTGAACACTCTTTCAAAACCGGGTTCGGTTAATCTAATAGAAGTGGCAGTGGCATAGTCTAGGGAACCATTTTCGAATAAGTCCAAGAAGGAGTCTTGTAAGACTTCAGTCCAGACATTTAGATGCTTGAAGTTAGCATCAGTCAAACCTTCAATAACAGCGTTTGCAATGTTACCAATACCACTTTGTAGAGGCAATAGGTTCTCAGGAAGTCTACCATGCTTGACTTCGTTTCTGAAGAATTCGATCAAGTGACCAGCAATGGATCTCGACATTTCATCAGATGGGGTGTTTGGACCGACTTGGTCACGTTCAGTAGATTCAACAATGGCGACAACTCTTTCAGGGTCAACCTTGATAGAGTCAACACCACACTTGTCATCAACCTTGACATAAGGGTATGGAACTCTGTGTGGTGGGTTAACTGGCATGTCGATGTCATGTACACCTTCGAAAGAAGGAGTGGCAGTGTTGACCTCGATGATAATTTTGTCACTAACAGACAAAAATTCTGGGGAACCACCGACGGATGGACCTGGCACAATGGAACCATCCTCCTTAATGGCAGTAGCCTCGATGATCATATAATCGAGGACCTTGCCGTCAGTTCTGTCCCTTGTGTAGTAACCGTACGTTAAATCTTGAGGGAACATAGACAAGTGCTTGTCGAAGAAGTTTATCTTACCAGCGTTGATAGCCTTAGCGATAGGCTTACCGACTTGGTGTGGAGCTCTTCTAATGATCATGTCATTTTCAGCCCATTTGTTCTCTTCTGGACCAGCAGAAGCACCAACGAACAAGTTAAATCTCATCTTGCCTTGCAAGTCGTTCTCTTCGACATGCTTAATCAAAGCTTCAGGTACAGCTTTAGGGGTACCAACACCAGTGAAACCAGACCATCCGAGGTATTGACCATTCTTAAACAGTGGAACTAACTCCTCTGCTGTCTTGACCTTGGCCAAATATGGCGCGTACCTCACTCTTTCTTTCAACAATTTAGAAACAGACATTGTATTTGTATTTTTGTATTTTGCGTATTTTGCGTGTACGTATATGCGTGTATATGTGTGTGTTGTTATCGAGATAAGAATATTATAGGAAAAAAAGAAGTTGTTTTGATTTCTTATTTGTTCTTTCTTCTTATTTTATCTTCTAAAATAAAACAAACCCTATTTATATAATGATAAACTAGTTTTTTAAGTTTATTAAGTTTTTTGTTTCTGTTCCCACAAAAAGAATCGAGTTTTTTTAGGGTCCTGTTAATGAAAGATTCTTAGTCAACAAAAGAAGTTAGGTTGATACAAGCAAAGTCATCTCTTTTACCTATTATTCAATAACGTTTAATCAACCAATCATTTTAGAGATAATATTTAAAAATATACTTCACAAGTTGACACTAAAGGGCCCTTGATTAGTGCTTCTCTAGCGAGGGGCGTGAAAAAAAACAACAAAGCGCAGAGACAGCGCAGAGACAGCAGCCCAATACCAATAGGCTTCCCTCTCGAGAAACGGTTTTTTTTTATTTCTCGAATACGCTGCGGCCGTCGTGGCGGGGCGAGAAGCGCAGAGGGAGAAGCGCAGAGGTAGTAGCGCAGAGGGAGTAGCACAGAGGGAGTAGCACAGAGGGAGAAACCGACTTCTCGGCAGGCGCGGGGGGTGTGTATGTGTGCACCCCGTACAAAAGAATGAGTCAGCCTTTTTGGTTGTTCCCTTTCTGTTTGTTGAGAAAGATGCATCTGGTTCGGACTAATGGAGGAGATTTTTTCAAACTCCGGTTTTTTTTTTTCGTGCTTTGTTTTCATTTTTTTTTGCGTTTCATTTTTTACTGGAATATCTCGTTCCACAGGAGCCGTTTCAGGTCCTTCGTGGTGAGCATCTCCTTGTAGCTGTCGAACTCGAAGAAGTCCGGCGGGATCGGTTCGCCAGCGGGCTCGTCCTCTGGCACGTGATACGTTGCTAGGTACGGGTGTTGTAGCGCCTGCTCGGCGGTTATTCTGGCGGCCGGGTCGAACTGGAGCATGCGGCGCATGAGGTCTACGCCGAGCGGGTTCGCTGACGGGAACAGGTCCGTGAGCGGGGCCAGGGGTTTGTACTGCGGCAGCGAGGCGATGTACTGCCGCGCGCGGTGGGACTTGATGAACGCCATGCTGGCGTCGCCCTTCTGCGGCGTGCCCGTGACGCGGAAGATCAGCTTGAGCTGGTCCTTGTAGTCGGACCCCGGGAACAACGGGCGCCGCAGGAACAGCTCGCCGAGGATGCAGCCGCACGACCACATGTCGATCGCCTTCGAGTACTCCGCGTTCGTGAGCATCACCTCGGGGGCGCGGTACCACCGCGTGGCGACGTACTCCGTCATCCCCATCCTCTCACTCTCTGCCCGACGCGGGGCCTCTCCTTTGGCGCTGTCATCGTCCTCGTCCTCGTCCTCGATGATGCGGGCAAGACCGAAGTCGCACACCTTGAGGTCGCAGTTGGCGTTAACGAGCAAGTTGCTGGGTTTCAGGTCGCGGTGGATCACGTTGGAGCCGTGCAGTGTCTTGAGCGCCCGGAGTATCTGGTACACGAAGTACTGGATGTGGTCGTCGCTCAGCTGCTGCGTCTTGATCACACGGTGGAGGTCCGTTTGCATGAGCTCCTGGATGATGTACACCTCGTTGAACTTCTCAAAGCTCTCGGGTTTCTGGATGTCGAAGATCGCTATGATGTTCTCGTGGTGGAACCGCTTGAGCAGCTTGATCTCCCGCAGCGTGCGTAGCGCAAACAGCGGTTTGTCAAACGGAACGATCTTCTTGATCGCAACGAGCTCTCCCGTGGGCTTATGAACTGCAGAACACACTATCCCATACGCACCTTGTCCCAACGACGCCTTCAACTTGAAATCACTAGAGATATTGAACACGACAGAACGAGTCATTTCCTGTATGCTTCCAGTATTTCTCTACAAATTTATTATAGGAAAAATGATAAAAAAAAGTACAAAAAATGCGATAAACAACTTTCAATCTTCAGAGCAATTTATATACCACTGCATTTACTACTTTAGCTGCTATCACTACGTTGCTATATTGCCACGAGAATACTTCGATACATTGCTGTATTATATAGCCACAACACATAGCCAGGCTGCTCTACTACAATTACATTACGTTTTTCTGCAATATTACATTGTTACAATCACATCGATACATTGTTTCAGGTAAAGACAAACCTCAACTCCTTTAGAGTGGTAATTGTAATTGCTATGGTTGTCTATGATGAGTCTATCTTGTGGCGTTTGAGGCGTGCCTCTAACGGGGCGGAGGAAATGAAAAAAAAAATCCGAAGGGGAAGAATTCAATCAATTGTTGAAAGTCGAAAAAGCAACCTTAATTTTACTTGAATGGAATTAAACAAACCTTTAATCATCGTTACATCTTCAATTGCAACAGTACAATTTGCAATATAGTAAACATAGGAAGAACAATTACGCTTTTAGTTGTCATTCTGCTTTTCTAGTATTGGAATTGGGTTATAATAGAGGATACTGAAGGATAAGTTGCTTCTAATTAATTATAACATTGTTCTTCATTTTGTTAATTAACGCTGTACATATTAGAATAAAAATAATATAAAAGAGATTGTGTGTGTGTGTGTTACAAAGAAAAGATAATAAAAAATGAAGTTGTACAGCCTTCTGTATACATGCTTAATTTTTGCCAGGGCTATAGCGTATACTCCAGATGTTACGCCGATTAATGACGTTGCTCCCCTAACCAATATTATTCCGTTCGATGACTCTACGACGCTGTTTATGTCAGCTAGAAATGAATTAAAGATATCTTTTGATAACGGGATGAAATGGAAAAAACTATACTCTTCAGATAATGACAGAGTGCATTTGCAAATTGACGAGCATTACGGTCACTCAAGAGCATTTGTATTAATAGGAAACGACCTGATGATAACTTTAGACCAGGGCTCCAACTGGTCTAAAATGCATATTAAGGAATTCAATGAAGATTATCAATCTTTTAGAATGGTAACACATCCGTTTATCAAGAAAACGATAATAGCGAAGCTGGCAGATCGTTTCGGTAAGCAAGGAAAAAACTTTCTTTCCTTAGACGGGGGCAAGTCTTTCAAGCCATTAAAGGCTAATGATAAATACTTAGATCGTTGTAGCTTTTTAGCCATTAACAAGGATACAAATTTTGAGAGGAACGATAATGAAATAGTTTGTATTGAAGAGACTGAAAATAAATTATACATTTCCAAAAATAGAGGTAAATCCTTCGAGCCTGTAGACTTGGCCGGTGACGTTGTTGAAAACTACTTGATTACAAAGTCATATGTGCTTGCTGCTACTAGAGAAGATAGAAACTTAGAAAGTTCTGTGAATCTTTTTGTTTCTGATGATGGGACAACTTTCAAGAAGGCTTATATACCGACTAGAGTAAACATCCGTCAGTTACTTCCTCCTGCTGAGATTGATGGTAGGAGAATTTTATTATCATTTTCGAGTGACATGCATAACGACAATAAAAATACTGGTACTGGTTTACGTAACTCACTTATCTCAACATCCGATGGTCTCAAATTCTCCACGATTGAAATTGGAGAGTCCTCCTCTGTAAATGTTTTTTTGCCAGTTCAATTTTTAAAAGGTACTATCTTTATGTCTGAAATGAACCTTTATGGTAACCAAATGTACGTTAGTGCTGATAATGGTAACTCATGGAAAACTCCAATGTATTCAGACCCTGATGGAAAAAACACAGTGCAATGTCCTGATAATGCTGATAGTTGTCCATTGAACTTGAATTTTGTTTTCCCTCAGGAGCCAACTGCAGGGATTTTATTTGGTTCTGGTTCTGTGAAAAAGGGTATGGTACAAACTTTTGTATCCAGAGATGGTGGGTTGAATTGGGAATTTGCAATCGATTCTGTCGGTTTCACTGCTTCAGGTGATTTAGGTAATATTCTTATTGCTTGCCAATTTGATCCAGATATAGATGATGATCCGTTATCAGAATTCTATTTCTCGCTAGATCAAGGTAAAACATGGGAAGAATATCAACTAAAATATCCATTAAGGCCAGTAGAGTTAATTAATACCACACCTGATGGTTCAGGATCCAGATTTATCTTATCTGGATTAGTAATTAAAAATGATTCTGCAAGAGACGGTAAACAAATCTCTTATGTAATCGATTTCTCTAATATTTACGATGGTAAAAAATGCAGCACTAATGAATACGAGGAATTTTCGCTTTCTAATGGAGAATGCATTAATGGTATAAAATACACTTACCAAAGAAGAAAACAGGATGCAAAATGCATCGGAGGCACTGTGTTTGAGGACTTGGTATTTAAGGAAGAAATTTGTTCCGAATGTACTGATGCTGATTATGAATGTAGTCCTGAATTCATAAAAAACAAAGATGGCCAATGTGTAGTTGACATTAACTGGTTAGAGGCTACAGGAAATTGTCCAAATGGCGAAAAAAAGCTTCCTACTAAGAAATTAACAGCTGATAACAAGTGTAAAAAGTCTTTAGAAATACCGGCTGCTGTAGTTGCCTGTAGAAATGATCCAAGTAAACAGACTGGAGACTCCAAGAAACCAAATAACTCCAAACAGGGTACCGGTAATATCGAATCTATCAAAAATGCTTTTGATGAGAAAGTTGTATTCTATCAGTATTTTGATTCGGAAGAAGACGAATCCTTGATCCTAGTCACCAACAAAGGGAATGCTTATACTTCTGGAGACGGTGGTAAACATTTCACTCCGCTTCTTATTGATGACTCCAAAATTAGAGAAGTTGTGTTCAATAAATACTTCAATTCCTCAGCCTATCTTTTTGATACAGAAGGAAATATTCATATAACACATGATAGAGGTCATAACTTCAAAACAGTCCAATTACCTGCTACTTTACAACTATCGCTACCTCTGAATTTCCACGCCAAAGACCCTAATACTTTTATTTACTACGGTGGTAAGAATTGTGACTCGCTATTCAGCAGGGATTGTCATGTAGTTTCGTATATTACCCGTGATGGTGGCAACAGCTTTAGTGAGTTGCTACCTAATGCCATACACTGTGAATTTGTCGGTTCCTCCCTAAAAGCTTCGGGGAATGACGATTTGGTCTTCTGTCAAGTAAGAGATAAAAGCAGTGAAAACCAAATGCAAAGATCATTGGTATCTTCAACTGATTTTTTCAGTAGTCCTCCTAAGACTGTTTTTAAAACAATTCTAGGTTATATCACAACCGGAGAGTATGTAATTGTTGCAGTACCCGATGAAAAAAGGAGAGAACTAGATGCCTTCATTACAATGGATGGCGATGAATTTGCTGAGGCGCTGCTTCCTTATGATATGGATTTCAGCACCCAAGAAGCTTTCACTGTTCTTGGATCTAACACTGGTGCTGTTTTCATGCATTTCACCACCTCTAAATCAAAGGATTTCTCCTATGGGAACCTTTTGAAATCAAATACCAACGGTACCTCTTATGTCAAGCTGCATTCAAATGTGAATAGGAATCAAGACGGCTATGTTGACTTTGAGAAAGTCCAAGGTTTAGAAGGTATTATTTTATCTAACATTGTCCAAAATGCCGATAAGAGAGACGCTAACGATGAGAAGGTGCTGAAAACAAAAATTACCTTTAATGATGGTGCTGACTGGTCATATTTATCCCCTCCAAGGTATGACTCCGAAGGTAAGAAATATCAGTGTAACTCAAAATCCTTAGAGAGGTGTTCTTTAAATTTACATGGATATACAGAGAGAAAAGATTACAGAGACACTTACTCTTCTGGATCTGCAATCGGTATGTTAATCGGTATAGGTAATGTTGGAGAATCATTAACTTCTCGTGAGGAGGCTTCAACCTTTTTAACTATTGATGGTGGTAAAACATGGAAAGAGGTTAAAAAGGGAAGCTACCAGTGGGAATTTGGTGATCATGGTGGTGTGCTGGTTCTTGCCCCTGAAGGCCAAAAGACTAATACTGTTTCCTATTCTACCGACTTTGGTGAAACTTGGACAGATTATATTTTTTCGGATGAAGAAGTCTTTATAACAGATATTGTTACAGTACCAAAGGACTCTGCTTTGCGATTCTTGTTAGTTACCGAATCTAATGTTGGGAGGAATAGTAACTCAGCAACATTTACTTTAGATTTCAGTGCTCTGTTCGATCGCCAGTGTGTATTAGACCATAATAACGAGAAGTTCGATGATTTTGATTATTTTACTGTAGGAAACTCAGAAAATGATTGTTTATTCGGTCATCAAGCAAAATATTTGAGGAAGAACAAGCCTAATTGTTTTGTTGGAGCTGTTGGTTTAGAGCAGTTCACTGTGATATCTAAGAATTGTAGTTGTACCAGGGCCGATTTCGAATGTGACTACAATTACGAGAAAATTTATGATGGTACATGCAAGCTTGTTGAAGGCTTATCTCCAGGAGACGCCTCAGCTGTTTGTAAGAAGAATCCAGATCTAATTGAATACTTCAAATCATCCGGATATAGGAAGATTCCACTGTCTACTTGTCATGGGGGTTTGAAACTAGATGGTAGAAATGAACCAATGGCTTGCCCAGGAAAAGAAACTGAATTCAAAGAAAAGTATGGAATCAAGGGATCCTCATTTTTCTTTACTTTTACTATCATGTTTGTATTCTTCTGTTTGATTGGTTGGTTTATATATGACAGAGGTATTAGAAGAAATGGTGGCTTTGCAAGATTTGGTGAAATTAGATTAGGTGATGACCAGTTGATAGAGGAAAATACAACTGACAAAATAGTAAACTCCATTATCAGATTCGGAGTGGCATCCTTTGGAGCTATGAGCGCTGGATTTAATTTGTTTCAAAGAGCTGCTAACGCGGGATTCCACAGAGTGACTGGAAGAATCAACGGCAGAAATAGACCTTCGTACTCAAATTTGATGCATGACGACTTTCTAGATGAGGCAGATGATTTGTTAGCTGGACATGACGCCGATGCAAACGATTTGTCCAGCTTTATGGATGATGACAGTAATTTCGACATTGAAAACGAGGGAGGTGCAAGTGGTAGGTATCTAGACGATATTGATGATTCAGATATTCCAGATCCAGTGCAACCCTCTTCAAGAACAGATGACGAGGATACGACCTAGAAATATCTTTGTCAGGAAGATTATTGGCATCATCATTACAAGGTGCATATTATATTAATATAGAGATCTCCTAATATACAGAAGATAACTCCATACTGGCCTATATAGAATTCATATTTGATTGCATCCATCAATTTTCTAAAATCTTTATAGCTGTAATCCGGGTGAAAAATTTTTGTCACATTCAAAAAAAACCCTGATTACATTGCTAAATCAGATTTAAAAGTCGATGAGCTACATAATACAATAACTCAATTGTAGTCATTTAACATTTACTAGAATCTCAAAACAGCACTACTTTCTTATAGTTGCAATAATGTCCCTCAAACACTTTAAGGAATGGTGTTTTTTTGTTCTTAACATAAGTGCTGCAGATGAATTGGACAAAATCGATGAGATCACATGGAAGCAATGTATTAGCAATGCATTAAAGAGAGCCCATGGGATATTTGGTGAGCAAATTGAGCTTTATTGGTTAAGGATCGATGATAAAATGGCATTTGTGAAGGTTGGATATACGGATAAGGAAACTTTTAAAACGGCCATTGCAACTTATGTGTCCTCCTCCGATTATGTAGGGACTCCACTCGTAATATCAATTGAACAGGAGTCGTGGAATATTCGCACTATCAAGGTCTCTGAAGAGGATCAGCTGTGGTTAAATAAATTGATTGAAGAAGAAATAGAAGATACGGAAACTTAAGGCATTAGAAATCGTCAACTTTATTTACACTGGAAGTTATGTTATTTACGGAACTACAGATGGTGTAAGGATAAGATAAGATTATATTCCACATTACCTGTATTACACCCATTGAAAGAATCCACATGAGGCTTCCTTATCATTGGAATCTCCGCGAGGTCTGGCACATGTCCAAAATTTCTTACCTGGATTGTTGCTTGTCTTTGATGTTTTAAGAATAGCTACCTCACCGTGTTTGCACATCGGTGGTTTTCCGAAGGTATCATTAAAGAATGGCGATGCTCTCATACTGGAGGCTTTTTTAAGCAGGATGCCTTTCATTGATTCTTCTTGTTTCGAATGTCGCGAAGGCACCTTTTTCGTTACCTTTACTGATTTAGCTGTTGAACCAGATTTTGAAAACATATCGAAAATATTTCTGTTCTGTAAATTGTACTTGTATCTGGCCTCAAATCTAGGTAATTTATAGTCTGAATCATCTAGAGAGCAAGGATTCAGATGATTATATGCCTTCATGTCAATATCACAATAAACTGGGCAATGATCTGAGCCATTAATCTCGGGAAGGATATTAGCTTTTGTTATAGTCGAACCAATAGCTTCATTTATCAATATGAAGTCAATACGTGATCCATAGTTATTTGGCCTCATATTTTTTAATGTATTCCAAACCGTGTACATCTTTAATCTATCTCTTCCTTGTATTTTCCTCGTGCTATCTATTAGTCCATTTGGGTTTCGCAGTTCTGGTACAAGGGAGTCAGTAATTTGTTCATTGAGCAGTTTCCTATGCGGGAAATCTGGGTTAATGATAAAATTACTACACAATTCGTAATATTTTTCATCCACTAGTTTACCTGTCGTATCAGCATTTATAGATATATTATTCTCATCTAATGTAACAGCGTGATCAATTAAATCCCTACATATATTAAGATCACCCATTAATACAACATGTTTGCCCATCTGTTGTAGATTTTTCACTCTTAAAAATAATAGCCTTAAAAACCTCATGCGGAATAATTCACCCTCTTCTGTACAACTGGAATTAGCTGGACAATATAATGAGATGACCACAATACCACACCCAAGTTCTACTAGGACACATCTGCCTTCAGAATCGATCCGAAGTGCTGTGGCCTCATCAATGTTATCTGGAAATGAATCAATAGGACAATAGCCACCAATACCAAGTGATGGGTCATCACGATATCGAGTGACAGTTTTCCCAGTTTTTATAGTCAGGAGGCCTGTAATGCCTTCTTCCGCTTTAACAACACGAAGCATTGGAAACATTGGATCATCCTCATCAGGTATTCTCACCCAACAACCAACACCAGAATAGCCCTTCTTATGTTGCGGGATAGAAATAAACGAGTAAAACCCATCTACCTTCCCCCATTTGGTCAATGATAACGTCTCAGTTTTAAGTTCCTGGAAAGTTATTATATCTGCGCCAAACCAATCGAATACCTGCTTCAAAGACTGTCTCATCTCTGAGAATGGGGCATAATGGAAAAATGTTCTGATACCATTGACATTGAAAGTGAGAAATCGAATGTCTCCTTCTGTCTTCAGCTCGGACGTGGTTAATTGTGAGTTCATTCGAGATATATTATGCCAATTTCTCCAGTTATCCAACCCAAATAGCATTGATAATTCGAGTAATTCAACAGCACAGAACGTATATATTCATAATTATGACGAATTTTTCAAAAGTGATTTACGGTTTTTGAGAAAAGTGTCAAAGTTCCTTAGAAAACACCGTAGAGATATAATTTCAGTTATTTAAATGTTAGTTTATTATAGTGATTGATTCATATATTGCGTTATAATTTACAAATGAATAATATGTATGTGACGATATTAGATTAACCGATCTTCATATCAGCTGGAGGTTTCTTTAGGATTAGTTCCATCAAGATGGTACGCTCTTTAGCCAGGATTACCGACAGCAGGAGCACAGCAAGCGTGGCACTAGTGAAGAACTCATTGAAGCTGGATACGTAGCCGATGAACTGCCAATTAACCAAGGAAATCACGGTAGCCATGCTCAATATCATTTTAAAGTTCGTGAAATTAATAAAAATCGAGGACTCTGTGTGCAGTTGTCTATAGAATTTGACAATGAATGTGAAACTATAGGCGATTCTTAGACTCATGTTAATGATATTTGATATAATCAGGCCGTTTATGGACAATCCCAAATATTGAATGAAGATATAACTGTTTATTAGGAAGATAAATGAACAAACCATCATAAAATATGAATGTCTTAAGATCTGGTCACCTGTGGCCACACTGGAGAAGAAGGCTTCAAAAATACCATTGAAAGATAAAAATGGTATATAAACACAATACACCCTAATAGTGTGTAGTACCGTGTTTGTAGACCATTTGGAACCTATCAGGAATTGAAGTAAAAATGAAGAGTTATTGGGCCCAAAAATAATAATCATCAACGATAAGTATAAGTAGAATTTGGTCAAATTTACTAAAACTTCCATTGATAACAGTAAGTTTTTAGAGCTCTTTTTCGATAGCAAGCGTGCCAAAAATAAACGCAGTGACTCTTCAATAGGAGCAAATAATAACCTTGTTATCAGTGAACCGTAGTTGGAGAGTAAAGAGTAGATACCTTGTTCTTCAACGGTACAAAAAGTGTTAATAATCAACTTATCACCTTCAGTTAGCAAATGCTTGAAACATAATTGAAAATACACTTTCTTGAAATGTTCTAGAATATCATTTTTAAAGTAAAAGGAGAACTTCTCGTCACTGGATGTCTTAATCTTGGTCAGTCTTAAGTTAAATGGTCTCACGGACTTTAAGTTCATCAAATAATCATAGTAGTAGCAAATTAACAGAGTAGTAGAGTAGGCAAGCTTCCCCAATGCAAATGCCAGGATGGCAATACCTTCTCTAAACCTTTCAGAGTGGTCCATGTACGATGTGAGGATCCAGCCTCTCTCATAGGCATAGATAACGATAAAGTTCACCAAACAGTTACTTGTGACAGCTAAACTCTCAAATTTTGACCTCGTACCATAGTTCAGAAGATATTGGTTCACAATAAAGAATGGTTCGCTGAGCAATTCGAGGATGATACTGAGCCAAATAGAGAACACCGATAGTTGGAAAAATGGCAACGTGACGAAGTACTCATTGATGTTACGGTATTGCCATCCAAGCAGAGCCACTGACAAAGGAGCCCCGATCCACAGAGGTACATGGGAGAAATTCACACATACTTGCAGAGGATTGGCCTCGTGGTCTTCCTTCTCGTTGTCGTGTTCATCAGAGATACGTTGCGTAGACAACCTGATAGCCTCTCGACTAAAGAAAAGCACTGTACCGACAATAAACTCAAGGAACGCAGTAATACCGAAAATACGAGGCGATAAGAACCGAACCAGGATGTTGTTCAGCACAAACGTAACCATCTTGCTGAACAATTGCCCCATCATCAGGAAAGTAGCACCTCTGGTGGTCTTCCCCAGGATATCTGCGCCGCTAGAAGCCATGATAAAGGTATGATAAGCAATATAGGAGATCAATTGGAGCTTTACCTGTAGTCTATGGTACCTTTATTCTCAATTAACGACGGGTTTTAAGTACCAAGTGAGTAAATTGATATACGTCATTTTGGCAGTAAATCGCCTCGAGGCATTGAAAAATTACTGAACAAAGGCCCAGCTGTTTTAAAAAGGACTACAGTTCACCCCAGGCATAAGTCAAAGGGATAAAACAGGGTTAATCGAGTTGAAATACGATACTAAGTTAATACACACACACGCTAATTGAGTTTTGACTTACTTGTAAATGATGGATGACGAGGACAAGCATATTGAGCTGCGGGAGCAGGACCGGTGGCTGCCCATCAACAATGTAGCGCGGTTGATGAAGAATACGCTTCCGGAGACGGCGAAGGTGTCGAAGGGTGCCAAGGAGTGCATGCAGGAGTGTGTGAGTGAGTTTATATCGTTTGTGACCAGTGAGGCGAGTGATCGGTGTGCGCAGGACCGTCGTAAGACGATTAATGGGGAGGACATTCTGATAGCACTTCATGCGCTCGGATTTGAAAACTACGCTGAGGTGCTAAAGATCTATCTTGCCAAATACAGACAACAGCAAGCCCTAAAGAACCATTACGACGAAGAAGAGTGAATCACGAGAAGTCATATTGTTAAATAATTAAGACTGAGGGGGGGGGCGGTGAGTAAAAGAAATGGTCGGATTATCCTGTAACACAAGTTTCTATAAACTAGGATATGGCCTTGAGATGGAGAAGCAAGACAACCGCTCAGCAGCAACTCTTAAAAGTGTATATATCGATTATCACTAGAATGTAAATAAAAAACTTAAATATTCCGGAAAAAAGATACGCAGCTCACAGTCCAAAGAGCACAGATGATAGCTGATCAATATTCATTAACGCCAACCAGCTTCTAATCGAAATAAATCAAATGGTTCTATTACAGTTGTATATATGATATCACCTTATACGTAGTAATAACGTGATTCTTCGGTCCCCATTTCTTTGGGCGCGGGCTCAGAGAGGCCCTGTTTAAAAGTAGAAGGGCACCCTTCATTACGAAGCAATGTTTATGAGCATTGTGTGGGGGACTTGGTCTAGTGTACTGACTACAGTTCTTGAGCAAGATAGAGCTGTTCTTTGACTTTGCTGGCTGGGCTGAAACCAAAAATAAAAAGAAGAAGAACCGGGCTTTATTTCAATTAGGGCTTTTAACTTTACATTACCCAAACCGAGTTGTGTTTTCGATTGTATAATATTATTATTTGTGAGAGAGGAGAAAGAGAGGATAAGAAGTAAGGTATGAGTCTATATGTTTCTGTTTTAGGGCCTGTGCGGCTACAGGTTCGAGCGCTTCGGTCGGTATTACCGCAGGTGGCGAGGAGCAGACGATATGTTCATAACAATCCTGAGGATGCTACGTCTACGACTAACAAAGAGGAGAATGAGAAGAAGCTGCCGGATGTGTATCCACAGATGCTGGCGCTGCCAATCTCTCGTAGGCCCCTGTTTCCTGGGTTTTACAAGGCCGTGGTGATATCGGAGCCCCGGGTTATGAAGGCGATAAAGGAGATGGAGCAAAGGCAGCAGCCCTATATTGGTGCGTTTATGTTGAAAGACAGTAATAAAGACACGGATATTATCCACGACAGGAACGATGTGCATGAGGTGGGTGTGTTGGCGCAGGTGACGTCCGCATTCCCCAGCAAAGATGAGAAGACCGGTAAGGAGACTATGACAGCGTTGTTATACCCACACAAACGTATAAAGATCGACGAGCTCTACCCACCAAAGGATGTCAAAATAGAAGATATAGTTGTAGAGAAAATTGTCGATGCTCCTGAGTCAGAGACCTCTTCACCTAAGGCCGAGGTTGAGGTTGAGGCTGCACAACAGGTTAACGAGAAGGATTCCGCCGCGGAAATTGCAACTGAGTCCGTGGTTCCGGAACAAAAGGTCGCCGAAGAAACCGCTGTTGAATCAACTGAAGAGACATCCGATGAAATGGAGAGCTTCGAAAATCCTACAGAATTCCTAAAGGAGTTTAACGTAACATTAGTTAATGTATCTAACCTGGAAGACGAACCCTTTGATATCAAGTCACCTATCATCAATGCCTTAACGTCTGAGATTTTGAAAGTTTTCAAAGAGATCTCACAACTAAACTCTATGTTTAGAGAACAAATCGCAACATTTTCTGCTTCCATACAATCTGCCACAACTAATATCTTTGAGGAGCCTGCTAAACTGGCCGACTTCGCTGCTGCTGTGTCAGCTGGGGAAGAAGAAGAGTTGCAAGATGTACTAGCTTCCCTGAATATTGAACAAAGATTAGAGAAGTCTCTTTTAGTATTGAAGAAGGAACTAATGAATGCTGAGCTTCAAAATAAAATTTCAAAGGATGTTGAAACTAAGATTCAAAAGAGACAAAAGGAATATTACCTTATGGAACAATTAAAAGGTATTAAAAGAGAACTGGGTATTGATGATGGTCGTGATAAATTAGTTGAAACTTACAAAGAACGTGTAGAGAAGCTAAACCTTCCTGAAAATGTTCAGAAAACTTTCGACGAGGAAATCACCAAACTAGCTACCCTTGAAACATCTATGTCAGAATTCGGTGTTATTAGAAATTACTTAGACTGGCTGACATCATTGCCTTGGGGTATACATTCTAAGGAACAATATTCTATTCCAAGGGCTCGTAAGATCCTAGATGAAGATCACTACGGAATGAAGGATGCTAAAGATCGTATATTGGAATTTATTGCAGTTGGTAAGCTACTAGGTAAAGTAGACGGTAAGATTATTTGTTTTGTTGGTCCTCCTGGTGTTGGTAAAACATCCATTGGTAAATCTATATCACGTGCATTAAACCGCCAGTTCTTCAGATTTTCAGTTGGTGGTATGACTGATGTTGCTGAAATCAAAGGTCATAGAAGGACATATATCGGAGCATTGCCAGGAAGAATTATTCAAGCTTTGAAAAAGTGCCAAACTCAAAATCCTTTAATTCTTATTGATGAAATTGACAAAATTGGACATGGTGGTATCCATGGTGATCCATCAGCTGCCCTGTTGGAAGTTTTGGACCCTGAACAAAACAATAGTTTCTTGGATAACTATTTAGATATTCCAATTGATCTATCAAAGGTTTTATTTGTTTGTACTGCAAACTCGTTAGACACTATTCCTAGACCATTATTAGATCGTATGGAGGTTATTGAACTGACTGGTTATGTCGCCGAAGATAAAGTCAAGATTGCAGAACAGTATTTGGTTCCAAGTGCAAGGAAGACTGCTGGTTTGCAACATGCTAACGTTGATATGAAGGAGGAGGCTATTAGAGCTTTAATGAAGTACTACTGTAGGGAAAGTGGTGTCAGAAACTTGAAAAAACATATTGAAAAGATTTACCGTAAGGCTGCTTTAGAGGTTGTCAAGAAAATGAGTATTGAGGATCTTGAAGTTTCCACTGAAAGTAATAAGGAAGAAAAAGAACCCCAAGTATCTCAAGCTAAGAGTTTATCATCTGATGAGGGTGAAACTACAGAAGATATTTCTGAAACCACTACTGAAGAAAAAGAAGTCCCCGATTCTTCTGTAAAGAAGGAAGTAAAACCTGAAGGAGAGGAAGAGGATGACACATCTATTATAGTTCCAGAGGAAATCAACATCGACATCACACCAGAGGACTTAAAGAACTACGTTGGCCCTCCAATATATACATCTGACAGATTATATGAAACTACACCACCAGGTGTGATCATGGGTCTTGCATGGACTAATATGGGTGGTTGTTCATTATACGTAGAATCTGTGTTGGAACAGCCACTACATAACTGTAGCCACCCGACTTTGGAACGTACTGGTCAACTGGGTGATGTCATGAAGGAATCCTCCCGACTAGCCTACTCCTTTTCCAAGATGTTCTTATCGAAGAAGTTTCCTGAAAACAGATTTTTTGAAAAAGCTTCTATCCATCTGCATTGTCCAGAAGGTGCAACTCCTAAGGACGGTCCATCTGCGGGTGTTACTATGGCTACTTCTTTCCTATCCCTCGCGCTAAATAAATCTGTGGACCCTACAGTTGCGATGACTGGTGAACTAACTCTAACTGGTAAAGTCCTACGTATTGGTGGCTTAAGAGAAAAAGTTGTTGCTGCTAAGAGGTCTGGGGCGAAGACCGTGATCTTCCCTAAGGATAATCTAAACGATTGGGAAGAACTTCCAGAAAACGTAAAGGAAGGTCTTGAGCCTCTTGCTGCTGACTGGTACGAAGATATCTACAATAGACTATTCTCTGACATTAAACTAAAGCAAGGTAACAATGTCTGGAAGTCCGAATTCGAGATTATCGACAAACAGAAGAAGAAACATGAAGACTAACAACTTTGAAACGAGCTAAAACACCAAAAAGGATTGTATAAATAAATCGGTCGTCATTGCAAATTCTTTATGAAGACACTTACTTTCTATCTCCCAATTTCTTTATTGCAACATTATTATTTTTTAATTACTTTCATTAAATCATTTTTTATATACTCATATTTTTCCTTATTTTGTAAATAGATACAATAATACTACGTTTTTTTTATAATATCAAATCAAATAATAAATATCGATGCTTGTTATAGTTTATACTAATTAATTATATTTGAAATGGCTGATATCTTATTAAGGAAACTGCTATTATGTTTCCTAATTAGGAAATTTCTTTAAATTCTCAAAGAAAATTTTTTGGCACTCATCGCGATTCTAAGCAAATGTTGCCTTTTCAAACACAATGCGAGTCGAGATAATATAATTGACCAACTGTCAATCAGCATTATAGCGATTGTAAAGCAGGAAATAACGGCTGTTTCCTAAGATTTAATAGCTCAATTCAACTAGGTAAAGGCTTACTAGAGAGTGAAGAAAGAAAACTCGAAGGATAGAGGGTGAAAATTTGAGGGAATAGGCTCGTAATTTTGAAACACATTACTATCTAATTACTAAATGTCTGATAATAGAAGACGTAGACGTGATCCAGAAGAGGATGAACACGATTCGGATGGTGAGAATGTTGGATTGCCACCATCTTCACCACAACACCAGGGTTCTAGAGGGTTTTTCGTACCAGGTTCCTCACCTATTGGTTCACCAGTGAGAGAAGAGGATGAAGATGAGGTTCTTGGAGATGATGACTTGGGAATGCTAAACCCGGAGGGTGAGGACAACGAAATTGATGATGTACCTGATATTGATGAAGTTGAAGAGCAAATGAACCAAGTAGACCTGATGGACGACGATATGTATGGTGATTATCGGTCAGACCCTACTAAGGATAGATATGACACGGCAGATGTTGATGATACGGAACAAAAGGAGCTTTCTCTGAGCGACCGTAGAAGAATTGATGCCCAACTGAACGAAAGAGACAGGTTGTTAAAGAATGTTGCCTATCTAGATGACGACGATGAGGCTATGGGCGACGAGCAGCTGGATGAGATGGGTCTCCCAAAACAGCGTAGGAGACGTAGAAGACAATACGAAGATTTAGAGCATAGTGATGATGATCTGTTAAGTGATTTAGATGGTGATCCACTTAGAGAGGAATTGACGTTAGAATCCTTAAGTAACGTCAAAGCTAACAGTTACTCTGAATGGATTACCCAACCAAATGTCTCTAGAACAATAGCAAGAGAACTAAAATCCTTCTTACTGGAATATACTGATGAAACTGGTAGATCTGTGTATGGTGCTCGTATTAGAGTTCTCGGTGAATTGAATTCTGAGTCACTTGAAGTAAATTTTAGACATTTAGCAGAATCGAAGGCTATTCTTGCTTTATTCTTGGCAAAATGTCCTGAGGAGATGCTCAAGATTCTGGATCTGGTAGCAATGGAAGCCACAGAACTACATTATCCAGATTACTCTCGTATTCATTCTGAAATTCATGTAAGAATTTCTGATTTCCCCACCATACATAGCTTACGTGAGCTTCGTGAGTCCAATTTATCTACCTTAGTTCGTGTTTCTGGTGTTGTGACAAGAAGAACAGGTGTCTTCCCTCAACTCAAGTACGTTAAGTTCAATTGTCTGAAGTGTGGTTCTATTCTAGGTCCCTTCTTTCAAGACTCCAATGAAGAAATTAGAATATCTTTTTGTACTAACTGTAAATCAAAGGGGCCTTTCAGTATCAATGGGGAGAAAACAGTATATAGGAATTATCAACGGATAACTTTACAAGAAGCACCTGGTACAGTTCCAGCTGGTCGTTTGCCAAGACATCGTGAGGTTATTCTTTTAGCTGACTTAGTCGATATTTGTAAACCTGGTGAGGAAATCGAGGTTACTGGTATTTATAAAAACAACTATGATGGAAATCTGAATGCTAAAAATGGTTTCCCAGTTTTTGCTACGATCATTGAAGCTAATGCGGTTAGAAGAAGAGAAGGTAATTCAGCAAATGGAGATGAAGAGGGACTGGATATTTTTAGCTGGACTGAAGAAGAAGAAAGAGAATTTAGAAGGCTATCAAAGGATCGTGGTATCATAGATAAAATTATTTCATCTATTGCTCCATCTATTTATGGTCATCGTGATATTAAGACTGCCGTAGCCTGTTCGTTATTTGGTGGTGTTCCTAAGAATGTGAACGGTAAGCATTCTATTCGTGGTGATATTAATGTTTTACTATTAGGTGATCCCGGTACCGCAAAATCTCAAATATTGAAATATATTGAAAAAACTGCCCATAGAGCTGTTTTCGCAACTGGTCAAGGTGCTTCTGCTGTTGGTTTAACAGCCTCAGTTAGAAAAGATCCAATTACAAAAGAATGGACTTTAGAAGGGGGTGCTTTGGTTTTGGCTGATAAAGGTGTTTGTCTAATAGATGAGTTCGATAAAATGAATGACCAAGATCGTACTTCCATCCATGAAGCTATGGAACAACAAAGTATCTCGATTTCTAAGGCTGGTATTGTGACCACATTACAGGCCCGTTGTTCCATTATCGCTGCTGCTAATCCAAATGGTGGTCGTTACAATTCAACGTTACCTTTATCACAAAATGTCAGTTTAACTGAACCAATTTTGTCCAGATTTGATATCCTTTGTGTTGTCAGAGATTTGGTTGATGAAGAAGCTGACGAGAGACTAGCATCTTTTGTTGTCGACTCCCATGTTAGATCGCACCCTGGTAACGAAGGTGTCAATGAAGACGAGCCTGAAGAGGAGAACGGAATGGAGGATGACGATGTCCATTTGTCTAATAGACAAAAGAGAATAGATAGGCAAAGAAAGAAAGAAGAGGAAATCTCTCCAATACCGCAAGAACTATTAATAAAATACATTCACTATGCTAGGACTAAAATATATCCAAAACTGCATCAGATGGATATGGATAAAGTTAGTCGTGTTTATGCTGACTTAAGAAGAGAAAGTATTTCCACGGGCTCTTTCCCTATCACTGTACGTCATTTGGAATCTATTTTAAGAATAGCTGAATCCTTTGCAAAAATGAGACTATCAGAGTTTGTGTCTTCATGGGATCTTGATAGAGCGATTAAGGTCGTGGTTGATTCGTTTGTTGATGCACAAAAAGTCAGTGTACGTCGCCAACTCCACAGATCATTTGCCATTTACACATTGGGTCAGAACTGAAATGTTTCATTTGCGTAGGACATTCCTCCCTTTGTATTTTTTAATTCATTTCGTCTATTGCTAATTCAATGTATCTAGTTTTTGGCAGACATATAACAAAACTTGTGACTGTATTAATAAATTTATCTCATATATATATTTTCTTTAAATTGAAGTAATATAAAACTTTTAACTAATAAACAAGGAGAGTACAATAAAAAAATATCTATATATAAATACTAGTATTGATATCATATGAATATCTCAAGGATTTAAGTCATAGAACGAAGGTGATCCGGTGAATATTGAAGGGGTAGGTGATTTTGCCCACTACTTATCATGAGCAAAAGAGTCTAAAATGGTAACGAAGTAGTAAAAAACAAAGGGAAGAAAAAGCACTATGGTAAGATGTGAATCAAAGCGCTGAACTTTTTAGTAGTAGGGTTTTTCGTCATGAGGTTGGTGTACGTATACAACCTTCCTACGTTGCCTTACAAACATCCAGGCGATTATATTAAGTAGGGCTGCGACAACTGAGGCCCACATCAGAGCAAGGAATTTTCTACCTAGACTTAGCTCAATTCCGTATTCGCTATAGTTTTTATTCAAAATGTGTCGGATGAAAATATATGTGCCCATGTTGGTACCCACGCTGATCAGCAAGCTTGCAAAGGATAAGAACGCCAATAAACCACCTACTACGTTAACAAACGCGAAATGTAGGAACCAACGTATAATGTTTACTACCAGGTTCAAAAAAGTTAGTACGATACCAATGATCAAAGTGATGAACATACATCTGACCAAACCATTGTAGAAACCTATCTTATCCTGTAGTTCTTCTGGAAGTACAATATTAGCCACGTCGTCTATCAGCGAGAGGACTTGGTTGTTTTCGATGTTGTCCTTCAATATAGTCTTCAAGTTGAACGTTTGTATACCACCTGGAGAAGTGCAGCTGGAGACACTATCTTTACTGGTCCCAATACAGTATGACCAGAGACCGATGTTGATATAGTCCGGCAAACCCAATTGTGTCAAGCTGATGCTCCCAACTTCGGGAAACACAGAACTCACAGAAAGCTTCGACAGATCAAGCTGAGCTGAGAATATCTCATTTATAGGATAGTAGTTTTTCGTTGACCCGGCACACGCAATACAGGCCAGGACAAGACTTGCTAATGCGAAAAAAAGTGCTAACGTTACCGCAAAGAAGTTTCTCATAACGATGTTTTATTTCTGAGAATTTTTATATTTTTTTTTTTACTTATCGATAAATTGTTTATTTCGTATTGTTATAATAAAAGAGATAGAGACAAGAAGAAATAAAAATACTGTTCTCCTTATTGCCGATACCTTCATAAGTTTATATATATAATTTGTTTATATGTTTAGTTGTATCTGCATATGTAAAAAGAACTAAAAATAGTAGGGTTGATCACCTGTAATGTGTGGAGTGCACAGAAAGGGAGAAGAAGGGACAAAAGAAAAATAACCAAGCCATCTTACTTCAATCCCAGGAAGCAAAAACATCTCTTTTTTTGGATTATAAAAAGAAAAAAGATATCGGTATTTACAAAGAAAAACACCTCTTCTAGAGATTACTTTTGAGATTTTGTGAGAGAACCATGTATTCTTCCAGTTATGGGAGAACTAATCCGCAATTCAATGGCCTTGCACTACTTGGTTAGTATAATTTTATCAAATCACCACTCCGAGAGGGAGGCAGTGAGCAGGCAGTGAGCACTCCCCAACCCCCATCATCCACTATGAGCCCACGTAGCACCAACTGATATCAAAATTAATAAATTGAGAGGGCTTGGTCGAACGTGTCGGCGTGGTGTTTTTATTGTTTGTACGTACGTTTCTAAGTAATTTACGGTTATTATATCCTGGTACCGCAAATAATAAAATAAAAAAAAATAACGCGCGCCAGGCAGAAAAATGACGTAGTGCAAATTACATAAAAATTACTCACACAGAAAGCAGCGTACAATTATTTTATAGTTGATTTTTATAGTGTTCTCGACAGGATTCGAACGGGCACTCACAATACATATATATAATGGATTTACGTTTTTTTTATCTTAAACATTCTCTAGTTACCATGGAAACAATATTTTTGTATAGTTGATTTTGTGTCAACCTGAGACATATCAAGGATAATAATGCAACAGCGAATATATCTTCTATAAAATAGTTTGCTACAATGAAGTATTGTAGTATAACACTTTCAACAATCGCAACAATACATCAACCTCTTGGGATTGGGTTTTTATTTGGGTTGGGGTTAAAGAGGTTATGTATTAATAACTATTCTTGTTTTTTGTTTTTTTTTGCTGCTATAATATTGGTTGTTTTTTAAGAAAGCAAAAACCTTTGCTATTATTTTTTATGTTTTGTGCATTTAATTAGGAATTACGAAATTATGACTATCTTTTAGTTGATCATAACATGAAAAGACATATTATTAGAAATAAACATAATATATGTTTGCACCACACAACTGTTACGTTCTCTTTTCATTGTTTACAATACGTTGACATTTCTTTCAGTCAGCAATTTCTACATTATAAACTAATACCACTTCTTAAGTTATTATCTCGATATTTGCTTCGATGTTTTTGTATACTAGATTAAATTTGTATAGATTAAATGTGATATTAAAAATAAAATAAAAATATATTATATTAAAATATAATACATATATTATAAAATATAATACATATATCTTCGTATTTTATATATCATTACTTAACACGAAATGCCTTTCACGTTTCTTATCAGATCACTTTCCCCTAACAACTTCGCTGAAGGCACTCCATTGTTCAATATAAACATACATATGAGTTTAATAGCAGAATTATGTAGAACGTACTAACCCATTACATGAAAACTTGTCTTTAGAACAGATAAAACTATCTAGGCCTACACAAGACAGAAACATTATGGAATGCTGGCATTTTGTAGAAACTACAGAATCTGGCCAACCGTTATTAAGAGAGAATGAGAAGGATATACTAATTGACCATGACGTTGGGTTGTACCATGGTAAAGAAAGGATCAAGCATAGACAGAAAGGTAGAATATTTCTCACTTCTCAGCGTGTATTATATGTGGACTCGCAGAACCCCCAAAAGTACTCAATGGGCATTGAACTCGACGACATCGACCATCTCAATTACTCATCAGGGTTCTTGAGAAGATCAGCACGTCTAATTATATTCATTGATAGTTCAATGGCATATATACAGACATTGATGGGCTTAAAAAAGGATACAACCATCACAACCACTTGGATTTGTCCGATTTGTATGGTTACTAATGAAACACAAGGTGAACTTACAGCAACATCATCCCCGACACCAGTGTGTGTGAATTGCGGGGTTCCTGCTGATTACGAACTAACAAAGAATTCTATAACTATAAATAATGGAAAACACGAAAAAACAGTTAAGGACACGACTGCGAAGAAGGAGAACATTAATTCATGTCCCCAGTGTACTTTTATTAATCACCCTCAAGTTGGAAACTGTGAGATATGTGGTGCTAGACTTCCGAACTCTAAGATACGAAACAAAATAAGACATACAAAGAAACCTACAGATTCTCGACTGGTCATTGAACTGGAGTCATTGTCTTCCAATAAAACGAATCGTAATCAACTAGAAAATTATATTCAAATTAGTTTTAGGAAATCTGATGGTTTGTTGTTTGCCGATGCTTTAGAGAAGGCAGTAACTGACCTAAAGGCCAACAATATTTACAACCAAAATTGCATTAAAAAAGGTACTCCTACCACCTCTGAACCTTTACCTTTACTGGAAACAAAACTATCAAAAATTGGTATCACCAGTCTTGAAAAATCAAGAGAAGCAGAGCTTCTTAATAATGATATATTATTCACTAGTGCATTAACAGATCTAGATAAATTAATATCTTTAGCAGACTCAATCGAGAGATTATACAGGAAGGAAGAAATTAGAGGACATGCTCCAGAACAATCGAACCTTTTGATAGACAGAGATACCTTTTACAATAGAGAACAATTTATCTCGGAAATATCGAGAGAAATATACGATTTTGTTAAGAATGGTTTTAAAAATGAAAAAAATAAAGATAGTTACGTTATGATAACGTTAGTTGATCTGTATGCATTATATAACAAGTCGATGAGAATAGGCACTGGTCTAATATCCCCTGAAGAAATGCGTGAAGCATGCGAGAGATTTAGCAACTTCGATTTACGAGACTTATACTTAACGAAGATTAATGGACGTGTACTTTGTGTCTGTACTAATGATGCTTTTGAATATATTAAAGAGAAAATACTGAAGGTAATTGAAGAAAAACCAGGATCTGATTTATTATCTCTCAGTCAAATTTTAAATAGTGACTCATCAAATACGTGGAGTGTTGGTATTATCCAAGAAATGCTAAAAAGTTGTGTAGATAAAGGTGACTTAGTAATTGACGAGCAGATCAGTGGTATTGGTTACTACACAAATGTATTCTGGGGATTGTAATATCGAAAAAACTTAACAATATACTTAAATCTTGCATTATTCTATATTCTTTTGGATACACATCAGCTGCTACCATTATAAAAAAACATCAACATTCCTGTAAATTTTTTCTTCTTATAATAATACATAGTTTTATTAACATCATAATTGGAAATATGTAGATAGCCTCTAAAATAACATTTTACTAAATTAAATTCGATTCTATTAACACAGTTCGATTAGATCTCTCCAGTGCTTATATCTGTCATCATATCGTTAACCTTTGAATATAGTTTATAAATTAACGAAATCCTCTACCCAGAAGCTCCTTTTCAAGGTTGTTCCAGAAATAACGCACCACTTCAACATCCTTGAATCTTTTGGATTTATCTAGTTCAACTCTGTCGACATTCCATTGCTGAACATGTTGCGGCACAACATCACCAGTGAAATGGAAGTAATAACCTTTGCAATGTTGAAATAATTCTTGAGGGGTGTTCCACTGATAGTTGTTAAATTGCCATGCATGGCCTGTTGTGAAGACAGCCACTACCCTATCCCAATATTCAGGTTTAGTAAACATTCTCGTATTATTTACAATAATGAATTTAATTGGCTTTGAGATTCTGTCAAACTTCTTTTCTACCATTATGACATCAGATGTATTTGGAGTTGTAACATCTCTTGGGCTGATATATTGAGAGCCTTCTAAGAATTGTTTGATGTTTGAGATTGTGAAAGGAGAAGAGGCAGCAGAAGGGATTAGGATGATAGGATCCTTCTTTTGTACTTTTTGGCCATGAGCTGGATATTTGGACACGGTACCTGGTTTACCCGAGCCTTGTTTTGAACGAAGTGTGGATTTAATAGAATGTACCAGCTTCAACTCGACATCCTTTATTAGGTATCCAAAATCAACAGGTTTGCTACCATGTAGCATCGAATTGTGATCCAAGAGCACTCTTTCCTTCATTTTGGATTCTTCTAGTATTGGATCAGCAGCACCACTATCTTGTGAATTAGCCGCAGCATCACTATTTCCAGCAGTGGCCAGGGAATTCCCGTCAGTCTGAGAATTGTCCTGTGGTTTGCTCTGAGACACGTCCATATATTCTGACGTCTCAGACTCACCAGAAAGCCACTTCAACAAATCGTTACGTTGCAAGAAAGAAATATTGGTCAGCTTCTTCTCCTGACAGTCGGCCAAGTACTCTGCAGCACTATCATCCCTGTGAATCCAACACTGGATTATGACTCGAAGGTCAACTGGCTTCCCATCAACCGAAAACTCAGTCTCCGAGCCTAAATCAAGCTCCTCTCCTTCAAATTTAATCCTGCTGGCTGTAGAAATATCAGAAGTAGCCACATGGCCCTCATCAACAAGCTCAAATGCATCTCCCTTACTCAAATGTCTCTTCAATTCACCCAAAACCGACATATTTTTACTTTTTTTTCTTCTCTTTTTGCTTCTACTTCCACTGGTAACAAGCTGTTACGTTATCCTTCCCAGAATGAACAATTGAATTAGTACACTAGCAAATATTAACAGTGCTTCTAATCCCAACTATGCTTTGCTCAGTGCTTTAGCCAGCAAGACTACTAATTTCAATATTCTTCAACTTCCTTAACTTAAGCTTTGCTGAAAAAAAAATCTTGAAATTTTCAAAAGCCGTGAATTGAAAAAAAAAAATATTGAAATTCATATAAAAGACGTCATCGAGCCCAATATCGACATCGAAATCACTTTAACGAGTTGTACAAGGAGGAATATTATCGTTTGTAAGTCAATTGGATAGGACTTGCAATATTGAAGGGAACTACAAAAAAGCAGCGTTCAAAAGGACGTAAAAACGGGGGAAATACGGGGACTTAAAATTGAAAATTGTGATGGCTAAGAAGAAGAATACTCCGTCTAAGAGTCCTGAGACTACGAAGAAGAAGGGTAAGAAGGAGGAGCCTCCAGCTGTAGAGCCTGTGGGCAAGAAACGTGGGAAAAGAGTGCTTACGGAGGAGCAGAAGGCGCAGATGCAGCAGAATCGGGCGAAAGTGACCTCTACAGCCAGTTGGACTGGTAAGCTTCCACACACGTTACTACATGAGTTCTGTCAAAGACGTGGGTGGAATAAAGTTGAGTATGATATGAAGAAACCTAGTGGAAAGTTTTTAGGCGTAGCGAAATTGTCGTGGACAGAGCCCAAGAATCGTGAAATCATCGAAATCCGGATGACTGATCCTATTTATGACAAGGTCACTGGGATCGGTGCTATTGAGCCTCAGGAGACTGCTATGGAGGCTCGACATTACGCTGCCACTGTTGCATTGTATAGGGTTGCATATAATACAAACACGCACATGATGCTGCCGCCTAATCATAAGTCTGTATGGTATAAACTTGATGACTACAGAAAGTCGCTGAAAAAGGATGATAATGCTACAAGACAATTCTGTGACGACCCCTTCAAACAATTACTAGAGGACCGGAAAAAGAAAGCCCAAAGAGATAAAATCACTACAGCGAAGAATGAACAAGAGGCTAAGGAAAACTCTGCACCTATTTTAATTAAATCAGTCAAAGGTAATAACTCACAGCCATTGAGAGAAAGTAAAGCACAAAATAATAGAATATCGAAAGTCAAAAGAGGGCCTCAAAGTGAATATACTTTCCCTAGAAAGGCCTGGGACAATGCAAACTTTATTGACCTTGGCGAATCATCAAGACAAGACATAGAAAATTGCTTAAAACTCAATATAAATTGGGAAGACAGATTGTTAAAAAGTGCTCATGTGGATGAGGAAGAAAGACAAAAATTAGAAGAAAGATTATTACAACTAGATTTTAGACCAGCTCACGTTAAGGAGGCAATGCTCTACAAAGATCCTCTTGCTTTTCTCTTATTTAACTTACCAGAAGATGACTTTCCTAAGTTTTTCCACAAGAGGAAAGAAGATTCAAAGAATGTTATTGAAATCTCAAATCTGCCTCTACAAAAGCAAATAAAGATAGAGAAACTGCAAGAGTTTCCAATTTCAAAAGATGAAGCCTTATATGCCTTGGAACTCTATTCTGAGAATGAAGCAGCAGCATCAGGATACTTAACACAAACTCTTATCCCTGATCTCAAAATTACACCTACAGATATCAGTGATGAAATCAACACAGAATCGCTTGAAATTTGGAATCAGGAATTAGAAAGTTTACAAAGTATTTTTGAAGAAAAAGTACATATTGATGAGAACTCTCAAAGTATAACTATGTCTTTAATTGACAAGTATGATCTAAGAATGAAAATCTATAGAACATGGGATTATCCGAACTCAGTACCGGGCATTCTGGTCTCCACCTTCAGTAAGAAGATCAAGCTACCTAATTATATCAAAAAACAGATCCTTATAAAACTTCTTCACTACATCAAAGAAAATCAGCTTGTTGGTAGTGAGATGGTGTATCAAATTTACGAATGGTTACAAGAAAATATCGAAAATATTATTGACAACCCTGGCAAACTACTAAGCATAGAAGACATGAAAAGTAATAGAGCAAAGAAATCTAATGAAGATAGAATTATCAATTCCAAGAAGAAGGATCGGAAACAACTGAAGCTTACAGAACAAGAGATCAAATCTATTATGGAAGAAGATAAAAAAAGAAAATCCACATCTGACTATAAAGAAATGGTAAAACTTCGCAAACTATTACCTGCATGGTCCAAACAAGATACAATCATCGATATGGTGAAAAATAATCAAGTTGTACTAATTACTGGTGAAACTGGTTCTGGTAAATCCACACAGGTTGTACAGTTTATATTAGATTCTATTTTTAATTCAAATGATCCCAAGAATATGAAAACAAATATAATTTGTACCCAACCAAGAAGAATTTCAGCTATTGGTCTTGCTGAAAGAGTTGCTAGTGAGCGGTGCGTACCTTGTGGCCAGGAAGTCGGTTATACTATTCGTGGTGTTAATAAATGTTCAAAGTTTACCAAAATTAGATTTGTTACAACTGGTGTATTGGTTAGGATACTTCAGAATTCCTTAGAATTATTGGAAAATACTATCATCGTTATAGATGAAGTGCATGAAAGATCTATTGATACGGATCTTGTTGTAACCCTGTTGAAATCATTGCTAAAAAAAGTCAAAAGTCTTAAAATTGTTTTAATGAGTGCAACAGTTAATGTTAATCTTTTCCATAACTACTTCCCAGGATTAGTGTCTTGTCACATCGAAGGGCGTACATTTCCTATTAAGGATTACTTCCTCGAAGATATCCTCGAGTCCCTTGATTTTAAAATTAAAAGGACAAAGGCATCTGAATTTTCCGATGATATCAATGACGAGGGATCTGAAGCCGAATTAAGACCTGGAGCTGACTCTAAGTTCTTTAGAAGTGGACAAATAAATTACGAATTAATATGCCAATTAGTAAATTTTGTTCATAATCAGCTAACGGCAGAAAATAATGACGGATCCATTATTGTATTTCTACCAGGTGTTGCCGAAATAAACCGACTATGCCGTATGCTATCCTCTAATGATTTTGAAGTCTTACCACTTCATTCTGCCCTATCTGCTGAAGATCAAAAACTAGTGTTCAAAAAGTATAGAACAAAACGTAAAATTGTGGTTTCGACCAATATTGCTGAGACATCTATTACAATTGACGATTGTGTTGCCACGATAGATAGTGGTAAGGCGAAAACAATGGTATACAACCCCAGAGATAACACTACTAGACTTATAGAAACATTTATATCTCAGGCAGAAGCAAACCAAAGAAGGGGCCGTGCAGGTAGAGTAAGAGAAGGTCTTTCTTATAAACTTTTTTCAAAACGTCTATATCAGGAGGATATGGTTCCTATGCCAATGCCAGAAATCAAAAGAGTTGCCTTAAATTCTTTGTATTTATCAGTCAAAGCTATGGGTATTAGAGACGTTAAGAAATTTCTGGCCTCTGGGCTTGAAGCACCACCTTTGAAGGCATTAGACATGGCAGAAAAGCTTCTTATTAGTATTGGTTTGATAGACAGTAAAGAGAAAGTACTAACACAGTTGGGTAAATATGTCAGTTTGATGCCATTAGTTGACCCTAAACATGGTAAACTAATTCTTTATGGTATATTATTTGGTTGTGCTGATATATGTATTACAATTGCTTCCATATTAAGTCTTCCAAGTTCACCTTTTATCGGTGGTGTAGATAATCGTGATAAGATAAAACAAATCTTGAAGCAATATGAAACAGACGGTGATTTGTTATCCACAGCAAGGATAATACAAACTTGTATGAACATTTCTGATAACTCTGATAAAAATAGATTCATCAAAGATAATCTGCTCTCATATAACAAATTGAGGGATATTAAATCGAGCAATGTCCAATACTATTCGGTTTTGAAGGATTTAGGTTTCATTCCAATAAGTTACAAAGCTAATGCTAATGATATCCTTAACAGAAATGCTAAAAATAAATCAATTCTTCAAGCTATTATTGTTGGAGCACTGTATCCAAATGTAGCTAGAGTGCAACTACCTGATATGAAGTTCTTAGCTACTAGTGCTGGTAGTATTGAAAAAGATCCTGAAGCCAAACAAATAAAGTGTTGGATTAGAAATGAGGAGTTCCAACAGAAATTGGAAGAACTAAAGGAAAGTGAACAAGAAATCGATATCAATACAATGTCTCAATTGCCTCTTCCTGCGAACAGAGCTTTCATACATCCATCCTCTGTTCTTTTCAAAGGCGATAAATTGGATGCTTCTGAACTCCAAGTACTACAGAATTTAGATGATGTTTCATATGAACGTAAAGGGAAAGTACCATTGGCAAGTATACCATTCTTGGCATATACTTCATCCAATTTAACCTCGAAGTTATTTATTTCCAACTTATCACCTGTGTCTACGCTTGCCTTGCTACTATTTGGTGGTGTGATAAGGTATGATATCACAAGTGATGCATTTTTACCAGGTATAGTGATGGATGATTGGTTACCAATACGGACGTGGTGTAAAAATGGTGTTCTACTTAACGAATTAAGGGCTATTCTTGATGATGCAATAAAGGTTGCCTTAGAGTCCCCAGATTATGCAGACCAGGAAGTATCAGACGTTGGCTCCTCTAGTGAAGTTTTTCAACTAGTAGAGAAAATTGTTTCGGTCGAATAGCTTGCAAAACCATAGAAAAAAGGAAGGCCGGGTTTATAAAATCCCACATCAGCCCACTCTCTTTCAATTGCACCCCCCACAATCATAACACATCCTTTTGTTTCCATGGAAATTTACTTTAGCCAGAACCTTCAAAAATATTTATTAATATATATATATATATTTTAATAATATTATACTGTACTACGTCATCATTTCTTATTTACTTATTACAAGCTTAAAGCTATTCTTGAAATTCCCAATGTGCATTTTCTAAAAATAAAAATGATAGTGGTATGATAACCCTTTTATAAATATTTCAAATTTAAATATTACTAGCATTTTTAAATATTACTAGCATTTTTAAATATTACTAGCAAATAAGAGTTGCCATAACAAGGCAAACAGATAATCTCAATACTATACAATCACCAATTGGTAACCGCCCTTCTAATATGTATCAAATTAGGTTTATACATATATATATTTTAATCAAATTATACTGTACTACGTCATCATTTCTTATTTACTTATTACAAGCCTAAAGCTATTCTTGAAATTGAAATTCCCAATGTACATTTTCTAAAAATAAAAATGATAGTGGTATGATAACCCTTTTATAAATATTTCAAATTTAATTAATAGGAGTTGCCATAACACGGCAAAGAGATAATCTTAATACTATGCAATCACCAACTGGTAACCGCCCTTCTAATATGTATCAAATTAGGTTTATACATATATATATTTTAATCAAATTATACTGTACTACGTCATCATTTCTTATTTACTTATTACAAGCCTTAAGCTATTCTTGAAATTGAAATTCCCAATGTGCATTTTCTAAAAATAAAAATGATAGTGGTATGATACCCATTTATAAACATTTCAAATTTAAATATTACTAGCATTTTTAAATATTACTAGCAAATAAGAGTTGCCATAACACGGCAAAGAGATAATCTTAATACTATGCAATCACCAACTGGTAACCGCCCTTCTAATATGTATCAAATTAGGTTTATACATATATATATTTTAATCAAATTATACTGTACTACGTCATCATTTCTTATTTACTTATTACAAGCCTAAAGCTATTCTTGAAATTGAAATTCCCAATGTACATTTTCTAAAAATAAAAATGATAGTGGTATGATACCCATTTATAAACATTTCAAATTTAAATACTACTAGCATTTTAAATATTACTAGCAAATAAGAGTTGCCATAACACGGCAAAGAGATAATCTTAATACTATGCAATCACCAACTGGTAACCGCCCTTCTAATTATCAAATTAGGTTTATACATATATATATTTTAATCAAATTATACTGTACTACGTCATCATTTCTTATTTACTTATAACAAGCCTAAAGCTATTCTTGAAATTGAAATTCCCAATGTACATTTTCTAAAAATAAAAATGATAGTGGTATGATACCCATTTATAAACATTTCAAATTTAAATATTACTAGCATTTTTAAATATTACTAGCAAATAAGAGTTGCCATAACAAGGCAAACAGATAATCTCAATACTATACAATCACCAACTGGTAACCGCCCTTCTAGTTATGAAATTAAGCCCACTCTCTTTCCATTGCACCCTTCCCCACAACTATAACACATCCCCTTGTTCTCATGGAATTTTACTTTAGCCGAACCTTCATAAACATTTATTAATATGTATTTATATTTTTTTTTAATCATATTATACTTACTACGTCATCAATTCTTATTTACTTACAAGCTTAAAGCTATTCTTGGAATTCCCAATGTGCCTTTTCTAAATATAGAAATGGTAGTGGTATGATAACCCTTTTATAAATATTTCAAATTTAATTATTACTAGCCAGTAAGAGTTGACATAACACGGCAAAGAGATAATTTTAATGATATGCAATCACCCACTGGTAACCGCCCTTCTAATTATGAAATTGAGTTCATACAGAGTAGAGGGGGGGAACTGAAACTAAATCAGTATTATACGGGATTCTAGATTATTCAAAAATAAATACATAGTCTTGTACAATAACATTATACAATAACAATGGATTGTTAACACCGAAAAGCAATACAAAAGCTATAACCTCACACGAAGAAATATAGTAAACAATGGACTGCATCTTTTTCTTTTTGAGTTTAGCCGAGAGATTTTTAATGGTGTTTCTGCGAGGGCTGTCAGTAGAGAGAGATAGAGAGAGAGAGAGAGAGAGAGAGAGCGAGGATAGCATTAAAGTGGGGGAAGTGATGGGATGGGATGGCCCAGGAATATGTTACTGCAGACCTGAATGGAAAAGTGAAGAATGTTCATTTATTGAAGAAAAAGAAAGAATAAGAATTTCATTTACATGTTCAATAGACAAATAATTTGCGCTAATTAACGTCGATTACATTAAAACTTTTTCTCTAATAGCCTATTGCTCGTTCATGTTAAACATTTCTTCTTTGTCAATTGAATTCAATGCCGTAATACCAATTTTCTTTTTATTTTTTCTTTATTTGTAACTCTACGTTTATTACCATGTTCTTTGGAAAATACGTCACTCTGACCATAATTTCTCTTTTATTTACTATATGGCATGCTCTTCTAACAGCCTTTGCAAGGAGAAGCCTCTTCCCGTACTCATTAATGCTCCCCCCAAAAAGATACCGTAGCATTCGTATTTTATTTTTTTGACATCTTCCCACAGAATTTCCTGAAGGCACTTTTTTCTTACCAAGAAGCGAGATCCAAGATCCGAGATACAGCGAAGAAATTCTCTTCCCTGCATAGAAAGGCGCGCATTAGTGAATTAGAAAAAAAAGAAAGAAACCGAGGAAGAGAGCGCGCACATTTGGGCCCGCTTATGGCATCCAAATTCTTACCACGCCTTTTTCTAAAGGCAATTGATGAGCCTATTTTTATTTATTATGAAATCCCCTTTTTGTTTTTTTTTAAAATTGTTTTTATTTAGTTTAGATCAAATGTAAAATTCAGTGCTACGGGTATTTGTTTAGATGCACCTTGAATCTCATTTGCCCCTCATCGCGCCCCTCCTCAATGGAACACTGCCCCGGGAATACGCGCAATGCTAAGAGTTTGTATTTCTTTCTTTCTTTTTTTATTCTCAATTGATTTAGTAATAATTTAATTACATAGAATTGCTTTTTTTTTTGTTACTTTGGACATTCTTGGTGAAACCTTTTTATCCTCATCTAGTAATGTTCATTTTATTTGATGCTAATAAGTTCTATTAAGGAATAAACAAAAGAGATAAAAATAGTACTGATAAAAAAAAAAAGCAATCTAATTCTTGAATTCAAATAATGCAAAGAAGAAGAAAAAAGGTTACTAAGACCTTGCCTCTACAAGCCGTTGTAAAGTTTTGCTTTTCTCTTCAATACATAAGCAGACTCTGTAGCCGATACCAAAAAAAATATTAAAAGCCGATGAAATTTATAAGCGCCATCTATTACACATAACTGAATAAAAAAGTTAACTTATCGAAGACAAGAGAAGAGAAAGACAATCGGATCAGCAATTATACTGTTTTTAGAAAGAAGTCTTTGTACAATAATAATAGTGAAATAAAATGAAAACAAAAACAAGGAATGAATAGAAATAAATATTGTTTTTTTTTAGTAGCTTAGAACATCCCTAGACTGTAAGAAATATCTTCACGGTGTTCTAAATGTGTAGTTCAAAAAGTAACCTAATTTATAAATAAACCGTACTTATGTGAATCCTTACGATTATATTTTGACAATCAATTTACACAGATGGCTCCCGAGCATAGATCGGTCTTCTTACTCTTTTTTATTTTTTTGATAATATTTTGATTCTGGAATTATAAGAAAAAAATTTTTTTTTCACTTATTGTTAGATAGCAATTAATACACAATTCACTATGTCAACTACTACTTTTTATTGTTTTTTTTTTTATTTGTTATCACTTCTACAATTGATCCAATCCCTAGACTAATTCTATTAACTTAAAAATGTTACCATTTCTTTTCATGTACATTAATTATTTTCTTTTTATATCTTTCTTTCTTTGTTTCTTCAAATCAAAATTATTAATTCAAATTCTTGTATATAAACAGTTGGAAAAGTTTAATTTTCAATTTAATCACAAACTTAGTTTCCAAAACATCTTTCCTCAACAGAAATATAATAAGGTAGTTGTTTAGCAACATAAATTAAACGGATAACTACACATAAAAATAAAACAATGCCAATACATAGTATACTTTGGTCATTACTACTGTTGGGCAGATTAGCGGCTTCACTTTCAGTATCTGGTGTCATCAGTTTACAAGGTGATCAAAATATTGCTGATTCCGTTACCGTCAGCGATGACTCAGTGCTAAATATTTACGGTGGTAACAATTATGAATTCACAAATGATATTCTAGTTGGTAGATCAATTATGTATGTTGGTAAAGATGATTACTTCTCTTCCCTTAGAGAACCTTCCAATGATGCCAATGTGTTCCATTTCCTAGTCAAGAATACGAATAACTTGCAGACAAATGGTGAATTTGTTATCGAAAGTCCACAAACAAGTTCAACTTGTGCTGACGTTGATATTGAAATGTATCCAACAAATTTTGAAAACGATGGTACTTTCGAAATTAAAACTGGAGGTATTCCAAATATGTGCTGCTCTCGTAAAGTCGTCATAGCCGCACAAAATTTCGTCAACAATGGTCATTTCATGTACAATGTCATAACTCCAACTGGGTCCACCTTATATTCTGATTGTAAAACCGATCTAGAACTGGGTACACCAACTACAGTTATTTTAAATAATAATCTATGGCAAATCAGCGGTGCTGTCAATGTTCAGGTCAATGCTCCAGTAAGTGGTGGCGCTCAAGTTAACCTAGATGGTAGTAATATGTTTGTCAATGGTATCCAATATATGGGTCAATCTGTAAACCTTCTGAATGGTGGTGCCTACATCCAAACAAGTAATCCATTTCCAAATACAGTTGTCATTAACGGTTTAGGTACTTCTGGTGCCGTAACGTCGATTTCCGTGTCTGGTAAAGGTAAAAGTTTCACTTATGATCCATCATCAGGTATTTTAAAAATGACAACCACTGATGGTAGAACTTACAGCTACCAAATCGGATGCGGTTATGACCCTAACGAGTTTATGGGATCAGATATAAACGGTGATTACTATGATACTACAGGTCAATATTTTAAGGTAATCTACACAAAACCATATGTCCCTGATTCATGTAACCCCTTAGACTCTTCAGTATATTCAACCAATATCATTTCACAAACTCCAACCTCACACACCAAGCCCACTGTTTCATCTTCTATTATTTCTATTACTCCAAGCAGCACAAAATCTTCAATTACTGTCAGCTCAACAAAATCAACTCCAAGAACATCTAAAACTACCAGTAAGTTTCCAACAAACTCTATCAGCTCACACTCTATTGAACCAAGTTCTGTTACCGACTACCCAAGTCATATTTCGAATAATTATACACATATTTCAACATCTTCATCTGCTAGTATCCAGACCAGCATGAGCTCTAATATAACATCCTATTCATTTACTAACAGTGACAGCTCTAGCCCAGGAAATAGTTCAGCTATTATTACATCTACACACTCTAGTTCTAAAGCGTTTTCAACAAGTACTGAATCGTATAGTACTAGTCCGTCTACTAACAATGGATCATATAGTCCAACAATGTCAAGTAGTCAATATGCTCAAAACCCAACTGGAATTCTTCCAACAATATCAGGTAGTCAAGGCCCACACATTTCTTCCGGAAGTGACTCTGGTGTCGTTCCAACCATGTCAGGTAGTCAAGGCCCACACATTTCTTCCGTAAGTGACTCTGGTGTCGTTCCAACCATGTCAAGTAGTCAAGGCCCACACATTCCTACCGAGAGTGACTCTGGTGTCGTTCCAACCATGTCAAGTAGTCAAGGCCCACACATTTCTTCCGTAAGTGACTCTGGTGTCGTTCCAACCATGTCAAGTAGTCAAGGCCCACACATTCCTACCGAGAGTGACTCTGGTGTCGTTCCAACCATGTCAAGTAGTCAAGGCCCACACATTCCTACCGAGAGTGACTCTGAGGTTATTGTTCCAACCATGTCAGAAAGTTGGGGTGTTCCTTATATTTCTGAGAGCACTACACAGAAATTCCAAACATCTTCCAGCTATGAACAATATGTACCAAGATCTGATAGCAGTAAGTCAAAATTCGACAGTCAAAGATCAGGAAGCTCAACAAATGGGGTAGAGAGTAGATCTTCCGTGTCTTCACTTGAAAATACACAGAGTAACAACCATACCCCACAGCTAAGTACTTCTAAAACAGAAACGGACCATTTAACAGAGAATGGGACCCCAACTGACACATATACCTATTCAATTACTCCAACTTACTCGAAGTCTTCTGAAACCAAAAATATGGATTACTCTAGTGTTGATATTTCATCTGATTACCATGACTACAACAGTGATATAAATAAGAATACAGATAACAACCCAAGTGATAACTGTAACTGTCAAATAACTATTACCGAGACTAAAATACAACAATCAATTGTTACTATTACAGAAACCAAAGTACAACAATCAATTGTCACTGTGACAGAAAGCGGAACTATCAATAATACTGATTCTGTGCAAGAATCAATCCTGACTATTACAGAGAGTATTTTCTTAACACCGTCATCAACTCCTGTACTTATTCAAACAGTTACTGAAAGTGTTTTTATGTCTTCTAATGGTACAGAAAGACAATCACACACAGATGAATCCAAATCGAACGAAACTGAGTCCATTGCAACAGAATCAGCTTCTTCGATACTAATTCAAAGTGAGGAAAACCCACAAACTACCTCTCATGTTAATGTACAATCTGTACAAACAGAAAGTGGCGTGATTCCAGAGATCCAATCAGTCCAGATGGGTTCTTCTGCGACCAGGATCATCGCCAATAGTATGCTAATATTTATCTCAGTATTGATATTGATCTGATTTACTTTTTTTGAAAAGTGTCAAAAAAATTAATTGAACATATTCTTAAAAGCTCTAAAAAAAGTCAAGAAATTAGTAGTGGTTACGGTGACTTACCGACTATGCCTGACAATATTGGCTACATTCATTCAAAATAATTTTTCGTTCTTTATTTATTTAATACCTAATTTTACATTTGTTATTATTAAACTTAGCTATTACCCATTTTATACAATTATAGAGAACTAATATATAGTTTAACGGGTTATTGTTTTTTTATATTTATTGAAGTGATTTGCAAATGACATCATGAATACCTCTGGCAACATGCTCAACATTTCCTTCGTTCAGACCTGCTACTGACATTCTACCTGTTGGAACCATATAGACAGAATAGTCCGTTTCCAACACCTTTGTCATTTCTGGTGTCAAACCAGTAAAGGAAAACATACCACATTGATCTACAATGTGATCCCAATTGCCCGGTGTCTGAAATTCAACTAAAAAGTTGCGCAGTGCCAATCTCATAGATTTAATTCTAGAGGACATTGTAACCATGTCCTTTAACCATTGTTCCTTGAGTTCAGGAGTATTTAAAATTTTTCCGACTATTTTAGCACCATATCCAGGTGGTGTTGAAACTTCACTACGTATTATAAAAGCAAGTTGTGAGGCAATAGATTCTTTAATAGCGCTTATATCAGCATCTTGTCTGGGCAATACAATATGTAGGCATCCTACTCTTTCACCATACATACCAACATTTTTAGAGAAAGATTGACTTATAAAAATAGGTGTACTAGAAGCCAGCTTCTCAACGCTTCTTCTTATTGAATAGGCATCTTGTGCAAGATCACCACTAGCGAAACCTTGATATGCAGAGTCAAAGAAAGGTATATGGTCACCGAGCTTCATCTCCTCGATAATCTCCTCCCATTGAGCTTCTGTGGGGTCAATACCAGTAGGGTTATGTGCGCAGGCATGTAAAATGAATATAGATCCCTTTGGAGCTCCAGCAATATCCTGTTTCATACCTTCGAAATCAATAGCTTTTGTAGCCGGGTTCCAATATGTGTAATATGCGACATCTAGTCCGACATTCATAAATATCTGCCTATGAATTGGCCATGTAGGGTCAGAGATGTATATTTTCTTCTCAGGTGAGAACTTCTTAATAAATTGAGCAGCAATATGTAATGCACCTGCACCGGAAATACTCTGAACTGTCAAGACTCTACCTTCTCTCAAGGCCTCTGAGTCATCACCCAACATAATTTTTGGAGCTTCAGCCAGTAAGGGCCCATGTCCTCTGATATTTAAGTATTCATGCTCATAATCGGGGTCTTCGTGTACCAGCTTTTCAGCAGCCCTAACAGATGGCAGTATCCAAGGCTTTCCATCACCCCCACGGTAAGCACCAACACCAAGGTCTACTTTATGCGGGTTCGTGTCCTTGACATACCGTTGCTTAGTTGCAAACAGAATATCGTTAGGAATAGGTTCTATATTACTGTATACTGTTGCTGACATCGTACTTCTTATCAACAATGTGTTGACTATATATGATAAAACTACAATCTATAACGAGTATACAATTACTAACAGCAAATTGATCAATGTATGTCTTTCCTTTAAATATACAAAATAGATACTTTACAATAGGACTTGACTTTTTTGCGATGCCCATTCAAGAAATAAATACGTCATCGGAAAAACTTTTCTTGGAAAGAGTCCAAAGATACCGGAAAAACTATATTGTCACCCACTACATTTCCGCACGGCTCAAAGAAATCTCCGCAGACCCCTTCTAACAATAAATTTAATGGATATGTAGTTATATAGCCCCAGAAACTCCCGTAGTTCTCAGCTGACAAAGATCAAATTATCTGATCTTGCACAGCACCAGCCCCTCACCAAAGAAAGTAGTGCACGAAGATAAAAATGTGTCATCGGCTTCGGTGCTTTATAGAATGTGTCATAGGGGTCTTCCATTGTTCCTGGTGGAATTAAGTATCAGCACTATGTGTCTAAGGTGGATTATGGGGTCTTGTGGGTTAACTGATGCGGGGGCGGGAGGGAACAGGTGATGCGGGTTAGAGAAGTGGACTTTTGGAGAAGTGTCATTCACAGAGAAGTCATAATTTCTTTACAGGTTCTTTGCATTTTTTTGATCGAAGTCATAACCTCTTGCTACTCCTGAGATACCTTCTTCTACTGTAGCACCTTCTTCTTCGTAGCCTTCCTGGTCTTTGAAATCTGTGCCAAGACCGCTCCAGGCCCTGTTTTCAAGGTATCTTGTGGCGGCTGAAACTGTACCTTTGATGACAGTACCACCAGATACTCTAGGTACCAGTCTATTTTCACTGTCTTCAGGACCATCTATCTGCAGGTGGTTTAGTGCTCTCAGCGGGCGTGAAGTGCTGACGTACTTACCAGTGACAGCATCGAACTCGGGTGCATCGTCGTCTTCTCCCTCGTCATCAGTCTTATCTTCTGTAACCTCTAGTTGATCGAGACTCTCGTCAATAGCCGTTATAGCCTTCTGGAAATCTGTGACCCACTTGCCTGTCCATGTAACTTCGATGTTCATAGCCATTGTCAGTTCATAAGGTGTGATGATAGGCTTGTAGAAGTCACCAAATTCATCAACGATAATACCGCTTTGACCACATCCTAGAATACACCAAATATCCACTGGTTCAAAGTTGGCCAGTTTTGGGACATTGGGTTTACCTACCACGAATAAGTAGTGCTTCTTACCATTTTCTCTTATCAGCTTGATCAATTTATTCACTGTATCTCTGGTACCTCTGATGGAAAGCGTGTTTACTAAAATACCAATACAACCGGCAGTTCTTGCCACATGCATATTTTTATAACGTCTATTCAAAGAAGGAAAGGGTCCGCTCCTAATTATAGAATCCTTTACATCAAACGCACACAGATCATTAAACACCGTAGATAAATATAGCAAATGAGGATCTTGAGGGACTGTAATGTGGAACAAGGTATATTTTTCCCGTAGTACATCCTCATTAATCTCAAGATTTTTGTCTTCACTTAGAATTTTTCTATTTCCCAATGTGTAAACTTCATGAAGCATCTTACTTGGGTCATTAGTGTACAAGATCGTTGCAGTATCAGTTAGCATTTCATGGTTGACCTTCGAAGACAGCAGGTTTTTGTATCCCAGTTCTTTCAACTTATCGAATAATTGTGGCAGATGAAAGTCATAAGAGGCATTTGCCATTAGACATATATGGTCCTCCTTGTTGGAAAATTTCTCCTCGAATAACTGGCAAACGGTCTCAAGATCCATGTATGGCGTACCAAATGCATACACAACGGGGAGCTTCTGGATAGCATTCAAACAAGCATCACCGAAATGTATTACGAGGTCACCATTAACATGTTCTGCGGCAACTTCATCAACACAACAGGCACTGTAGGCAGTATCAGCTAGCACCCAAAACTTCCTCAACACTGTATCTCCATCCAATCTGTCCTGAAGGATCCTTGTAACGAGACTCCCGTCCTTGATTAGCGTGTCAGGAAACTGTAATGTAATCTGTTGGTATTGTGGGTTCTCAACCAGATAATTCAACAGTTTTTCCAGCGAATAGTAATCCGTTAGCTGATCCTCTAGTGTTCTACTATCACTATTAGGACCCAAATAGAAACTTCTATCTATACCAGAGGTCTCATATTTCTGGAACTCAAAATCACTGGCATCCTGGTGTGTAGAAAACGCAGCTGGCTTAACATCTATCTCTTCACTACTCATTATTATTTATCTGTTTATGCTCTATCACACTTTCTTTCTCTTAATTTTAGAGAGAATATATGATCTCAGCAAAACTTAATATATTAACAGGTTCAATTAATAAGCAAAGAAAGGTACCAAGGCAGAATGTGTCTGTTAGTGTGTGAGTGTGTATTCAATGCGATGCGATGAGCTCATCGCAAAAAATTTTGAAAAAAAAACGATTATCGGCCACTGAAAAATTTTGAAAAAAAAAATTATAGTGCACATGATGGATCAACAGCTTTAACTGACTCACTTGTAAAGATGGTGATAGCCATTTATTTTATTTTTTAGTATTGAAATAACTAGCAAATACAACAAACTAACTGAACAACACAAATGTCTGAGTTTGATTTGGGTATTACCTGTGATATGCATGTGCATGTCCGTGATGGTGCTATGTGTGAGTTGATTACGCCTACAGTTAAGGTTGGTGGTGTCTCTGTATGCTATGTGATGCCAAACTTGCAACCCCCCATCGTTACATTGGATCGTGTTGTAGAGTACAAAAAGAAATTGGAGCAATTGGCTCCAGAGACTACGTTTCTGATGAGTTTCTACTTGTCCCGTGAATTGACTCCAGAATTAGTCCACAAGGCTGCCCAAGAAGGTGCTATTCATGGTATTAAGTGTTATCCTGCGGGTGTTACCACCAACTCGGCCGCAGGTGTCGATCCTAACGATTTCAGTGCGTTCTATCCTATCTTCAAGGCTATGGAGGAAGAAAACCTAGTCTTGAACTTACACGGTGAAAAGCCATCTGTGGACAAGGAGGACATTCATGTCTTGAACGCTGAAGAATCATTTTTGCCAGCTTTGAAGAAACTTCACAATGATTTCCCAAATTTGAAGATTGTCTTAGAGCATTGTACCACAGAGGCCGCTGTAAGAGCTGTTGAAGAAATAAATCAAGGTGTCACCAAGAGTTCAGATGTTAGAGTAGCAGCCACTTTGACCGCACACCATCTCTTCTTAACTATTGATGACTGGGCAGGTAACCCAGTAAATTTCTGTAAGCCTGTTGCCAAGCTTCCAAGGGACAGAAGAGCTCTAGTTGAAGCTGCCACTTCTGGTAAACCTTACTTCTTTTTCGGTTCAGATTCTGCTCCTCACCCAATCGAAATGAAGGCCCGTCATGTTGGTGTATGCGCTGGTGTGTACACTCAATCACTTGCTATCCCTTACGTAGCCCAGGTCTTTGCTGAAAACAACAAATTGGATAAATTGAAGGGCTTCGTGTCCGACTTCGGTCTTGCATTCTACGGTATCACACCTGAGCAATGCAAGAGCAAACAGCATGCCATCCTCTACAAAAATTCTACAGTGATCCCAGAAACTATCTCCAAGGGTGACATAAAGGTAGCTGTATTCAAGCATGGCCAAACACTAGACTACTCAGTAAGATGGCAATGATAAGCCTCTTTTTAAGATGATATAACTCTGTATATCTGTACATATCATTTTAACTACATAACTATATTTCATCCAATTATGCGATCATGTTAATAATAATAATTTATTTATTTTTTTTTTTTTTGATACTATTCTAGTATTTACCATATTGTTTTTTATATGGTAGTTCCTTTAAACCACAACTCTATAAAAGGCTTTTTTAATCTTTCATTTCGACATCACCTTCACTTTTCACCTCTTGTCCCTCCTGTTCTTCTTCTGGGCCGGCCAGTATGCTGTCCAATTTATCCAGGAACGCAGTGTCCTTCTCACTAAACTGGTTCAACGCAACAGCATTCTTCTCCTGGAACCAGAAGAAGTATTTCTGATCAGAGGAGAACACAAGAGCAAACACACGTCCACTCTTCGCATCTAGTCGCACACACTTCGTCTCCCCAGCAATCAAAATCAAAGAGATCGGCTCCACACCACCAGCAGTCTTCTCCACAGGCCTCCACTCAAAGGACCAGAACCCTAGCTCAATATCCTCCTCATGAGGAGCTATCTTAATCTCTCCTTGCACAGGCAACGCACTACAAACTTTGCTGCTTTCGTCAAACTCACACAATCCTGCCCGTATAGTAGTCATACCTTATTCACACTAGTTTCCACTCCTTCTAAACCTTACAATTAGTCCCTCAACCGCTGTTTTGCCACTACCCTCTTCTCTTTTATATAGTTCTTGAAATGGGCCGTCGGCCCACCGGCCTTCGAGAGGGCCCAATAATGAAAAATCTTGAAATTTAAACCTTTAAGCCCAACTACGAGAGACAAGAGAGAGGATTTGCTGTCGGAGGGGACCTTATCGGCTGTGTAATCATATCTCTGTATTCTTATTTTTAGCAGGTCCGTTTGAAGAAGGGAATTGCGCAAGAACCAGAAAGAGAGAGCCATTATTGAGAGAACCATAATCGAAAAGGTCTCACTACAGACACAACACAGGACACACAGGACACACAGACACACAGAAAGAGATATATCAAGAGAGAAAATATATAATAATGGGTAATATTGAATTTGTTCCGTTGGATGGGCTGCAGCATGGTGTTATGATACGGTCGTTCCTGCCGCTTCTTCGGCATCCTGAGCTTGTCTACCATAACCACCAGTTCTTGAATGTCTACGTTGGTGCAGAGGTGTATGTATTTGAGGAGAGTAGTGATGGGGAGTGGTGTCGTGGGTACTTCTGTTCTAGGCCGTTTCCGGAGGAGTTCATTGCCAATACGTCCTCTACCAATGAGAAATTGCCAGACGTCAAGCCATTGGTATGTATCTTCCCTAAGAAGTTCGCTACTTTCGATCCCAATAGGATTATACACATCATCCCTTTCTTTAAAGCCCCAGAAATGTCTGACTTCATAAGTGAAGACCTCGAAGGCTGCAACACGCCAAGTCTATATGAGACACTACAGGAGAAAGAGGGTCTCGATGTCAGTAGCATCACCCATGATGGGAAACCGACAAAACCACCTTTCCCTTACTTTAGGTACCAGAAAAGACCATTTGTCGATGAAATGGGCCCGGTTTTGTCACTTCTATGCTCACATATATACTGGATGTATTCATTCGGTGAGTTTGATATCTATTCTAAACTGGTCGGGCTGTACTACGATCTAGACAACATTAGACTACGATTACGAATGCACTTAACAACGGATATTGAAAGAATCAAGATTACGAGGGCTGCAAATTCTCTGCTGGCAAAGATTTCCAAGTTCATCTCATCAAAAGGAAGAACCAATCGGTTCTTATTGGATGTTCGCTCAAGTAATCCAGACCCTTACGGGTTTGAAGGTATATTTGCCCGTGATATCATCACCGGTGAATTACTCTCCTTCGATAAAATTGAACTACGTACACTGGTCCTCAGCTCTATGTTATATGGTCTTACAAATAATTTTCCAAACACTGAGTCAAGTATTTTGCAAATCGAATCCCCGAAATGTGAATTATATGATAGAGAGAGATCACATATTCTGATAGACTTCAAAGAAATTTTGTCAGATCCTGCTGTAGTGGATCCAAAACTTGATAACATTAAAGTTGTGGCATACCTGATGACAAATAGTGAAATACTTACTGATCCTTATGAAATTGAGATACCGAACTCCGAGAAGGACATGTGTTTTGCCACTGTTCTATTTGAGAGTCTGTTTCACTCTATTATCAGACAGAATAAGATATATTTGGTTCTGATAATTACCGAAGAAGTAGCAATAAATTCTAACGCTTCAAGGTCCAAAGCGGCCCTAAGTTCTTTTACCGAGCCTTTTATTCCATTCCAAACCAATGGGGAGAGTATTATCCATCATGTGAGAAGGGGAGTTGGTGCCGGTGTTATCGATATATCACCTGTGTTCTCTAAACAGAAGGGTATAGCTAATGCTGATACGCCTCATAAATTTGTTATCAACCTTTTTGGTTCACAATTTAAACCTGGTAATTTCGATACAGCAAGTTCTCTTAATAGTATGGATGATACTGGTTCTTTCTCAGGCTGGGGTTCGTTAGTATCGAATATTTTATCTGATTCAACGTTGGGTATTGCTATAAACCCCAGAGCGCTATCAGTCTCAGTTACTGTCAAGGAAATTTTGGACGAATCATTTGCCAGGAAAGTGAGAAACTCAAATATACTTAGTGTCAAGAGTATTCCTATGAAAATTAACAGAGATCCTACCCCAAAAGTAGAAGCTTTCTATTTAACCCTAGGATGTATCTGTTTATGTGACGTAACACAAAGAGAAACTAACATCAAAAATGTAGCAGTACACATATCATCTAAAAACAAAAACGTTCGTTTTTGCTATAGCCAACTTGGGGAAAAGAAAACGAAATGGAACTTTGTTTCTGTTAAACCTGGAGAGTCTATCGGTGAAACTATTAGAATCGAAGGTCTAGAATTTATGGAGAACGACGAATCACTCAGAGTTTTGGTGTATTTAAATGGTTTTCTGATGGCAAAATCAAATATTTGTATCAGGAAGAATGGTCAGTTTATTGAATTCAAAAAATTTACGGGATTTCAATTAATGTCATCCATGGGTCAAAAATTAATAAACTTACAAATCAAAACTTATTATGGTGGTTCAATGTTTAATATCGATAAATCTATTCATGATTTTTTTTCTGCTACTAACAATCCTGATCTACTAAAGGGAGACACTGTCAAACAACTCGGTACAATAATAAAAAACCTTCATGATGCTCCACTTACCCAATTAGTGAAACATTTTAGCCCATTATTAGAGTCTATGTTAAAGATTTTCAAATATGTCTGTAATTCTCATGATGATAATGGAACCGAAGAGGTTAAAAGGTATATATTTTCCAATTTGGTTGCACTGTTAAATGGACTAGTTGTGGATGACGCAAACGATATGTGTTTTTTCGAAGATTTCTACCAAAAACATAGTACCCAAAATGAGGGAATTACGATTGTGGGTATTCATATACTTGATGGTATGTCTCTCATTTTTGAGGATGGTATTGATACCTGGGGGAATTTAGGAAGACAAATTTGCAAATGCTTTGTTCATTTGCTTTCATTATCTACAATTTCATGCGCTCAATATTATGAAGATTGGCAATTTGCCATCAGAAGATTATTCAGAAATGTTACATTCTTCATGTCTTCTGGAGAGGAAACTATATACTATGACCAGATTTTAATATTAAGAGCATTTCCACTATGCATCTCGGCTCTAAATCAATACTTCGAACCTTGGGAAATTGTTTCAGTGTCTAATGCTATATTTACTAGCTGCGAGCAAAAAGATGATACACTAAAGTTCGCTGAAAAATCAATCTTACCTGAAGAAGAAAAATACCTAGGTGAAAAGTATACCTCTCTTTTGGGGGTTATAACCCATAATAATTTAGAGGACTATTTATTCAATTCCGAGGACATGAATGAAATAAGATTAGAATTCATCTCGAAATGTATTTCATGGACACATCAACCTTATCTGTATCATTCAGAACAGAACTATGAAATTTCTGCCACCAGAGTGGCTAATACAGTAATCATCACTTTGATTGAAAAGGTAACTGACGTTCAAGTTCTCCGAAACTTGATTAGATTATTACCAGCTTATTGTTCCTTTTTCATTCTCATTAGAAAGTTCTGTAAGAAAGTCAATGCTTTTCGCACAAGAAGAGTATTCACTAAATTGTTTCCTAACAAAATCTCCCCAATTAGCATTCCAATGGATTCTATAGTTAACGATGAAGTTGTAATTGAAATTCTACTGGAAATTGCTACAATAATTTGTAAGATCGCCAAGGTAGCTACTGACTTATATGGAGATAATCCTTCATTTTTAGAGGTTATTAAACTTTGTGAAAATGATGTTTATTTTACTTCACCATTATATGTTACAAATTTGACGAAGGAGACGGTATTTTTAATAACTAAAACGCAAAAACTGTTTTTCAAGGGGGATTTCTATCCAGCAAAAAAATGGCTTGGTGTTAGTGCTTTATTTGCACGGTCGACATTAACAATACTTACAATGTGTAAAGACTTTGTCATTAAAAAATACGCCCCTTATCCTATCACAAAAGGTGATGCGGATATATTTGAGGAGAAATTATGGGCTGATTATCTAACTTCCCTACTTTGTATTGCTAATGATAAAGTTAGCACCCTGACAAGATTGGCTATTATACCAAGAAAAGCGGTGTTTTTGATTTCCGGAAATTTAAAAAAGCAGGTTTCATTTGTACTAAACCAATGTTGGATTGGATTAGCCAATGAATCATTTGACCATGATGCTTTAGTTAGATATGGAACTGGTGATATATCCTCCAAACAACTACAGCTGCTAACAAATAACCCTCATCTCGTAAGGGAAATTTTCCGTTTTGGTTTGAACAGACATCTACAAGCAATAAAGACTAGTACAAACATTTTATGGAGTATGATTCTGAGTTTCTGGAAATCACAAGGAAGTCTTCAACTTGCAATCAATCTATGCATCCCAGAACTATTCAATGCATACCAGACTGGGAAGTTTTACATGTACGATGATGAACTAGAGAGATTCATGACTTGTTTGTGCTATAGAATACATGTGGATATAAATGATGTAATCTACAGCTCACTAATGGATTTTCTGGAGAAAATTATAGGATTCCTATATATTGTTAGTGAAACCTATAAAATCCCAGCGCAGCAAGAATTCGATGACGATAGAACTGCACATAGGATCGAAATGTTTAGCTATTTGTTAGAAGCTGACAGACCAGAATTGTTCCACAAAATGGTTTATGACTTGTTTATACACTTCATACAGAAGCGCGATAATGTACAAGCAGGTTTGTGCCTTGAATTACTTGCTAACACATATGAATGGGATCCAAATGATTTCTTACCTGCCATTTCACATCCACCATTCCCTGAGCAATCTAGTTTTGAACGTAAAGAATATTTATTCAAAGAAGCCGCAAGAAATTTTGCTCGTGGTTTGAAACTTGAAAAAGCGTTATCTATTTATAAGGATTTAACTAAGGCTTACGATGAAATTAATTATGACTTGAATGGATTAGCATTTGTACATGATCAGATAGCAACAATTTACACAGAACTACAATCTGTTGATAGATTAGTTCCAACGTATTTCCGTGTGGCATTGCTTGGTTTTGGGTTCCCAAACTCCTTACGTAATAGGATGTTCATTTTTGAGGGTCTACCGTTTGAACATATTACATCTATGCACGATAGATTATTGAAAATTTACCATGGATCAAGTATTGTTCAGACACTAGATGAGGTGGATAAATTATTAATTAACCCACCTATGGGTAAATATATCCATGTTTGTACTGTCGAACCGCGGTTAGCCTTATCTGAAGAATACTCTACCAGTAGAAAGAGTGAAATGAATAATAAAATCAGAATGTATATAGAGAACAGGAATCTAAGGACTTTTAGTCAGTTTAGGAGACTTCCAGGATCAAAATCAGTTACAGATCTGTGGGTTGAGGAGTATACTTATGGTACTGTCAACACTTTCCCTACGTTAATGAATAGATCGGAAATCATTGAAGTTTCTAGAAGGAAACTATCACCATTGAAGAACGCCTTAAGATCACTTCAATTAAAAATTCAAGAACTATATGGTCTTGAGAATATGTGCTACAAAGTTATAAAAGAGCAAGGTGATTACACCAGTGTATTAAATGAGCTATCAAGGAGTATAACGGGGACGATATCGGCTCCTATAAACGGTGGTATTTCTCAATATAAAGTATTCTTGAATAAAGAAAATGAAGATAAATTTAACTCTAGTGAGCTGAACATCCTAATGTCCAGCTTTGACGAGCTGGTCCTGGCGCTAAGTAGGTGCTTGATACTTCATTCTGAGTTGTCCGGTAGCAACATAGGAAACAAATCTGGGCATAACTTATTAGTTGAACTATTTGAAGAAAACTTTGCAGATGAAATAAAACGCAACAGAATTGATATCCATAACATGACTTTGGAATCGATTATGAAGGGCGGAAGTAGACCTAGCCACATTAAAACTGTGGTGCATAAAAGACACTTAAATGCTCATTGGGAAAGACCAAACTTTAGTAGTAGTCAAAAGAGAAGTAATGATACCACTGAAAGTACTGGGGTTTTTGGAGCCGCCATGCTCGGAAGGTATCTATCTAGTACACGCTCACTGAGTAGGAATGGAAGTGAACACCCAACCGTAGCATCCTCCCCAGCACCAACCATGGGAACCATTGACACATAAACAAAAGAGAACAGTAACATTGAGTAAATAAGAAATAGAAAATATATAGATATATAGACTTAGAAATAACAAAAATTGTGATATAAATTAAATATTAGATCAACATAAAAGAGCAATGGCATAGTATAGTATAGTATAGTATAGTATAGTATAGTATAGTATGGTATGGTATAGTGTTATGTTGTAGTGTGCTCACAAAGTCCGAGAGGTTCCGGGTAACTTGAATGGAACTGCCCGATGAAGGAAGTGGCATCCAAGATTCCCGCATTTTAAGCAGATAAGACCATATAGTACAACAACTTGTGGAGTGTTATCTGTTCGGTATAACGTTTGATAGAGAGTACAAAAGTGAGTTTACTTTGCAATAAAAAGTCTGTATATCCCAAATTCTCATATGTTTTCCAGAATAGTCCCCCGTGTCGCTCTTACAACTAGAGTTGCCTCCAGGTCATGCAGGCCGATGGTGATGAATCCACTAAGAATGTATTCTGCCAGATCAAGAGATGACATCTCCTCGCAGTTGGTCAATGTGGTTAAGAACTTCGTTAAGGCTGAGGACAGTAGTAAGATTACTGCAGATGCCAAGTTTCACAAGGATTTGGGGTTGGATTCTCTAGACACTGTGGAGCTGATTGTGTCAATTGAGGAAGAATTCGACACAGAGATTCCTGATGACGTTGCCGACAGGTTGACCAGCCTTCAGGATACTATTGAGTATTTGTATTCTCAACAGGAAAAATAATTCAACCGAAATGTATGAAAATAACATGTAAATACTAAAAGCGAATCTATATGATGTATGCATACTGCAACAGCTATCGAAAATATACTTAATATATAAAAAACGAAAAATAATATATTTATTTAATGCCTTAAACCTAGTTACCTTTACCACTGTCATCTAGCAATTAATAAAGGATAATCTGGTAGATATTTTTCCATGTTCAACAAAAATATATCCATCTATATGTCTTTGATATGGTAATCAATCTTGTATATAGGAGAGAAATCATCGATTTGGCCAGGCCAAATGGTCTCTGGTAGGAAATTCCCATTTTCAGTGAGGAACTTTGTTCTTTCCTGAATGTCCTCCTTATGTAAAGTTTCAAGTTTGCTATGGCACTCTTGCATAATGTCCAGCATTTTCTTAGCAAGTGTCTTACGGCGCTGATACTCTTTTAAAAGATCTCCGTAACTAGCCTCAAATCCATCGTAAAACTTATGGAGTTCCTTCGTTAGCTCAATTTCTTGTTCACAACTGTCCTTGAATTTATCAATAGACTTAGCTATACCCTTGAAAATTGACAGGTATTCGTTGTATTTCTGACAATTCTGGATAAGTTCGTTAATCTTACCATGCAGTACTAGCTTCTGCCTTGCTTTTGATTCTAAGATAGTAGAAACTCCATTAATCACATGGTCAACACGCTCAATGGTTTCCATTAAATGCTTTATGATTTCATCAAGTTGGCTGTCATCATTAGTAACCACTTGCAGAAGCTCGTCATATTCAGTAGTTCCATCAAGGTCTCCAGATTGGAGTAACTTACATTTGTCGAAATGTTCGGTTAGTGAATTGATAAACTCAACTAGCTCATACTCCATAGACTCTAGCCTGTTAGGGTATTCCTCACTCAACTGTATGGTGTCTAAGCACCTGTCACTGAACTGTGACTTGAATAAAGATTCTATTTCCGCCAGCCTCCGTTCGATAAGCTTGGTACGTACACGTTTGCACATCGTATTGTACTGTGACTTGATATTGTCGACCTGCGGACGTATAATGGGTATTTCATCCAACTTGTGTTTTAGGGCCAGGGCCTGGTCCTTCGATATATACTCACTTAACCTAACATCACCAGGCACCAGCGTGTTCTTGATATGTTCCAACCTCTCTATCCTTCCATTGATCCTTTCATACCATAGCTTCATCTCAGTGACCAGGTCCCTAAGAACCACCTGATCCCAGGCTTCCTCGATCAAGTTGTCACCAATACCTCTCTCAAGCACACAATGCTCCAAAAACCCCAGTTGGCGTGCCAACCCACGCACCAGAAAGCTCAACGTGCCCCTAGTCCGCTGCCAGCGAGCTAACGACTCCTGCAACTCCCTTATCCGCACTTCTACCTCACCGCAAAGCACCTGTGCCTTGCCTAAAGTCACTCTAGCACGCTCCTCGATCTTATCCATTAATTCCCACGCCAACAGAGTTCTATCCCACTAACATTCGTATATCTTGAACCCTTCATCTTCACTTTCTGTCCCCATACCATACTTAAAAGGCTTTTTGCTCATCGCATCGCATCGCAAACTAAATCAAGGCAAAAGGGCATATTGAAAAGAGACCAATCCCAAACATAAAAGCAATATAAATAACTAGTCTCATTGAAGGCAGTTGGCGACACGGTAGGCGATATGGGTTTAGAGGAGCAGTACGGGTTCGGTGCACGGTTACTGAAGAAGCTAGGCTATGTTGAAGGTACGGGACTTGGGAGTCAAGGTCAAGGTCTGGCGACACCGATTGAGGTTGATGCTGAGCAGACGGGTACTCATGCTGGGCTTGGGATGTTAAGTGGGCGGAAACGAGTATCGGAGGATGAGTATAGTGGGTCTTCTAGTGAAGAGGAAGAAGACTATGAATCCAGGAAGGGCGCTGGGTCTTCTCGTCATCGGAATGTGAAATTTAAGAAGACGTCTGTGGTGGAGTCTGGATTAGGGAGGCAGCTGGAGGCACTAAATGTCGATCTAGACGTACAGCTGGTGCTGCGAAACCCTCATGCTCAGGAAATTATCGAGGGGATAGTCAATCGTCAGCGTACCTTGGACGCAGTGGTGCAGAAAATTGCACTGGTGCAACTGGAGTTAGATGATGTCGAAAATAAGATGGATGTGATCAATAATATAAATAATGGTGAAGCACCTTTGTTGCAAAAAGTGGAGGAACTGCTGAAGATCGAAGACGAATCTATGGTAGACGATTTGATGGCGCAAGTGCTAGAACAAGAATTCCATGCTTTAGACTTTTCTCTTGATGAAAAGTTGCTAGATACTTTACTACCTGTGGTGGATCTCCTTCATTTCACCGTGGAAGATAGTGGGAAACGGTTAAATAAAGCCCAAACTCGGTTGTACTTGATCCTCTTCCCTAAAATTGAAGCAATATTCAAAGGTTTTGATCTTATGGACCCCAACAGAGTAGATCAGACGATTTATATCCTGATCGAGTTCGAAACAATAATGAAATTCATTTCTGTGTATGATCTAGTAATTGAACAGTTTATTCTGCCGAAATTACACGAGAACCTTTCACAATGGAGTGATGAAACAAATTCAAATCTACATTATCTTTATGATTTTTACGTGCTTCTAAATAAAGACCAACGTCGTAAATTAAGGACATGGATGATCGAAGTTTTTATAAAATATTGTGATGACTGGTACCATAGAGACTCTAAACCATTTAGCTGCCTACATTTTAAAGATATTATAGGATCAGATAAATTTTATGCACTTACTAAAGAACATTTATTTCCCTTAATAATTGAGCAGCTGTTCGATCGTCATTTTGAACCTGGCTATGAATTAGAAGGTTGGGAACAATTGGACCATACTACAGAGGGCCCCATATACTGCTTCAAAAAGGTCAGAGAGTACTGTGAGTTTTTCGATACAAACTCATACATATCTCTGATATATGCTATGTGTAATGAGATTAAGAAGGTAATCACAGAATGGACACTTTATGCTAACGACGGAAATAATAATAATTGGAAAAATTGGGTATGTCATTTTCTAAACACCATATTTGATGCTAATGACAGACCCCTGTCTCATGTAGAGAGAACGCAGTTGATAGAAATTTACAAGGCAGTCACTACTGCTAATGAAGTATTATGCTACGATAAATACTTTGATATTCATAGCAATCTGAAAATAAAGGAACCTGTACTAATTGACCTAGAAAATGATGAGGAGGTTATAGAAATAGATAACAACGACCATGACTCATTGGGAGAAGATGAAAATGGCTACAATGTGACTAATATTCCTCTACGACGTGTTAAGCCTACGCTACGGGAAGTATTACAAGATTATTGCGAAGAACATGGATACATAATGATCAAAGATAACAGTAAATATACGCAGATACCATATGGTGTCGATAGAAACTCGTTGGTTCCTGTGCTAACTCTCCAGAGGCTCGGAAAACCAATCCAGCGTGTGGCAATAAAAGATGATATCCTCTGGATAGAACGGAAATCAGGATTCGAACCAGATTACTTATATAACTTGGGTTTATAAACAAACAGAAATTAATCACATTAAAAAAAAAAAACTTGTTCTTTTATAAAGTTACTCTAATAATTGTTGAATAACAAATCCATTATGATTATTTAAATACATAGAAACAAAAGCAAAAAAATAAACCGACCCCGGTGAGGATTGAACTCACGATCTTGCGATTAACAGTCGCACGCCTTAACCAGCTTGGCCACGGAGTCTTGTTAATTTGTTGAGATGTACAGTTTATCTTTGTAGCATTGTGTTATTTTCAGATCAGCAATCGACTTTCGTTGTTTTGCGTGTTAGCCCATCATCTATCAGTCAGCGATGTCAATATTTAGATACTGCACAAAGAGGACTCGATGATATGCCTTGAAGCGATATAAGGTGTATATACTTATTATAGACATTCTAGTGTGTGATACTATTATTTTTTTACAGACTGTAGGATAACTGAGTCTTGAGTACAGCCTGTCAAAGGTGAAGATAAAGGAAGCAGATAATAACATATACGGGTTCCCACCGATATACCGAAATAAAATACGGCATATTATAGACAGATATTATATATTCTGTTATATGAACTAAGCTGTTTGATTAGCGTAAATGTATGGATATAATACACCAGAGCGTGGGAAGCATGGCAATGGAAGAAGTCCGCAGAGTAGAGGGAGCCCACAAAGACAGAATCCTACATTGCCGCAACTGCCGCCATTGAATACTCGAAGTTCTTTTCTAGACGGTTCTGAGGACTCTGCAGTCAGCGATGTGTCTATAGGGTGGACACCGCTAGGTGAACAGAAACATTCACATTCAAAAAATAACACAACGATAGGTAGTCATTCGACTTTGGTTTCAGAAGGTTCAAGGAGCCCTTTATCACCACGATATGCAAGAGAAAATGCTATGTCTGATTTACCCAATGGCTTCTCTCCCTTGTCCATTTCATCTTCCTCAAATACTAAAGTTAGAAGGCGACCCCCACCTCCAATTACTCGTTCAACTGACTCATTGGTGGACGCAGTGCCTAGTCTACCGGCATCACCATTTATTAATAAGTCAAATCGTAGTCCAGCATACAGAAAAGTGACACCTATGACAAATAATTATAAATCACCTTTTATTGGTGAGCAGGAGTTGAAAGAGTATATGGCACAATATGATCAAACCCCCAGCAAGAAAGTTTATAAATCCCCTTTCGTTGGTGATCCAGATTCAGAAATAATAATACCAAGTTCAAGTACAGCTAAAGCTAAGGATGAAAAAATTGTTAAGTCAACAACTAATGAAATAGAATTCTATATGAAACCTCCTGCTCCTTTAACTTCTTCCAGGAATATAACGGGGATCAGCAGATATTCAGATCAAGTCGAGAGTTTTTATTCAGATTCAAACTACACATTCAATAATTCAAGTGCAAGGAATAGCAGTTTTAATTCCTTTTTGGGTGCAAGACCTCTAGAATATGTTCCAAGCATCACTGCACCAACTCAAATATTTTCAATTGAGCTACTTGATGAACATAAACTATATCAATGTTACAGCATATACAAACTTTCTGATATTTATGAGTGGTTATTAAAGGTGTATTTTGAATGGTTTAATGAGTATATTTTTGAGAAATTAGATTTCTTTCAAATTGTCCAATTACTACTGGAATTTCAATCTCCTAAAAACTTTGAACAGGAACTAATTGATTCTAATGTCGATAAGATAATGTCATCACTTATAATTGAGGGTGCACTTAGATTTGAATTAGAAGATACACAGGAAATAGCAGTAATTGTAGCAGGTCTAAGTATTACTGGTATTTTCACGGAATTATTACCATGTTATTCTTTTGTTGATAATACGTTTGGGGCCAATGATTATACCACAATTTGTTATTCTACAACATGCTGTAATAGACTATCTAATGAAGGTAGGCAAGAGATCAAAGTTTCGGAAATCATAAATAAATCCGTTGGATTATGGACTGACTATTGGAAATTGTCTGCAGAAGAGTTATCAGAAATTAATCCAAAAGAAATCCAGAGACAAAGTTTTATATTTGATCTAATCATTTTAGAAGAGCGGTCTCTTAGTATGGCTAATGCTGCTATCGAAATTTATGGTAAAAATTATGATCCATCTTTACTCCCTGATGAACCAAATTTTGCATCTCTTGCATTTGATATATTCCAACCTTTAATTGAAATCCATAAAGAATATATTCTCAAACCGATATTTTGGAAAATAAAAACGAAAGGAAAATTTATAGATGGCATTGGGAAAATATACTTAAAATGGTGTCATGAAGCTCGTGACGCATATTTGAAATACTCAACTGCGATGGCCACAGTACATGAGATTATATCTTGGGAAAAGGATCACGATACCAATTTCGGTCATTGGCTTCGCGAGGTTGATAATTATCCAGAAATTACCAGGTCAAAAATGTACCATGATGTTATCTTTTTCGGTGGTTATTTCAAATCTTTACAGAACATGCCTGTTACTTTAAGCTCAATCTTGAAGAACACTGACCCATCAAATGAAGACTATGAGCTTTTATCAACTGCCATTAAAGAAGTTGCTCAACTTAGCTCAAATGTTGATCAGGTTCATGGTTTTGCCATTGATCGCCGAAAACTTGTTCGCTTTTCACGACAATTAGTATACAATAGTAATAGTAAAGGAAATACAGCTGGTTATATTAATATTGGCTCAAATGAAAAGACATCAAAAGGTGATAAATTAGCCTTGGGATTAACTGATCCCCTGAGGTTAATGATTAACAGTGGTGTTGTATTGAAAAAAAGTGAGCATTGGATTGAGCCGTATCCAGTCTTTATAGCGCTATTAGACAACTTCTTCTTAATAACAGAAATTGTTGTTAAGGGATCATCAAAAAAATATAAACTACTCGAACGACCTATTCCTGCTGAATATTTAAGTCTTGAGATGAAGAGGAAACCAGATGAATCTCCTAGAAGTTCATTACAATCTGATTTAAGACCTACTTCACAAATGTTCTCTGACTTTAATGCTGAAAATATTAGCAAAAATGAGAGTGAAAAATCCTTTCATAAACATGGTGAAAAGAAGCAGACAGGTATTTCGAATTATATTCCCAATTCAACAGAATACGCCTTCAAAATTAGAAATACCGCTACTAACGACTCCTTCACATTTTATGTATCTAATCACATGATATGGGATTCGTGGATGAGTGCTTTCAGGAAATGCTTTCAGAATTTGAATAAAGGCTACAGTAGGAATGTTTTTAATGTTGATATAGTCAGTTCGGAATTTTCCTATGAGGATAAAAACGCACCAATTAATTTACCTGTTGCTCCTGATGGTTCTGAGATCGATATAGCTTTGAAAAAGTATGCTAAAAATACTGCCAAAACAGATTTAGATCATGGCCCAGGAAGCGTATATTGTGCTACTTGTTTGGAATATGAGGAGTCAAGCTTCATTATAATTGCAACTAATAGGGGAGTATACATCAGAAAGAAAGATGCCACTAAAACGTTGTTCACTCGTGTACTCCAAAATAACTCAGTGAAACGACTTCAAGTGGTACCAAAATTAGGACTTCTCTTTGCATTAGATGGTCAAAAGCTCTGTTATTTTAGTATCACCAGTATTCTTGCTGCATACTACGACCCTATCAAATATCTCTCGGCGAATTGCGTAGTAGGTATTGTATTAAAAGATAAAGTAGGTTACTTTAAGTTTGCTGACGATTTCGGAAACTCGAGGCAGTTATTCTATGAAAGAAAGGGGAAAATAGTAGTTGCAACGCCTGAATTTCATTCCATAATGAATACTTTCAAATGCTTTAAAGTATACAAGAAATTTATCTTACCATCCAGTACTAAGGGTTTGATTCTACCTGAGGTTTTTGATATTATAATTTTTAGTAAAAGCTTTATGGTTTGTACCAAAAAGAGCGTCATATTATACAATGATACATTTAATGAAGATGGTATTTCTCTGCCAGTTTTTCTCAACGATAAGGAGATGCTCTCTTTTTTGAAACATCCACATCTAAAGTCATCGCGGTTTGGTTCTTCATCAACCAGTAAAGATGATGCTAGTTTAGCCATGATAATCGATGTAAAGAAAGATATTGCAACTGGGAAAACGAAACCTGTAACTGCTTTCAAGTTACAAAGCGGTAGTGGATATATCTTGATATACGATGAAGCCATTGTGAAGATAAATAATGTTGGACTAATACCTGACTGGAAAAAAGATATTCTGATACTTGATTTCTATTGTACAGGTGCCTCCTATGACAACGGCTACTTATTTTTAATCGGTGATAACCTAATTCTCATCTACAATTTGACAACAGACGACATTTCTCTAAATGACTTAACGCCAATTCAAATCATCAACAGCAAAAAGATAGCTCTTCTAAGTAGTGACACTTGTGATCATCCAATGGTCACTTCAAGTCATCCAATTATTCCAAACCGACAGCTGATCTTCTCATGTCTGCCTTCAAGCGACATTGTATAAGCCGTATTTATTCTCTTAATTTGGTCTTCATTACTTTCTATTCGCATCTATTTAGTTTAAACATTCAATAGGTCCTTTGATCTTATAACCAGCAATATAAGAGAAGTGGATGGCTATTACGCATTGTTTAAAAAACATCCTCAGAAATACACGTAGAACTTACTTATCGTAAATCATTTTACCCAAATCAAAGCGAACTCGATTTTTTCAGTTAGGTGGATCATTGCAAAGAACAATGCTATACCTAAAATGGACGACTAAATTATGATCAGTAAGTTCTTCGACCATTCATTTTATTTAATTCAAATACAGCGATAAGGATTGTACCTCAGCCTACATCAATAATATGTCATCGCTGAACGTTGACGTGTTGATAAACTGTTTTGGTATACCGATTATTAAATATCCAATATTGCCAGCTTTATGGTTCTATCAGTATGCAATCTGTGTTATAGTTGTTTTGTTTTTTTCTTTAGCCAATTGTATGTGCTTTACTAACAATAAAAATATTCACCTGAGCTCAAACACAAATGGTACTTAGTATATATTGAGAGCAAATCTGCTGAAGTCATAATAGACAAATTGATACTTGCTACCTGGTTATTTTATGTATATGGACTGTTGTAATTAATGGTTTTATCATTCTCAATAATTGGTATAGGACCAAAGGATCTTATTGTTGGCGATCTTTGGACCAGCTGCGAAGTCCCAAAGTTGTCATCACCGGAGGAAGCAATGGTTTGGGTAGGAGTATTATAGAAGAGTTGATAAAGAGATACAATAATGTAACGGTGATTAATATAGACGTAGATGTCGGAACATGGCAGCACCAACCTCAAGTTGTAAACTACAAATGTGACCTTTCGGACTCCCAACAGCTTGATGATGTGTTAGAAACCATAAACTCCACCTTTAGAGAACAGATTAGTTTGATTATATGTAATGCTGGTATCCGATCAAGGTACTCATGGTTCAAAGATACATCTATAGAAGACATGGAAAGAGTATTCAGTGTTAATACCTGGTCTACTGCAAAGATACTTCAGAAATTAACGCCCTCATACAGTCCTCCAGAATATAGACAATGTTATTTCGTCACAGTTTCAAGTGTTCTAGGGATATTAGCCCCATCAAAAGTGGCAAGTTATGCAGCCAGCAAAGCTGCTGTCACAATGATACATAATTCGATGTCTAATGACCTTCATGTGCAAGGGCTTGATAATGTTCGCGGATTGCTAGTGATACCGGGTCAAATGGGAACGACGATGTTTGGAGGATTTAAACCACCTAGAACGTTTTGGGCACCCGTAGTTACGCCTAAACAACTGGCAAAAGACATCATATCACACTGTAATAATGGCACCAGAGGATCCATTAGGACACCATCGTACTCCTACTTCGCCGAGCTATTAGTAGGTATGCCATACACGGTCCAACGATTCGCAAGATGGTTCTCCCAGATGGATAACTGTCTACCTCTCGAAGAGGAAGAATATACTGACTAATAGTTGATCTATGTTTTTAATCTGATAACTAGGATACTCCGTTTTAGATATCCATGTTATTTTATGCTTATTGCACTTGTTAAGATGAGATCACATGAATGTTACGTCTATAGGTATACATAATATTTGATGCGGTCCAACGTGGGAATCAAAAGAGCCCGAAATTAAGGATTCATATAGTTTACCAGAGCCTATGTAAATATATTTAAACTAATCAATAACCTACACCTCACTGAGAATTACATGCACCAGTTGCTGGTCTTGTATGTTTAGTGGGTTTTTCATGTTCGTATCGAATTTTGGAAGCGTAGTAGCCTTATAATTTGACAAAGCCTACACTCTTTAAATAGTATACAAGGTCTTTGCTGTGCTTGAATTTCTCAATAGTTGAAGTCAGAAAGTTATTAACTAACGTTCTACGGAGGCTGCCAGGTAATACTAACGCCATCATGAGTGAGAATCAGAAGCCTATTGGTGGTAACAAACGAGGCAACAACAGAAAGCCAGAAGGTGGACGTAAATCTGAAGGGAGTAGAGGGAATGGAAGACAGCGTGGTAAAAATAACGGCAACCAGAACTGGAATAATAAGTTTCAAGTAGATAAACAGGAGAGATTTGATGCGTCTATTGAGCAGGAGCTCAACAACGGTAATTTCAAACTGCGTGGTAAGAAGACGCAGGTGTCAATCAATCATTTACTGGATTTTCAACTACCTGAAGTGGAGAGAGAGCTAAATAGTACGCCGAGGAGGACTAACCGGAGGAAAAATGATACTTTTACACACTTGCATGGTGATTCTTTCATAAATGTTAACTACAGGCTACTGGTAGATGACCGATATGATTACAAAGAATTGAATAATGATCCTAACAAGCTAGTAGATAAAGAAAAAATTGTTAGAGTTATTGTACCTAAAGGTCAAAATTGTCCTATCTGTCTGAACGAAGTGCCCATTGCGCCGCGTATGGTGACTTGTGGCCATGTTTTCTGTTCTAGTTGTTTAATAAACTTCTTTGATATACAGGAAATGGTAAAAAACCCAAACACTGGGGTCATCCAAAAGAAGAAATACAAAGAATGCCCATTATGCGGAAGTATTGTAAAGCCTACTAACACTAAGGACGTTTTATTTGAAGATGATTACGACTTTGGTAAGAAACCTTGTGTAAATAATGAAACTGCTATACCAATTCCTGGTAAAGAAACAACTCTAAAACTAATGTGTAAACCTCATGATTCACTACTTGCGCTACCAGTTTCGAGCGGTCTGGACCCACGGAAAGTCGGCAACTTCCCTTCAGTGAAGTTGAGAGAAATTTCGGAGTATTCCCACATAATGAAATGTGGAGCTGATTTTGCTTTACAACTATATCAGAATGACATTAATTCTATTGAAAATCAATATGAGATAGATAAAGCATTATATAATGACAGTGGGAAATATGTCAAACAGGCTTTAGAGAGCATACACGAAAAAATATCAAGTATATTGGAACAAAATGAAGAATCACTAGTCGATAGGTTAGCAGATGATTTTAAAAATACACTTAAATTTTCTGATACTAATCAATACGATGATTCAAATGCCTTTTTCTTTTATCAAACATATTTCAAATCGCCAACAAAATACTTCTTAACGCCACTCGATATTAAGATCCTTCTAACAATTTTTGAAGGCTATCATAAATTTCCTGAACTCTTAACTGTTACAGTGGAAAATGTCCATTATGGCACACAGGTTACTGAGGCGTTAATTCGCCGTTACAAATATATGGGACATTTGCCTATTGGATCTGAAATTGCTTTACTTGACTTAGATTGGAGATCGGTTCCATTCATAGAAAAGGACATATATGCTAAATTTGCTACGGAACTTAAGCAAAGAAGAAGAAGCTTGATGCTAAAGAAACAAAGAGAAGACAAAGATAAAAAAAGCTACGAGGAGAAATTAGAAAGAGAACAACAGGAATTTTACAGACGGGAAAACTTGGAATACCCTACTTGGGAAGCCCATGTAAACAAGCCAGACGTTACTTTGACCTCCTTACCAACACCACAGCAATTACACAGGGAGAAAGAGGAGAAGAAAATGAACAAGTATAATGAAAAGACTATATGGGGTACATCTATTCAAATTACCGAAGACGAAAAAGCTAGCAAAGAAAGTAAGGAATTCGAACAAATGCTTCTCGCGAAGATGCAAGCTGAAAAATCGGAGAAGAAGAAAAAGAAAGGTAAGATAATGTTGTTTAGCAATACACAACAACATTTGTAAAAAAAATTCTGAACTCCATTGTGCATTTAACGAATAATTCTTTAAATTTTTGATCAACAAAAAGCAAAGAACAATATCGTAGATTAATCTACAGAAGGTCATTATCAATATATATAAATTATGATAATAGTATTATATAGAGCATCCTACATTATTATCATAGAAAACTGTAAAGCATCGACACTCCAACTAATTTTAATAAATGCTAAAACGAATACTACTATACTATTAAGGATTTACATGTCATGTTTGACGATTTTTTGTCGCTTTGAATTCTTGTGATTAAGCTATGCTGTGCTGTATTTATTTCAGCCAAGGTTCATAATGATAGACCTAGAGTGTTGTTATAAGGGTTATGTTTGGGTAAAAAGGGCTCTAGTGGTACTATTCAGTTTAATTGAGTACAGTATGAGTGGAAAATTTGTTCGTGCCTCGAAATACAGGCATGTTTTCGGACAAGCAGCCAAGAAGGAATTGCAATATGAGAATGTGAGAGTTACAAACAATGCTTGGGATTCCAATATTATTAAGACCAATGGTAAGTTTATTTCAGTTAATTGGAATTCTTCAGGAGGTGGTGCATTTGCTGTGGTGCCAATTAGTGAACCTGGTAAATTACCGGATCAAGTCCCTTTATTTAGAGGACACACTGCTCAGGTTTTAGATACAGACTTTGATCCATACAATGACAACAGAATTGCCTCTGGTTCTGATGATGGTAAGATTGGTATTTGGGATATTCCAGAGGATTATTCCATCATGAAATACCCTGACTCTGATGGTTCACCAAAGGATATTAAACCAACAAAACTCTTAACAGGACATTCGAGAAAAGTTGGGCATGTTTTGTACCATCCTACTGCTAAGAATGTTCTAGCGTCTTCTTCTCTGGACTATACTGTGAGAATTTGGGATGTTGAAGCTGGTGAGGCGAAATTTACTCTAAAACATCCAGATATGGTTACTTCTATGTCATTCTCTTATGACGGTAATTTCCTGGCTACTGTTTCTCGTGATAAGAAGTTGAGAGTTTGGAATGTTAGAGAAGAAAAAGTTGTGAGCGAAGGACCTGCACATGCTGGTGCAAAAAACCAAAGAGTTGTTTGGCTGGGTAGCTCTGAAAGACTAGCAACAACTGGATTCTCGAAATTAAGTGATCGTCAAATCGGTATTTGGGATGCTTTTAACTTAGAAAAGGGTGATCTAGGTGGTTTCTATACCGTAGATCAGTCATCTGGTATTCTAATGCCATTCTACGACGATGGTAACAAGATCCTCTACCTTGCTGGTAAAGGTGACGGAAATATTCGTTACTATGAATTCCAAAATGATGAATTATATGAACTTTCTGAGTTCCAATCGATTGAGGCACAGAGAGGTTTTGCCGTTGCTCCTAAACGTATGGTAAATATTAAAGAAAATGAGGTTATGAAATGTTTTAAGACAGTAGGTGATCAGCGTATAGAACCCGTTTCTTTTTTTGTCCCAAGAAGGTCTGAGGAATTCCAAGAAGATATTTATCCTGATGCCCCTTCTGCAAAGGCTGCATTGACTGCCGAAGAGTGGTTTGCTGGCAAATCAGCAAATGGACCCATTTTAGTCAACATGAGAACAGTATTTGATGGTGCTGAACCAGAACTGCATGATTCAGAAAAGGCAGAATCGACTCCTACTCATACTCCTGAACCAATAGTTAAGATAGAGAAGAAGGAGACGCCCATTAAAAGCGAAAGCAAGCCCACTGAGAAAAAAGTTGATGCACCTAATGAACCTAAAAAGAAGGATGCTGCTCATGAAACCCTATCAAACGATGATTCTATTAATAAATTAATTCAAAAGGCCACCGATCTTGATGAAGTTAATGAAGCTGAAGATCCATCTAAGGATACTTCTGGCTGGGACGAAGAGGATGATAAACCTAAGCCGGTTCAAATTAACACTACCAATAATATTAAGAAACCTAGTTCTGATAAAAAGAATGATATTCCTGTAGAGAAAAAGGTAGAGACCAAGAAAGAGTCATCTCCAGTTCCTGAAACCAAGAAGGAATCAACTGAATTTTCCGATAATAAGAAGGCTGCCTCTCCATTACCTGAAGCTAAGAAGGATGCTACTACCACATCAGTAATTGAAAAACAAGATGAACCTGCAGCCAAGAAAGAGTCTACCCCAGTTACATCTTTGAAGGAGGAAGTATCTACCCCAGCTAAGACATCCACCAAGTCCCTCGGTTTGAAACAATCAGTAGAAAAACTGTCAGAATTGGTCTTGCAACTAAATGAAGTTGTAGAAAAGTTGACAAAATCAAACTTGGAAAAAGACGAACGTTTGGTTGCATTGGAGGAGAAAATAGACTCTTTACTAAAGAAATAAATGGACCACCTTTCCTGTTGTATTCTAACAAAGTGAATAAAATTAGTATGATATACTTTAATATAATATAATAAAATTTTTTAGTATTAATACATAAAATGATGGAATACTAGAAATAGAATAACATATAACCCTTGATACATTTGAATCCTCTTTGAATTCTCACATTAGAAACAAATAAGCGTACCCTGGTTCCTTGTAAAACATATGTATATTCATAATAATAATTTTGCAACACTATGAATACATCGTAATATTGCTTTTTATTAAGTTTATTTCTTTTTTTTTTTTTTCACCAGTCCCACCAACAATTTCTTGGAAAAAAAACGCGATGAGCTATAAATCAAAAAATTTGTTAACTTTCATTAGTAGAAGGCACAATGAGCAAGCAACTTATTTGATAAAGTTTTGAATAGCAAAATCAAACTTATTTATTATTACTTTGATCATTGGTTTAATTATTAAGTGCATGCTACTATTGATCTGAATTGATTAATAGAAATTTTAAAATTTAGCATTCTGAACTTACCATTATATAGGCTCCCCTGATCAAGCCAAAAAAAATTATAAAACACAAAGGTAGTTATCATATCAATCAGTTGAACTCTCAATTTTAGATAGTAATAGTTTTTTTCATTTTCTTTATAGAGTCCTATTGTATTTTTTTCATTTTAAGAATCAGGACAATTATAACTAGCTATTTTATTTTTCTACATTTTGGCTATAAAAAGGATCAGAGTTTCTTTAGTCACGAACTACTACGGTATCGAAACGGTAACGCCAGCTTGGGCCATTTTATTACTGTTTTCTTAGTTTTTTGCTATTAAACATAATATTGCAAAGAAACGATAAAGTTAAATTCTTACAAACGTTGAAGGTGAATAATGAATAGCCAAAGTGTGGTAAGAGATGACGTTAAAGATCAACAAATCACTGAAAAAGCCCAGAAGTTTATACCATTGATTGAAAAGGTGTATAATGGAAGCAATACCGGAATATCTGAGTCAAAATTGCTGGGTGATGTACTCCATTTTCTAACTGAACTGGGTGGATATCATTTATTTTGCGACCGTCGCTTTGAGCCTATAGCTGTGTTCTGTCTGACTATATTCTCCTTCAATGATAAAACAACTATTGAATGGTTAAAATCAAGGTTTAACCCGGTGCTTTCAAACTGTGATAAATGTGTCCTGGCCTTTGCCAGAGGGAAGTGTCGTATGCTAAGGCATTTTGCCATTCAAAGAAATGTCCCTCACGAACACGTATCTAAATTTAATAACTTGATTTGTGGCTGGAGACTTTCAGCTATAAAACCAATCTTAGAAATTTTAAGCCAAAAAAACATAGGAAGCACAGTTGATTTGAAGTACAACAATGCCTTATATGAGTGTATGACAGACCCGAATATGATGCGTATGGATAAGACATTTCGTTCATTATTTGATCAGAGCTTCAAAATTGTTCTAAGAGCACCGCAGTCCAGATTAGAAATAGGTAGTGAGAAAGGTATTAATACACTTTTAGCGGGTGTAATATTTTGCTGGTGTGAAGGTACCGCAGAGCAAAATACTTGGGCAAAAGCATTATTAAAAGAGCTCTATAATAATAATGCCACATACAAGAAATCTAATATTGGTGCTGATGTGATTGATGAGATCCAAACACATATAATTTTTTTACAAAATCCAGGGAATTGGAATGAAGTTATAATATCTCAGTTTTGGTCAAGACTTATTCCTATTTTTTCTCTTTTTGAGAAAGATATATTTGAAGAATTTTTTGATATACCAAAAGATATGGAATCACTACGACGTTCTTTTAAATATCCAATAGAATCTTTAGTGAAACTTTGGTGCAATCATCTGATGAAGCCATATCAGGATAAACCACTGGATTTTCTACTAAGAGCCTTACGATTGTTTTTGGATAAATTTAAAGAAGATTTTTGGGCTAAAATCGAACCCAATACATTCCATAACATCCTCGATATAATATTAGAACCTGTTTTTTTTCTACAAAAGTTACTGAAATTACAAAGAGAACCTATTATAGATAACAAAGATGGTTTGATTTTTTCATTCTCCGGTTCCATTACTGATCTATTATCCTGGACCTTACCGTTCTATAACTCCTTATCTGCCTCGAAAAGAATACAAATGGTTAAGAAAGTTTCCATTTCCTTCTTGCGAATAGTTGCGAATCAACCTAGTCTGGAATCAGTTCCAAAGGCATGTTTAGTAACTTCTTCTTGCACCTTGTTAGCATCTGTGCTAACTATTTCTGAATCTGAAAGACAAAAACTATACAATAAGGATGATTTTGAAAATGTTCTTCTAACTAAGGTTGACTCACGGTTATTATTAGACAATAATTTAATTCAAAATGTTCTATTGAAATCAATATCTGATCCTGATAATTTTTATCCAGGACTTGGAAGCGCAACGATCTCGGTATCAACATCGACTATGTTAGTGTTAACAACCTGTATAGATTTTGACCTATTGACACTTTGTCAAAGAACCTATAAACTATATTATGGAACAATGGTTAATGACTTTCCTTTGTCAATTTCCCTTTTGGACAATATTATAAAACAAGTTCATTTTAATTCTTTTAAAAACGGAGCGTTGCTAGCCAAATTACTTTTATCCTCACTCAAAAATATTGATGGGATTGTTTTAGTAACAAAATCAAAATTGAATACCAGCAAACACAATGCTAATATAGAAATGTTATGGAACTCCGTTAATAGGTTCATTGAAAGTTTAAATGATCTTTTACCAAAGCAATTGATAGAAATATTGAATGATGGTTCAGCACTGCAAGGTTTCTGGGCCTGCGTATTTAGCTCAAATGAAAAACTATACCAAGGAGCCACTAATATCCTGTATAATACATTTGATGTGGATGGTAGATTAGAAGGTATACAAGCGCTTTTTGGAACCAATGTCGCTCCACATTTGAAATCTATAAATCATATTTTAGCAAGGCTTATAAAATGTGAGTATTTTGAACCATGTCCAAGGTCAATTAAAGTTCTCATGGATATTGTTAGTGCCTTTGTAGACCCTACCAATGGTGTTCTATCAAGATATGATACCCATAGGTCTGCTGAAACTAATGCAGAAATTGTAAATTTCTGGCAGCTCGTTTGGTCTTTTCTTGATTCGATATATCAATGTACCTTGAAATGGGCTACGAAATATAACTATTCGGAACTGGAAAACTTCACCAAGGATACTTTAGATTTGAGCAAAACTCTTGTATCTTCTTATCGTGAATTTAAGGATATATTAGATGAGCCTATTGATTTATTCCACGATGTTTTAAAGGCTTTTAAAAATATGTTATACTGGTTACGTCTGAGTGACGATTCACTTCTTGAGTCTTGTGTATCATTAATAACAAATACTTCAGATCTGGCACAAGAAAGGGATATGACATTCGATAAGGAGATTGTAGAGATGATGGCAAAGTATGGTGCAAAATATAAAAAGTTCTCAAATAAATTAACTATTCAGCAATCTACTGAAATTCTTGATCGAGCAAGAATTTTTGATAAAGACATTACGAACAAGATAACGGAAGAAGCAGAAGAATATCACAAACAAAAGGAGCGTGCCAAACAACAAACAGTTGTTATTCCAGATGAAGAATATCATACAAAAACGCCTGCTGAAGCTAGAATAGAATATCTACAAAAAAGAGCTTTAGGTACTTCAGCATTTAAAACTAAGGCATCACAACCTAAGATAACTTCTTTTGGATCTTTCAAACCTACCGCCTCGGTGTCTCTTCAAACAAAGGTTCCATCAAAACCATTATCTAAGATGGAAATTGCTAGGAGACAGCTTCTAAATAACAGAGTAATTCATCCTCCTAGTACATCAGTTTTCAATACAAAACCACAGAAGCCGCAATCGACTGACAACGACAGTAGCAGCGACGAAAGTGATATTGACATTGAGAGTGCCAGAGAATTATTCGCAACTAGTAAGAGTAAAGGGAAAGGTATAGAAACGCTGGATATTTCAGGTAAGACTATCAAAATCAATAGTGCTGCTGAAAGGGCTAAAATGGAAGAAGAGAATATGAGAAAGAGGTTAACTGTGGACTTAAATCCACTTTATTCTCAGGTATTACAATGGGATTATACTAGATCCCATGATTATCCAGATGATAATACAATTGATAGATATTCGGATATAAAGGATGAATTTAAGTCTGCTAAAGAATACAAAATGATTATGAAACCACTACTTCTTCTCGAATCTTGGCAAGGTATGTGTGCTGCAAGAGACAGAGATGAGAATACACCTTTTTCAATTGTTGTTGGTAATCGTACTACTATATCTGATTTCTATGAGATCTACGCCTCTATTAGTAAAAAAAAGCTACAAGAGAGTAACATATCAGAATCAGATTTAATTGTTCTCGCAAACTTTCCTAACATTAGACCAGGTCAAAGATTGACAACGTCAGACTTCAAAAATGCGGATCAGACGTGTTTAGCAAAAGTGAAAACGTTAAAAAATACTAAAGGTGGTAATGTTGACATGTCCTTAAGAATTCATAGAAACCACTCATTTGCTAAATTTCTAACTCATAGGGCAGAAATACATGCCGTCAAAGTGATGCAAATGACTACTATAGAGAGGGAATACTCTACACTAGAAGCCTTAGAATACTATGATCTGGTAGATCAAATTCTTTCAGCAAAGCTATCACCGCCTTCCAATATATTTAAAGAACAAATCGCTAAGGTTCGGGATGAATATTACTTGAACAAATCTCAAGCTGATGCCATTGTCAATACTGTAATAAGTACTGGATTTTCACTAATCCAAGGTCCGCCAGGTACTGGTAAAACTAAAACCATTCTGGGTATTGTAGGTTATTTTATGTCTTTAAGAAATGAGATTCCATCTTCTTCCATTCAAGCACCAACGGATAAGCAGCCAACATCTGTGGAACAAATGTTAAAAAAACCAAAGATATTAATATGTGCGCCAAGTAATGCTGCTGTTGATGAAATATGTCTACGTGTAAAGGATGGTATCAAAACGAAACATTCGATAATAAGACCCAATGTTGTTAGATTAGGTAGAACTGATGTTGTTAATGCGACTTTAAAAGATGTAATTCTAGAGGAGATAGTAGATAAAAGGCTAGGAGAAAAAAGCTATGAATTTAATAGGAATCCTGAGTTAGAAAAAAAATTCCAAGGTCTTCTATCTGAAAGAAGACTTTTAAGAGACAAATTGGACTCAGAAAATGGGTCACCAGAAAGTAATCTCTCAACTAATGACATAGCAAACTTACAGATGAAAATCAGGGAGCTAACTAAAGATATTAATCAATTAGGAAGAGAAAAGGATGAGATGAGAGAACAAAACGCAATTAACTATAGAAACCGTGATTTGGACAGGAGAAATGCCCAAGCGCATGTATTAGCTTCTAGTGATATTATTTGTTCTACTTTATCAGGTTCAGCACATGATGTCCTAGCAACTCTGGGTATTCGATTTGAAACAGTTATTGTGGATGAAGCTTGTCAATGTACAGAACTATCTGCCATCATTCCATTAAGATATGGTGGAAAAAGGTGTATTATGGTTGGTGATCCAAATCAATTACCTCCTACTGTGCTCTCCGGTGCAGCTAGTAATTTTAAATATAATCAATCTCTTTTTGTAAGAATGGAGAAAAACTCTACTCCTTACTTGTTGGACGTCCAATATCGTATGCACCCTGATATAAGTAAATTCCCATCTGCTGAATTTTATCAGAAAAGATTAATGGACGGACCAGAGATGGATGTAGTTAACAGGCGTTTATGGCATGAACAGGAACCGTTCCGGCCTTACAAATTTTTTGATATAATTAGTGGTAAGCAAGCTCAAAACACAAGGACAATGTCTTATACTAATAAGGAGGAGATAGACGTAGCTATAGAAATGATTGATCAATTGTTTAGGTTATATGATGCAAAAATTGATTTCACAGGGAAAATTGGTGTGATTTCACCATATAAAGAGCAAGTTCAAAAAATGCGAAGAGAATTCGTAAAGTATTTTGGAAATTCTGTAATGAAATGTATTGATTTTAACACGATTGATGGTTTCCAGGGTCAGGAGAAAGAAATAATCATTATATCCTGTGTGAGAGCCGATGATTCTCATAACAGTGGGGTTGGTTTCTTAAAAGATTTCCGTCGTATGAATGTTGCATTGACTAGAGCTAAAACCAGTATTTGGATACTGGGTCATCAAAAATCTCTGAGAAAGAGTAAGCTATGGTCTAACTTAATTCAAGATGCCCAAGATAGAGGTTGTTTTGAAGCTGCTTGTGCCGGGTTTTTAAATCCAAATAATAAACAAGTGCAAGAAACGCTGAGACAATACAAAACAAAAACGCAACATATCGTTACCAATAGTAAGGGACCAAAAGCTGATCAATTGCCACAAACTAACCACTCTGAAATAGTTCAGATAAAGAAAGAACCTGTGCAGATAAAGCAGGAAATTGTTCAGATAAAGAAAGAGCCTCTTCAAAATTCTATAAAACTTTCAGATACTGAGGATGATTATGATCCATCGACTGCGTTTGTAGCACCGAAGAAAAAGCCTGTCAAAAGAAGAGCTGATGAAGGAACGAGAAGCCCGTTTATCGAGAAGAAGAAAATGAAAAAGATCAAAACACAACCAGTAGATGAAAATGCTTCTGGCACAAAAAAGAAATCCTCTATATTTGGTGCTAATGCTACTCCAAAAACGACTTCGAAAGAAAAGTTAAGTAGTAATGTTCCTTATATAAAGGATAAAAGCAAGAAAGAGAAGTCATTGAAGGAAGCTAAAAAAAATCGCCATGTTTCCTTCTCGGATAATATTGAAGTGATACCATGAAATTGAATAAAATAGTATTATATATAGTTCCACTGCATAAAATTTATAATTTAGTATAGCATATCAATGTTTTACTACGCTATCTTTTTTTAAAAAAGTGTTTGTAGGTTAGGTAGGAGGATATAGAAAATATTACTTGATAGCTATTTGTTATAAAAGTTTGTTGAATGATATGCAGGATTAGCGACTTTTATTTATTCTGGTTGGCATAGCTTATCTAAATAATGATAATCATTTTCAGAATCGAACACGTTCTAATAAAATTATATATCAATTCCTCAGTCTTCTTTTTTACCAGATGTTTTAATAGTTTCAAAGTTAACATATGTCTCAGAAAATCCTGTTTTCGGTGGTGACTTGCTTATTATCTTCAGTGACGGATTCGCAATGTTGCTAACATTTGGAACGTCTTTCCTTTCGGCCTTGTTTGAGAAACCTAGTTCCGCTATAGCAATTCCCAAAGATTCTATTTCATCGTTTATTAACGTGTTTAAGGGATCTTTGGGAATTTCTGTAAATAGTAGTTCTTTCATTTGTGATATCTTTATTGATATTTGTGAGGATATGTCATCTGGTTTAATTTTGAGACCTACCTCTGTCGCAGAAACAATTTGAGCCCTTAATTCATTTTCTAATTGTGAAGTAAGTTTAACTACATGTTCCCATCTTTGTTTCCTTTCCTTCCACTCAGATTGACGAGATTTATTGTTTTCGAGCATATGTTCTAATGTGTCTAATTTAATATCAATGTATTCAAATATTTGGGCGTATTCAGTCACTTTGTCTTCAATTAGTGTGTCTATACTCATCTTGTTTACAGACAAATGTATAAAGCTATCGATGAGAGTCCTTGTGGTACTATAGCTGTTCGATGTGTTGTAACCAATATTGCTCAGAAGTTCACCCCTCTCGTTCTCAAGCCTTTTCAGTTCCGAGCTAATATTGTTTTTATAGCTCTTCATTATATTCTGCTTCGATCTCAACTCTTTGCGTATAATATTGTTGTCTCTTTTAAACTCATTTAGCAAAGTTTCTAATTTAGTAACTTCAGTATCGCTTATAGTTAGCGTAGTGAGTAGCAATTCATATTCCATCTGGAAGTTTTCGAGTGTGGTCTTTTCAGCAGAATTCGAAGGGTTCCCCTCCTGGGATAATGTTGTGTTTTCAACGCCAACTAATGTTATGTACTCATCTAAACCTTTCCGATAATTGGTGCTTATATGAATTGTTTTTTGGTTTGTTGTCTGTATTCGATCAGTTAAAGCTTTAGATGAGGTAATACCATTCTCAAGGTCATCCCAACGTTCTTGCTCTCTTAGAAGTTCTAATTCCTTTATGTTCATATTTTTGAGTTTATCTTTATTTTTATTTAGCGTTGCCATAGCAGATCTTATTGGACCATCGTATGAAATCAAGTTGTCGTTCAAGGAGCAGAGGTCCTCAAAAGTCTGTGATATCTGTTCTCTTATTGTGTCAAGATCATCTGTATAATCAGTATCCATAAGAGCCCGTCTATGTGAAGCCTCGATGGTATGTAGGAACCTCTCCCTATCAGCAACTTGTGTAAGGATGTCATCCAAAACAATAGTCATTTGCTTTATTGTTTAGTCTGTCCAATTTATATTACGTTTTTCCTTTTCCTGTAAATAACTCTTCTTTTTGTTATTTAGTGTGTTTTTTGGTCTTAGCACTTATAGTTCCTCTTATATTTTATTTCTGTACTATTGATATTGATATTCGGTGTGTTGTATGTTTTTGTTGCTATAACTATTAAATGCAGCCCTTTATAGACAACTTAAATAAAACAATAGTAATCCTCTTACGTAACAATGGTAATTCTTTCTTCGTGTAGACCCGTTAGTCTCATCCTCTTCTGCCCTCCCATTAGCTTAACGCATTACCTTCCCCTTAGCCATTGCCCATTCTCCCCCCCAGCTGCAACTTCATTGTGCTGCGCAAAAGATCTTGGGAGCCAGTATCCTTTTCTTTCTTTTTTTGCTGTTTGTACGCATTTTTGAGAGGAAAATAGTTTTTCCGAAAAACCTATAAAATGTCGGACTTTCAACATTCTCAATGGTAATTTCCTTAGAATCTCCTGCAACAGCCAACATTAGACACTATGTACGTTGATTTCTAACCAAGTTGAAAATGATTTACGGGTTTTTAACCTTTCTTTTTTTGTTAATTAAAAAAAAAAATTTCGCTTGAAAATAATTTTGACAAAAAAAAATTTTTTTTTCTGGGAAATTCTCACAAGAGGCGATGAGCTGCAATATTAGAAGAGTGGCACTATGTATTACAATACCAAATATATAATAAAAAAGGGAAACTACATTTTCTTTTACTTTTGTTTGATTGTATCTTTATTATTGTGTGTCTGAAGCAGTTAAAAATTAAAAAAAAATGGAATTTGATGAATCTGCATATGTTGAAGCCCCACAAGGGAGAACCAACCTATTGTTTAACGATGAAAAACAACAAGCCAGGTTTGAGTTAGGCTGTTCAATGATGGTTTACAAGTGGGATGCTCTAGATATTGCCGTTGAGAATCAGTGGGGTGGTGTTGACTCCGCTGAGAAAAGAGATTGGATTACTGGTATTGTTGTGGATCTCTTTAAAAACGAAAAGTTAGTCGATGTTGCATTAATTGAAGAAACACTCCTCTATGCTATGGTCGATGAATTCGATACAAATGTTGAGGATGATTCGGCTCTTCCGATAGCATCTGGGATTATAGACATATACAATGCTTGCGCTATAGAGAACTATCTACCCGTGGAGAAGCTTTACCAAGAATGGCAGAACAGGGAAAAGAACAAGCCCCAGAGAGTAATCAAAGTCACTGGTGATGATGACGACTCTTCTGATGACGATGATGACGATGACGAAGAAGGCGATGAAATTCAGTATCAATATGAAGAAGTTGACGTAGAAATGGATGACGGCAGCAGCAAGCCTGAACCTGTGGTTGATGATGACGGATTTGAATTGGTTCAAAAGAAAGGTAAGAAAAGATTTTGAACATGCTCGCCTGAATCATCTTGTCATGAATATGATGAAAGCAATTTGTTTGATTTAAGTAATCGGAAAAAAATAATCTATCTTGTAGCTAGTTGCTAGGGAAAGAATGTAATTGGTTTCGTTGTCCTGCTCTATAAGTTATATGATGTTATATAGAAATAAAACTTTAAAAACTATAATTAATAATATTTTAAATAGTATCTAGAATAACTAGTAAATATGCATTGATAATGTTATTTTAACTGGACGAAGATCATATTTCAAACACAACTATATTGGTTGCTTTTAGGTCCACAATAAAGATAAAGATAAATGACAAAAATTAATAAATGTGAATAAAAAAAAAAAAAATAAATAAATAAAAAAAATGGAAAATGAATAATATATTGTGGAGTCTGTAATATCAAAGGCAACCGAGTCTTAACTACTTGATAATAAAGATAATATGAACACTCTTGGAGAGTGTAAGAGAAGACAAATCGTAAAATTAGTGTAGTACATGAGAGTTTGTCATCTCAGAACATTGGATTGCGTGCAGCAAAGGGGACAGTAGATAAAGGCGCCGATCCTGTGTAGGCACTAGCATCCCATGTGTTCTGTATGGTAGAAGAGTTATTGAACTTCAATTTCTTGAAAAAGGTCGATGTCATATCAAGTAAAGAGAATTCCTCTTTCTCTTCTGCTTCTATTTTGAAAATTTTAATATCAGTACCAGCCCAGATACTGGATTTTAGAAGTGACACATCCAATGCACTGACGTGATTTATTTGCATTGTACTTTCCTTGTTTGATGTTCCATTTTTCCTTGCTAAACTACGTAAATCCTCTTTATCGTCCTCTTCCTTGATGATATCATAATCATTATTATTCTTATTAAAACCAGTCCAAGAAAATTTAAATAGAGAAAATGCACTATTATTTTCGTTATTACTCTTCTTTGTATTAGAGGAATGCCTTTGGTGATTATCATTATTACGAGAAATGCCTTGTGAATCACTAGGCGTAGTGGACTGTTGCTGATTTTGCTGGAATAGATAACTCATGAATGAACTATTATTACTATTAGTACGGGAAAGGTTGGAATTGTTCGAATTCCATCTTTCTAAAGTAGGAGAAGAAGGTTCAGCAATCGAATTTCCCGTATTTTCAAGAAGTTCTTCAGTTTTGTTAGCATCGTTAATAACTTTTGTGTAAGGATTAGAATGGGTATCAAAAATATCTGCCCAGCATATAACATAGAACCAATAGTTAACAAAATTAGTCTCGTCGTCTACACAAAGTTTCTTTCTGGCATAATTATTGGCGGATTTCAAATAAAGTGGAATATTGTCGTTAATCATTGTGTCAATTTTATCTTTTGAGTTGAAAATTTTTCCAAGTAATGAGTAATAGTCTGTATTTTTGATGGTTGATATCTCTGGAAATTCAAACAGGAGTAATTTAACTAATTTAGTTAGTAGTAACATGGAGTCGAAGCCGGCCCAGGACTTCGACAACTCGTTTTTAGATGTCTCTTTGACCTTTGACTTGATGGTTATCCCTAGTGGCCATTTTGGTCGCAACTCAAAATACATTTCTTCGTTAGAAAGTGCAATTATCGGGTCATTGGTAACATCGACATATTCTAACATTTGATACGTTTTTTCACCGTTATCTTTGTTTTCATAATCCTGATTGGTTACTGATGTTTTTCTAAATGAAGATAATGAGGTCAAATCATCTACGGAGTGCTCTCTTACAACTGGTTTGTTTAAAACTAAGTATGGTGAGTTGTTCTGTTCGTCCGAGTCCAGATCTGGATTAGAGTTTGTGTATCCATTAGTCTTATTACCGAAAGGAGAAGATGATCTTCTCATAGGATCATCTCCAAACCTATGTCTTCCGAAATTGATGCTACTATATGATAACTCTTCTAACCGATAATAATCTTTTATATTTAAACCTCTATTCTGTCCTTGATAATTTATAGCCCCGGGTTTTACTGCGCGCGATATTGCAGATAAGTTTTCAGATAATTGAAGGATAACATTTTTATGCCTAGCCAATGCAAATATGAGGTTCAATGCTTCTTCAAAGTTAAACACAACATAGATGCATATACTTCTGAGTAATAGAGCCAGCAAGTCCAGCTTGAAACCAGGCGAAAGAAGGTATGGGGGTGTAGAAGATATTGAGGAAGTAAAACGTGGGTTTGAATATGAGGTCAGGTAGGATTTGCTACCTATTTTAGAGATAAGCTGTAGAAGAGCGAGAGATGCATTATAGCTTAACTTCTCGGTATTTTTATTTAAGGAACTAGTAGTTGTACTTGATTTCTTTCTTGATAGCAACATCAGGTCCTCGTTGTTGTTTTCATCCTTAGAGTTTAGACATAGGGGGTCTACAGGGATCAGGTTGAATAACAATTCAAATAGTATTGGATTAGGTTGAATATTGTTCTTTATATCTGAATTTGCAATATTAGTTAGTTGGATGACAGAAAAATCTCTATAAGTTATGTTATTGATATTTCCTGAAGAAAGCTTGAATGTGTTCGGAAGTTTGTTAGTATAATAATTAGGATTAAAAGTATCAAGCATCTTAAGCAGCACGAGAGGTTTGGATGTCAAATATAATGCGATAGTATTTAGTAATGGTATCAGAGTCATGGCGTAGTCCTGATTATTATTATAGTATTTCAAATAATAGATTGCAAATACTATAAACTTGCTGGCAAATTTATCAGCAAATTGGTTTTTCATTAACTTATTTGTTTTCATTAGGTTAACTAGTAATACTAAACTTTGGCATAACAAAGGAGGTATTGGAGGAAGAGATGATGAGGCCACATTATTTTCTACATGGGAATTAATAGCTGAACTGCCATTATGGCCATCCATTCTAGATAAATTTGAAGAGTTGGAATTTGTCCTTTTCATTTCAGAGACAGATGAATTGCGACTATGTGAGGAAATATTTTTCTTCCTTGGAGATGCTGTAGAAAATGTAAATAGACTGGATTCCTCATCAATAGCGGCATCAATTGGCAGTTTGAAAACTCTAATAATTGAAGTTAATACCAATTTCAAATCAAATTCACGTTGCAATGTTGAGAGATATCCCATCACAGCATTGATTTGATTGTCGTCGTTTTTGCCACTTTTACTTATCTCCTTCGTCATAATTATGTTGAGGAATTGTATAGAAGACAAAACTAATTTAGATCTCAGCTCTGGAAGCATTTGGTTACTAATATTGTTGGTATTGGAAGCAGTTTCATTTCTTTGACGTTCAGCAGAAGTTACTTGCTCCCTCTGGTGGTCTTGCAATATAAGTTTGTAAGGATTCGTTGTTTCTTGTTTATAGTATGAAGCATGTCTACAGTATAAATTGATTATTGATGCAGTCATACAAATTATATTGTGTTCCTTTGCTTCATATCTGATATATTCTAGAAATTTATTTTCAGATGCTAAAGAATCGACAGTAGTAATATTCCTTAAGTCAACCGAATGGTATAAATCACTGGACACCAGCGATAGTAGGAGATTAATAATCTGTAATCTGTTAGCATCAAGATGAGGGTATTCGGTATAATATGCTGTTTCATAAGTGTTAATACCATTTTCCCATAAAATCAATGTTACATCTCCAGTCTTTTGAGATGTTGAATGGGATGTCGTAACTGTAAAATTTTCAATGAATAAAAGCTTTAGGCAAGCATCGATTAATTTTGCTCCTAAAGGTCTTCCCATTAGTGGTCTTGATAAATCATCAGTTGATTTGTCAAGAGACTTTTTGACAGGTGATGTAGGAGCGGCGATTATGGTTTCCGCAATAGATAGCTGTTCACCACATAGCGCTTCCATGTTATTATTCCATAAGATATCTCTATCACCTCCAGCAATTCCTTCAAAATAAATAGGTACAAGTTTTGTCAGAATTTTTATACATGTTAACAATTGCGTGAGTTTCTTATTGAGCTGTGTAGTATTTCTCAAGCTAGAAAATAATGAAGGGATTATTATTATCTTCATAATTACAAATCTCATAAGATTGAGATAATTTTCTCTATTATTTTTGTATATGACTCTTAATTCATCTTTTGTTATCAAGTTATTGAAATTTTCAAATCTTTGGAGATCAAATCTAAGAAAATCATTAAAATAATCGGTGAACAGGTTTTCATCTATAAGTGCAGGATCATGTAGCTGTTCGTTGAGCACACCATCTAAATGACCTTGGTCTCCATTATTAACAAACTTCAAGCCATTATTGTAGACGTCAAAAAGCTCTTTAGTAGAATAGTCTGAGTTAAAAAGTCGTATTACACCATTTTCCGTATTATCCAATGAGGTTGAATCTGACTTTGCCAGCTTGAACAGATGTTCTTTATAGAGGGAATTTAATTTAGAATCGGTATTACCCATTAAACAGTAAGGACCTTTTTTTGTTTTTGAGTTGTTGTTGTTTTGTTTTGTTTGTTTTTTTGTTTATTCTTTTCGGTTCAAGATTATGTAATGAACCCTTTTTTTGGTATTGTAAATGTTCTTCTTGTTAATGGACTTTGGTATTTAATCTAGAATAATCCAATTGTACTAGAAAAGTTTGCGGGGAGGAGGGATGTTTGGGAGGAATAAATAAAACTCAAATGCAATTTTTGTAGAAAGTTGATAGAGATGAACTGTTTTTCCTTATTTTCTTTTGTTTTTCAATTCAAATTGAAATTCCTTTTCACCAGTATATTTTTGTTCTAATAGTGTTTTTATTTTTTATCTTTATTTTATTTATTTTTTTCCTTTAAGCTCTCAAAAAAAAAAAAAAAAAAAAAGACATCATCCAGAAGACATAGAAGACGAACCTTGAAAAAAAAAATTGTTAGGTAGGACTCAGATAGTTATTTTATTTTTTTTTTTTACTAATTGGTATATATTTTTATCTCAGTTTTCTCCCCTTATCAAAAGGAGAGGACACTTTCATGTTATTTTTTTTTTCGTTGAACAATAGGTACGGAGAAAAATGTTTAACAAAAAAAAAAAAGAAAATAAAAAGAAAAAGGAAGAAACATCAATCAGGGTAACAATATTTTGTCTTGGAGTAAATTTAAAAATTTCATAAACAGGTCGGTCTCTGATTCAAATATTTCTTCTATACCTCAATAGTGTTATTTTATCAGTAAGTAGAAACCATCATAATCATATCATATTGTTAGCTAACATATTACATAGTATCATAACTGAATCATATCAATATTTCTTTTTCTAATAGAATCCTATTTCTCATAGTATCATATTTGTACGGTATCATAGAATACGGTATCACAAGACTAAATGTTTATTAACATAACAAAAGTTTAGTAGAGATAAGAAAGGATAAATGCGAGATGAAGAAACTGGCACCGGTATTTATACTTTTTTTTTTGTTTTAGCAGCCCGTGTTTTTAACCCCCCCCTTTTTTTTTTACTAAAAAGGACTCGGCGACTGTTTTGCTCGGCGGCTATTTCAACTATTTTGGTACATGCCGTTGTACTGAGCTTTCTATGAAATTAAGGGTATCGGCGGCTAGATCCAAGACTATTAAATTAAACTTAAAAAAAAAAGGGGGGGCGGGGGGGCAGTGAGAAGGTAGTCTAAATATCCGAATTAGGAAATTTTTAAGTTAAATGGTAATTTGTTTAGCCGCTAACGTTATTTTTATTATATATTTCTGAATTATGAGGATGTCTGGGTGTTTTCAGCTTTTCAATTGGACAATTGCTTAGTAATATTTCTCTTTTTCTTGTTTTGTGTATTAATTTTTTTAATGTTTTGGTCTCTCTACAAAAAAAAAAGTGTAAATCGCATTGTTTTAAAAGCTTTTTTTTAAATTTAAAAAAGTACATAAAATTATAGCTCTCCCTCCCATGTTGTAATAATTATTTATTTATTTTTCATTATTTCCTTTTTTTAATTATTTAGAACATTCTTCTCTTACCGTTAGATAGCATTTCTTCTTCGAAGCCGTCTAGGTTAGAGGATTCGGTTCTTTCGTTAACCAACATAGGAGCTGGTTTATTCATTGGTACTCTTTGTTGTTCAAATAGTACTTGAGTTCTAAACTGTGGAACAATAGTAGAAGCAACATCTCTTACTGGAACTTGTTCAACTATGCTACTCACATTACCACCAGTATAAGAATATCCTTGATCAATCTTCTGTCTAATTCTCATACCAACTGTACTCAATCTATTTTGACATTCATATTGTTCTTGAGTAGTAGACCCTACTTGGGTTTGTTGTCTTTTAGTATCCATGTCTGTTGTATATATATAATAGATGTTTTGTTTTGTTTTGTTTTGTTTTTCGTTCTTGTAAATCTTGATTTACTAATAATCTCTAAGTCTCTGCTATGATGAAAACTATCAATGATAAAATTATTTGAACTAAGTTAGAGAGGGGGAAAAAAAAAAGTTAAAAAAAGAAACTATTGTTAATACTTTAAACAAAACTCCGATCTAATAATACAATATGCTAGAAACAAAACAAAACAAAGTAAAAGGAAAATCTCTATAGTAAAAATGCTCCTTTTAACGAAAAGCAACAAAAAAAAAAAAAAACAGACAAACAAACACCCCCACTATATTTCGTGCATTGTGATGACGTTGATAATGACGTATCACACACATAATCCGTTATCAGTTACAGATAAGTATGTTTCGTTATCAGTTACAAATCTCTTATCTAAAAAAAGAGTAAAAAAAAACATGTAATGAGATTGAAGAGGTTATCGTATATAAAAACTGATCATGTGATTTCGATATTTTTTTGTTTTCTTTTTTATGGGCAAACCAAAAAGGCAATATTACCTTGAAGCAGCCGTAGTAACTGCTTTGCGATCCGCCCTTTTTTCTAAAACCAATTTGTGTGTTTCTATCTATTTTCCCTTTAAAAAAAAAAAATTATGGTTTTTTGATATGATTTAAGGATTATTAATAAATTAAAGTTTTTTCATACAAACAATGGAAGCTATATGTCATAAATTTTTTAGAGCAATATATACTGCATTGTGTCTTTTGTTCATTGCTAGACGGGTAGATCTAGTTGGTCGAGATAGTTCACGTAGTCACCACCCAGAGTCTTCTTTTTAATAGCATTTCATTTCTCAATATATATATAACGTATTTTGTATTTTAGTAGTTGTATGTTGGATTACACTAAGCTTGATGTAGATGTAATTAGATTCATACTCGGTGGAAGAAAAAAAAAACTATAGCTTTAGCATTGTGTTGTCATCTATAGGAAGGTGGTAGCGCGTTAAGGCCTTTTTTAAGTTTAAATTCTTAAAGGAAGGTATAATCATCAACTTTTAAAAGCAATAAAGAAGCAACAACAAAAGAGAGAGGGGAAAGGGAAAAAAAAACTTTATTGATAAAACGTTGGAGTATCAAAAGTTCAGAAGGAAAAAAAAAAAGATATAAATACTGAATAGATAACAATTTTAATTCAAACTTTTGGTTCATTTTAAAAAAATATTTAGTGTACAAGAAATCCCCTAAAATAATAACAACTTTCAAGAAAGGTATATATCAAAAAGATCAACTCAAAAAAAAAAAGATGTCTGCAATTAACTACAATATTAGTTCTAAGGAAACTGTTGAATTGGAAGAAAAGTACTCTGCTCATAACTACCATCCATTACCAGTGGTTTTCCATAAGGCCTCTGGTGCTCATGTTTGGGATCCTGAGGGGAAAGAGTACTTGGATTTTTTGAGTGCTTACTCTGCTGTTAACCAAGGTCATTGTCATCCAAAGATCATCGAAGCATTGGTTGAGCAGGCTTCACAATTGACTCTATCCTCTAGAGCTTTTTCCAACGATGTCTTTGCTGTCTTTGCCAAGTACGTTACTGAATTTTTCGGGTACGAGATGGTTTTACCAATGAATACTGGTGCCGAGGCCGTTGAAACTGGTCTAAAGCTTGCTAGAAGATGGGGCTACCAAGTCAAGAAAATACCAGAAAACGAGGCCATTGTTCTAGGTGCCGAAGGTAATTTCCACGGTAGAACCTTTGGAGCCATCTCCTTGTCTACGGATGAAGAGGACTCTAGAAAGAACTTTGGTCCATTCTTGACCAATACCACTGCTAAACACCCTTCCAAGGGACATGCAATTAGATACGGCCACATCGAAGATCTAGAGGAAGCCTTCAAGTCACATGGTGATAAAATTGCTGCTATTATCTTGGAACCTATCCAGGGTGAAGCCGGTATTGTAGTACCACCAAAGGGCTACTTGTTACAGGTTCAGGAACTATGTAAGAAGTATAACTCGCTTTTCATCTGTGATGAAATCCAAACTGGTATTGCTAGAACTGGTAAACTATTATGTTTCGAACACAGTGAGGGTGTAAGACCAGATGTTGTTCTATTAGGTAAGGCCATCTCTGGTGGTGTTCTCCCTGTATCCTGTGTTCTTTCCTCTCGTGAGATCATGTCCTGTTTCTCTCCAGGTTCTCATGGTTCTACCTACGGTGGTAACCCATTATCTTCAAGAGTCGCTATTGCTGCCCTTGAAGTTATTAAGGAAGAAAAACTAGTTGAAAGAGCTCAGGAACTAGGTGCTGTCTTGAAGAGCGAGTTAGAAAAGCTACAGAGCGAGTCGAACGGTATGATTGCCGAGGTAAGAGGTGTAGGTCTTTTGACTGCTATCGTTATCGACCCTAAGGAATCTAACGGCCGTACTGCTTGGGACCTATGTCTATTGATGAAGGATAAAGGTGTCTTGGCTAAGCCAACCCACGACCACATCATCAGACTTGCCCCACCTTTGGTCATTTCTAAGGAAGACCTATTGAAGGGTGTTCAGGCTATGAAGGAGGCACTCACTGAATTGCCACAGGCTCCAATCAGTGGCCATTAGAAAATATATTTAAGAAAAAAAAAACTAATAATATCAGTTTAAATCAGGGCTACTTAATTAAACGTTGTAATTAATCATAATCTTATTGTCTGTATATGTAGGTTTGGTTATACTACCCTACGTCAATCTAAAATATATCCATGTATAAGTTTTATTTTTATTGAGAAGAGGTTAAAAAAGGCAAGAATTAGACAGGCAGCCCTAATCAACTATACCGTAACTGGTTCATTATGAATTGGCCTTTTGATCATCTATATTAATCGTAGAATTGTATTTATTATTTTTTTTTTTACACTAAAATATATCCTAATCCATATATACGTATATATATATTTATTTAAGACGGCTATGCATAGATATAATGGAGTAGTAGTAATTTAGTCATTGTAGAAAGTAGCGTTATTCCTTTTTTTTATCTCTTTTTATATTATTTAATCTTCGTCTGCTACAGCTGTTATTAGGGTCACGGAGTCACCTCTAACAAAGATCATCTCAGAGGCACGTTCGTGGCTCTTCAATTCACCATCTGTGAGCTCATATACAGTTTCAACAGCATCACTCAGCACTATATTGCAATGGGAGTCGAATGCCTGCAGCACACCCTCCATGGCCCTGGCTCCGCGGAGCTTGACATACACACGTTCATCCAAATTGAGTTTGAGCAGATCCAATGGTGTTTCTAAAGACATTGTTTATAGATTTAAAGGTTTTAAAAGTTTGTTTTGCTTCAATAATAAAAAATATGAACTTTTTGTACAGTATCTCAACCAATATTTATCCGTTTTGAGCCGGGTTTTTTCGAAAATAAACGTAGAGAAGTGCTTATAGCTGGTTTTTATCTAACAATTGTCGAGTTTCAGTGTAGTTTTGTCCTCCTTCTCATCAAAAGTTAATAACTTTTTAATATTTTAATTTTAATTTTAATATTAATTTTTTATTTTTTTTTTCAGAGCTCACAGCTAGGCCCAGCTTTATTTTTTTTTAAAAGGACGGGAAGCAACCCTCCTTCAAGACCCAAAGTTGATTTGAAGTTAATCTATTCAGATAAAGGATTAAAAGGCTTTTGGTGTCTAGAGAGGTATATCATCAAGGGAAGCAGCAGGATAAATCGATGTTTAGGAGAGGGTTTCATTCTGGGTGTGCGCAGCTGGCGCGGACAAGGTACACGAAGCCTAAGCCGAAGAATACTGAGACGAGGACTAAGGAGCATATCCGGTTGCCTACGCAGCAGACGCACCATTCGAACAAGCTGCGTATTACTGCTCCGATTCCTCCTTCTACTGCTAATATAGTAGTTCCGGATGACCATCCGTTGTGGCAGTTCTTTGCTGACAAGAAATTTATGAGGCGGCCTGAGGATCTGGATACAAGCTCGAGGCCCTGGACCATCCCTGAGCTTAGAAGGAAGTCATTTGAAGATCTGCATTCGTTGTGGTATACTTGCTTGAAGGAGAGAAACATTTTGGCGCGAGAGAATCACCTGGTTAAGAATGCTGCTAAGAGTAGCAGAAACGACTACGAGGATATCAGCGAGAAAATAAGATCTACTATGTGGAGAATTAGACACGTTCTAAGTGAACGTGACTGGAGCTTCCGTAGAAGCAGAGACGTCTTTGATAACAGCCCTGAATTGCAAACTGGTTTCCTTCAGGAATTCAAACAGGAATTCCTGGCTGTCGATCCTTCCGATGATGAGCATGCCTTTGAAATGTTGACCAGGTTTCAAGAGGCTGTGTATGGTATAAATGAGGTTATTGAGGATAATGTGGTCGATAGAAAGTTTGTGGATGGTCTGAAGATAGTTGCATCACTAAAATTGCAAAGATTCGAATCACGCAGTGATAAAATAAAGGAATTAATTTCAAACGTGGAATCAGAAAACGTAATATCAGATGTCGGTGAAGCATTTGTTGTCTTCACTGCTGATAATAACATTACTGCCATTGAAGAGGCCTGTGATGCAATCAAGGAGTTGAGAGATAGTGATAACAAGGTTTCTAGATATGATGAATTGCCTACTGTTAGAGGATACCTGAAACGTCTAGTTGCTGCTGCTGTCTAAGGCACTCAAAAATTGACCCTTCCTTGTTTATTAACTATTATTGGAATAATACCACAATAGTCTATGACAGCGAATTGTTATCATTTTTATCGACTCAGGAGTACTTGAGAGAGTATTATCACAACTTGTATATTTATCTCAACTGTGCAGTAGAAAATAGGATTTTAGTCAAAAATTCCAAAAACGTGTAAATAACTAGAATAAGAAAACTATAATACTATTCAAAACGATTTAAAGAGAACTTTGTTTTCTGAGCAATATTAAGGGCGTTCCTATTTAGATTCACGAAAAGCTCTCTACATTATGCATGTTCTAAAATTTAAACAGCGCATATAAATCTACTACATATTTAAATATCTGCTTAATTTAGATAATGCCTTGAAAGTCACTATTTCCTGTGACCTAAAAATGCAGCCATTGTATGTGAGACCTCAGTTAAACCATTTTGAATAAACTGCATATTGGAGTTCATATTTCCTACTGATGTGTGATCATTTACCAAATCCCTGATGCTTAATTCAATTTCTAGCGCCGACCATTGGTTTGCTATTATCTCTACTTGGTCAGCAGGCGCATATTGGAATAAATCACTTAAAAGTTCCATTTGTAGAATTAAAATTTCTGTTGGGATTTCAGCATCCGGCCAATCTGGGTCCATATATTTGCCCACTTGGAATATGGTTAACCATTGGTTACCGATGTCATTCAATGCGTCCTTATCCTGTGCTTTAATTAATGCAAACCAATCTTTAGAAAGTTTGTAAGCATACATGAAATCTCTGTTTACTAAAGCATGATCAATATGTAAGGTCAAAAGTTTACTTGCAGTTTTCGTGTTCGTTGGTTTATTAAAACACTGGTTCAATTTTGTAAGGATCGAAAGAGTTCGCTCAGGTTGCTTGTATAGTTTGGGGTTCAGCTCTAGAATATTCGAAATTATATCGATAGCCCTCTCCTTATATGTGAGAACGTAATGTGGTTTGAAACCATGTGGAGGTAAATTAATAGAAAATCTGGATAACTCATTGACCACTTCTGTCAATTCCGATAATTGATTGATTTCGTCATTATTAGTGTATTTAGACGTTAATAATTTCAAGATTTGTTCTAAAGTGTGAAATGATTTATCATTTACATTCTCACTTTGGTAATAATATTTCCAGAAATTTTTAACCAGCAATTTCTTGTCCTCTTCATTTTTATCTTTGTCCAGTAATGAGGATATTTTGGAGTAGTCATCCCTTTCAAATAGCGATTCTACCATGATCTCCAACTTAGCTCTCGTAGTTAGTTTATTGAATAGAAAATCCTTCTCTAAAACAAATTTAGAGACATTCTCAAGCTTCAGGGACCTACAGTATATGGTAAATAAGTCAAACTGTTGTGATTCTGTTCCTTCTTGTATTTGGAACAAATCTTTAAAGCTATTGAAGTGTTTGTGGTCATTAATGTCGCGAATCAGATCTAGTAATCTAGTGTAAACTTCAGAGTCCTCGTTATGAATATCTCCTAGAAGTCTTCTTAGCTCTGAATCATCGTTTCTATTGGTGTAAGTTGCAAAATAGTTATGACTATTTTCGTATAATATGCCAAATACTCTAGCGGATAAGTCGTTGTCCTTACAGTGGGTGCATAACTCGATAAGCAACAAGATATCATTTTTACTTTTCAAATGGAAGGTATCCTTCGTAACATAGTGCTCTATGAAGTAGCGCAGATCCTGGTCTCTGTAATACAAAATCACCGGTAGGATTATCCTGTTGAAATAAGAAAGGTCGTTTGTGAGTGAGTTCCCATTTATTAGCAATTCTAGACGATCCTTTGATTCCATAGACATGAATTCTTCAATTGATTTGTTACCTAGCCAATTTTGTGCATTTTTGAGCGGCTCCAGGACTCCCTTAACCCATGCATTAAACTCGTCATCGTCTATTTTTAGGTGAGACCACAAAGGTTGGTAGAATAGTATGAGATTTCTATCATAGTCGTTACAGAGGATTACCCTTGCACGTATCCAATTAGAGCTGGGGCCGATATCCTGGTCTATATGCATTGTCTGGGGCAATTTTGAGCCAATAAAACTGAGCAGTCGAGTATACCTCTCGAGCACTATATCAGGGCTGCACTCCACAAGCGGGATCAACGTGGAGTCTATTTCTAGACTTTTTACGATAGTCTCATCAGGGTTTTCCTCGGCTACAAGGTGTTCCTCGTCAAATAGAAACATTAATGACAACGGAGCCTCAAGCTCCGGCCATAGCACTAGCACTAACTGAAACAACAGCGCTCTATGATCGTTAAAATGCGGCAGTAGCAACCTTAATGATTTCACATCGGCTCTTGAACAAAACACCGACGCCAGTAGAACGACTTTCTTTTCAGCCAGACTCGACATAGTTTTCTTTTTTGATCCAAGTATATATTAGACTGAGAAAAAAACTCCTTATCAAAGTCTTTCTGAAGATCTCCTATGACGTACAACCAAAATATACCAAGATCAGACTAACTGGTTCTACCCTTAAATCGTTATTTTTCAATTCTTTGGGCATGGGGCAGTTTCCTTTGGTGCTTCTTTAAACATTGACACTTATATTAGGTACTTATATACGTATCTGCACGTTCAGTAAATTAACAAATAACCATAGTATATAATTAATAGTTATTTTTCTTAGTTTGGGAACGAGGTATACAAAGAGATATATTGAATTCAATCCTTATCAATTGAACTTTTGGGTTAGTCTTTTGAAGGTACATATGCTATTTCTATTGAACTAGCATCCAATTGAGATCGAAAGAAGGGGAAAGTAGTTGGTTTTAAAGGCTGGTATGGCAACCATTCTTTTTTAATTTATTTCTTTTAAAGGTTTAGATTTTTGTTTTTAAAAAACATAAAATATTTAATAATGATGACATTAGTATAAAAAAAAATTAAAAATATAGTGCACTTTGGCCTTTATTATTGCAAAAAATCAAAATAAAGAAAGAAAAAACACAAGACATCTGAGGGGTGGAATTGACCTTGTCTTCTTTAATTCTGTTTTTATTTTTAAATTAATAATAAAGTGATATAATATTTTGGATTATTTTTTATGTTGATTTTATTTGTGTATTGTAAAGTTGTTTTGAAATGTTGATTTTTGTGATTAAATTAAATAATTTACACAGTTTCCAAGACCTCGTCCTTGAAACCAGAGACCTTCTTACCCTTCTCTTCGGCGGAACCTTCACCGTGCAAGGCCATCAAAGAACCCAAGTCGAACTTTGGTTGTTTCAATAGCTTGACCTTTCTGATGTGAACGTTTTGCAATGGGAAGATGTCCTTGGTGGCGTTTTCGATTTCCTTGTTGATGACTTCTGGGATCAACTTGGAGGTGAATTGGGCCAAGGTGGAGTTAGAGACTTCTCTGGTCAAGATGTCAGAGATAACCTTTCTAATAGCTCTGATGTGAGAGGATTGAGCGTAGGCAGTTCTCTTGACTTGGTTAGATTGCTTTCTGGTGAAGGCAATGGCGAAGACTCTGATGATGTATTCGTCAGAGGTCTTGACGGTGACATTGGCTTCGATCAAAGTTTGCCACTTTCTAACCATGGATCTCAACTTGTCGGTAGTGAAGTCCATACCGTGGAAGTTGGTCAACAAGTTCTTACCTTGGACTTCGTCAACTCTCAACTTAACCTTTCTGAAGGAGTGGTCCTCGGAACCTTGCAAGTCAGCCAAACAAACTTCGACAACTCTACCCTTCAAGGCATCAGAGGCAGACTTCAAACCAGTGGACTTGTTAACTAGAGTCTTACCAACGTTTCTGTTCTCAAAGGTGGATGGAGCCTTGATATCAAACCATTCCTTTCTGGTGAATGGGTCTACGACCTTCTTCTTTAGACCCTTCTTACCCTTGGATAGTCTCTTATTCTTACCGACAGCCATGGTTGTTCTATTGTCTTAGTTCTCTTCTTACCGAGCTTTCCTATACTAACAATACTTTATAATTAATAGTAAGATATATAATTGAAAAAAAAAAAAAATTTAAATATATTTGAAGAGATGAAATAAGAGATAAATTTTTTTTTCCTTCATGGGCCCATTGAAAAATTTCAACTAAATTTTTTTTTTGCTTCCAAAATACTCGAACTGCCCAGAAGACCCCGTACAGTCCTCCTACTTCTACAAAAACCTGCGCCTGTTTCTTACTCCCACAACAGAAATCACTACACAAAGAACTTAGGGTTTATAGAGTGCGGCTAACAAACGTCCGTACAGAGCACAGAAAATCCACTATACCTTCAAACAGGGTAAGCCTTTTGGGCTTCGTCGTCGCGCCTTTCTAAGCACCCTCTGACAGCTGGTAGCCGGGGCCACCTACAGAGTGGGCCTGGGCCCGGGTGCTGCTACAGCTTGGCTCTTCCAGCCTAGGTTGGTACTCCAAGCCTAGGCTTAGAGGGGGGTTGTTAGGCAGGGCTTGTGATGCTATAGAAGGCTATTGGGTTTGACGAATCCCTGTTGGGCGAGCACTGGGGGGAGAGAGAGGGCAGAAGGGCAAGAGGTACTGGTGGTTAGTGGCTTGCCAGGCTCACGCTGTTAGGGAGACTGTTTAGCCTGAGCCTAAACAGTGAGGCCTAGGTAGAGTGGGTGAACTGTGTCTCTCAGACTGGGAGGGCAAGACCACAATCGTACAGGGACGATATCCGTCCTCTGCGAAAACCCAAACCTCATCCCGTAACTTTACAGTAATGCACTTACCCTACAAAGAGATCCCTGGCCCTAGACCAGCGATCTGTACTGATATTTCTGTTGCACTGGGTCTACAAAAAATAAACAAGTCCAAATGGGTTTTTTTCCTGTTTTGGGCCCTGGTGAAAAATATAGATGAAGAAAGGAACTTCCTTTCTGGGATGTACGGGTGTACCAGTTACACAGTCACAAATCAATCAAAACCGAAATATATCATTATATACGTAGCTGGCACATGCCGGACAGCACAAACCCAAAAAAAGAAAAGTGGACATAAATAATTGCGAGTGATAGTAGATATTACTTTATTATATTATATAGAAGAGAAAAAAAAAAAAGAAAAAAAATAAAAGAAAAAAAAAAAAGAAAAAAAACTTTGGATACACCATCGTATTTCTATGTTATTTGTATTATGTTTTTGTTTTTTTTTATTTGTCGCCGGTAAATATTCATTTAATCCATGTCATAGTGCTGTCTCTTCTCATCGCGATTTTCACAGCGTCGATTGATTCTATATCTAGACGCACCTGGACATGATTCGCATTTGATGTATCCATGTGTAGTGTAATGAATCCTGTACGATATAGTCTTGAGAGAACGTCCAGCCACATTAAGCTGCTTAAGAACACCTTTATGGCCATCAGAACATTGTCATTATGTCTTATACTGGTATAGTTAATTAAGAGGTTGCTAATCATGACATTCCTGTTGCATTCACTCTTGAGTATTTCTACAAGCCTTTCGTAAATGGTACTCAGTTCTATCAAACCTCTACCTCCACTGTTTTGTACGTTGGAGACTTTTGAGTCTAGTATCGCAAGCAACACTAACTTGTCGATAAACGTAAGCTCTTTTAAACTGCCCATGATGGCACCATGGAAAATTTCAGTAATATCATCATTGGTATTTATAGTTCTAGTTATCAGGAGATAATTTGCCCTTACTTCTAAACTCTTGTCATTAGTTGGTTTATCAAGATAGTAATTGGCAATGTCTTTCAATACCCGAGTAATATGTTTATGTAAAGATTGTACCGTGCCCAATCCTCTTGGAATAAGAGTACTTTTATAAGCGTTTGCTATTGCAGAAATTTCACTATCTTTGATATAATATTTGATCTTCTTCCATTGATCGCCATATTGTCTACAAAATTCGGATATTATGCCTATATGCGTTATCGGGTTATAATAAAAATATCTTTTATTAATTTCTCGCACAATTTTTCTTGTAAGTGCTTCATCAATTGGTGTTTCTGGTTCTTTTTTAGAGAAAGGGATATTCAAGAATACTTCCTTCAATGATTTATCCGTTTTGTGATTTGCATGAATGCCGTTGCATATTAGAGTAATTTTGCATCTTGGATCTAAAAACCAGTCTATTAATGGCTTGTACTCTGTTTGGCTCTTGATGAAGAAATCGTCCATATCTTCGATATATAGCAGTATAGGAAACCGCTTATTTGGTCCCATAAATTTAAAGTAGGAATTTAGTGCATCCAATGCGTCTCTACGAGGAAGTCTCTCAGATGAAATATTCTGCCATAATTTCTCATAAAATGCATTCTCTATTTTTCCTATGAAAGCAAATTTAAATTTAGGAATTTCGTCATAAGAGGATGCCAAAAATAAGTCATCAATGGACTTATTTAGTACATATTTCATTGTATAATCATCATCCCCAGTCAAATAGAGTGACTTAAAGCGTCCGCCTATTACTGCTTTGAACAACGAACTGTAAATAATGATAAATTCATCAGACCTAGTAGATAATAGTGTGTCTTGCGATATAAATTTCTTAAATCGCTTCTCGATATCTAATAAAGTATTGACTTTCAATAAACCATTAAATAAGCTCCCGCTGTTCTGTAATGGTAGAGATATTCCCATAATATTTCGTAATTGGATGAACTCCTCATTTTTTGTTAGATTTGCGATAACAGACAAATAAAATGTATTTTCTTTTGATTCGAGTCCATTTTCTTCAGTTGGTTGCTGTAGGTTTTCAAGGACTTTTTTCCTCTTTTTGACATGCTCTAAAATATGGTTAAGTGACTCTGATTTTAAAATCTTCATTTTATTGGTGAAATCAATTGATTTCTCATCCAACGTGGAGGGTTGTAAATTTGAATTGTCTCTGGAAAGCAGCGTTTGTCTTAATTGATGAGCAAACAGTTGTGCATTTATAGATCCATCTTTTAAGTATCCAGGATTAAAATTCACTCTGTTAATATTTACTTGGGTAGGAACTGCATCCAGTCTTGTTTGATTTAGCTTTTTCATCGTTTCTTGGGAATGGGCATTATTGACTGAGTCTGATAAATTTGTAGATCTGAATCTCCCTGACATAGAAGAAGAAGATTTTAGAATTTTCTCAGGAGGGCTATTATATACGTTATCTTCGGAACCTCTTTTATTGTTATTACTCCCCGGAGTAGGTCTTACCCCATTCACAGTTTTTCCTTCTGGTGGGTCGTTTTCACTGCCCATAATAATCTGATGGTAGTTTTTGTTGGTAGACGGGCTAGGGGAATTTTTATATTCCGACATCCCTATGTTTGGGTTCTCATAAAAAGCAATACCAGCTTTGGAGCGATTAGTTGAGGTGCTCTCTTGAACCCTGCCAATAACTAGTGGATTTTTAACCAATACATTCGTCTGTATATCCTTTGAAGTTCCTGAAGGATGATTAGAGTTGACGGTAGCTGTAGATAAGAGAGTTATTTGAGACTGGACTTTATTCTTAGACACAATGCTGTCTCCTGAATTTGGATCGTCATCGTTTAAGTCATCATCTTTATTTAAAGAAATTCCGGATAGAGATCCTGCTCTTCCGGTTTCATCCAGTTTGTTTGGTTCAATTACAGCGGAGCATGAAAGTTGTCCTGAAGCTGCCGAGTGCAATGCGATTTCTGAGGTGCTATTCATTGGTTGAGGTTTTCCGGATGAGACATGGGAGTCGCTATTAAAACTCTTACCTCGAGCTTCTTGGTTTGTATCAGTATCTTGGTTTATAATATTATTTAAGAAGCTGTTACGCGGATAATTCAATACAGTGCCTTCTGTATCTGGCTCTTTCGTTTTATTTTTAGAGTCGATAACTCTATCTGACTTTTGGCTTGTGCATTCTTGACCAATTTCAGTACTATGGACAACGTTGACACTGTCTGTCTTCTTCTGATAGGTGTTACGATTTATTTCTACTTTATGATCAGGTAAGGTTTTTCTTGGTTCATCATCTTCACTATCTGTGCTAGCTAAAGGTTTGGATAAAGGAGTTCTTCCTCTCCGTCCTATAATAATGTCTTCATCGTCATCGTTGTCATTGTTGGGAGCATTAGTTTCCTCGTTACTTAAAGCATTACTTACTTCAATAGGTATTTTCTCATCTGCTTGAACATCAGCCAATTCTTTAGGTACATTTTCTTCATTCGATAGCTGGTCTTTGTTGAGATTATCTCTAGTTGAGTGCCCACTTCCACGACCTAAATCCATATTTGATGAATGCTGCTCAGATTCAGTATTAAGCTGGCAGTCTATATCGGTATTATTATCACTGTCAAGATCTGAATCAAGGTCATCAAGAGGCCCCTTTATATTGTTCTCTTCTTGATGTCTTGCAGTGGTTGGATTTAACTTTGGAAGTTCATGACTTTCTCCCAGAGTACTTCTGCCGTCATTACTATAGGAAACCCGACCTTGATTGTTTAGATCATAGTCGTTCACATTTACAGCTTTTCCATTATTAACGGCATTTTTTTTCTTTAATCTATCACTCTCATTGCTATTTTGCCGTGAGTTGCCTCGTAAATTTTTTTCGGTGTTACTGGATTCCCTTGAATTTTTAGAGTTCTTGTCATTTCCAGAAATCTTCGTTTTAGAATGCTTTTGTTTAATCATATTTTCCTCAATAACATTAATATTTTCGGAAGGTGCAATTTTTGGTGAGTGCCTGGTGGAATTAGTATTTTTTATTTGATCTTTTCGCAATGAGTTCTTGGATTTACTACCTATATTCACATTTTCGTTATGACGATCATTATTTTTATGGTTGTTTCCGTTAGTTTTGTCCTTCGGCACTTTCATCTCCTCTTTCTTGTTGGTATCATTCACTGTTTTTTCATTATTGTTTATTTGTGCCTGTTTGCTTTTGGTGGGTAATTTTTTGAAGGATTCAGGAACCTTGGAACGAGCCTGTCGTTTCATAAATCTCTTTCTAGCCTTCAAATCATGATCATTATCTTCTTCTACTTTGAGTTTTCTAACTGTTTTACCTGCCGAGTTTGGTTTATAGACAGTCAAGTTCTTGATGTATAATTCAAATATCCTAGGATCCTCTTCTTTCATATTCTTCATTACATCTTTTATATCTATTGGTACAAAGTTTTCAGCGATGGGTTCACAGATATACCTGACTAAAAAATTCTTGTCCTTGTCCAATTTATTCTTTTCTTTCTGCCATTCAGTCTCATTATATACATGCGCCACGCTAATGAAATCCTTTAACCAGATAGGAGTTATCTCTGCTGTTAAATAGATTTCATCGCGGTCTATCTCCTGTAAGAATTTCCTCGCTAGTTCTTCTCGTGATTTATTAGCATTTTTTGGGTCAAACTCTTTGTAATATTCAAGAGGTTCTAATTCAAACCACCGCAAATATGTAAAACAAAGAATTTCTAATGCATGGTTTAGTGTGTTTTGTCGAATCTCATGAATCAGATATACTGAAAATGATTCCGATGCTTCATCATATGCAACGACATGGTCCCCACGGCCGATAGTTAGCAGATCATTATCCCTGTAAATGAACACATCAGTGGAGGCATTCCTCTTACGTCGCATCTTCCTATCCATTTCATCCATAACATTACCATCCTGATCCTTAAGGATCACTTGCCAGCCTTGTAAATCTTTAGCTTGTTGTGCCATATCCTTTTTTCGTTACTTTAAAATATTAATAAAATCAGGGAAATAAAAAATAATAATAAAAAAAGAAAGAAATTTTTGAGTTATCGGAATTATTGCTTAGTATCGATATCAAAGTTTTCGCTGTTTTGGTAACCAATTTTAGATTATTTTTGTTATCTTAATTCCTGTTTATATATAGCTGAGATTGGTCTTCTGTTATTTTCTTAATATAATATGATATTAATTTTTTTTTTCTTTAATATTCTCTGATAAGTTTCGTTGGTAAATATGTGTCAAGAAAAAAAAATTATTTGATTCCCTTCTTATTCAAGTAATTAATGCTTTTTTCCTCTCTCTACTTGTGGAGATCCAAAATTTCCTGCTCTAAGAACTAAGTAAAATGTCCTTTTTATTTTAAGATTATATATTATTTTTCCTGCTTTCGAAATACTACTATTGCGTTATGATTTGATATCTTTCCCAGTAATATTTTTTTTCAAGCAACTTTCTACTTCGGCTTTATTATTTCGGCACGGTAATTTTTTTTATTCCTTTGACGCGACCGGGGAGGGAGAAAAACAAAAAAACAACACGCCCTTAACTTTCGTTCCTCTAAGAAATACGCGTACCAAACCCACTAATTTAAGCAGGACACTTGTTCTTTTTGAATCCAATAAATCTATATGCCTTTCTCACAGTATACTAACAGCGTTGGAAAGAGAAAAAAATTGATATTTTTTAAATTATGTCCTGGAAATGCTTCTGATTTGTGCTTTTTTTATTTGTATTGCTGTTTGTAGAATCTTGTCGTTCCTAATATGATCTCTTTCGTAGTTGCTGCTTTTGTATTGATTATAAAAAGCAATCTCGTTTCCCAAATGAATTTAAAAAAATAAATATGGAATAGAACTACCAAATAACCACAACAAGTTGAAGAAAAAAAAAAATTAAAGTATTAATTAAGAACTTCAAATATTAAATACCTTTTTTTTCTTCAAGTTGAATATTCCCTTGCTGAAAACTGTCGTTTGTTTATTTTGTACTTCTGTTTTTCCCTTCTTACTTTCTTTCTTTTTTTTTTTCTTTTCAGTTTTTACTTACTAATTATCTTTTTCTAGACCTTTTAATAATTTGAACTTTCAGAATGTGTAGTTTCCTATAAAAGCAGAGTTAGAATTAATAATAAATTCTAATAATTAAATCATAAGCGTAGATCGATTACCTCTTTGTTTAAGAGAAGAATTTTTTTTTATTGTTTTGGACAATTACCTTGAATTGTCAATAAAGTATTAGTAAGAATAAAAACAGAACTTAATAATATCAGGAAAATGAGTGTTTTAGCTCTATGTCATAGATTAGAGGATTTTCTTTCGATATAAAAAAAGACTGAATTAGCAAATTTAGAAGGGATGTGGATGAACGAGAAGATGTACAAAAAAAAAAAAAGAAAAAACCAACTTACCAAATTATATAAACTAGCTGTAGTTGTTATTGTTTTTAATTCTTTTTAATACTTTTTGTCAGTAGGCAAGTACATTGTGGGATGAATTTGTTGGTGGGTTTTATTGTGAACAGATATATCTTCTACAAATTAACATTTTTTTTTTTTTTTTATTTTCTTATTTTTTTTTTTTTAGGCATCTTCAGTTTTAATGCGTAGAATATCTGTAGCGAATTATCCAGTATTGAAAAATAGAAGGTGTATGGTCAGCTTTTATTATAAGAAGTAGAAATCTGTTACACGTCTAAACAATCCCATCCATTCTATTTACTCCATCGAGTAAAATATGAAACATTTTGAACCATGAGGGCAATAAAAATTTAGAGGAAGAAGAAGAAGAAAATTATAACCAAAAGATTGACGTAGAAAAGATTAACACTTACTTCTCATTAATTTCTTTTCTATTACCTCTCCCCTTATTTCAATAGAGTTGTCTAGCAGTAATTTCAAGCACCTTTTATGATTTTCCTAGGAAATTATTGTTTGTATGTTCACTACCTCTTCAAGTAAGAACCGAAGTAAAGAAGATAGACAAAAAAAAAAAAAAAGGCGATAAAATTTAAAAAAAATTAAAAAGAAAAGAGAAATCTATCACGGAAAAACTAATACTTTTCGCCCTTAAAAAAAAAAAAAAACAGTTTCTTTTTTTGTAAAATTCCACAATAGGGACTGGAGGAAAAGGTTTGCATACTAATCCATGCTAAAGTTTATTTGATATTTTATTTCAGGACACGGATTAAAACAGAGCCCTCTCCTATTTCTTCATAAGTGTTTGCGAATGAAAAATATGTCACCCTCTTTTTAATCAATCTATCCGCATTAGTTGCGTTAGTTTTTTTTCTGTACCTTGGCAAAAGAACCTAAAATATCCGTGACCTGTATTTTCAATTTTTGTAATAAAAAGAAATTAGGAAATTGGCTTCCGTCTATAGTTATTAAGTCTCACATGATCTAGTATATGATAACTTCAATCTTCAACGGAGGACTAAATCTAAATCGCGAAAACCCGGTAATACAGAGAACTGAGGGAAGGGAAAAGACAGATTCAAGAAAGAAAAAAAAAAACTGTGATGAGCTGCTGGATTTTCTTGGAGGATAGACAAAAAAAAAAAATACTTAACCTCTTTATCTCTATAATGATAACGATATCAACTTCGATGACGAATATATTTAGGACAGTAGAATAGGAATAGACAGACTGATTAGTTAGAAAAGGATCCACAAACGGAAGAGAACGTAAATATAAGGAATCGGAAAGGACATATTAAAGTTTCTGATTTAGGAACCAAAAAAAATACAACGTGAAAGTAATGATCGAGCGCGTGATGAGGCTGGTGTTGAAGCCGTTCACCAACTTGAACTCGTTAGAGATGTTGGTTCAATGGCTGCGACTGATCTCCTCAGTGCTAATAGTTATTTTCAATATCATTGTGGTTTTGGGTCCGTTGAGTAGTCCGAGGAGCCTCTACATGTCGAAGTTGGATACGTTCTCGGCTGATATCACACAAGGATTGTTCGATGTCCTCCGGACTAACATGGAATCCTCAGGATCGACCAATATTAATAATGGTGTTGGGTTGACTACATCCGAATTACTCATCCTTACAGAATACACTGCAACTCAAGTGAAAGACGCGCCGCAGTTTATTACTGTGTCATTATATGGACGATGTGACTGTACTTTCACTACAGATGAATTAGTAGGACTAGACGGTAAATCATATGTTGTAAGAAACTCGACGATTACATGCGGCTGCATAAATGTTGGTTCGGATTACCTTTTCGATTATCGTGAAGTTTTGTCAAATTTAGGGCTCGGTATCATTTTGGATTACGCATACTCAAAGGATGGGTCAAAAATGGGGTTGTCTGATGCGTATTCTAAATATATAAATTCTTTGAAACGAAGGAAAATCAGCGTTACAAATTTGCTATATGCTGTTTTGGCATCCGAGATTCTCATTACTGCGTTAACACTATGGTATTATTCGATCAAGGGCAGATATCTGAATGTATTCTTAGAACGGACTTTGGTTCATGTGATATCTCTGTTGAGCTTTACAGTTTTTATATGTGGTCTTGCGAGCATTATCAGCTTGGCTTGGCTTAATTACAAAGTCCAATCCAGAATTAAGAGTGAACTGCAGGCTTTCGGTTTCTCTTATCATCTTGGTGGCACTTGGTTTGCCTGCCTCTGGATGTTAGCCATATTTGTCAGCATTTCTTGTTTTGTATGGTCCGGACTAGAGTGGTGTATTGCTGAAAATTATGAGCCTTATTTCGAGGAAAGTAATGGTATTTTTTTGGAGACACAACCTCAAAAGCAGCGGTTGACTAGTGACCCTTTTGCTGACGACCAGACCGTGGATAGTGCAGGTCGTTCGATATCTAATTCTTCTGCAAAGCGCAATACTAGATTTGTGGAAGCTAGACAAGTTAGATCAAGTGGAAGTTTGAATGCGCTGTCTAGACTAAATAGCTCAAGAGCAATCCGCAATAAGTCCTTTAATCAAAGTCAGAACCCGTTTGAGGAAAATGATTACGCACTGGACGAGCAATATGAATTGCAAAGCATTGCGCTAAGATCTAGCACTGATAGTGACCTTAATGAGCAGCAGGTCTTACAACCATCATCAACTATGCATTTTTAATGAGTCTTTTTGAATTTTTGATTGCTAATAACTAAACGCACTCCAAACTTTCTAATGTTTTTACTCACACACCTCCCTTTTTTTATAGAGCAGCACGAATAATAATATATATTCCCAAATAAATAAATATCATGATAAAGGATAATGATAACAAAGAATTTTTTTAAATACATAAACTTCACCCAAAAACTGTAAGATAATATCCTAAGCGATTGGGTGAAAATTTTTTGAAAAAAACTATATATTGATAGATCAATTCTTTAGGAATGTCATACTGTTTAGAATGGGGGCCTTTGATTGTTAACGTTTCTTTTATATTAGACATAATATCCACTGGTTCTAAACCGGAAATAAGCGCCGAGGAGTTCCCGAGGAAAATGAAACTATTAAATAGAACAAGAGAAGCTAGGTTAACACAAAACTTGGTATATGGCATAGTATAAAAAATATTGTTAGTATAGTAAAATTCATTTGATAATATTAGCAACATCATATCGAGATATACTAGTTCTAATATATAGTATTTTTAGTGCTTATATATATATAGATAGATTTAATGACATCCAGTATGCTAAGTGAGAAGGCAGAAGTCTGGATTGAGAGCAAGTTTCAAAGTGGTATAAAAGAGGAATGTTTGAAAAGTGAAGTTTTGCAAAAGGTGAATGAGATTACGAAATTGGTGAAGGACAGTGTGGAATCGAAGGATCTGGAATCGAATACCAAGGAACTACCAAACTACAAACTGGATTGGGATGTCTTTTATGAGCTAAGCACATCAATAATGGATAAATACACACATGATATTGATGAGCTTTTAAATGAATTGGACAAACTTTGTAGGGTATGTCATATTTTTTGTTTGTTGTTCAACCTAATTTGAATTTATTTACTAACTTTAAATCAGAAACAATATTTGTGGCAAGACTCTGCTGTGGTCATTGACTCCTATAAAGGGGCTTCTATGATTGGAAAAATTGAGAAATGGATAAGAATGAAGGAATCTCATTTAGAGTATAAACAATCAGAACTGGAAAGATCTGCACAAGAAATCCAAAATACCCTTGACCGCCTAACACAAGAGAGATCTGAGAACTAGCTGAGATCTGCAATAAGCTTTGAAAACTTTTGTAATCTTCTGCTGAAAAACTAAATTTCTACCATATATAATAATTCCGAATTAAATATAGCTTATATACTTAATCAATACTGTTCTTCTTGCTTCACTAGAGCTACTAAACGTTATTTTTTAATAAACTGGTCATGTGTTTTGTTCAAGAACATAGTAATAGAACCAAGTTGTTCAATCAGGAAAGCAGAAAAGATTCTCCAAGTCTGCAAAGAGAATCTTAGTTTTATTGAGGTAGTTTATGGTTAGTCGCTCTGGATCCAATTCTTTTTTTGCTATACCATTTGTGTTTAGTTTCTCTATTAGTAATTGATTGCTCTGCAAGTACAGAAGGAAGTGAATACGGTAGAATATAGAATAGAAAGACAAAAACCATGCATTCCAAAATTGCGGTATTAGATCGATAAACCTATCTACCTGCTTCAATTCATAAGCGCTCACCTTTTTACCACCGCAGGGCGCGTGTTTCAGGAAATGGGAACATTGCTTATCAAATATCTTAAGTGGAACTATTACCTTCAATGAAATATGATGTAGTTCGTATTGAAGCTTATGAGATATGATCCTATTCTCTTTGCTCAGTTTCTTTAGGTGGAACCCGTACTTCTTGTAAAAATGGAATTTCCTTGTAATTACTCGTGAACCTTCCCAATATCTTTTTAGATCATCTGGTACTACTGATGTGAGAGTAACTCCCGGATCAATACCATCCTGCAGCCCTTCTTCCATTTCGGAATCTAGCTGATTGAACATGTCACTTGTTATTTGGCCAAACAGAGAGGATATCCGAAGCATATGCTTGTGGTATTCGAGAATCCCGTCACGGTACTCTTGACATAAATGTATCAATTTGTACAGTGCAACTTTGTTCTTCAACAAGGTATCTGTCTGCATGTTTCAATTTTTCAGTTCTTTTCTATTATTAATATCTTATTTTTTTTGATCAAATTTATATAACTTCTCTATTTAATTGTTTATTTATCTATATAAACCCCTCGAAGTGGTTATATCAAGTATTTGACACAAAACAAAAAAACCACTTACTCTGTAAAAACTATTTAGTTCTGAAGACAATAAAAAAAAAGATAAAAGATATAATAAAAAACCAGAGCTGCTCTGACAAAAGTTTATATTCGAATATTAAATTAAATATTGATTATGTAATGTATTAATTAAACAAGCTTTTTTTCTTTGCATGTATGAGTAATTACAATAACCGCCAAAAAGGGTAACCTCTATAATATCAATATCTTTAAAAAAGAAAAGTGCGACTTTTTCTTTCTCCTACCTTTTTTTTTTTTTAAGAGATGGTACAGAAAGCGAAAAGAGGGCTACGAGATCTTCTGAATCAATAAAATGGAAGTGATTTACCGACAGAAGGCACCGGAAAAATTAATTATAATATGGACAAAAAAACAAATATGGACAAAAAGTAGGTGGTCAAAAAAAAAAAAAAAGTATTGAACGTAATTAATTAGTGCTTACTAAGAATTACTAGGACAAAACACTAATTTAAAATGTACCGATACAAAAATTTTAATGAATCCAATAAAACGAAAAGAGAGGGAGAGAGGAGAGAAGAAGATAATTACAATGAAAGGATGTACGCTGTACAGAAGAGGGTGGGGCGGCGATTTTCTCGACTGTAGAAATTAGGCTTTCTGATAGCGAACTCGTACCCTTCTTGGGAAGAGCGAATCTATGAGAGATATCGATGCAGTGGTTGTCTGTGGAATAACTACGGTAAGATTTCGAACCTAATAAATAATTAGATAAATAAATACCACTATCCCGGCAAGAAAAGTGAAATTACTCTGGAAAATCACCAAAAAAAAAAATTCTGAAAATCGCCAAAAAAAAAAAAAATAATTGGTTGCGAGGATACACGAAGAGAGGAGGGAAGTCTAACGATTTATTCTGAAGACTAATATTTTGATTAAATAACAAAAATTAGAATATTCTAACTGGGGTTAGCATAACTGTTTAAATATATTTTGAATTTTTTTTTTTTATTTTTTTTTTTAAGTAAATCTACTTACATATTAAAGAATAATACGAAGCTTTAACTTTAGGACAGATGACTATTTGTAATCCCGGGGAGATTATTGAGGAGGTGAAGAAGCAGCTAGCTGTACACAAGTCTATTGGGGCCATAACTCAGGAGTTTCAATATGAGTTGGAATATATGCTGAAAAATTGCAAGAACTCTATGTTGCCGTTCCCCAGCATTGATTTTCGAATGTGGTCAGAATGTAATACGCCGATGAAGCTACTAGCAATTGATTTTGGTGGCAGTGTAATAAAGTTTGCTGTTATATCCATGCCGTTATGTCAGCTGGAGTTCAAGGATGATATGGAGATACAGACGCGAATAGTTGATTTAAAGTTCTTTGACGTGATAGTGGAATGGATTTGTACTCGTTTGACACAGCATTTCCATGCTGATGACTTCCTGGACTTGAAAGTCGCGATTACATTCAGTTTCCCATTGAACTCTAATAATGAGATTGTGGCCATGGGGAAGGGTTACAAGATGAGTCCAGAGATTGAAGGAATTAGTATACTGGATATTCTTAAGCAATCTTTTGATCGTCAGTCTGATCGCTATCAGGGAAACTTTACTTTCGAAATAAAGGATGTTATCAATGATTCTCTGGCTGTACACATGAGTTCCAAATTCCTGGAGAAGGACGATAATGATAAAATATCCTTAATCGTTGGCACTGGGGTAAATTCGTGTTTTGAAGTACAATTTCAGGATCTACCGCAATTTAAACAAGATATAATAAGCCAATTTACAGATAAGACTCCAGAAAGAGTGCTAATTAATTCGGAGCTAGGCTTCCTTGGAGCTAGATCAAAAGCCATTGAGCAATCAATCTTTGATACCAACATTGATACTGATATGCCTCTAGAGTCAGTAACTTCTGGTAAATGGATACCACAACTATTGAAAAATATCCTTGCTTATTATAACTTGGCTCCCAGAAATGGCATCGATAAGGTTGACTTTTCTGGGAAACTGGTAAACGACATTCTAGATCCAACAAAGGAAGACTCTCTTCTGGAACTCTGGGAAATTGAAGAATTAGTCCTTATTAAACGGATTACCGAACTAATAATCAACAGAGGCGCAATCTATCTTGTTGCAGCTCTCAATGCAATTCGAAAGTTTGTTAACCCTGAGGTATACATAAGTAAGAGGTCTGTGGATATCGACTATGTTGGCTCATTTTTACAAAAATGTAGCTACTACCAGGAACGAATTTTACTACACTCAAAAAATCGCATGACATTACAATTTTTAGAGAATAGTAACCTGTATGGTTGCGCTATTATGACCTATGACAGCATTATTACGGACGACCCTAAATAGGGAACAAAAAAAAAGTATTCTTGCATTTAAAATATTAATTTACTATACTTTTATTATATAGTTTATTCCTGGGTTGGATGAATTTTTCGGATCAGATGTGAACTAATTAAAATTTTCCAGCAGTAACCTCTAATCTGAAATATACAACTAACATAATCAGGATCATTATCTTTATTTTTTTTTATATTAGGTCTTGCATCATATCATGAATTAGGGTAGAGATGAAAAATGTGGGGAGGTATTATATGAATGGTATATGTAATTATTATTCTATTGAATTGTCCCTAATCTCAATTTATATTGGACTAAATAAGATAAAGTGAAAACTTTTTTCTTGATTTAGTATACAGATATGTAATTATTAATTCTCTCTCTTTGGTTTTGGGCAATGCATTCTGCTATCCAAGTGATATTTCTAACCTCTTGTTCTCTGGACTTCATCCATGCCCATATAGTACTGATAGTGAATTGTTGGGTGAACGCATCTCTGCATAGATTCATTTCCAACTGGTAGAAGTGATCCTCTAGTGATCCAGATTCTAATGCATTTCTGTAGTCTGAGACCTGTCCCAGAGCTGCTCTGATACTTTCAAAATCTTTCGCCTCTGCCAGTTGATGTGACACCACTGGGTATAGTTGTCCTATGCTGGGGAGCAATTGGTTTTTTAAATCAGCATCAAAGTCTGCACTTTGTAAGGAATTTAGGGATATATTGATAGATCTTCTATCAGCTTCGAAACCCAATAATGATTGCATTATTTCGCGAGAGGGCTCGTCCAATTCTTCGCTGACAAATTTATAGAAATCTTCAAGGTACGCTTTGTAGAGTTTGTTCCTGATGATCTCAATATTCATGTCATCCAGCTCATCTGCTGCGTCGAAACAGTCCCTGAAGAAAGGAGCCAACGGGGTGTCCACAAGCACAGTTTCGTACAACGATTCTAGGTCGGTAGCCACAGAGAGAGTGGGTAACGTCTCAAACCAACCTAATGGGTGACATCTCTGTAAAATCTCGGACTTGTCTCTCTCATGGATAGTACCTGTAATCATAAGAGCTACATTATCAATCATGTAACTGTACGTGATGTAGTCGATAAATTTACGAGTGAGTCCACTGCTCTGATCTCTGATGTATGCAAATTCGGTGTACAACCGATCAGAAGCCCTCTCCTGTATCACTGAAGTTGTCAATTGCTCACTCGAAACCTGTGAAAGGAAATTACCATAATCGGTAGCCGATAGCTGTAACTTCAGATCATCTAAGTTATCACACTGCGTCAGATTGATATATTGGTTGTTAGTCAATAACCCATTCCGGTAGCCACGAATTAGACCCTCAAGATAACCGTTATCCACATTAAAGTATAACCCTTCCATGATCGTTTCCTTATTTATTATTGTTACACTTTATGCCCTTTATACTCAATCTCTCTTTCTTTTTTTGTCTGTGCTATTTCTTTAAAAAAACCAATTTCCTAGACTCAAAGTTCAATGCACTTAATATATTATATAGACTAACCTGTTTCTCTTTGCTATTGGATTAAATATATTGACTATGTGATTATATTTTACTATAATTATTCTTTATTATTGCCCGTTTTATTTTAAAAAAAATAATAGGCACAGTGGACTCACCCTTTTCCCATATCTTAATATACGATATATGCACGTTTGCTTTCGTATTATCTAATATGTCACGTTTAATTTCGTATCACATTTCAACACGTTTTATTTCGTATTCGATGATGTTAATGTTATAACCGGGTAAGTGTATGTACCGTATGTTGTGATCTGAAATTTTTCACGGTGGAAGTGAAAAAAAAATTAAATTTTGCGATGAGCTTCTATTTAAAGGTTCTATAGTCGTATATTATATAAAATATATATTGATTGTTTGTTTTGGTTTTTGGTTTAGTTTTTTTTTATAAATATATCTGATAGAATACCCAAAACCATACAGAAATATACTAACCATGTCTGATATGCTGCCGCTTGCTATGTATGCTCTGAATGTGGAGCCATACACCCACACCCCTGCCATTGGGCTTGATACACCCGTGACCATCCGTATCACCATGGCTGCCATCGATCCAGAGCCATTTGATGACGAGAAGAAGCCATCTACCCTAAGAATCATCAGAAGAAACCCTGCCTACGGATACGGAGACAATCATGAACACGGTGACGGGTGTTGTGACCACGATGAAGAAGAACTTGCCGAACAATTGAGTAAAGATGAAGAAGATCAAGAAGACGAGGATGAGGATGAAAATGAAGACGAGGAAGACGAGGAAGATGATGCTGAAGACGATGATGATGATGAAGAAGAGTATGATGAATGCGTCATTGCAACTTTATCCCCTGAAACCAGATGCCAAGCTGCTGTCGATATCACTATCGCTCCTGAGGAGGATGTCCAATTTTTAGTCACTGGTTCCTACACAGTATCACTAATCGGTAACTATGTGAAACACCCATTTGATGAACCATTTGAAGAGTATGATAGTCATGACGATGACAGTTTGGATGAGGAAGATTATGCTGAACACAGCGAAGATGATGAAGAGGATGAATTGGACTCCCAAGATGAATCAGTAGATGAAGAGCAAGAGAATGGAAGCGCTGAAAGTGATGAAGATGAGGAATTCTACGATGCTATCTCAGAAGGCGATGAAGATATTGATGAACAATTGGCAAAGCTGGAAGAAACTAGTGACGTTGAAGGTCACCTGGAACAACTTATAGCCAATGATAACAAAAAGAAGAGGAAGCACGATGCTGAACCTGAAAGCAATGAATCCAAAAAATCTAAGAAAGAGAAAAAGGAAGCGCTAAAACCTGAAGCTAATAAGCCAAAGGCTCAGGTTCTAGAAGGTGGTATTCTAATAGAAGATAAGAAAGTAGGAACTGGACCTCATGCTAAGAAGGGATCAAAGGTAGGTATGAGATATATTGGGAAGCTAAAAAGTGGAAAGGTTTTCGATCAGAATACAAGTGGTAAGCCGTTTTACTTTAAGCTAGGCCGAGGTGAAGTTATAAAAGGATGGGATATCGGTGTTGCTGGCATGGCTCTTGGTGGTGAACGTAGAATTATTATCCCAGCTCCTTATGCATACGGAAAGCAAGCACTACCAGGCATTCCAGCCAATTCGGAGTTGACATTTGATGTCAAACTTGTTAACTTGAAATAAACAGTTCCGGCTCCAAAGATTTTATACATTTAATTAACTTTGTAGTATAATACATAAATAGAAAATAAATTCAAATCTGTTAGAGGTCATGTGTTAAAAATATTTTTTTTGTTAGTTAATTTATGTCATAAGGCATGAAAGATTAGTCGAAATCGACCTACAAAACGTGAAAACAGAATGAAAGTAAATTAACATAATAACAATATAGAAGAAAATCTACTATATTAATAAGATGTACACTAATAAATCGTCATTAAAAATTAATTACATCGTATACTATCAATGAATATATATTCTATTTTGGTTAAGATAATACATATTTCAAACTTCTGAAATGTGCCTCGAGAATAATTAGAGCTCTCCAAACTCTGTCAATATCTGTAGCTTGAACAGCATCATATAAGCCCGGAAACAATGCAATCTTCCTCGAATCAGAGACGCTTGGTGCAAATAATGAACTCTTCATCAAAGGCCTACCATCTATTCCACTGTATGTTAAAAATATGCTTCCAATTCGTCTTAACTTCCGATTTGCCCGCGATAAATTGAGGAATGCCGTCAATTTGCGCACAATTGCCCATATGGGGAGTTCTGTTGTACAGCGTTCGTACACTTCCCTATTTCGTCTTTCGAAATCTTTGCTATCATTATCTGCAATATGTACAATTAGAGCCCTCAATTGTTTTGCTTTTTCCATTATTTTGTCGTCTTTATAAAAAATATTAGTTAAGTCCTTATGGATTCCCTCATATCCTTCCTTAACTGACGTCAAAAAAGAATGTGGATTATAATATGATAATTCTCTTTCACTAGTCATTAAGACGAACATTCCAAGGTAACGAGAAAGTGTATTGTGTAACTGTAGATCTGGATCAATGAATCTTAAAAGATAATCCTTAATGTCGTAGGCAGTATTTATCGGGAATGCATCTGTGTCAGATACTTCTCTCGAAAACTTGAAGCTCACTACCGGAATACCGAGGAAATATTGAAATACAGAATAGTCAACTTCACCCTCGATTGGATCAATTTTATTACCTGTATCTTGTTGCCATTCATCAAACAATGACCAGTCATCTTTCAGTTTAAAACCGACATATTTTGATGCTTCTTTGATCGCCGTCTTTAACATAGGGTTTGCATTAACCTTAAAATGCTTACCTGTTACTGCCTTGTCTAAGTTTATATAAAGTAAAGAACCACGTTTTAGAGCAACCGAATGCTTTGATCCGTAATTGCTTGAACCCAACTGTGCACCGTTTTTACCATCCCAGCTAACAATCTTTATAGTCCTCAATGGTCTCCAACCCTTTCTCTGTAATTTACTCAGGCCCCTCGCCATCTCTAAAAGCACACTAGTTCCACTATGGGAGCTACTAGCGCCAGCACCATTTCCCATCTCAAAGGCAACCCTATGTGCTCCTACAATTATCTCACTATCGGACAGAATTCCAGGAATTTCAACGACTATATTTTTACTCTCAGAGACCCCATATTGCTGTTCGTTAATTAATTCGATTTCAATATCAGCATTGGAAGGCCCACTATAATATCCTCTTTCCCCTTTACTGAGCCCCCAATCGACACCTTTACCATCAAGTAATGATAGTAAATAATTCCTATCCTGAGGACTGATAGCTAATGAAGGTATAGATGGAAGGTACTTGTCAGGCGCTTCTCTTTCAATTTCACTGTAATAGGAAGCATATCCTGGAGTTGTTGGGTCACCAAAAATATCAGATCCATACCTAACCGTATCCCTTTGAATTGCATCCTTTGGTCTTGCGGGACCTTCTGGATACCGTTTATAGCCATTTAAGGTAGTGAATGATCCATCTTCCTCATCATGATTAAACAAAAGGACACCTGAAGATCCATATAACTCCGCATTTTTTAATTTATTACCTGGAGCTAATTTACCATACCTACAGAGATGGACTTTCCCTTCAATATCAGCCTTTTTTTCTAATAGTAATTCGTAATCTTCTTTTGAGCAGTAATTACAGTAGACAAATCTTGATCTTAGTTTGCCATCCTTAGAATAACTGTGAAATGCCTGCTGGCGAACATTTGATAAGGATTCTTTCAGCTTTGCCTCATATATTCTTTTGTTTTTATTAAATACCCGCAATTGCTGTTCTTTAGGCTGATTTGTCCATGGATAAAACCTCTCGACCTGAGCTGTAAACCCCAGTTTATCGAGATAGTCGATAATATATTCTGATGAATCCTCTGCAGTGGCTAAGCTATCGAGATGATCAGATGCCCTATTTTCCAACAGCAAAGCGTCCAAATATATCCTGTAGACCTCTGATGGGGTGAATTTAGCCGAGTGAAACCTTCTAAGATCTCTCGAAAGCGAGGTTCTAGGCGCAAATGCCGCTACAAATGCCAGGTATATGGATACACTTGCCAGTACCAGATAAATAAATTTCCTTCTATCCATGTGCTCACGCACAATTTCTAATCCACTCCTTATGCTCGACATCGTATTGCTTCTAGGACGCCCTTGAATGTTATCTGTGTCAGCAATAGTTGAATAATTCGTTTCTCTTGCGTTTCCAATCAATGAATCTCCAGGAAATGGTTGTATATCGTCAGCTGTTCCACTTACTTCCGTCATTTGCTAAATGAAGTGTCAATTAATCCCTATTAGAAAACCTAATAATACTCCCTTTCCCTCAAAACGTTAATTTCAAAACCAAATACCAGCCCAAACCTGCCTGACAGTTGGTTAACACAAGCCCAAATATAGTACGGATAAGGTACGCTCCTATAATTAGTTGCAAATTAATTGCAATTTATCTTCCGTTCTAATGACTAACTTTACAATAAATCGATGCAAACTTTAATTAAACTTAATAACCACTGGGATGCCTAGCGATAAAACTATTATTTTAATATACTATAGTTAACAGCACCTATTGAAACTAAAAATTCATTTGGTAGGTACTATACATGTAAATTAGTGTCCCTATATTGCTATCGTAACTTATCAGCATCAGCTGACCGATGTCATTTATACGAAGTGTCACTTTGTGGCCATATTTTAGCTGGCGTTATTCCAAAAAGGACTATATTATAGATGGTCATTATATTTTTTTATTACAGTGCTTTTTATATTAAATATTTATTAGTCAAAGAAGACCGTTATCAAAAATTCTATATACTAATATCAAAACAAAATATTTCTTATAGGTAGAGTTTATCTGCCCTCATGGTAAATTTATCTTCATACAAAGACTAAGCGATCAATGGAATACGCCTTCATCTTTCATCACACAATAAACTGCCCTTGATTGTAAGCCTTGTGCAAACAACACGGCAATTGGCCATATAGGTGTGTCGCCTATGACTCTAACACCAATGTAGAGAGCCTTTGAGGAAAGAGAAGCAGCAAGGATCATCTGGATTGTCTCATCTACTTTAGCTTCGAGACCAATAGCCCTTTGAAGAACGCTCTCATCTACTTCGGTAATGTCTAGTACTTCATGCTTCTGAACACCAGCAAATTCCGAATATTTCTTAGCATCAGAAGAGAGCAGTTTTTTTTGAAATTTCTTTAACAACTTGCCTGCTTTGAGCCACAAAATCTTATCTGTTGAATTCATCATTTTAGTATTTGGATTATCCGCATTATAGGTCTTTGCCCAACGTTCGACAGACCTCAAAAATTCTGCCACAATTAAAATCGAGGAGAAAATACATGCCATGGAGAACATAGGAGTTTTCATTGCCTGTACGGATTCATCATCCAAGATGGTGAAACTAGACGACCATGAACTTAACAAACTAATTGCATAATCAGTGGCTTCTTGTAATGATTCAGTATCGTACATAATCTCCTCCAGTGCAATATTCATGGCTGTCCAATCTCTCATCCATATTTTTTGAATAACATGATTTAGATCGACACATCTTTTGATTTTTGCAAACAGATAGAATGAGACGTTATTTCTCATAACATGGCTGCCAGTAATTCTATTGAAATTGTTTTCAGTAGGTAATAAGATACCTCCATTCTTCATGTATAATATCTCCCAATTTCTGATCATAGAGTCAATAATCGGACCTCTTGTAAGTTTCCAATTTTCATCATTCTTTTGGACATTGTCTTCAGTTTTGTTTTTCCTTCTCTCGATAATAATTCTCTCATGAATGGAAACCAGTAGTGATAAAAGTGTGTAAAGCGATAGTTTAACTGTATCGTAGAGTACATGATTCCCAGTTGATAAATAATGTAAGCAAGTTTTAAAATCTACACCTCCCTTTGATAACATAACCAACTCAGAGTCATTTGTCAATTTAACATTATTTTTTAAAACGTTTTGATACCATTCACTAGGAGATTTAGAAGTATATAAATCCTCATATGGACAAGGCACACCACAATCAACGTCAGAAGCTAAAAAGCAAGCCTCTAAACCAGACATGGCTGGGAAAATATTAGATAAGAACAACATCGAATGGCAAATATGTATTCTCGATTGAGCTGTGATAAAGTATCTGTACGCTGTGTCCACCTGATCAGGGCTTAAAGTATTGGATAAAACATCTGGGAATAGCGTGGGAGGCACAATTTGGGACTCCAAAGGTTGATTTATTTTCGTAGACTTCACTAACTTCACTATCATCATAAATTGATCACTTGCTGATTTAACTAAGGAAATATCATTGTTGAAAATAGCATAAAATCCAAGAATCAACATAGTTTGAACTAACCACAGAGGAGATAACTCTAATTTGACGGATTTTAGAAGGTGGTTGATCTCCCCATAAGCCAAATTTGCCAGCAAATTCGAATGGGTAGAGTTGAACGAATAAAATGCACCGATAGCTGCAACGGATAAGAATAGGGATATCTTAGATAAACTTGCTTGTATCGAGTAAAGATGCAAAAAGGCGAAGTAAGGGTGGAATTCCTTCTGATATAATACAATATACTCGTTTAGTTCGTCCAATGTGGGGAAATTAGCATCAAGAATATTATACTTTTGCAGTATCAAATCTCTCCATTCCTGTGTAAAGAAATCGATTGTTGGTTGGTTCAAATTAATATAGTTTAGATCATTAGGAGAGGTAAATTCAGATGACAATTGACTTATAATGTCCATAACGGGTTGATCAGCATTTACAAAATCATCAGTTTTCAACAAGTTAGAAAACGAGTCACCGCGTTCCATTACTATATTAGAATTTTCCTTAGTGTCATTTAAATCAGGTTTCGTCATAGAAGGCGGCAGGGATGCATCATTATTCATCGTCTTCGAATTTGATGTAGATTGAGATGATGCAAAGAATCCGTTGGAGTGTCCCCTCATTGTCTGTAGCGGATGTTCAGGAATACTTGAATTCCGCAGTAAATCACTTTCATTATCATTAATATCGTTACCATTGCTATTACGATGGATCCCATTATTACTGTTGTTTGACAAGTCGAGTTTATTAGTTGGCGCACTATACCTCCTGTTCTTGACAAATTCCGGTAGTTCCAGCTTGAATCCAGGCTTATTACCAAGTCCCTGTGGAGAAAGACTCTTTGTATTGTTACTATCTGAAATCTTGTTGTCTGATTCCAGCACAGAGTTCAGCCAGTTTACATCTAATGGGGTACTTCCTGCCTGTGATGCACTACTTGTTACATTGCCAATCAGCACCTGTGAGTGCTGGTAGTTCGGCGTGGCAAAAGACATTGAAGAGGAAGACGACAAGTCTAAGTCATGGTACGGTATTGGACGTTGAGGATTACCATTCCTGCTAGCAGTGGTACTAGAGTTTCCTTTAGATAAATCACTGGAAGTACTACCAGGGGATACATGTTGTTGTAGCTGGTGCTGTTGCGGGTATTGTAGTTGTTGTTGCTGGTGATGGTGGAATTGTTGTTGTTGGAAAGAGCTGCTGTTACTTCCCAGATTGTGCTCTTTCAGCTGTTGTTGCAGCTGTTGCTGAGGAGACTGAGTAGAGTTGGCACTCACTGTCAGTACTGTTCCCAAGCTGAGACCCTGCAGTCCTGTCCTGTCTATCTGGTAGTCTACAGTAGGCAGGATGGACGCTTTGTTCCCCTTAACCTTGACGATATCGTTATTCCATACATCTGGGGTAACCAGAGTCCGTTCATCCCAATTCCCGGCACCGAGACTGTTGTTCAATTGCTCCACTTTGTAGTCCCGGTGCAACTTCTGCACATGCCGCAGCACAAGGTCCTTCCTGGCAAAGCACTTCCCACATATCAGACAGAGAAACGGTTTCTCATGAGTATGACTATTCTGATGACGTTTCAGGTGCTCCTGCCTCACAAACCCTCGAGAACATATAGGACAGAGAAACGGCCTCGGTTTATCAGTCTTGACAGCCCTCGATTTCTTCGGTATCAGGCACTGTTGTTGCATTTCTTGTCCCTCTTTATTTATCATTAATTCAATCTAGTTTTTTGTATTACAAAAAGCAAAAGTTATACCTTCTACCACCCACTTCCTTATTAATAAATAAAAAAAAAAAGCCTTGATAGAAGTTATATCCTATAGATATTCTAGTTTTTTTTTTTTTGTATTTATTTATTTAGTATAGCTTTTTTTTTCTTCTTCTTCTTCCTAAGATATGTTCTTTACTTTTAAAAAATAGTCTCCTTAGTTTATTAAGACAATTCCTCAGTCCTGTCTACTTTCTTCTTCCTGTCTTCTTCGTCCCCCCCACCCTTCAAATCCTCAAGGACGTTCCTTTTAGGAAGATTTGCTAATTTCTATCTCTGTCATACTATACATCTACACATATACTCTACGACATATACTCTACTACATACTCTACTACTACATATACTTCTACTACTACATACTATACTACATACTATACAAACATACTATACTTATTGCTTGTTTGACTTCTAACAAGTCCCCCTTATTACATACAATAATAAAGAAGGGCCATTGTCTGTTAGTCGTCTCTCTCGTCTCTCTCGTCTCTCGTCTCTCCCAAGCGTCGTCCGTAAAGAGATTTTCACTTGCACTCCCCCTCTACGCCTATTCCTCTGCGGCTCTTCCCCCCAATTGCTCAAAATAAGGTAAATCCACCAACTACGTCATCAGCGATATACTTCCATGCTTGTTCTATGCGTGTTCTCTACTTTCTCTCTCTACACGCTGTTCTACGCTTGTTGGTTCTTCTACTCATTGTTCCGCGCTTGTTGGTTCTGTCGGCATTTCCGTCGGCACTTCTGTCGGCACTTCTGTCGGGTATAGAAGGGAGGTGCGTCGGGTTATCCGGGTAACCAGAGGTAACCCAGAGCAATAAAAAAAATAAAAAAAAAGCCCTCAAATTGTAGTTACCGGGTAATTCAAGAAAAAATTTTTTTTTCTTCTTTTCTTACCTTTGCTGGGGGGGTTCCAAATGAACAATATTTGGTTATATATAAAGGGCGATAGTGGTAACTTTTACTTTGGTTATCTCTTGTCTAAGGTATATTCTGTAATTTTTTTTTTAAAATTAAAAAAGATCAATTAACTTTGTCCAAAAGTGTTCCCCGGCAATAGACAGTGCGGATTAGAGGCTACTTAAAGATAAGGAAAAGTTTTTTTTCCTCTTTATTATAATTGACCTCTGATGTCGTGATATGCTTTTAGTATATTGGGGATAGATCAAAATACCAATGGTGGTCTTTTAAGAACTCTTGTGGATTTCGGTGTTTCATCGGGATATGAGATTAGAGTGTCAGAGGGCTTTACTACAAACTAAAAAAACTATTTTTATTTTTTATATAATTACTTAGATATCTTGTAGATAGCAATGGGAGCCACTAAGGGCTTGAATACCGTCTCTTCACACGCTGCCATGGTACTCTCACGTACAGACTCCACTTGGTATACTAGGCCGTGTTCCCGGAGCGTGTCCTCGAACGTTTTCGTCGTCGCGGGGTTCCTCACAGTGGCTGCCACTACGGCTCGGTTCCGCCCGCCCGGTAACAGCAGATGGCTCAGAGCTGTACTGAGTGGTTCAAGAATCCTATCGTCGTAGGTGAGGTCGCTGCCTAGTATGAGGTCGAACGGTTCCTCTATAGGTTCCTCCATAGAGCCTGCACCAGTGGTGTCCCTCGTGGGCTCCCTCGTGGGCTCCCCAGATGCAGCACTCTTTATGGTGCCACCTGGACTATCTTTCTCGTTATCCTTCTCGTTCTCATTCTCATTCTCGGGGTTGGCCCTCGGTGTCTTGCTCCGTGTGGCGCTGCCATGAGGCAATTGTTCTTGCTCGCGACCCCACTCTAGCCTTTTAATGCTTACTCCGCCTTTGATCTCATTCAATGAGAAGTTCTGAGGCAACTTCCGGCGAGCGATATCCTCGTCTCCATCAGTCACGAGCAATTCCTCGAAGGGGAACCGCTGCTGGTACGCAAGGCTGACTAGCCCGGTACCAGCTCCAAGCTCAATGACTTTCCTCGCATCACCGACGACCTCAGGATTCTCGAGAAGATAATGCACTAGGTATACAGAGGCCTCCCAGGTACGGTTCCCAGTACTCCCTTGACCGATTATCCGGGGCTTCTCAGCGATATTCACCTTGCAGTTCTCATTGAACCGATACATAATTATATCTGTCTCGATCTCTTCGGCTGATAGTGCCACCCCAAGTGTCGTAACATACTCCTCATATACCCACTCCCAGGACTCATACGTTGTTTCCGGAAGATCGCCAGCGGTCCGGTCCAACATATCCGTAAACTCCTTCAACACTCTCTTAAAATAATCCGCATTTACAGGCTTAACATCATTTACTAGAGTATCATATAACCTCGTCTCCTGCCTATACGGTACCAACATGCCATCATCTCCTTCAAAATAACTTATTAAACTTGTAGGTGGGCATCTTCTCAGCAACAGTTCAGCAACACCTTCCATACTTCCCAGTCAAGTTTCTTCTTATATTCTCAATTGAGGGTTGATCAGTTGAAACTGTAAATATATACTTAGCCAAAGACCAACTATAGTTCATTAAAATATAAACACAATTGTTTTATATGCTTAAAAATTTTCATTTCTACGTATATATAATATTTTAAATGGAAATGACGTCATTTTAGATCTAGCGTACTCGAGAAGAATAAAAAAATAGGCCCTTTTTCTTCTTTCTACAGCTTTTTCTAAACCCATTATTACGTAAACAAAGGAAAAAATTATATATTAACAATGAACAATGGAAGTCCGCTTATATAGACAATGTATTTGGTTGTTTGGCTCTATTTACATATTATTTGATAGATCTGTTGCCGTGGTAATAATACTACGAACAAAAAAATATAAATGATAGTTTAGTTTTTTGAAGCTGATCTAGCTGCAGTGAGGGCCTTATCGAAAATTCTTTGCAGCTCTTCGAATGTCTCCAAACCTACCGATATCCTGACTAGATTCTTCACTACACCGTATTGGGCTACATCATCCATCTCTGCATAATGGGCCAGGATAGTGTAGGGACATACGAGGGTGAAATTGGTTCCTAGGGATGGACCTTTGTTAAGGTCTAGGTTGTCATAGAATGCTCTAGCTGACATTTCTTCCTTGAAGACTAGAGATATTAAACCACCATACCCACCGTCCTTTAATTTGACTCTATCATAATTACTCTTTGTTTCTTCACTCGTGATGTTTGGAAAGTAAACCTTTTCGAACAGCCCCTCTGAAGACTCTTCCTTTAGTAGGATCTTTGAGAGCAAATCTTCTGTGATGCTGTTGATCTTTTTTGCCCTCTCAACAAAATCTCTTGAATTACGCTCTAAATATATAGCATCTTCATACCATAGCAAGTCCTCATTTTTGTTTCGATCGTTCAGGAAACTCACAGCAAAATCATGAATCCTGCTGGTTGGGTTGACGACCATTGAGCCAGCAATCACATTCGAATCACCACTAAAGATTTTGGTCAATGAGCTGCATACGATGTCACAATACGGAAGTACATCAATATTTACAAAACCACTGACAGTTTCATCGATAACAATAAAGAATCCATATTTCTCTGAAAGTTCTTTTAGCCGTACAATATCACCCATTTTAAGCAAGGGATTCGAAGGTGCCTCCATAAACACACCAAGAATTTGTTCCCCTGAAGTCAATATTTTAATTAGCTCTTCCATGGCAGAGGAATCACCCATTCCTAAAAAGTAGGTATGATTGAATTTTTTCAGAATTGACAACGTATCAGTATATGGGAATCCAAACATTACCGTCTTTAAATAAGGTTCCCCATATCCAATTGGCTCAGGAACGTCTCCTATAGTCTTTAACCTCTTAACCCTTACATGATCGTAATTCAACAACAACCTATGGGCAGTAAATATTGAGGCCATACCACTTGGATACAAAAACACGTTGGTAGCCACATCTTTATCATCCGTTTCAACCACTTTATGCGCAATTCTATTACGCAGGATATCTTTGGCTCTACCAGCAAAGGCAAAGTCGAGATTCCTTCCGTACCGAGTCTCAATAAAGTTCTTATTTACCTTCGTGGCCTCGTCATCCTCCTGTGCCACTTGTGGGAAGAGTCTTTCTACGACATACTCAGCCAACCTGCTGGACAGTATCTCACCGCTATGCTGCCAGTACTGTTTTGCTAATGGGAACAGTTCCTGTGGAAAGAAAACAGCGGCAATCTTGCACTCTGGTGTGTTGGTCTCAGCTTCAGTGCTCTCTCTCGGTGTGGCCAGTTGTAGGATTCTTATCTTCTTACACTTGCTCTCTACATTGGCACTCTTCACCATGATGTACTCCCGACACCTCTTTGCCACCAGATAAGATGGAAAACACAAACATGTCTCGTCTTTCATAGCATACTGCTCTGCAATCAGGTCACATAGCCTCCTCACCGACTTATGGATGAAAAACCTCGGATACCCAGTGGTCAAACTCCCGATGACTCTCTCGTCCCCTTCCTCATACCCAACCACATCAGCCCATTTGGGCAGACACACTGAAACGGCATGCTCTGTGTTCTTAGGAATAGACTCACCAACTCTAGTTGCAATCATCCCTATAATATACTTGTAATAATGACTAGGATATTTTTCTCTCTCTAACTCCAAATATGAACCTAAAACCAAGACTCTACTTGAAAGTAATTGAAACACTACAAGATGCAATACCCAATTGAACTACCACAGCATCGAAAATACAACTCCAGACTGTTCCCAGTCCTGAGTCATCCTAATTAAATACAATATAAATAGGCTCAATGCAAATCGTTCAAATTTCGATGTTGCACGTGATTTTTCATTTGTTCCGTCGGCCGAAGCGGAGCGTAAATCCCCAGTACCAACTGCCATGAGTGAACCACGAGATATTAAGTTAAAGCCAGAGCTAAAGTACTAGGAGCTAGACAAGAACCTGAATAGGCTGCAAATAACTAGAGAGAGAAATGGCACCAATTTTGACCACGCTGGTAGTTGTTGTCGCTGTTGTGCTGTGGTTTGTGACGCAGTCGCAAAGCGAGAAGTGGCCATATCATGGGTCGGCTTCGAAGGCCAGGGCGGAGATTGAGACTGTGTTTTTGGAGTCCTGGAGGGATTATGTCAAGCATGGCTGGGGCTACGATATCTATAGTCCCGTGGCTCAAAGTGGCCGGAATATGGCCAACAATGGGCAGCCTATGGGGTGGATGATCGTGGACACTCTGGACACGTTGATGCTCATGTACAATACCACTGAGAGCCATAAGGAAGAATTCCGTGGCGAGATCAGGAGGGCCACAGAATGGATTGACAAATCCCTAAGTTTCGACATAGATCAGGAGGTTAATGTCTTCGAGACTACGATCCGTATGCTGGGTGGCTTGCTTTCTGGCTACCACCTCGCGACAGAGCTGGACTTGCCTCAGAGTTACTCGTCCATATATCTGGATAAAGCTACAGACCTTGGCCATCGTCTGGCGAGGGCTTTCCTGTCCACTGAAATAGGTATCCCATTTTCTAGTATCAATTTGAGCACAGGTAAGACAGTTAAAAATCATGTTGACGACGGGGCCTCTGCTACCTCAGAATTTACTACTCTTCAACTGGAATTCAAGTACTTGGCATATTTGACTGGTAACAATACATTCTGGGAACTAGTAGAGGGCGTTTATGAACCAATGTATAAGAATAACAATTTGTTGAGTGCACAATACCAAGGCCTGGTACCAATATTTACCTATCCTGAAAATGGTTTATTCAGAGGTCAGACGATAAGACTCGGCTCTCGTGCTGATTCCTTCTATGAATATCTTCTGAAGCAATACCAACTGACAGGCGAAGATCTTTACTACGAACTTTATAAACTCTCCATGGACGGTGTTAAACGTAATTTACTAGGAAAATCTATGCCAAACAAATACTTATTCATTGGTGAGAAGGAGAATGGTTTGAGAGGACCTTTGTCGCCAAAGATGGACCATTTGGTTTGTTTTATGGGTGGTTTGTTGGCCATGGGTGCTACTGATGGTTATCCTATTGAGGAAGCTAGAAAGATGTCCTTCTGGAATGCTCGTAGAGAAGAAGACTGGAAAATTGCAAACGATTATACGGAGGGCTGTTATCAAATGTATGCACAGGTTCCAACCGGTATTGCCCCTGAGATTGCGTTATTCAATGTTGATGATACGAACGAAGACTACTGGAAGAGTGAAAAGGGTGATTTCTGGATTAAGCCTTTCGATAGACACAACATCCAGCGTCCCGAGGAAGTTGAGTCAATTATGTTCTTGTACCAATTATCACATAATAAAAAATACAGACAGTGGGGGTACAATATATTAAAGAGTTTCGAAAACAATACTTGTGTTGATTGCGATAATGCCGAGACACGTCGTTACACCTCTCTAAATGACGTTATTGAAGGAGTGTACAGGGATAACATGGAGAGTTTCTGGTTAGCCGAAACTTTGAAATACTTGTATCTCCTTTTCACTGACGATGTAGACTTGCGTTCTATGGTATTCAATACCGAGGCACATCCTTTCCCTGTGTTATCTAAGGAAGAATTAGCAAAGAAAGGATTGAAGACCAACTGGAGCATCTCTTCGTCGAGAAAAATTCAGTAATCCTAAGCCTTTGATGCGATATGATAAGAAGTTGTAGGTTACAAATGATTCTACAATATAACGATTCAAAATTTGTGATCGACAAGGTTTCCATGCATTTGGTATCGTCAAGTTTGCATACATCTGATATAGACAAGAAGGATTACTGCAACACAATATCAGTGATATAAATAAAGTACTCGATAATATAAAATACTTATAGAATATATCTTTTAGCATTCATTGGTTCATTTATATGTTATATTTGCAATATTTAAACTCATCGCTCTTAATATGAAAAAAAAAAAAAAAATTAGTGAAAAATTTAAGAAGCGATGAGCTCATAGTAAATTTACAAACTTGTCAAGTTAATTTTTGTGCCCTTGACTTTTATTTACTATTGGTTATATAGATATACATCTTGTAAACATAAGTTCAGTATTAAGATATTAAATAAGAGAACTATTTCAAAAGGCTTTGAATTTAAGGCATAAAAAGTTGACACCGAAACGAATAAGACAAAAAACTAGTTTTAAAAAAAGACACATATATATCTAAAAAATCATGAATGCAAATGCTTTATTGCAATGCTTTGCTGGTACTTTGGACCAGGATGGTAATATAAGACATACAGCAGAGAGACAATTGACAGAGGCCAGTAAAACTCCGGGATTCTTGGGTGCTTCTCTTGAAATCATTGCTTCTAGTGAGGTTCCTGAGAATATAAAGCTTTCTGCCTCTCTGTATTTCAAGAACAAGATTTCATATGGTTGGAATACTAATAACTACATCGGGAAAAATGAACTTTTGGTGTTCGAAGTAGATAATGATGAGAAGCCGGTGATTAAGGATATGTTGATACAAACTATGCTTTCCTGTGCGAAGCAAAACAGCAACTGTGTTAGAATCTTGAAACCTGCACTAACAGTCATCATTAATGCTGAATATCCTGCCAAAAAATGGGATGATCTACTACCAAAATCATTGGAACTTTTGTCCTCAGAAGACATCAACCTGACACACGTAGGCCTAATTTGCCTCTCTGAACTATTCAGAACTTACAGATGGAAGGATAATGACTCTAGGCAGGAGTTAGAAATGTTGATATTGCAATATTTCCCAGAACTTTTGAAATATGCTACTACTGTTTTATTTGATGATGGTAAAAATATGGAAAATCCCAAAATTGGCGAAATGTTAAAACTCATCTTGAAGATCTATAAGTTCGTTTCTTATCATGATCTGCCTTTTACATTGCAACGTACTGAATCATTCATACCATGGGCAAACTTTTTTGTCCAAATTATTCAACAACCAATTCCGCAATCGATTTTCAACCTAGATAGCGACATTAGAAGAAACAACTCCTGGGTGAAGTGTAAAAAATGGGCTTATGCTAACTTGTACAGATTATTTCAGAGATATGCATCAACTTCATTGACCAAAAAGTTTGAATATAACGATTTCAAGAAAGTCTATCAAGAAGACTTCCTCCCACACTTCTTACAAGTTCTATTCCAGCAAATAGAACAGTGGAATACTAAGCAACTCTGGCTCAGTGATGAGTCTTTGTATTATATCCTGAACTTCATCGAACAATGCATAATCCAGAAGTCTACCTGGGAACTAGTCGGAGGATACTATGAAAATATTCTACAACACATTATTTATCCACTCTTGCGTCCTGATGAAGAAACTTTAGAAACCTTCGAGAATGATCCACAAGAATATATTCACAGAAATATGGAACTATGGGACGAAAACTATACCCCAGATCTTGCTGCTTTATCCTTACTCACCGCTGCTGTTCACAAGAGAGGTAAATTTACTAGAAGCCCAACTTTGGAATTCATCACAAATAGCCTAAATGCTAACGTTGGAGACTTTAACAACATAAGTTTGGAGAACGCTGTCGAAATAGAATCCAGCTTAAGAATGTTCTCTGCCATTATTGATATTCTAACTACAAAAAACTCTCCATACTTTGGCCAGCTAGAAATTTTCCTAAAATCAATGGTTTTTCCATTCTTTAAGTCACCTTTCGGATTTTTGAGAACTAGAGTTTGTGAAATTTGTTCCAAACTTGGTTTCATCGACTTGAATGATCCTGAGATAATACCAACTATTTTCGAAGGTGTTATGTCATGTTTTAACGAGGAGAGCGATTGTGTTCCTGTCAACCTATTAGCTGCTTTGGCACTACAAGCTTTTATTCAACACGAATACTTCCAACAACATCTCTCTAATATTGTAGTCCCAACAATGCAAAATTTACTGGCTCTTTCTAATGAATTCGAGATGGATACACTCTCTGGTGTTATGCAAGAATTCGTTGAGCAATTTTCCGAGCAACTGCAACCTTTCGGTGTAGACTTAATGAATACTCTGGTTCAACAATTCCTAAAATTAGCTATAGATCTTCATGAAGTTTCCAATATCGATCCTAATAGCTTCTTGACTGCTGATGATGTTCCAGATGAAACAGAAAAACAAATGGCAGCCATAGGTGTCTTATCGACTACTATCTCAATCTTGTTGTCCTTTGAAAATTCTATTGATATTGTAAAAAACTTAGAGCAGTCTTTCTATCCTGCTGCAGAATTTATATTGAAGAATGATATGGAGGATTTCTATCATGAATGCTGTGAGTTTTTCGAAAACTCAACATTCCTTATGAGGGACATCAGTCCTATTGCCTGGAAGGTACTAGAACTAATCGGAGAGTGCAATAGGAAGGAAGAAAGTATGGTTCCACTATATCTTGAAGATTTCATGCTGGTGTTAAATAATTTCCTAGTTTATGGAAAGGATGAATTGAAGAAGAATGAATTTTACTGTAAAGTACTATTTGAAGTTTATCAAAAAGCTGCTGAAAAAGATGATGCTGACTTGGACGAATTGAAAATAAACTTTGAGCTATCACAAAAGCTGACTCTAGCGCTTGAACAACAATTACCTGCTGCTATTAAAGAAAAATTCCTCTCTGATGCAATTGACAGCATCATTGCCGAAAAGGACGGTTTAAAGAAGAATATCGTTTTCGGTGTGACTGCCTTCAATGTTATCGTTTCCAATATGATTATTGATACCCCTACTGTGCTATCTGCGCTGAAGATAAAGAATTGCTTGGAGGTATTCTTCGAAACATGGGTTTCTAGCTACATTCCAAATTACATTAGGACCTATGATATAAAATTGACTGTTCTAGCTCTTTTGAATATGCTCTGCAGAGTGTCAGCTGATGAGTTGTTAGCCTACAATTTGGCTAATTTCGTAGGACAGATCTGTCCGCTAATAATGAAATTAATGGCCAAATATCCAGTGGCGATCAAGTTACTTGATGAAAAGAGGAAGGAATTTTCAACTACTGACTTCAATGATGGTCAAGACTGGGACAACCATTTTAATTTCGATGATAATGAAGACGACAATGAAGGTGATAACCTTGAGGAGGTCCTTGAAATGCTTCGTGGTGGTGGCTCTGGAGACTTACAATTCGTCGATGGTCTAAATGATAAAGAATATTTTGATGACTTAGATGAGGACCCACTAGCAGGATCAATCTTAGATGACATCAATATCTATGAAGTGGTGAAGGGTTCCATGGGTTCACTAGAACACTCTGATTATTCTAAATTCACGGCTGCTCTGGGTACTTTGTCCGATGAGGACAGAGAGGTATACACCCAAATAATGAATGTCTAAGACAATTAGTATTCATCTCATAAAATTCCCTAGTTCATAAATAATAATATAATAACTGCATTTAGTGTATACTATAAGAAATAAAACCTGATTATGGCAATATACCTTATACTGCGTATTAAATACATTGGCACATGACCTATTCGTATTAAATATTGATCCAATGAAAAAAAAATTGCGATGAGCATTGGCTATTGTTGCGATGAGCTTTATTCTACATACACATCGCAATATATTAATAGATGCCATTTTAAAGCATGTCTGCTATTTGAAAATATTATTTTAATAGTTTTCGTATTGGAGTAATAAGCTCTCTACTCAACGATACTAAATACTCAAAAAAAAAAAAAATGTCTGACGATAAGATGTATATCTCATACAACAACATCCATAAGCTTTGTCAGCAAGTGGCCAAGCAAGTTTTGGAGAGGGATGAGAGACCTGATGTTATCATTGCCATTACCGGTGGTGGTATGATTCCCGCCAGAATTATCAGATCATTTTTGAAAGTTCCAGGTCAGAAAAACATTCCGATCCAAGCAATCGGTCTTTCGCTATATGAAGATATGGGTTTAGACAACAATGTTGATAAAATCGGTAAGGAAGTTATCAGGACTCAATGGCTTGATTTTGGTGCTCTTGACCAACATTTTGACTCTTTAATCGGTAAGAAAATTCTAATTGTCGATGAGGTCGATGATACAAGAACTACTTTGCATTACGCTGTAACTGAATTAGAAAAAGAGGTAGAAGAACAACAAAAGAGACTGAACAGATTGGATGAAAAAACAATGTTTTCTATCTTTGTTCTTCATAACAAGGACAAAAAGAAGAGAGCAGAGCTACCAGCTGAAATGATGGAATCTGGCAGATATTTGGCTGCCACTACTGTTCCAGACAAGTGGCTATGCTACCCTTGGGAAGCACAAGATATTGAAGAACACACTGTTCTAGCCAAAGCCCAAGGTAACGATTGATTTATTGCGACTCATAGATAATTCTTATTCTTAGATACTGTACTTATAAATAGCACAATACCCATGCTTTTATTAATTTGTTACTTGCATATATAGATAGAAACAGCAGTAAAGCTGAGGAAGGGAGTTACCGTATTTTCTCTTGTAGATCTATCATTTGCTTCACTTGTTCACGAAGCATGTCTTTCAAATCAAGAACATCGTTCTGCAATTCATCAACACGCTCAGTTTTCTCCCCCAAAATTTGAAGAGTAGTGTCTAGCTTTCCTTCTAATTCTTTAACCTCTTTCTCAAGTAACTCCTTTTCACTGTTAACGCTATTGTACTCATTATTTTTCTCGATTAGCTTCAGTATTTCTTCGTTAGCAGAAGATTTTTCCTTTTGTAGTCTTTCAATTTTTTCATTTAAAGATATGATCTCATTCTCTAAACGACGTATCTCATTACCAAGCTTTGTGACTAGGTGTGTGTTTGTTTGACCCGAGTTCGAAGGTTGTGTACTGAGCCTTCTAAAAGATCTATCATGAAAATTCATTTCTTCTAAGGCATCCGCATCTTCAGGGAAATCAATTTCTGAATCCTTCGAATGAACGAAACTGTTTTTATCTAAATCAATCATATCCTGTGTTTTCATGTTTGATGAATCAACTCTACCGGATACACTACCGCGCTCTATTGACATACTATCGATATGGCCCTCAACATCATTGATAGGGTCGAGTTCTGCTCTGAAATCATTCCAATCGTTGGCTGCTGTATCGATAGAACTAGGTCCTAGTTCTTGCGTTCCCGGTTCTTTTTTGTAGTTCTTCCTCTGTGTTTCGTATTTCTTTTCCAATAAATTATAGTCTTCTTTTAGATTCTCTAACTCATGCTTATTTACAGAAATGTCTTTCTCTAAGGATTCGTATTTACTTTCAATTTCTCTTTTTAAGCTTTTCTCTTCTTCTAGTATATGTTCGACGTTTGCAAGAACAGATGTCTTTGTTTCTAATTGAGTTTGTAATTTCTTAACTTTTTGTTTATAGTCTTCTACAGAATCCTCCAGAGTGTTTATTTTCGAATTTAGAATCGATTCAATACTGGACCAATTAGATTTACTGGATTGAAATTGCTCCTTCAAGAGAGTATAAGAAGTATTCTTAGTTCCAGTGTCCTTACTTTGTTCATCTGACTTATTTTCTAGTTCAATTCGTAGCTGTTCTAGTTGACTTTCGAGTGAAGTTATTAATTCGTTAGATAACTTATTATTCTTCTCCTGTTCGTCCCGAAATTCAGACTTTTGGTTATCAAGCTTTAATTTAAGAGCTTGGTTCTCAGCAATTAGTTTAGATGTGTTTTCCCTCTCAGAAATCAGTTTTTGCTCTATATCTTTGATCTTGATTTGTAAGTCCCCAGAGATCTTCAATTCGTCTGATTTCAACTCAAAATTTTTTTCCGAGTCTTTCAGCTTGGCTATGAGATCATCTTTTTCCCTTAAGGTTTCATCTAATTCTATTCCCAGCTGATCTCTTGTCGACCTTATCTCTTCTATGGCCTCTTTGAATTTTCCAAGTTGCAATGTACTCACCTCTTCATTTCTTTTATATTTCTCTACAGCTTTCTTCAGCTGGTCTATCTCTTCATCCTTACCCTTTACCAGTTTCAGCACACTACTATCATTATTAGACTTGGTACTCTTGAAGTTTTGTTTAAAATCTATGATATGCTGGTCTAGGATCTTAATTAACTCAGTACGGTCAATACCAGATATATCAGCAGGAATCCATTGATCCAATTCACTGTCGACTACATCCACAAGGGACTCTTTGCTATTTGACGCCGTTACAGACCCTACATCCTCAGTCGTGGGAACATTCTTCTTAGGTCTCCTTCTCTTCTGCGCTGCAAGGTTCAGCCTTTCCTCTAGGGATAGTTTCTTGCTTTCACTCATTGATTTGTTACTATATTAAATTTCAAGAAGAAGAAATCCTTATCAGCCCAATTCCCACACTATAAAGAGTCAACTTTATGGTTAGGGTTTGATCAACTTTATTTACTTAGCTTCCTTCCAACTTGGTTTTCTTCTCTCTCTGTCAATTCTACGGTACCTTAGTAGGCACGTGACATAATTATTAGTGACAAAAGCATATACGCATGGGTCATACTTGCTCAAACGCTTCTACTACACCGATAAATCAAGCAATTTGACCTTATCAGAGTTTAGCTCCAAGAGGTTAGCTCTCAGGAGCAATCTGTAGAGGGCTGGCGCCGTTTCACGGGCCCGATCAGCCTCCATCTCTTCTCCATTGAGCAGGGGTGTCAGGAGCGACATCATCTGGGCCTCTGAAGTATGATCTGGGTCATTGGGTACCATGTACTGTTGAATGAAGCTTGCTAGCTCATATCTGACCGCCTCATTATCAGTTTCGAGCTCTGACAGCGTCCTTTGCTCCGCACCAGCTGCGCGTCGATCCTCAGCTGATCCCGCAGGAGGATTCCGCTCAAACTCAGCAATTGTCTCCCCCATAGCGGTATTCAGTCCCTTAATATCCTCGAGATATGTCCGCTGCAGCTCAACCATCTGTCTCTCGCACCGCATCCACTCCTCCATCGACGCGTCCCGGCCCTCCAACCGCACAGTCAACAAGTTCAGCCCAATTGGGTCCTGCCGCTCCGGCAGGTACATCGGCCGCTGCATTACTTCACGCCACACTGCATCACTCACAGCAACCCGCCTGCTGTGCACTGTGGACCCGCCGTGCTGCTTCCGCTCAACCAGATCCTGCAACGCACCGTGCGACTCCCGCAGGAAATACCGCTTATTCTCCACCTCACGCTCCAACCGCTCAATATACTCATCTAGCACCATCGGCTAATTCTTTTTGATGTAACTTTGATGTCCCCCCAACCACCGAATGGTCTTAGATCGTGATGGGGCTCTCTTCACTCGACGGCCTTTTTAAAGGCCCGAGATTCCGAAAACTGGCATTTGAAGCTTTAAAGAGCCATATGCATAGCTGACTCCCACAACAAGCACATAGGAATACCATTAATGTCGTCGTTAAACAGTGAGCTAGCGAGTCTGAGTGACAGCTCGAAGAAGGAGATCGCTGCGTATTTGGATGCCGAGAACTCGAAGCAGAAGGTGCGGACCTCGATCAACCAGTTCACCGATATCTGTTTCAGGAAGTGTGTTGACCGGGTGGACAGCGGGGACTTGAGTCAGCAGGAGGAGCAGTGTCTGTCTAGCTGTGTGAACAGGTTTCTCGACACCAACATCCGTATAGTCCGGGGTCTGCAAGGTGCGCAGCAATAAGTGCAAAGAAACCCCTCTCATCCCCTGTATGTAGCCAAATGAATATACAAATGCAAGAAATTTTATATATCTTTTTTAAAATTATATGCTTATATCAGAATCTCATGCTATGTATTATGTTGAGAATACCTCATGCTATGTATTATGTTGAAAATAGAAGCGTGTAATCTATGCCGTTTATGTCTTTCAGGTGCGGTAAGTCGTCCTCGAAATTAACACCTACACCCTTCAATTGGGCGACTATACCGGCTAGTTCGGTGTCGATGTTGCTGGACTCCTGTCCCTCTTGCCTTAATTTGCCGTAAATCGATAGCACTAGTGCCATGAAATCGTATTTGTGAGCAAGAACCCGGTCATTGTTGCATACCTCTATCGCATGTCTAACTGTTTTAATTACCTCATATACCAATGGTTCAAATGCTGTGAAGAACGGGTCCTTCACCAGGTATTGTCCTAGATCGTAGATTAGTCTTTGTAGGAGCACAGTACTGTTCTCACCAAGATAATCGAAACATTCACGGATAGTACGTAGCAAAAATATCGTTAACTTTTCGTAATTACAGCCACATCTTAGCAGACAGTTCTGTAATACCACTTCTCCAAGGAATTTTCTAGTGTTTAAATTGCGTTTTACCACATCGTCAACAAATTGGGCCTTATATAGGACCCCGATTGTCGGTATTACAGTCTGCCATATCCTTAGTGTGTCAGCTGGATCATAAGATGGTGGTAAGTAGAAACAAAAATTGACCAGTAGATTTTCGTACTCCGAGAATAGACCAGTATCTCTAAGGGATATCCATTTTGCACTGGATTGCTCATAAAAGACCAGCTCAAGCATAGTTCTCAATAATAACACTGCTGGCATCCTTATTCCATGCAAATCCGAGGTGTCGTCAAGTAGATTGAGCAAGTATGGATTTATCCACCATATATTCTGCGACATTTGCGATATTTTGATATACCTTAAAATTGTAAAGCAAAGAGGAATACTCCTTAGTCCTCCGTTTCTCTTCCATTCTTCATAGATTTCAGCTTCACCAAACGAAAATCCTAGTTTTGGATTCAGCCCTTTATATTTAGTACGTTTGCTGTCTACTCTGGACTTCTTTATTAACAGAGGCTCTATTGTACTAATCAAACATTCCATACATCTGTCACGCTCGCCATCATCTGCCAGTAAGTTCCACAGGTGGTCAACTTCCTTGATAACTTTAGAGACTACCCTAACTCCATCAAGAGAATAGACACACAATTTCAAGATCAGCTCTCTCAAGTCAAACCCAGCCGTTGTGAGGCCCTTAGCATCCATATTATTCAGCTCATCGCATGCCCTTAAAACAATTTCCTCATTCGTCTTGTCTACCTTATAGACGATACTAATATTTTCTATTGACATCAGGAACTCCTCGGATACTTAGCTTGCTACTATGATAAACTGTACTCAACTCCTATGTGTCATGCTAGAAATACTCTAAACTATAAAATGAGTGAAACCGATGAGGTCAATTGATTCTTTATAGCTAATCACTCCCGTGTATTACGATGAAAAGTGATGATATTAGCTATTTATCCCCATATATAGTGCTTATATCAATGTCTTAATATATATAAACCATACTTGTTGACGTTTGTTAGCTATTTAAATCATTATTAGAGGAGTATCTGTGTATGCTATCAAAATAAAATAGTTCTCTTAGTTTTAAAATAAATATACATGATTAGTAGAAAATGAAAATAAAGAAATAAAACTAAATAAATAAGTATTCGGACATTCACGGAAGGGATGGATTTTATTTATTGCGTTGTTTATCAGAATGCATCTTCAGCAATGTCTTCATGGAATAATCTACCTTCCAAGGTTGGCTTTATGATACCGACTCTAATAACGAAGTCACCAAAATGTTCGCCATCGTTCTTTTCTAAAGCATATCTCTTGAACAGGGGCTTAATCTCATCAACAATATCGTTATCGTTTAGATTAGCTCTGTACAGCTTGTTCAATCTTTGACCGTAGAAACCACCACCGAGGTATAGGTTGTAGGTATGAGGTGCTTTCCCGACCAAAGCTAGCTCAGCTAACCAAGGTCTGGAACAACCATTTGGACAACCAGTCATTCTCATAATAATGGTATCATGACGCAAACCGTACTCCTCCAAGGTATCTTCTAGTTGAGTAATAACATCAGGTAGGTAACGTTCGGATTCTGCAAATGCCAAACCACAGGTTGGTAAAGCAACACAGGCAGAAGAAGACAATCTCAAACCGGTGTAATCGGCGTTGTCCAGTTTGTGTTCAGCCAATAGGGCCTTGATGTTATCTAGGTGCTCATCACTAATATCCGAAATAATCAAATGTTGATTACCAGTTAATCTGAAGTGACCTACGCCAGTCTTCTTCATATATTCAGCGATTTTACGTAGACCAGTTTTGTGAGGAACCTCAGGGGTATCCAAAACTCTACCATTTTCGATGTAGGCTGTGAAATGATTTTGATTGAATTCATCCTTGACCCAACCAAAGTAATCAATGTTGGAGGTAATTTCATATGATCTTTCTGGCTCGAACTTACCACCCCAGATCTCTTCCGCTTTTTGTCTATAAACTTCAACACTTAGAGTATCGACAGTATATTTAACACGAGCTTGTTTACGATCTTGACGGTTACCGTAATCCCTTTGGATAATCAATAGCGCCTCAAGAGCTGGTAGTAGTTCTTCTGTCTTCACGAAACCGAACGAAGAAGCTACTCTTGGATAAGTTTTCTTGTTACCATGAGTAGTACCCATACCACCACCGACATAGACGTTATAACCTTCAACTACATCGGTTTTCTCATCTACGATTGCAATTAAACCAATATCAGCAGAAAAAACATCAACATCATTATATGGTGGTACGGTCAAGTTGAACTTAAATTTTCTTGGCATATAAGTTGGACCATAAATTGGCTCGATATCTACCAAAGCGTTACCACTAACAAGAGTCTTCTTCTTTCTTGGACCTTCATTCCTTGAGTCGAATCTTCTATTCCAGTCATCTTCGTAATCTTGATCTTCTGGACCATCCAACCAAATTTCATGGTATGCGGTAGTCTTTGGCAAGAAGTGTTCTGAAATTTTGGCACCCATGTCTGAGACTTGTTGATGAACCTTAGCTCTGGCTGGCAAAGTAGTTACCATAACATTTCTGTTAACATCACCAGCAGCAGCTAATGTGTCAATTAAAACAGCATTCATACCTCTAATTGTGTGTTTCAAGTTCCTCTTCAAGACACCATGGATCTGGAATGTAGCCCTAGTAGTTAACTTTAAGGTACCATTACCACTGTCGTCTGATAGTTTGTCTAAACCTAACCATTGTTGGCCGGTACATTTACCACCAGGTAATCTGGCCCTAGCCATGAACTGATAAGCTGGTTCCAAACCTTCACTCTTACGAATCTCTCTTACATCACGATCTTCTTGGGTATAGATACCGTGGAACTTCATCAACTGTTCGTTAGAGTATTGAACGGTACCTGTAGATTCATCAATTAAATCAGAAGCAATTGTACCTCTTAAAAAGTCAGAGTTTAACTTAATGTCTTCATTAGTGATAGGTTTTGGTTCATCTTCAACTTCGATACCAGAGACACCTAGAGCTTCCCATAATTTTGGTTCCCACTCTGAATAGGCAGTTTGATAACCATCTGCATCCTGGTCATCACCCAGACCCAATGGAGCAAGGAATTTAGCACCTAGAGCCTCTAATCTCTTAAATAAATCCTGAGATGGTTTATTGTAGTACTTCTTGTCTTCCTTACGAGGCCAGTATTCTGAGTCACCCAAACCAAATACGGAAACATTCAGAGATGAAAGGTCAATATCAGTGGATGCTTTCAAAGCATCCCAGAATGTCTTACCATCTTGTGGAAATTCACCTTGTCCACCTGTAGAGGTAATAAACACAGCATTTTCTTCACCAGGAAGGTCCTCAAGAATAATGTCATCCATAGATAAGACTGTAGCCTTGAGTCCTCTAGCAGTGGCTCTACCATGCAACCTCTTTGCCAAGTTAGAGGCATTACCACCATCGGAAGCAAAGTAGATATGTAGTGGAGGACCAGAAAGACCGTTCAACAAATCATCAAGAGCGGCTTCTGCTCTTCTATTTTGCTTTTGAGTAATAGCATCAGAAGCAGATTGAGCCAAGTTTCTTGCTAATTCAGGATCTCTCTTTGCAAGCAAGGTAAGCTTATTTTCCTTCTCTAGGAAAGTTTGAAGTTGCTTTCTTATTACAGAAGAATCTAATGAGAAGGCTGGGGACTCATTGTTATCTTCCTTAGAAGGATCATATCTGTATAATGGCCAATAACCAGACTCAACACCAACCTTAGTCTCTTGAAGGACCTCTAAAGGTGTATCTTTTTCTGACTTATAAGGTAAGTATGCTAAAACAACCGAAGGACCGTTGTACTTAGCAGCTTCAATGAATGCAGTTAGTAACTGTGTATAAGAAGAGTAAACAGCGACTGAAGCAACGTATACATTATGGAAGTTCATAGCATATAAACCGACATCCTTCTTTCTATCCTTAGAGGCCTTTCTGTGTTCGTATGGCTCAGAGTCGATAATTAACATGTTAATATTATCATTAGAGGTCAATATTTGGTGGACACCAGAGTTACCTAAATCGTATGACCAAGCATCTGAACCAATTAACCAGCTTGATTTGAACAAGAAAGCGTTAGCATCATTTCCTGCTGTTTTAAGTAGTTCAATTGCTGTCTTTGAATGGGCATCGTTCTTTAAGTATTGATATATTTCGGCACCTAGCTTATTAGCCTCAGTTAACTGTTGTTCATCTAGGGATTTATCGTGGAAAGCAACCCATTTGGATAACTTCTGAACAAAGTCACCGGAGTCCTGTGAATGGAACAATTCAGGATCTAGACTCTTCTTGACTTGATCTAGTAGATTATTTCTAATTGTCTTGGATTGCAAGTAGCGACCATAACCGTATTCTGGAGAGTTAACATTGACAGAGGGGCTGGAGTACTCATTAATAATGGAAAGGTTGTCCTTCAGTAGTTGTCTTAGGACCTTGATGTAAGCATCTTCTAAATGTAGCACATTTTGGACAGATTTGTGATATTGTTCAGCATTTTGAACATCGCTAACAGCGGACTCACCAACAAATAAGTTGTTAACTGGATCCTGAGAACGCAAGTTATCAATGATCTGAGCCAGAGCTTGGTTGAAATCAGTTACTCTGTTACCAATCTTAGTGAGAAGCAATTGCTTGATGTTGCGCTCGACCAAGAGGTCAAAATCGCCGAAGAAGTCCAAGAGGAATGGTTCGAATTCTGGTGATTCACCATGCTTGGAGCTGGTTCTCGAGGAGCCTTGCAACAACGTAATTCTGGAGATAGATTGCGGAGCTCTCTCTAAGATGTCTGCGAGCAGACCCTTCTTGTACTCTGAGATGTTATAGACTGCGACATCGCTTGGAGAGTTCTTGACAAGCTCATCTCCGTACTGCGACAAGTTAATAATCAAGTCCGTGGCACCTTCTGTCCCGGCCAAAGTGGCAGCTGCTGTCAGGTCCTGGGATAGAGCGTCCTCACGTAGTAGACGCTCGAAGTTGACGAAGGTGAGCCCAGTACGTGCCAGCGAGGCCCCATTAGGGAACCCGACATTAATGGGCAAACCGACGTCGCGCACTGCGGGGACCACGGAGTAGTCCTCGAGGTCCAGGTCTACCACCACGGCAACCGAAACCGAAGTGGACTCACTAGCTGCCAGCGCATAGAGCTGCGGCAACGACCGCAGCAACGTGTGCTGGTCAATTACGACTACACTGTCTCTCTCAAAATCACGTGACAATGGATCAGTGGAGGCCAACAGCTGGGTGGCCTGGTTCCACCCGAGCAAGCCCAGGATGGCGGAGTCTCTGGGAGCCAGGTCCTTGGCCCGGCTCACGTAGAACACATCTGTATCTGGCAATTGCAATTGCAACCCTTCAGCACCAGTCATTTTGTTCTTTTCTTTAATAATCTTATGCTTGAGTCTCCAGAGAGAGAGAGAGAGAGAGAGAGAGAGAGTTATAGTATACAAGTAGATACTACATACCTATATATAGTGTGGTTCTTGATCATTGAAGCCCAATGCCATTTAGCATAGGAAGTCCGTTGTGGCTGCCTCCATAACACACAGCTCTGCTACAGAATTAACACGTGAATCATCCAGTCCATCATATATACCATATACTACGACGTGCTATGCCATAGTATAAAGGTATGGCAGTACTATGCCATACTACAACGTACTATCAAGCTAGACACATCACGACTACGCAATGCAAAGCGTTGCTGAGTAAACTGTGTCTCTCTTAGTGGCCACAGTTCCAGTATGCGCTCACGTGTCTATCCTCGGGCCAATTTCTCAACCACACCCCTTTCGCACGACACATTTGTGTTGTGAACACACTGTGTACAGAGGCAGTGTGTACAGAGAGAGAGGCACACAAAAGTGGTTTTTCTTTTTTTGGGGGAAGCGTTGATGGAGTCATCGTCACGTGGTGTATTTCTTTGTACGTGTAGTCACACCATCGTATCGTACTATATTATATCTAATACTACGATACAGTCACATGATCTGTTTTGGAAGTATTATTACCCGGATCGGGGTTTATTTGTCACTTCTCTTTTTATTCCGTCAATCCAATCCCAATAATAAAGCAGTGCGGGCGGGCAAAGGTGCAGAGCAAAGTGGCCCGTCGGCGGTTATCCAGAGTTTTTAAAGTAGTTTGTATGTAAACTGTATTCGGATTAAGGATGGCTATCTCTATATACACTCCACAAAACAAGGGGAATTTGTACATAGGAAGATGTTTTCCAGTCTTAGGAAGAAGCAAGGGGAGCCTACCAACAAGATGGGCCTCGGCAGAGTGCGGGCCTCTAACACTACGAATGCCAATACGCTAGTGCTAAAGGCCGGGAGTATGATAGTAGGCGGGGATAGGGACTCTAGGATGAATGACAGGTCCGGGACTGGGACTGGGACTGGGACAGAGACCGGAACAATGCCTGGAAATGAGGCCGGGATAGAGGCTACTGTAGATGCGCAGGCGCATCCTCACTCTCATCCTCACTCTCACTCTCACTCTCATTCTCAATCACATGCTCAGTACCAGACTCATTCTCACTCTTTTAGACAGGTGATTGATGGAATTGAGTTGAATAGAGCTGAGGCTGTTGAGGTGCCGCGTGCTAATGCTGATGGTAATATTGAAGTGAGGTCTAGGAGAACAACCCAGGTAAACCTGGTGTACCACGAGACCAGACATTCAGAGCACCTCGTGATGCTTGATCTGGCGACGCTGAAACATATAAAGGAAGGCCAACTGTGTGAGTTGATGACTTATAGGAAGAGAGCTCACAACAGTGGATCGGCAAGGGACAAGAAGATTTATTTCATCGCAAGAGACTTCGATGCAGAGACTAGAAGAAGATGTAAGAACTTTGGGAATATATCAGTAGCTGTTGGACACCTCCAGAGCTTGCTTGACCTCCCGCCAAGATCTAAGGTCTGGGTTAAAGTAAAGAACAAAGCAGAAATGGAAGCTGATCTCATCGAACTGCATATTAAGGATATACTGCTGAACAGAGGTGATATGTGGTGTCTCTCGTCTGAAATAGTGGATTCATGTGCCTTCTCGGGCCAGAAATTGACCTTCTTAGACTCAATCCGGACTACCGTAAATGGTATCTATAGAAATGGTAAGAAAGTCCTATCTGGTTACATTGGCGAAAATACTAAGATAGTCTTTAGATCAGAATCAGCAAGATTGCTGTTTATCATTCAAATTACTAACGAGATGTGGAGTTTCGACGAAACTGGAGAACAGATGTTCCAAAAAATGATTAATTCCTTTTTCCCTAAGATTTTCAAGAGATGGAAAGATATTGATACTCACCATAGTATTACCATCGCATTTGCTATCTCGATGGATATGTCATCTCAATCTCATAAAGATCTAAAACCTGGTGAAAGGATCAAAAACACAACAGATTATTTTAGAATTGTTGTAGACCAAGTTAGTGTGATCTACTGGACAGAGATCATGGAAACCCTTAGGAAAGAATTTATGGAGATTACTGAAGATTTGTTATGTCAAAAATCTGATGATGAGAATGGATTCTCTGTAATTAAAGGAAGATTCACCCCAGTAATCAAGTCGAATATTTTGGAATTGATTAATTTTGCAGCCACTACAATAGTCGATCCATTCAAACAGATTGATCTCAGACATACTTCGACACATGTCATGATTATAAGTCCAGGAAAGGGTTTATATGACGTGGACTATGATTTACTGAGACTTTCTTGCCAGAAATTACTATGCCTTGAAATAACAATGGATTTGATATGCTTATCACGACCACCATTACATGTTGTACCTTTATTCAGGTATATCGACTATGAAAACAAACTTCATCATGGTATACCTCCTTGGTTGAACATCTTCTTCTGGAACGATAAAACTAAAGATACCACGAAATGGACACCTAAGTGCCAAATTTATGACCTCCAAATGATGGGTCTTACAGATAATGAAGTTGTTGAAAAAATTGAGTTGGAATATCTATCCCCAACGAGAAAAGAGAAGGATTTATCTACATTGATGTCTAATTATGATAGAGATATATTCTTACACCCAGATGAGCGCAGCGTTAAAGATAATCATCTTCAAAAAAATGAAAATATTGACTCTAAGAGGGATATTGTTAATAATAATATTCTGACTAATACAAAAAACTTAGTAATACCCAATGCAAAATTCATGGAACCTGTAATTGAAGATGTCCAAACACCAGTAGTTACCGGTAATATGTACCTCAATAAAATAGAAGAAACATCGTTTTCAAACTCTGAAGGTACGCGTGCTGAAAGCTCAGTTATGACTGAGTCTGTATCTGCACTAACCTCTTTGAAAGATATCACAAAAAAGTCATCAATAAGGGATTTTACGCAGAAAATTATAACACGGTTAATGCCAAATAAGGATTGCGAATCAAATGAAAATAATACTATTAATTTTGATGTTGAAATAAGCAATGCTATTGAAGAAAACTATAACAGTGTTTCAGAAAGAAGTTCTAATAAGTCAAAAATTCTGCCTCATCAAAAGGACCTGAATCTTTCTTCTGAACAGCCATCTGCTGTGTCAAAGGAAGACATGATACACAAATTAAATTTCCAACTGTTTGGAACAGAAGGCTCAGAAATTGAAAAAAAGAATTCCTCACAGATGAAAGACAGGTTAACTATCTCAACATATAACTCAGGAAATCCTACTCTAGGTAGTAACAAAACGTTCGAAATACATGCTTCTGGGAGTCCACAGATTCAAACCAGGTCGAAATCTCCAGATTCTGATTTACTTTCTCTTAAATTTGTTAATACCGATGATTGGGTTGAGATCTTAGGTGATACAGTCCCTGTTCATGATTTTTTTAAGGACGATATCTTACCAACAAGATGGAGGGATGTGTGGCCAAAGGATATCTTTAGGAAGTATAGCAAATGGAGATCATTTACAACACCAGCTGAACTTCCTATTACTATTCCAAATTTCCCTTCTAGAAATGAATTAGAAAATAACTTTACACTGCGGAACCATTCTGTAACTCTCAACTGGGAACAGGAGTTATATAACTTCACTGCGAAAGATCTGTTAAGAAGTATGATTTACTTACGTTTATTGGTAGGGTTCCAAATTTGTACAAGTAAAGAAATAGAAGAAGTAGAACTTTCTAAAAAAGGTGACAGAGATATAGTCTCTATTCATAAATACATCAAGGGTGATGTACCTTCAAATTTCAAGATATATATGATTTTAGGTCCTGAAATTCATAGGCTTCATTGTGATCCTAGTGGCATAATTAATGTCGAACGATATATTGCTAAAAGGGATAGAAATGTGTTTGATCAGGTGCCCAGTTATAACTCTTTTGTGAAGACTAGGTATGATAACAAATATAGAGAAACAAAGGTTGACCCAATACATATGAATCGACCTGACTTCAACTGGAATTTGCTAGACCAATTCCTTGCTGGTTATTCCGACCCTTATCTTAGTGATAGATGGCATGGCTTTCGCTCAAAATATGTTGTATTACCTACTGACATACCACAAAATACATTTTCAATGGTTGTTAATGGGAAAAATGAGACTTTAACAGCAGAAGAAATTCGTGTTGAAGGACTGAGAAAGTTGATAACATCTATAACCAAATTGAAATTGTTAACAGCTGAAGAGAAGAAACAACAGAAGGGAAAGAAATCTGAGCTCCAATCTGAGGTGATCTTTTATACTGGTTCACTGTTCGATTTTTTAAATGAACAACAGACCCAACTAGACAGTTCTATTCTGAATTTCAAGGATTCTATATTTGGTGATAGCTCTAAGAAGCTTAATAGGAATATTGATCTCCGTAATCTATCGCAAGAGATTCAATTAGGTGAGAATAGATTACTTTTAGTTACCAGAAAATGGCACTGGAAGAAGCATGCGAACTGTTTTGTTGGGTCGGAGATGGTTAACTGGCTGATTAGGAATTTTTCAGACATAGAGACCAGATCTGCTGCAGTAGAATATGGACAGAAGTTGATGAATGATGGTCTTTTCATTCATGTTCTAAATAGTCACAGCTTTTTAGATGGTCATTATTTTTACCAAATATCGCCTGATTACGTCATTGATACAAAAATAATTGAAAAATCTTGTAATAACTTACTACAAAATTCAGATAGTAAAAATACTTTGAAGAGAGTAAAATCGGAAAGTTCTTCCGAAACAAACTTAAATTCTTCTAATCTGGTTATGACTACAAAGATAGCATCTGAAGAAACAGAAGAATCCCTAAACGCTGCAGCACAAGTTAGGAAAACGGTAGTGTTAAGTAATTCTATGATTATTAATGTTGACCCGTCATCAAAATCCTACAAACCAGAAACATGTACAGTTCATTACGATAGGGTACATAATCCTGAGCATTGCTTTCATATTAGATTAGAATGGCTAACTACTACCCCAAAGCTAATTGATATTTTGCTGGCTAATTGGTCCCGGATATGTGAAAGATATGGGTTGAAGTTGATAGAAATACCATGGAACGAGCTTTGTACCATCCCCAATGTTGACCCATTCCATACTTTCGTATTGCTGAAATTGGCTATTAATCCATGGGAGGATCCTGAATTTAAAGATTCGGAACTGTTCTCGAGAAGTAAATTTTATTATCATATCCATCTACTTAAGATCTCTGGATTTTTGCTGGATAATAGAGCATCAAAATTCTTCAATAATACAGATACAGAATTTAATATCCAATATTCATGGGGTACACCGCAGTTTAAATATGCACAATATATCCATAGTACAGGTGCATATATCGCTGAAATGCGAGAGAATGGTGACATTTTTTTGGCGCCAAATAATGTTTACATATCTAGGGTTAATCGAGCAAATGTGGTTAGCAGGACTAAATCAGGACCGACATTTAAAGTCGACGCCCAGAAAGTCATTATGGAATTCTCCAGAACGTGTTCAAGTTATGTAAAGTTAAGGACAGTATTCCTTGACGCCAAAGAAAACTGGTTGCGTGATAGGAATATAGAAGAATGAATGAATTTTATGGGACGCTCAGAATATTTAACATCATGAGTTATGATAACATTCCTTTATATAAGGAAGTAGATTTATAGATACATAGATAGTATATTATAGATGAAATGTTTTATAGAAATATATATTTTATATATTCGTTAAGTGATGCAGCATGATAACTGTAATTATACTATTATTAAAGTTTTTTTTCCGTTGATTAAGCGCCGACTAGTCTTTGAGATGCTTTAATAACATCACCAAGAATACCAGCGGCGGTAACAGCAGCACCGGCACCGGCACCTTGAATGATAACTGGGTTGCTGTAACGCTTAGTCTTGATAGAGATAACATTGTCAGAGCCCTTCAAAGAAGCAAATGGGTGTGAGTGGTCGTATTTTTCAATTCCAACAGAGGTAGTGCCGCTGGCGACATCAACCTTACCAATAAATCTTAAAACCTTGTTCTCTTTGGCTGCTTCTTTCTTAAGTTCAGCAAGTTCGTTGTCGTATTCTGGTAGCTTTTCCATAAATTCAGCAACGGATTCAACAGACTCTAATGGCTTTGGAATTAGGGATTGTACTGGGAATGAAGTAGGAGATTCAACCTTTAGACCAGAAATTCTGGCAACAATGGTAACCTTTCTTGCAACATCTAAACCATTTAAGTCATCTCTTGGATCAGGTTCTGTGTAACCCAACTCCTTTGCTACCTTAACAACATCAGAGAACTTGACATCGTTAGAGGAGGTGGTAGAAAATTCATTGAAAATGTAAGACAAAGTACCAGAGAAGATACCTTCAATCTTTTCGATTTCGTCACCGGTTTGGATAATTTCTCTCAAGAAACCTAGAATTGGTAGACCAGCACCAACGGTAGCTTCATGGTACACCAGACCGTTAGTTGGCTTACCAGAGAATAGGGAGTTCCAAGTGGCTAAGTCAGAAGAGAAGGCCTTCTTGTTTGGGGTGGCAATAGAAATACCGTTTTCGACAAAAGAGGCGTACTTGCTGGCAATAGCAGCACTGGAAGTGTTGTCGACTAGGATAGCTGGGCATGGAGATTTCTTCAAGTAGTCAACTAGCAAATCCAGATCCATTGGGCCGTCAGTGGCAGCATCGACAGCAGCAGACCAGTTAGAAGACAAGTCCAGTGGCTTGTAGTCCTTAGAGACCAGGGCCTTGTTCATCTGAGCAACATAGATGACATTATAGGAGATGTGAGACTTCATGGCCAAAATTTGGTCCATGAAAGCAGAACCAACAACACCAGTACCAATGACTGCAACGTTAACACACTTTGAACTCATTTTTTATTTTATTTTTATATTAGGTTACTTCGTTATTCAAAGAATTGAAATAGACAGAGGATAAAAAAAATATGAGAATTTCTTATATTTAGCTCAATTGAAGGTATTGCAATTAAAAAATACGAAGTTTGTCGATCATAAAATGAGTCCCTTTACCATATCAAATCAAGAATATTTGCTAGAAGTGAAAAAAAAATTGAAAAACTGTGAAAAAAAAAATTTCAGCGATTTCGGCCTTTCGAGCTGACATACGTCATACTTTGGGTATTTTAAACCTTTTCACATGCCCAAAGGTCTACCAAAAACCTCCATCCAGCACCTAAGAAAAATTTGGATGTTCCTAAAAAGAAATGAACGATCTTCCGAAGTGTAACCAGCAACGGTTGGCTCTACTGTAGCAGGTCACATGTACAAAAGTAGGACTTTGGAAGCCAGATGAATAGATGCAGAAAAGTAGGGCCAAATGGCACATGATATAAATGGCACATACTATGACTTCTCTACGAATACTTTAATTTTATCGAAGGCGTCCTTCTTGCTTACCTTTTTCCTGAGCATAGCCTTCAGGTCAGCTGGGTTTTTAGTGGCCTCTGCGGACTCCGTGATCGAGGGTTTGTCCTTTGCGTAGGGTTTGTAGACGTACTGGAAGAAGATCGACAGGCATACGGTGTCGTAGGTGACACTGTTGGTACCTTTCTTCAGCTGGTAAGACACGCGGAGCACCTCAGTGATGTCTTCTGGAAGAGGGTTGTCCTTCAGTTTCGCGATAATCTCGTCACTATACGGCATGAAGTCTGCAGAATATACAGTGCTCATATAGAGCTCGACCTCAGCTTTGTCCATAAGTTTGTACTTTTCGGAAACACATGCCAGGAAGTAACTAGTAGCTATTTCGCTTGCTTTAGAAACGTAGGCCATACCTGAGCTGAATCTTCTTAGTTTTTTAGTTACTAGACCTATAGATGTTGGGTCTTGATCTTTTTTCAACAACTCTAAGTAAAACATGACATATGTATAAGTGAATACGAAATGTTGGCCAGGTCGCTCAAAATCAGGTTTCCAGATATTAACTAGATTTTTGTTAACAGCTTTTATTGAGACTAAATTATCCATGCACTCCTTGGCCTTATTGATATCTCCAAACTCTTCGAAGTGGATTTTGGCTAAAAAATAGTAAGGCTGGTGTTGCCATTTTTTCTTGTCCATAAAGAGTATATGGTTCAGTAAAGCTATGATTTTCAGGAAAAAGGCCTTCCGTTGCTCTTCTGTTGACAGTGACTTATCGATAGACCAATCCATATCTGAATGATCTAAGAAAAATTTGTTTTCCTGTAACATCTGTAGACAATTTTCATACTCTAACTGATCTCCCTTCATAAAATTGTAAAGAAAGTACAGTTGCATTAGGTGTGGCTCAACTACAGAATCTTTTATGGAAGTGGTCTGCTCAGCAATTTCGCACGCTCTCTTAATATTCTCTAGCACAGGAACTTTATCAGTACTTTTACTATTGTATATAACATCCGCGGAAGAATAATAATTTAACCAATTTTCAGATTGATATAATTTAGTAGGGAGAAGTTCTTTGGTGAATTCGTTAGCTATCTTATAACATTTCAACATTGCTTCTTCAATTTCGTTATCTGCTATTGAGAAATTAGAAAATTCCTCTGAGGGGTTTTCAAGATTGGATTGTTGTGATTGAGAAGAATTTGCTGAATCAGAAGGTAAAAAGCACCACTTTTCCATGGGTTTGAAATAAGCAATCATCAATTCGTTGGATAAAGACTCAAGGCATTCAGTTAGGACCTTCTTTTCTTCGTTTGTACGAGAAGTCTCAGCATCAAAATAAATAGTGACCGCCATAATATAACATAGTATGGCTTGCTTTTGATGCCTGGCAATGTTTGATTTCTTTTCGGGGGATGATAACTTGTCCGCGGTCCAAAGCAGATCATCCTCTACAATGTAACTATAGCATCTTCCTAACAGAAACCAGCTCTCAAAACGCCTTGTGTTATATAAAATATCATTTTTGAACATTGTTATGATTGCATCTAGTTCAGATGGTCTGGCTTGAACCGATTTTTTTCTGATTTTATATAAATTAAGAGCTTGAATACCAGCAACGTAAAACACACCAGCATCAAGTGCCTTTTGGAACTCATCACCAGGAGTTTTTAGTTCAATTTTTTCCTTACCTTCAAAGGCTAAATATATTTGTTTAGCGGTTATGTTACTTTTAAGATAGCTGTTAAATGAGTGGTTATTTCTCATCATAACATAACTGTCTTGAGTAGTCAAATCTCCAAATGTCTCTATTATTGTATCAAGGATTTGTTTGGAAGATATTTTAGCAGTATGAATACATGGATGTTTATCCTGGTACTGTAATTTAACCAAATATATACCCAATGGAAGAGAAACCATCTTTGACATCTCCATAGGTTTGGTATCATGTTGAACAACAACTGAACTATCACCTGAAAGGAGGAAGTGATATTTACACCACATAATTTGTTTTAACTGTGAGAAGGCTTTTTCATTTGTGAATTGACAGATTAGATTTTCTGATACTTGCAGGAAATCACCATTAGCATAGTCACAAAACTTATAGAACCCTACAGATGTATGCATATAATGAACGAGGTCGATTATTGAGTTCTCAAGATCAAACTCAGGTTCAGAAATAGTCCTCAGCTTAATGTTCAAAAAGAACAACAACAATGACGATACGTCAATAAATAATGATTTCAATTTTTTCGATGATTTGATTGCCAGCTCAAAAAATGTTTTACCACCATTTTTTGGGCTAATATTACAAGGTAACATTGGAAATAATATGTAGAAAAATTGACCCAACTTTATCATGGTCTCATCATACCATTTAAATGTACTTTGCGACCAGCTACTATTTTTCAGTACTGTTACACATTGATGACTGATATTCTTTAATAGTGATAATGTAGACAGTAACCTTTCTTGTCTCGATTTTTCAGGTAAACTGTTATAAGTTTCATCTGATATAGTTTCGTAAAGCAATGATAGCATGATTGAAAATGTCAATGTTGACTTTTGTAGATCACTATTAGCGCAGTATTTTGTATAGATTAGTTCCCATAATTTGAATTTCAGCATAAATGGTGCACCTTTAAGAAATTCGATCATATCATTATTTTCCTCATCAGATGGTAATTTACCTTCTATTTCATTATCCGATTGATTGTTTTTTTGCTGATTATCCAAGATTGACGCAATCAATATGTTTTCTAAAGAGGCTAAATGGGTGGCACTAGCATCTTCGCATTCAGTACCTTCAGAAGAAGATGCTAGCTTATTTAACATATTAAGTTTTTTGATTTGAGAGTCAACTATTGCGATGCTAAAATCCATAATGTGTTCAAAATTGCCATATGATATAGATACTGGATTAGATAACCTCGCAGAAATTTTTTTTATTTCATTTAACTTTTCCATTAGTTGGGGATCTTTGACATCGGCAATACATTGAAGATAATTATATTGACACCATAGATATCTTATTTTCCAATTATCATCTTTAAAATCTGTAGCGTTAAATAATGTAAACCATTTCTTAATTTTTTTCTCCGTTTTTCCCCTTTGCAATTTTTGTTCGTTTGCCTTTAATCCTAGAAGGAGTTTGTCACTTAGTTCTTCAGTAAGTGCTACCAACAAGTTAATCAATATTTCAAGGACAGCCAATGCAACAAATCTATTCTTCAAGGGATCGATTTGGATAAAATTAAATATATTGCGCTCAATATTTAGTGTGAGCCATTCGACATCTTTAAACATTTGTGTATTCCATGTTGTCGAAAGTAAAAGACTACCTCCTTCACGATTATCAAATAAATACCATAGCAGTTTAAATCTTATCTCATGGAAATGGTGACTTCTTATGGATATATTTGCTAGGAATGAATCTAAGAAGTCAGTGCTTATGTCAGGTTGTAAGTTTTTCTGTTTCTGAAATGATGACGATTTTAAGAGTTCCTTGAAGTGATTGAGATTTAATTCCTTCCCAATATCTTCATTATTTTTCTTAAAATCTTTATCATGTTCTGAAAAGCAATCTGTGTGCCATTGGCTCCATTTTTTCATACACAACAAAAAGTCATGATGAGCTATTAGACTTTCGTTTTCAACGAACGGATCCTCCTTCACAACATCACTATATTCATAGGGAGTTTTGATTTCAACTCTGTTCAAATTTTGCGAGTAGATTTCAAAAGTCATCTTAAACAAAAGCTTTCCATCATCCTCTGTACTATCTGCTTCGCCCCTATCTCTAAACCTCTTACTGGTTCTTTGAGCTTGTTTTGGTTCAATCTCAGTGCTAGGACGTTTCTTTGGTAGAGTACTTACGCTGACAATTCCTTTAGCCTCGGAATCATTTTCCTTCTTTACATTTGGTTCTTGTTCATTACCTTTTGTAGACTCAGTTTGTTCTGATTTGGTAGCATTCTTATTCTTAACATCCTCGTTAACAATAAATTTGATGCCCTCTATTGGTGCCTCTGTTTCAGCATACGGATCGGAGTTCCTGCCATAAAGAGCTAGTGTCTTTATTGTTGGCAACGTTTCTCTGAGAGATCTAACCAGTGTAGGCCAATCGTATGAGCTTAGGTCGATTTCGTGTATATCCAAAGTTTTTAAAATTTCGTCGTCCTCATTTCTTAATTTATTGAGTTTCTCGAGGATTTTGAGATACTTAGGATCTGTTTTTGGTTTATTAGTTAACAGCGATTCATCATGCATGAAAGGGTTACTCTGCTCAATCTTAGTGGTATCATGGAGATCATTTAGGATGTTGATATACTGAGAGATCAGCACTTTCAATTGAGGAAGAATATTGGAGTGTTTCCTGCCTGTGAAGTAGAGATGAGAGTTTTTACTCATAAACTCACACTCTAGCAGTAGTTTCTGGGCACGCTTACTCTTAAAGCTTTCGAATATCTGTATCAACACCTCAATCACGTTATGATCCGCGTCACTATGTCTTAGCGACTCCACTAGATTCTCCACCATCTTCAACACGTTATCCACAATCTCTGGCGGGTCCAGAGTGTCATAATCCTGCTGGATCAGGTACTTGTAGTAGTAGAACCCGCGGTTCCTGTACACCAAGTACCGCAAATTGTCCACAATCGAAGAACTATACGCGTAAAACCCCCACTTATTCGGTTTAATTACATCCTGAGCCATCAATACCTTGAACACAGAGTCTGCACCACTATAATCACCAGCCTTGAGCAACTTCAACGCCTCCTGGAACAACTGAAAGCACTGCTCAATCTGGGCCTCCCTCGAGTGCTCCTCCGCCTCGAGCTTCTCAATATCCGGTGACTGGTTCAGGAAACTAAACGACGACATCTAGCTCTCTGATATATCTGATACTAAACCAATTGAGTACCTTGTAGTATAAGAAATACCCTGATATATTCTTGCTTATGTTTTGAAGACCTTCCTTATAAAATGGCCTTTGCAGTATACCGGGCCTTTAATATTGAAAAAATTGGGCCTTAGAGCCAGTATATTGAATTTAGCTCATCGCAAAGTAAAAGTCAGGATCTAAAGCAACGGACGAAGGCTAGAAATGCGGTACTTGGTAGAAACGTTGCCTAACATTGGGGTGACTCTGGTTTCGGTAGAGGGTGACAGCCCAGCACAGCCTATGCTCAAGGCGATGCCCAAGGCGATGCCCAAAGCGATGGATATAGCTACAGTTACAATCACTGAGAGTGGAGAAATGCAGATCAAGTATGGTGATCAGGTTGTCAAGGTTGATGTTGGTACTGGGTTAGAACCAGGGTCTGTGGAGGTCCGTGGGTCTTATGTACGTCTGAAGCATGAGCTGGCAGCCCGGCGCAGAGATGCCTCTTTAGTTGATTTGCCAGAAGACAAGTGGGGGATGGCGGTGCTGGAAGCTTGTGGTAGCGGTGGTTTCCGGTTTATGTGCTGCAATTGTCAACAAGAGTCGGTTCTGGACTCTCGCGGGAACGTTACCAGGGTCAATGAGATGCCTTCTGAGTTTTGGGCGGAGTTCATGGATTTCTGGCACTGTCACAAACCGAGTCTCGAAGATGATAAGACCAAGGCCCTCCCTCTTGATGCCAAATACATTGATTTGAAACCTAGATCTGGAGAACTGCTGGTTGGTAACAGTTTCTTTCAGGTCTGTAAGGAAACAATTGAGGACAAAGTGACCATAGGCGATGGCGGTTCACCCGACGTGGATTGTATCAACTGCAAGCATAAATTGGGTACCATCGACCATAGGAGTGACCTGATAACGTTACAGAAGAGAAACCTCACCTTACAGCTGGGATCAGAGACCCGAAGAGAGATCTATGCTGACTACCTCGAGGTATTAGCCAGCATAGTAAGCCTTCTCAAATTTAATTCAGCAAGATACTTTAGGATTGTGGCTCCCGACGGCACAAAGCTGTTCCTGTGGTTGTTGGCCTATGAAGTAGATGTACACTTCGCGGACAAACACCTCTCAGATAGCTACAAGCTTTTATACTGTGACAAAGTCGATAAATCTCTACCCAACATAGAGGAAGTCACCATACAAAACCAGACCGTGTTCGATAGCTTCTGCCAAAAACTGGCAGACACCAATCACTGTCTACCGAGCCAATCCCAGCACTTCTGCGAATGGTCTGTATCATACCTATCAGTGAACAGCTAAGCAAGACTATCGATTTCGAGAATATAATAAACATAACCACCATTATATCGTTGATATAATGGTATAATATTACACGAATGCACGTGCACTGATTTTTGGCGAATTTTGGGCTGCGGGAGACCTGAGCGATGACCATTGATACAAGACAGAACCTTTTTATAACACAGGTATGTGATTGTATGGTCCTAGTGGTTTATCAGCATTGATCTTTCGTATAGGGTACTAATGGTCAAAGTAGTGAAACGTACTCCCACTTCGAGGGAGGAGATTGTGAGGACGGCGAGAGATGATGAAATAGGGTTCAGTTTCTTGGAGATAGTGGATAGGGTTGACTCGTTGCCTGCTGATTACGAGGAGTATGAGCTGTTTAAGAAGGAAGTTTACTATCTTACTACTGAGTATGGGACCAGGGTTGGTTTTGTGTTGAAGGTTGTTTATGAGGAGATGCTGAGAGTTGCAGAACACGAGTTTACAGATTTATTTACTAAGGATGAAGAGAGGCATGAAATCCAGTTCCGGTCGGGACTTGGTTATGATAAGAGGAATGGACTTCTTGATGTGTTAGGTAAAATTCTCTATGAGAAGTCGTCGTTAGATGGGGTCAAGGGTTGGAGAAATGAAAAATATGCAGTATGGGTGAACAAGAAGCCCTACGTTTTGGTTGAACGTGCACTCTCGGGTGTGCTTGGAATTATCACATATGGTGTTCATGTCAACGGTTATATCTTGGACAAAAACACTAATGAAATACGCTTCTGGATTCCTAGAAGATCAAAAACAAAACCCACATGGCCCTATATGCTGGATAATATTATAGCTGGTGGTTTGGGTTATCCATACGGAATTGAGGAAACTCTTTTCAAAGAGAGCGTAGAAGAGGCAAATTTGTCGAAATCTGTTATTGAGAACAATATCAGAGCTGCCAGTGTCGTTTCCTACTTCTACTTCCCTGGCTCAATTGATCAAGATAAATTTGCAACAGAAGCCTCTTCTATTGTAGGTGAAGTTGAGTATATATATGATCTTGAGTGTTCTGCTGATATTCAACCCAAACCAAACGATGGTGAGGTTGATAGTTTCAATGTTCTCAATTTACAAGAAACATTGGACGCTCTAGTCAATAAAGAGTTCAAACCAAATTGCGGACTGATTATGGTTGAATTCTTGATCCGTCATGGGTACATTACTGCTGAAAACGAACCTAACTACTTGTTGTTGATTAATAGAATGCATCGGTCATTTCCTTTCCCCACCTTAAACTGATACACACATGTAATATTATATATATCCTTCAGTTTTTTTTCTTTCATATTCTAAGGTAGAATTTATGTGACATTATAGACAAAATATTTTTCATTAAAGTTATCAATTGCTACTATATATACCTAATATAGATTTAGTAACAGAGTTTATGAGATTTTTATAATTATTCTTGATGTTATTAAATTTTTTTGATAAGTCTCAATTCACTATTTAGCATAGTTTAGAGTTATGTCCATCCACATTCTATTTTGAACTTGTTCAGGAGTTAGAGGTGTACCGTAAATTAATGGTGCAAAATAAATGAAGAACCAGATCATGCCCGATAGAACAACAATATTGAAGATTAAGTATGATTTACCTGAAACTTCGGGCTGTCTATCATAAGATGATCCAGGCTTTTCTTCGTCATTGGATGGGTCATACGATTTACATTGGCTAAAGAGCAGTTCCCATACACCAACTGAAAATAGTGCAGCAATCAAATGAGCTGGTAGATAATGATGTAAAAATTTTTGACGGCCCATTAGGAAGAATGGGAAGTAATGACAACACCAACCACAGAATAGGAATGCAAGTGGCCCATATACCTTCTCTCTACTGATTTTGTTCAAAACAAAATAACCTCTTTGTCTAGACAATTGGTCGGCTAGGATTAAACCAACATAGACTGCCAAACTGACCACTTCAAACCAAAACCCAACAATATTACCAATAAAATAAATCTGTCTTTTTTCAGAGGACTTAGTCCAGAAAGAAACACCAGACATGCTTCCTGGCCAAGATTGTGGTTGTGAGGCAAATGGGTGCTCTGAAGATAACTTATTGTTATGTTCAAACATTAGTTTTTGCTGTTCCAACCATTTGTTCAAAAATGGCATTTTTCTGATAACCTTTGGTACATGTTGATTTCTGTTACCTTCAACGTTTTCGATGGAATCAATAACCCATGAATTACCTTCTTCGAGAAGCTTTTTGTTACCATTAACTTCTTGTTGGGAGAAACCCCAGTCTGGCAGTAATTGATCATTGTGAGACCATAAGGCAACATTAGTTTCAGAATGCACGATACGAATGATTGTAATCTTGGACTTAAGTATATGACCAGCGTCACCCTTTTTCACAGGATCGAAGGAGAAAACCATGGAGTTCAATTTTTCGTTGAAATCTTCCTTTTCAGGACTTATAGTAGTAATCTCTTCGTTGGTTGGGTAAAGTGGAGAAGCCACATCGTGAGCAAGTAGATAAGTGTCAGTGTTAACGTGTCTTAATCTAAATTGGTCTCCAATCAGTACTGGTTTTGTCCTGTCTCCACCTAAATCTTCAAGAGGAACGATTTCCCATTGATTGTTGATATCACTCTCTGTGTAAGCAGTAACTTGTTGGCCAGAGGAAGAGATACGACCATCCTCATAACGGGTTGGATAATTAGCCAAGTGGGAATGTAGGTATGCGTCGGTATCATAATGCTTTATAGTAATAATATCGTAATAGTTGACCTGCATTGAAGCCATAGTTATCTCAGACTCCTTTAACGTATCCTGGAATTGAGCAGACATAAAGACATCGCCAGTACCAGAGGTATTTAAGACATTGAAATGAACGTGGAACCAAAATAAGTAGATTAGGAAAGGAATTAGAATTAGACCATTCAGTCTGCGACCAATGTGTTTGATTAGCATCCTAATGGAGATTTTGGCATTGATATCCCACAATTGCCACAAATTGACTAGAACTGGGATACCAATGGAGGCATAGGTCAAGACACCGATATACTTGGTTGAAATGACAAATGATAATGAGATACCCGTTAAGTATAGCCAAATGTACCAGTTCCAACTAAATGGCTGCGTCAATTGGTACTTATAGAATCTAACGTAGCAGTATACACTTGCAGCAATTGAGATAAGTAAGGTTGCATCTAGCAAGATCAATCTTGTCTCTGTTACATGGGCATTATCGATGGCCACAAGCATGGCACCAGTGAAACAAGTAATTGCCTTGAAGTTTAGCTCCTTTAATGTCTCGAACATGATTGGAACTGTTAAAGTACCCAAAAGCGCATTGAAAGATCTGTATGCCAGGAAAGGTGCAGGATGTTTATCGTAGCTCATTCCAATTTCATCAAACTTAAAGGAACCGTTATAGTTGCATAACCAACCAATAAAGGCTATCAACATTTTAGCGAAAGGAGGATGCACATCGAAGAAGAACGTTCTCTCTAGGTAGTACGAGGCGAACTTACCAAAATGAACTTCATCGAAAACAACCTCACGAGGATACCATATCTTGTAGAATCTGACAACAAATGCAATACAAGTAGCAACATAAACACCGATTCGGTAGTAACTACTAGGGTCAGGACGAGGATTCAACAACCAGTTCTGGGCCAATTGCTCAGTGGCAGCAACACCCTTGGTGTATTTCATAGTTGGATCATCAGAATCAGCCTTGCTGCTGGAATTCTCTCTAGAGAGAGACTTCTTCACAACGTTTCTCTTAATGACAGCCATTTATTAAGTGTAAATTTCACCAACTGTTGTTTAGTTCTTATTCGATAGCGAAACACAAAGTGGGGTGGAATGAAGTAGAGGTTAATGGATAAGGCAGTTAAGGTAATCGACGAGAGGGGAAGATTTTAGTATTATCAACTATTGGTAGAGAGTTATTACCACAGATTGAAAAATCAAACTCTCTAAAAGCAAAGTAAAAATACAACTAAAAATAACAAGTGCAGAAAGATAGCGGTGATCCTAGTTGGCGTTCCTGAAATTAAGACCATTAAAGCCAAACACCAAAATTAACAGATTTAATCAACCGAGGCTGACGTGGTGTCTTGTCTTACGTTCCTTAACAAGTCGAATCGAAAAGTGCCGCTCCTTAGCAACTGCACTTTCGTTAATGATGGGCTCACGTGAGAAATATCATTAACGACAAATACAGCCTACAATTACATTCAAAAGTTCAATAACAAATTATTGTTAGAAACTCCCATTACCAGTTGATAAACTAGATTTGGAACTGTTGACAAAAATACACTCGTTTTAATAGGCTTGACGGCGTCTTTTTGCTTTACACCCTCTCCAATGGCACCATTCTGTATTATATACAAAGCTTTTTTTCTTTTATATAGAAAATGCCAGCATTTCTGTATCAATTTCAATACAACAGGGTATGTAGTTAGTTTTAAGGACTATCGTGACCGTTATATATAACGTCTTTGTGTAGAATAGTGGTGAAATGTAATATATCGATGTAGCACAATAGTATGCCTTAGCACAGTATATTAATTAGCAATATTTCTATTCTTTACCACTCATTATAGCCAGCATATGTTGTTACAGCTGGATGGTATTTGGTAGCTTAGTTCTGCTGTTAGTTATGGGTATGGAAATATTCGATGTTCTTGAGCATTGTGTATTTATGCAAATGCTTCATAACACCAGTGTATGCGTCTGGAGTTGTGATTCATAGCATATTCTCGTGTTGATACGATGGTTATATTGGTATTGTCAAATGGTGGTCGTGTTAATATGGCAATACAGCCGAAACGCTGTCAGTGTGAGGTGTAACTTATACCTCTATACGATTACAGCCGGGTAAAACCGTTAGTTTTTATTTAGTCACATGATGGTACGTTAGATATGACAAGTTATTCCTATGAATTTTTTTTTTATGTTTTGGTGGCGGAAGAGGGCTACCACAGGGCTTTGATACTATTGCTCATTCGATGAGGGTGGGTTTCATTCTTTATCGATGAGCATCTCAAATTCAATATTAGTTGGATAAGGTTGGAGTTGGAGGTTGTTGGTGTTAAGCATCTATTTGAGAGTCTCTAGATTTAGCAGAACAGAGATAGATATAGAGAAGAGACAGATATAGAAAAAAGTTGAACATAAAAAGAAGACGATAAGATGATTGGCTCCTTGGTTATTCCGAGAGTAGGAATGCGAGTTGTTGCAAAGAGTGCGTTGAGAAGCGGAGCCAGTGTGAGGTGGAACAGTTTTGCTGCGAAGGCTCCAATCCAGAGCTCCGTTACTAAGGATTTGGCTCTCAACGGTAAAGTATTGGAGCCTGCTGAACCGCAAGCTGCTGCTGTCGCTGTAACAACAAACTCGACGTCGTCGTCAATTGATTGGTATAGTTCGTGGCATGGACTCGGAAGCAAGCCATTTGATGATACTGTGCAGAAAGCACTGGCCTCCAGCCTTGCACCTACAGACATTGAGATTAAACCTGATGGGCTCATCTACTTACCGGAGATCAAGTACCGTCGTGTGCTGAATAAAGCGTTTGGTGCGGGTGGCTGGGGTCTGGTGCCGAGGTCACAAACCATCGTAACTCCAAAACTGGTCACTAGAGAGTACGGCCTCGTCTGCCACGGACAGCTGGTCAGTGTTTCCCGTGGTGAACAGGACTACTTCGCTGAGAGCGGGATCCCCACCGCAACTGAAGGTTGCAAGAGTAACGCCCTGATGCGTTGTTGCAAGGACCTCGGTATCGGCTCTGAACTTTGGGACCCTGTTTTCATCAAGAAATTCAAGACGGAGTACTGCGTAGAAAGGTTCGTCACTCATATAGCAACCGCAAAGAAGAAGAAAATTTGGCTCAGAAAGGACAGACCCGTTGAGTACCCTTACAAAGCTTAGGCCTTGTCTCCACAACAATTCTACAAAACCCCAAAATAATTCTGTTCTACGGTACACTATAGGCTATATTCTATATAGGTTTTTTTCAGCTTATCCATTTATGTATATATCTTTTTAGTAATATAGATGTCCAAAATAAAAACTACAGGCTTTTTGATCAGGGAAATTACCCCACTCCTCGCTAACCAAAGGACCACCACATATAGTCAAGTGCCATTATAACCAATCGCGAGTAGTCCTGGTCTCAATCTTTACCCAACCGGGAATTCTATTCACAACAGCACAATGCGAATGGATCAACTGGGTTAATGGAGTTATCTATTTGGCGGAATTTAATTTGCGATGCCCTTTGGGCCTGAAAAATTAATTGAATACAGTGACGTAATAGCGATGAGGTATATATAAAAGGGCCTGATGCTCTGTCTGCATGCCAGTTTTGGAACGGTTCAATTCAAATAGGCTTCTTCGCTGTTCGGACTTGGATTTCGTCTGACTCAATTGTGTTTTGTGGTTATAAGCAAGAGAAACAACTTGTAACATAGCAAGTAAAAAAAAAATAATAGTATGGACGCTTCTAAGGTTAAGGTGACCCGTGGTACTCCTAGTGAGAGGAAACCTAATGAGCAGTTGGTGTTTGGTAAATCATTCACTGACCATATGCTTACTATTGAGTGGACTGAGTCCGATGGTTGGGGTGTGCCGGAGATCAAGCCGTATCAGAAGTTGGAGTTGGATCCGTCTTGCATTGTATTCCATTATGCATTTGAGCTGTTTGAAGGTATGAAGGCGTACAGAACGAAGGACAATAAAGTTGCTATGTTCCGTCCAGAGAAGAACATGGAAAGGATGAACAAGTCTGCAGCAAGAATCTGTCTGCCTACATTTGATAGCGAAGAGTTGATTAAGTTGATTGGCAAGCTCATCGAGCTCGATAAACACTTGATCCCCGATGGAGAGGGCTACTCTCTGTACATTCGGCCCACCATGATCGGTACCACGGACGGTTTAGGTGTCGCAAAGCCTGATAAAGCTTTATTATTTGTGATCTGCTCTCCAGTGGGCCCGTACTACAAGACTGGTTTCAAAGCTGTCAAACTGGATGCCACAGATTACGCCACAAGAGCTTGGCCAGGCGGTGTGGGTGATAAGAAATTGGGTGCTAATTATGCCCCATGTGTTCTCCCACAAACTCAAGCCGCAGCTAAAGGTTATCAGCAAAACTTGTGGCTATTCGGCCCAGAACATCACATCACTGAAGTCGGCACAATGAATGCCTTCTTTGTATTCAAAGACTCAACTAGTGGGAAAAAAGAACTTGTCACAGCTCCATTAGATGGAACCATCTTAGAAGGTGTTACCAGAGATTCAATCTTAACTTTAGCAAGGAAAAACCTTGACCCTATCGACTGGGAAGTCAATGAACGATACTTTACTATCACTGAAGTACAAGAAAGATCTAATAAGGGTGAATTAGTGGAAGCATTCGGTGCAGGTACTGCTGCCATTGTCTCTCCAATCAAAGAAATTGGTTGGAGGGACTCCAAAATTCAGGTACCATTATTACCAGGTGAGGAATCTGGTGCATTAACTAAGCAAATAGCTAAATGGATTATGGACATACAATATGGTAATAGTAAATTCGATAACTGGCTAAGAGAAGTTGCTGATATCAATTAATTAATCTTGTTACCACTCCAAGATTGTATTGTTGCTCTATAAACGACACATGATCTTCTAATCACTTTTGAGTGTATATTTATATATTATTGCATTTTTATACATCTAGTTTACGTTTATTATTGTAAATTCGACTTAATATCATGTGTATAACTTAGTGTTAATTGTTAGCATTTTATGTTTTGGTTGCACTTCTCAAGACAACTGTCTATTTTACTTATGATATCTGCTCATTATTACTATAGGAATAACATTAATATAGCAATATAAATAAGCTTAAGTAATATATGTATTATGATTTATGCTGAATTGAATAGTAAATAAAAATGTAAAAACTGTCAATGATAAAAGAAAAATGCCATTAATGTATTTAAAAATTAGGTTAGTTTATTATGCAAATTGTCATTATTTTTGGTTTAAAGAATATGAAAAAGCTTTAAATGAAGTAATCAGATAGAATTTGTCTGAATTTTTTCCACCCTTTCAAGTTATCAAGCTCTTCATTCAGTTCGATAATTTCTTTAGATGGAATATATCTGTCGGTAACAAAATCCATATCTTCATATTTAATAAACCAGTCTCTTTTATATAACCACCAACAAATGAAAACAACTGGAAAGACAAATAACTCCAAGTAGACAGAAAAAAAATCCTTCACGCTCCATGGTGAGAATGCCTGCCAACCCTGGACTAAAATAATGAAAGTTGTGAATATGACAACGAAGAAAGGACCGAATGGATACGTCCAGTTTTTGAATTTCAGTTGATCAGTTTTTCCTTGGACCGCTAAACCTCTCCTAAATCTGATTGAAGTGATACCAATACATAACCAAGCAATTTGATTTGAGACACCTACAATGTTTTGTAACCAAGTCCACAATGTACCAGCTCCGATAAAACTGGCACCCAAACATAATCCACCAACACCCCAGGTAATCAAGACAGCGGTATAAGGAGCCTTATAACGGTTAGTTCTGGATACAATTTTTTTGGGTAAATAACCTTCTAAACCCATATTAAACATAATTCTGCTACCAGCAAACAAAGCATGGTTACATGCACTAATAACACTGGTCATAATAACAGCATTCATAAAAGAACCTGCTCCCCTTGTGCCTGCCATTTGGAACACAATTGTGAATGGTGATGTTATGACAGATTTAGTGTTCAAGCCTGGATAATCGTATGGAACATTCATAGCAATGAAGAAAGTAGAAAATACATAAAACACCAAGATTCTCCAGAAAACAGTTTTGATTACCTTTGGTGTGTTTCTTACAGGGTTAGCAGCTTCACCACCAGTTAAAGTAACAGATTCGGTACCACCGTAAGCAAAACTGGCACTAACAAATAAGGAGGCAAAACCTTTGAACCCATCAACGAATGGTGCATCACCGTGTGTCCAATACTTGAATCCAATATATTCGTGTTGTGGGTTATGTCCAACGTTGACTATAATTGACATAACGAAAAAGATGATAATGGCGATAACCTTCAACAGGGCCAGCCAGTATTCGGCCTCACCGTAAAATTTCACATGAAAGACATTTAGCAATAGAACTAAGAACCAAAATAGAAGAGATGCACCCCAGTATGGGAAGTGATGTCTGCTGGTGTGCCAGTATTCCAGCACCAGCTGAAGAGCAGTAAGGTCACTAGCCACCGAAACAGCATCATTAAACCAATAATTCCACATTAGTGCACATGCAAAGGAGTCAGAGCCAAATTTCTTAGCATAAGAACAGAAAGATCCACTGATAGGCATGAAAGTGGACATCTCACCCAAAGATAACATAACTAGGTAGACATTCCCACCTAGGATTGTATAGTTCATAAATAGAGAAGCTGGACCACCATTGTGTAAAGATTTAGCCGTAGAAAGATATAAACCTGTACCAATAATACCAGCAATTGAGATCATATTAATATGACGCGGACTCAGAGCTCTTTGCAGGTCCTCACGTATATTTTGCTCAGGATCAATATCTGATCCCAGCTCATCGATGTCAAGCGAGCTACTCACCTCATAGATATCCTGCTTCCCAGAATCGGTTTTATCAAACGATGTTTTCACAGCACGTTCCTCAATTTCAGAACTCATTGCCATGTTTTTTCTTTATTTTTTCCTTTTTATTTTAATAATTTAAAATTAACTCTCTTTTTTATTAATAATTATTATTGTATTAGTATCGTAAGTTTTAATATCTTATAGTATTGTTGAGAATAGACTATAATTCTAGTTAATATTTTAATCTAGTTGAAAGATACTCAAATAACTAATTCCTTATCAGTTTGGTGTTTTGAAGCAGCAAGAATTATTAAGATTATTATATATAGTAGAATATTAGATATTTTAATTCTAATAACTAAAATTTTTTGTTGATAATTAATTAATAAATTATTTATTTCAGCTTAATACTGCGGCAAAACGATCCACAGAAGCTACCCATCATTTTTTCCCACCACTTCTCCCTCCCCGCACAATACCAAAGCGATAGGTGATATACCACCACTTTTCACCCTTTGGTCATTATACAAAAAGCATTGTTGAAGGTCAAAAATCTAGCCGTGTTGTCTTATTAGAGCTTCTAATCGAAGAAGGGCATCACAATTTTCTTTATACATCTTTAGACGTCAGGCTATGGCAGTTTATTAAAAAAACTACTGTGAGTGTGTGAACTTGTGTTGTGTATGTTGGGAGCGAAGATTACGTCTATGGATTGTATGGGAGCCGATGCAAGCAGTACAAAATAAAACCAATTATACCCGTTCGGAAAAAATTGTGGTCCCCGTACTATACCGCTACGGGCTTTATTAGAGACTACGTTTTAGATATAATTCTTTTCTCAGTGAGTTAGGAACTGATTTACGATAACAGCAAAAAAAAGAAAGAAAGAAAAAAAATGCGTCTGCAGGGTTTTTCCGGGCTTTGACACATTTTTTTGGGTTTTTCTGCTTCTCGAGCAGTGCTGCTGAATTTGTTAAGAGCAAGGAAACTAACAGTCAATGAGAGGGAGTGTGGGGGGGTGGTGTAGCATTCATCAATATTTTCACATTTTCACACTGTGTAACAGTGTATCCGTACGTGCTCGTGACTAACTTAGCCGTCTAGTATTATCATGACTAACTTTTCTACTCTAGTTGGCGGCAATATTCTTATATGTATAGTACTATGTAGTCAAAAAAAGATTAGTAATGTTACCATACTTCAATATCAAAATGATATTATTGTTAGGCACCTCGCTGGCGCGGACTCAATTATCCACATCTGTCTTCCTTCCAGTATTTTATTACCCGGACCAAGGCTCCTTCCTAAAGAGGAAGGAGCCATAAACTCCCTTTTTCATCCCATAGCCGTGAGCCACAATTGTGGTTATCAGGGGACAACTACAGTCCTGTGATATTATGTGATTTCCGCCTGCTCAAGGGAAGAGACACCCGAGTCTGAGGGTGGAGAAAGCGCATTACCCGGAATTAACGTTTCAGCACTTCATAACAAATTTTCCATTACATAAGAGCATCTTCTGAAGGCAACCGCCGTAAGAGATTCGAACAGACGACCTTTATCCATATTTTATGTGCGCAAAATTTTTTTTCTTTTGGCCGGGTGAGCTGCTACAAGTGAGTCTACAATAAACAATACGGAAATCATTTCTTAAAAGCTGCGGGAAAAGAGGGGAGAGGAAGAAAGCGGGCCGGTGTACCTTCGAAAATGATTTCTTATAAATTCTTCACTCGTTGAGGAAGACAAAAACAATAACAACTTTAATAAAAGCCGGTTTTTTTAAGTTTATGACATTTATTCAAGGATAGGATTTTCACTAGTGGGGGATTTACCAAGGATTATGCTTGAAGATTGAGAACCAAAATAAAAAAAATGTCTATAATGAACAAAGAGCTGAAGGTTAGGTATTAGGAAAATCCTATCGTTATTTTTTTATGTGTTCAATTTACCATTTATTATGACATCTCTTTAAACTTATATCTTGCTTGTATATTATAGTGAAATTCCGGTTAATACTTTTTTTTCCTTTTTATTTTTTATCTTGAAATCCACTAGAGCAGAAATATAGGGACAATTCCTAGAAATGAAGAAATGCGCTAATTAAAAACTACTACCTACAACACAAGACAACAATGTTCTTGGTTCGTCCTACTCCTGTTGGGCTTCATGTCAATATCGGCTAGAACGTTATCTAAACTCTAAATGCCAGCTTTATTAAAAGTCTTAAAAAAATTGGACTTGAAAACAAAAGCAATAACAAACTCAACTCCATTGCCTCTTGTCTTTCTCTTAGTTATGCAATTCCAAAGAAATAAATTAATCTATAATTAATTATCTTTTCATTTTTGATCGCACCACAAATGAATTAGTCGATTCCCAATAAACCAGCTTTTGAGGTATTATACAGACTTCCTTCCCCAATTTCTATTGAAATACAGTGCCTAGACTAATGTTGAAAGATAGATGAATTAGAAAATTTCATTTTCTGTAGTTTTAACGCTACTTACTAACATAGGACAGCAACAACATAGGATTTACCTTGTTAAAAGAAATATCATGGTTCATTTTTTAATTTTTACTTGTTATTCCAATTTAGGAATCTCAAAAACTGTTATTAAAGAATATTGTTAAAATATTACCTTATTAATGCAACGTGGTTTTCTCTCTTTTCTTTAATGGCCATAAATTACAAACTGAGCATTACTTCCGAACAGCTACGCTACGTATATTCCTTTCAAATATTTTTTAGTCAACGACATAGTTGTCCAATTTTTTTTAATAGTAAATTAGCCAGAAAACTTCAGTAGTCCTAGAAGGGAAATTTGACTATAATTACTTAGCATTCTCTAACAAACTTATTCTCTATTAAGTAATAGAATAGAAAAAAGAATAATTCCATGATTCTTATTAACAGGTGGCATCATATTTACAATTCCAATTAATCTTTTTTATTTTCCTACTATAATATCAATAATAATAAAAAAAAACTTGTTATTATCAAAAAATCCCCAGCTATTCCTAAAAAGATTTACCACGAAATGACATTGATGATCATAATACGAACATATCAAGATAAAAACAATCCAAGGTACCTAAATTGTTTTCTTCGTAATCTGTTAGGCACAAATTTCAGTGAGATTTCCGCAAAAGGAAACTAATTAAAATCCTCTTAACTTAATAATATATTAAGCATACTATCCCAAAAGATATGATTATGGATGAGTAATAACAATTTTGGAGAATAATAATAAATTATTTTTGTGCTACTTCTAATTTTTGGTAAGAAATCAGAGTATGGCTATTCCTTACCTTCTTATCTCCTTACCTTCTTATCTCCTGCCATTCTGTTCTTTCTATATTTTTTTTATAATTTAACCAGGAAATAATAATTATTTTTGATAATTTGAATTGTGCGAATCTACGATTCCCCGATTGAACCTCTAATTATTGAATATCAGGTGCTTTCACTATAATATCAGAGAAAATCAGTAGCAAGTATTTTGAATTCTTTCCTAATTGTTCTAACCTTTCCATTGTACAACCTTTCTACAATTTACAATCAAGCAGCAACAACTTGTGATTACCGTAAATGGTAAAACGGCTGCTTTTATCAATAGAATTTTTCAATGTTAAACACCTTTTTTTTTAGGAAATAAACTATTTGACAAGCACGTATACAGAAAGACAGCAAGGCGCAACACAATACTCGACGAACTGCAGCCTTTTTTTAATAATCACTAGGAGCTAAAAGACAATTTTATTAGCTCAATAGCACAGGGGTAAGTCAGGACATGTCTTGAATTAAGCTTAAATGGTATTTTGAAGATAAAAGAAAGAACTAAAGCCTTGATTTCTCAGTTGATAAATTTTAAGTGGTAAACTATAAACTTAAAAAGAGAGAGTTTCGTAGTTATACATTCACACAACCATTATTTGTCATCAGTTTTTTTTGGAAATAAACTCAACAAAGTGGAGGAACATATTGAACAATGAAAAAGCAACCACCTGTTGATCTTACAGTTCTTAATAAGGTACAATTCCTGTACATTTCGTAGAGAAGAATGGTAGAACACAGGTGCTTATTCATTGTTCTTTAGCAGCTATGCTTTCGCCCACTTGATTGTCTTCATGCAAAAAAGAAAAAGTACCAATATATCGAAATTTTTTTTAACTTCCCAAGGACCTATCCAATCAAGAAAGAATCAAAGAGGTTCAACAAAAAGGAAAGATATACAAAAATGTCAAGTTTTTAGAAAACGGTTAGCTTAGATATATCGTACCAAAAATAGTGTGCCTAGAAATTATCAAAAGAAAGCAAGGATACCCATTCATACAAGCGTTCCTAAAAGAGAAAATCACAACAGCCCTAATAACAGCAAGAGCACTAAACCAAAATTAAAGTGAGAGGGGTAAGTTGATGTGACCGAGAAAACTGGTACCACCCTTTTAATTCAATATATCTCATGTACCCGATTTTTTTCTGAAGCCCATTGATGTATGAGCATAGCCGTAGTACATCTGCAGTTTACACAATGGTTTTGTACTTTGTTACAATATCAATAGTTGGACAAACCAATATTTATGTCCAAATTTCTAGTTCTGTAGACTTTTTTTCACAGTGTACTTCGTAATAATGGAAATTTTTTCAAAAAATTAATGACAGTCAAGCTGATAGAAAGAAGGTTTTATTTTAAATAAGAATATTCTTTTTGCAAGGGAACCAATAATCAATTAAAATACTATCCACTTCTAATAGTCTTTAAGGTACTATCACGAATTAAAGGTTATCTTCATTTATATGTCTTTGTTAATGTCTGCCTAACTTGATGCCCCCCCTTTCATCATGATATATCAGTTTTCACTTACGCTAAAAACTTTGCATTCAATAATCTATGAGTTCATGTTTACCTGATAGAACATCTAATAAACGTTTACGGTTTTGCATAATGACGCAGATGTGGTCTAACAAGGGTGTCGTCGTGTTCAGAATCGTTGTTGAGACTTTCAAAAGTTGCTACTTTAATTAATGCGATCATTAGTGGTTGAAATATGAACTCCATGTCCTGCATGGGTTAAAAATCACACAGAATGGTTGTCTCGATACGAGATTACCTTAGGAACTCTTCAAATTATAGTTACAAATATTGTAATGAAAGATTTATTACGATATCAATTCTTTTGATGGGAATGGTGTTAGAATAGAACAAAACTCGTTCAATCAAATATATTTTCTTAAACTCTGAATCCTGTTTTATTGTTCTCTGTCTATTTGTTTTCTATTAAACCTTTTAATTCCCAAATACCAAACACTGCCCCACAAACCCAACAGATTCATGATGAATAGATGCTGGGTTATGATATAAATCGTCTTAGCGCAATATTTCACTGTTATTGTGCGATATATTTGTCTTGAGATTTGTGGTGTAAACGAAAAAGATTAATAATAATGACAAGTAATTTCGAATGTCTCTGTAATGTCTGGTTTGCTCTGCCTATTATACTGCTCTTCTAATCCCCATTACTAACTACTAGTTTTGATGTTAATCTTTTAAAGGTGCAACTAACAAAATGGTTAACTGCTTACTATTAGTGAACGTTTTCCATAATATAGTTCTTATAATTAAAACCATGTCCGTTTTCATTACAATAATTTTTTGCTTTGAAAATATTTCCAGTTCCTTATGTTGTCACAATCAATAAAGTTTCAACTATTACAATGAATAAAATATAAGTTTTCTATCCAATTTGCCCTCATTGCTATATTCCTATAATTACTGGTTTTCATGTTTTATGAGCATTAAATATAGCATTAACTTATTAGATCGCAGCAACAATTGCTTACCATTATTCAAATTTAAAAATCAAACTCACTTATTATAGGTGTATCATTCAGAGTCTAAACTTTTATGATCCTGAGGGCCCTTTTTCATCAGATGTTTGACATATATATCATCCGGTTTTATTTATTTCATATTTTCATGAAGTAAAACGTATACGTATTCTGAATTTTCACCATGTGTAAAATGTAACAACACGTTGGAGAATTTAGGGTCCATTCCTTTCTGTTATTCATACTTCCTAAACAAAACATGAGATATTAACAAAGAATCAAAAGAAACAAAAAACATAAAAGCAATAGTATCGCACTACATTGAGCTAATTTCAAATGTGAAACTTGAGTTGTTTCTCTACTATTATCTACTAATTCTATTAAATTTTTTCTTTTTTTATTTATGGTATTTTATCCATGATCAAGAAACTTTGTTTAACAGAGTTAATGCAGTGAATTCTAATCATTTTAATGAAAAAAGGACACTTTGTTTCTGTATGTTCTTTTACCAGGCTTACATTCTCTGAGAACTAATTATGTTATTTGTGGTGGACTATTTTACTCAGCCCAGAAGCTAGCAATGACGGCATTCACACAGATCATTATAGTGGGTTAAGATATGAGAGAATACAATCTACTATTTTTGGAAGAGTTTTTAGATAATTTAAGAAGTTTACGTTATCAACTAATAAAGTTTTAACTGAAAGTTCCAGACCGTACAAAAGCTATTGAAAATTATAGAACTGTGGTGAAGAATGTGTATCATAATCTAATAATTGAAATGGACATTTTGTCTGTTCCTTGTGCTACATGAATTTCTACTAAACCGATACTATTCACCATCCTTCAATTCTATATTCATTCATATCCTATTATTCTTCCTTCTCAATATTCTAACATGATTTATCCTCCCGCTGTTTTTTTGTTCATGAAAGCACTAAGACCTTGGAATGATCGGATATGATGAAGTAATACGGACATTTTCAGGTATAATTATTATAGTTTCCCCCCTCTTGTCTTAATTTATGGAAGCAACACAGTTGGTTTCGGTTATTAGTACTAAATTTGAAAAAAAATAAAAAAAAAAGATAAACTACGGTACGTATAAAAAACGAAGTAACCGACCAAATCCCCGCGCGACATTCTTAGATACTACTTTCTTATTTTCTGTTAAACTGATCTTAATTGGGTTCCAGATTCAATTTTTGAGGGAGCTCTGGACATTTTACTTTCATTATGACAAATTTTCTGATTACTTTTGATTCTATTGATAAAACCATCCACTAATGAACGTAAAGAAATACAGTTTGATTGTGGAACCGATTCCTAAATATAGAAGGCTTTCTAGATTAGGTAAAGAATCAGTTACTACATTAATATTGTATTACTTCTGAGGTGTATTCATTTAATAAAAAACAGAAATTTACCTAACATGACTATCTGGCCTTTCACAAATCCTATTTTCAAATTATTTTAATTCAATCCATACAGTTAAACATGGAATTTCCCCTGTAAAAGACTAGGAAGTGGATCTTTATTAGGATGAGTGAATGTATTGTAATTATAATTAATCAAACTATCCAATTGTTGTGGTGCTTTTCCTCATTGCTAAATTCATTGCATATGAATGTTTATTGATTATGCGAATTTTGCGATACAAGAAATAGAAAGGAAAAATGTAGCGCTAATGGCTTCCAATAAAGCTATGTGTGTAATTCAAACATTGTTAAGAATCAATATATTAACAATTATAAAATATCATAACTACTTTGATGAAGATAAAAAGAAAAACAAACATAGAAGATTTTTTAATACTATTAGATGTTGTAATACTACAGCTTTTAATTTAAAAATGAACACTTGTCATCTACAGTTCTAACTATAATATAACTTATCTACTTTCTAAAAAAAAAACAAATAAATTTAGTGCCAGCAATTTGTAGCATTCGATTAATAATCTCGAGTTGCGTTTTTACTGATTAACCTTACCCAATGTTATCCTTGAATATTCTATCCCTTCCCCTTCTCCCCTCAGTTGGAGTTGAATATAGGACAAAGTACAGTAGTTCTTTAATTTATTTACACTTTTATTGTTGGACCTTGTCGAAAGCCCACCACATTTAGCCATCTGTTTATATTTCCACTGAGGAAAATACGATAGAAAAGCACGTATAAAAAATTATTTAACCCAATGACCTTCTCTCTTCTTTCTTTCCTTTAGTTGTCTATTTAAGTGATATGTACCCATTAAACTCCCATTATACAGTAATTGATTATTTATTGTTAAATTAGTGACCTTTTTTCTATCTCACGATTTGCCTTAGCAAAAAGAAACAATAAGTAGAAAAAATTGAACTACTAATAGGAAGCTACAACATCGGAAGATTTCATTTTAGTCAACAGCTGAATAGTGTTCATAAAGGTGTATTTTATCTCCCTTCGAATCCTATTTCTTAATACTGTAAAAAATTGGATTTCTCCAAAATTTTGGACTTACGGGTTTTACTTGATGGACGGCTTCTAAACTAGTTAATGGAAACATATCAATAATATCGAGGTGTTAATTGAATTGTTTTTACCCTTGAGCTTTTCTGTATTTTATTTTGAAGTAATCCTTCTTCAGCTACCATACCTCTATGAAGATAATCGGAATATAAAAACACAAGCACGGATATTTGAGTTAAGTACCAATTATGATCAAATGAAAAAAAAATAAAAAAAAATACGTCATTCTGGTAACTCACGTAGTGTATGAGTTTATTAAGAAAGGGCAATAGTTACTACACCAGTAATTTACTGCGTCTACCTTTTTGTTCTACAGTTCAGGCGGGTATGCTAGCCGTCACATTCCATAGACTTAGCTGATGTCTTTTCTTGTATCCTTTAATTAGATTATACGTACACGTAATTGACATTATAGAGCTTCAAGTGAACAAGTTTTCATCCTCCTGGAAATAGTAAAAGAAAAAAAAACACAAGAAAGACAAATGTCTAATAAAATAATAGAGTGGTAAACTTCATAATCTTTATTAGGAGAATCCTTTCATTTTTTGTCATCATCACATGATGTAAACTTTATAATACTATGTACGCGGTGCTCTGAAAAGAATTTCTTTTAGCTAGATAGTTGAATATTTTAGGACAGATTATTTTCTTTTCTTTTTGTTTACTACTATTTTAGACATTTTCTATTTTATGACATTTTCTTCTAGCATTAGTAAGACAGCATTATATTCTACTGATACATTTAGTGCGAGCAAGATTTGTACGACATAGCAATAGCAGCTAGTGGACCAATATCTCGCTCTACAAAACATTTAATAAATTGAGAATAGTAAGTTCAGCAATTTAGGACTTGCCACAATTTATTAATATGCAAAAATAAATACAATGTTGGTACAACAAAAAGTTTAGAAAAAGAAAAAACATAAATGAAAATTAATAAAACGTAACAAATATCGCGGTTCGTACTATCAGTCTACAATCTTGGCCGTTGCTTTCTATTTTATTTACTTCGTTTACTGAATTATGTTTTTTTATTTTTGATTTATTTACATTAAATATTTCCCGTCTAAAAAAAATTTAATCGATTTAGTTACTTCTCGGCTGTAAATTGGACAAGGAATGTTTTGCCCTTTCGGTAAAGACTGTCACTCTCGCATTCTCCTGGAATACGTTTTTAATGGGACATTCTAATTTTATTTTATTAAAACAGAAATAATCTGTACAACTTTTGTTCTACATTATGTCTACTAAATCTGTTAGAACCATATAAGATAAGCTTTGTTTATTGTTAGAACCGTATATGTGACGCTTTGGGTTATTGGTGTACCAAACTAATTCTGTTATTTGTCTGTTTCTCTTTTTAAATAGCCTTGCAATGAAAACCTAAACAGCTGTACTGACCAGTATGGCTATTAAATACAATACCCGAAATGACGTTATATTTTGAAGGTGTAGAGTATAGACTAATAAGGTAAATAAATAACATTTATGATGAAAAGGAATATGAATAAAACTACATAATTGAAAACAATGATTGAGGAACTGTGAAAAGGTCAAATTGTGAAAATGTAAGTTGGTCATTAATTGGATCTATCCCCTTTCTAATTAATATTGCCAGCAAATAAGATACAAATCTGCAAGCGAGAGATAGTTGTGGGACTAATTCGTAAGATTTCGATAAAACAACACTCAATCCTAAGTTAACGTCTAATGAACCAATAGAAGACTCTTTATTTTGTGATTTGCATGCCACAATTACAATAAATCACGCTAAAATGTTCTTTTCTAGAAATAAAATGATTCTCTTTCTAAATTTTAGTAAATTTCTTCAAGAAAAAATAACATAGTCTAGAACAAGTTACGCATTTACAGGTAATATATTGATCTTACCGTTATTTACACCTTGTAATTATGTAAAAGAGTAATCAAACTCTATAAACTGTGTATTAATAGTAGAAATAGTACAGCTCAGAGAAGTTGAAAAGAAAAAACCAATCATTCATATTACCAGCATTAGTTGAATTATCGTTATTTTAGAAATAAGTCTGAAGGCCAACCAAGAAGATTTTCTTGTTTAAGATACTGGGATTATTTTTCATTTTCATTTTTTATTTTCATGTATATCTTACTAACATCTCACTCATAAATAGAATCTATTGTACTAATTTCAATTGTTAATAAACTACACCATTTAATAGTGATTTACAAAAAGTTGATCCATCGAATTCTCATTTGGAGAGAGGGGCGAATAAGCAATAATGTAATGAGAATCTACAGTACAGGCAAAATACTAAACTACATAACAAGGAATAAACTGCTCACAAAAGATCTAGGAGCTAACATAAATATTACACTGGTAGGCAATATCTAGAAACTAGAGTTAAAATAACAGGCTTACGTATTCTAGCAAATCCAAACAAAAAAATAGTCATAAATTAATAAAATTAATAATTCAAAGAAATAAATAGGTGGCTTATTATCTCGATTTACGATTAAATATGACCGCAGAGAGTCTTCGTGCTGCGTCTGCTTTTACTTCATTAATTAATTATAATATTAAATATCTGTAAAAATAATAAGAGATAGAATTCCCTCCATCTGATGAACGTTATTTTATTTTATAGAGCATTCCCCTGGTACACCTAAACAAATATCACTGGGGCGTGAAAATGTTGTGCCACTGATGAGCAATACTCAACAAAAACAATCCAAACGTTTTTAACAACCATAGAAAGAAAATTAATCCAGAGTTCTCCAAGAAAAGAAACTGAAAACAATTTAAAAAAACAATAGTATTTACAGGACCAGACTCTAAATATTACAATACCGTAAGGTTAAGACAATTACGATTATGTAATAAAAAACTATCAACCACGACCTAGAAATATCTGTAGCTAATACATATATAGTTTTTCATTGTTTCCTGAGAGTAATCAATAAAAACCTGTAGTATCGTCAAAATTCTTGGATAGTGAATTAAGCAAAACAACACGTACTATCAACATTCGAAGACGCATACGTGCAGTTCACAAAACAAAGTATTTAAGACAGAATACTACGCTTCTTCTAACGTTTCAATAAAAGGAAAAACATCAATCATCTAATTGCAAAGATATCGATTGAAGCCATAGCATCGTCATAAAGAGAACATAGCAAAATATGTCCCAAAATTGTGCCTAGCAAGTTTGTTAGGGAAGTACAAAAAATAACGGCATTACGACTATAATAAATAATAAGTTCCTCTTCGCTTAGAAAAGAGACGTGGAACTACTATGGTTTCTAAACCATTTATTTTGGACTTACAGTATTTTTTTGTTCCCCCTTACTTTAGTCCGGTAAAATTCTCTCTTAGAAATTCTCTAGCTCTATATTAGCTAAAGAAAAAAGAATGGAAAATACTGTTTCCAACATCCACCCATCCATCGGCCCATTTTCTTACCAAAATGTCTCACTGTGTGTTTCTTCTGAATGGAAAATCCTCCTGCTCTTGCTTACCTCCTCTCCTTTTTTTATTCCTTGCCCTTCCAATCATTTCTTTTGGGACAATTTAGTATATTATTTTAAAAAATTTTATGGGCAAACAATGGAAATGAAGCAACAGCTGGCTACTTAGTTCCAACACTCCCATTCCAGCATGGGCCTTCCCATTTATGCCCAAGACTGGGAGCTATCCTTCTGAAAATTATTTTTTGTCTCTCTACACCTGAATATTTTACTAAATGTCCATTAAAGCTATATTTCTTTCTTTTTTTGTTATTGAGACTCTCTTTAAAAATTCCCCTCTGAAATTGGTCCTGTTGTAAATGGAGGCGCAGGACTTGGCTCCTACACGCTACAGAGAAAAAACGAAAAAAATAATAAAAATAAGAAACTGGTCTCTTTCTGTTGTAAAATTCCAATACCAGCTAGGGATTCGTTCTTCCAAAAAGAAAATCTTTAGCCTGTTTAGAGCACTGACCTGTTTGTGATTTTCCCACCAGGTTCTCTCCCCTATGTAATAACAAGCTCCTTTTTTTTGAACTTGTATTTTTTTTTTTGGGGACTTGCTAATTCCATCATACTCTCCCTCTAATTCCATCGTACTGTACCTCTAACTCGTATTGTCCTTCTAATTGTCCATACTAGACAATAGCACCATGTTTATACACCTGCCTCTTCTCTTTTTGGGAGAAAGAGGCGTGGCGATGACAAAATAAGATTTGATTTAATCTTTATTTTTTAACCCTCCCAGCCACTCTGCCTGTGTGTGTCTCTTTTTCTCTGTCTAAGCGTTCCTTTTCCCGGGCCGGAAAACTGCAATCCCAGGTAAGGGGAAGAAAGGGATTTACATCCGAATGGAAGAGAAGAAAAAAAAAGCTATAACAAAGCGACTGGCAAAAGAAGAGAGATAGAGAAAGAGATTGAGAGAAGAGAGCGGTTAGTAGAACTGAGAGGTATCTCTATTGAGAAATGTGGAAGTTGCAAGCACCATAGGTAAATTAAAAAATAAAACAAGAACGTAACAAGCAATTTACCATAATTCTGTGAAAAAAAGAACGCAGGAGACATTGTTGTACAACTTCGGAAAGCCTAGAATTCTTTCTTCAACTTATTGATGAACAACTGACAAAAAAAACAACAACAAAAAATTTTTTTAGAAATTATATTAATAAACTGAAGATATAGAATTATCAGCAAGCAGAGAAAAACTGTACAACAAAGAGCGTTCTAATACTTACTTATTACGTTTATCATTTTCTTTCATTCCCACCTTCATTTATCTGCTTGCTTAATTATTGTTCTTTCTTTCTTTTCTAGTTTAAATTACTTGATCGAAAACAGTAAGAAAAAAATTAATGAAGATGTGACCTTATTCCATTTTAATTTCTTTCTACAGTCCATAATTACCACGTTCAATGCGGTAATTTTCATAGCGATACAAAGACCGTGTAAATAATAATAATACTGTATGCTGCTTATTCCGATTAAGATGATTAGGAAAGGAAAGTAATAAAGCAAATGTTTTTGATTTTCAGTTACATTTAGTAATAGGGCTGGTATTTGCCCCCTCTACTTTCCCTTTGCTTTCCTTTTTGATATATGTTCCATTTCGTTTCATTTTATTGTTAATGTTTTACTTACTTTTGAGTTTTCATTGTTAAATTCCTAACTCTTTATTTGTTAGCTAAGATTTTCAGCAACAAGGCCTGGATGATAGATTTAAAACAAGAGGGGGGACGAAATAAAGGTACAGGAGGAGCCTTACCGTATGATTTAGTCAACAAAAATAAATATCAAAATCAAGACATATGAGCTTAGCAAACAAAAATATTAATTCAATTTAACCAAAGTTAAAAAGGAAAACACACCAAAGCAGGTTACTCCTAAATGATTATTTAGCTCATTGACTTGTCTTTTTCATTTATGATCTTTTGTCGGTAAAAAAATTATGTTAATAAGCAATTGCTAATTACAGTTCCTAATTAGGAATAGTCAGAGTATTTCTCATTTTTGAATATGTCAGTCAAAAATAGCTTTTCTAACAAATTATATTAGATTCCTTCAAAGAAAGATTGGAGTTAGAAATGAATATCTAATAGTATCTCAATTGATATTTTTCTTTTTCCACGCAGCATTTATTTACTCTTTTTATTATTTTTTTTTTTACATTCCAAACTTTTTATTTTATGGTATTACACAGGAGGAATTAAGTCATGGTAGCTTAATTAAAATTTGCCATTTTTATTCATATATTTCCGCGTATTTGATACTGGCATTTACCTGTCGAGTGATTTACATTCTCTTCAAAGCAACAGTGGCTAAGAATTGACTAGCTTTTACAGAACCGTTTGCAAATGTTTCGTAAATACGGTGTCTTTTTTATTTAATCATATCCTAATTAAGTATTCAGAATTTGAAGAGAATCCTGGTACGTTTCTTTTTTGTGCTATTCGACAGCATGTCAGGTTTTACCAGTAAATAAAAACACTTTCTGAAAAATAAGAATTCATATCTTTTCAGTTCCATTCAGGTATAATAAGTTAATGCTGACACCGTGTTCAAAATCTGAACCTTTTCTATGTTTTATATCATCACAATCGGTAAATCTTCCCAAGGATTCACTCAAGGCTATCTTTATTCCAATTACAGTAATTCAAGACTTTCTTGATATGATTACACATATATGATTTACACCTAATAGCAACTGGATTGTACAAGCATATTGTTGCATAGGTGTTAATTGTCCATTACTCATTCAATTACTATTGGAAAGACACTCACTGAACAGCGAGTGAAGAAATTTCTGGTTGTGGTTAAATATGAAATAATTTTCTCTACCTATGATAAAATTGTTCCTGATTCGATAATATAAATAGTAAGATTTATTTGCGAATTTGAATAACAAAAAAAAAACTTCTTTATCCAGTTTCAATTCATATTCTGGATAACAATAAATCACTAAGAAAATCAATTCATTATAACTGTGATACTATTACCGTCACCAGCTATAATACCACAACAGAATATTTATTTTTCTTATAAAGTATTAGTATTTTACGACTGTTAATTCGAATTGATCAACGTGACTACAATGGGAACCAATTCTTATTCCATTAAATGGAAGTCTTGGTTATTAGGATTAATTTTCCTGTTTAACTATGTTTATGCTCAAGCAGTTATTAACAAGAATACCATTACCACCGGACCAAACCCTGGTGGATACGGGAATGGTATTATTGTCTTAGAAGGCGCTTACCTTGCTCAAGTTGATACCAATAGGGTTCAGATGTACTCCCAAGTGACTATTCAACAGGGGGGTGCATGGTATGTGGTTAACAATCAATTATCCGGTCTAACTGCCTCTTCTGACAAACCTTTCCTACAAACCTTTAATTTCCGTAACGACGGTACTATTGTTTGGGATGACAGAAATAGTACATCCAAGGGTACCTTTACTGTCGGAGATGGTAACTTCATCAATACTGGTCGTATGATGTTTGCATCTTCTAACGGTGATGCTATCAATATTTACGCTGGTTCCATTACAAATTCTGGTTATATGTACTCTTTAGGTACTAGTTCCACCAGTCCACAACAATTGACTTTAGGTGGTTCTAACCAAGTGATCATCAACAGTGGTACAATTTGTTTGGCTAACAGTTCATGGTCTGTAAGTGGTGATATTCAAGGTGTTGGTTGTGTTAATGTTGCTGACCATGCGGTCGTTAACGTCGGAAACCATAATATCCAACAACAGTATGTTTATTTGTCTACCTCTACATCCGGTCTTGCTGTTAGCAATGGTCAAAACACTCCTGTCTATGGTTTTGGTAACAGTAACTACTTCATTTTCCCTCTTTTCCCAATCAAGGCCTTTACTTATAGTAATACCACTGGTATAGTTGACTTTACTACAGGTTACCTAGGTTTGCAGCATTTTACAGTCGTCATTGGATTTAATTACAATGCTTCATTATTTCAAATCGTCGACCAAATAAATATTCAGGGAACAACTTATACAAACAGTGTTTTTTCATACAATGCTCCACCACCAGCTGCTCCACCTTCCATATGTCAAAAGTGTGTGGAAATTCCTCTGTACACTTTCAAAGTGCCAGATGCTTATGAAACCCTAAATTCTCTAGGTTTCCCAGAAACGATTTCTTTTTACGAGGATTACGAAAATGGTATTCCAGTCATTGCCACCTCGACAATTTATACTCCTCCTCCCCTATACACTATAACTCGTAAGAATGCTATGAACTTAACTGAAACCGATTTAGTATTTAGAATTGTTGGTGTTGATCTTCAAGGTAACAACGTAACCTTGTATAGTACTGTTCCAATCATCGCACCATCAACAGATTATACTACTTTAATAACAACGAACGGTTCATCTGTTACTGCCTTAGTGCATTATATTACAACATTCAATAGTAATGGTCTCTACACTTTAACTGAGACCTTGACTGACCTCAATGATTTAGGTGTCAATTACACAACAACCATAACAGGTGCCAATTTTACAAGTACAGCCTTTATAGAATTCTTCCCAACCCATGATGAAATAAATCACACATCTACCCATACAGTGACACATTTTCTCGGTCCAGCCGAATTGGGTCTTGACTATACCACTACACATACCAACTCAGATGGTTCAGTTGAAACTGATTTTGTTCATCATATCAATAGTACTGACAAATTTGGTAATGTTCATGACGTTATTGTAACTTCTAAAATTGAAGAAAACAATACTAATAATTTAACCCAAAGCACTAGTTCTAATACACTAGCCGAAGATTACACTACTGTTGTTACCAACTCTGACGGTAGTGTTGAAACCGAAGCTATAATCCACATTACTACGACTGATGCCGCTGGTAACCCAGTGGTAATTGAAAGCACTTCTGTTATTGGTGCTGGCAACGGCAGTAACAACGGCGGTAACGCAACCTCCAGCAGCAGCTCCATTGACACTGCTAAGGACGACTACACCACTGTTGTGACCAATGCTGATGGTAGTGTTCAGACCGAGTCTATCCACCACATCACTAGCACCAACTCTGCTGGCCAACCAGTTGTGATTGAAAGCACATCTGTTATTAGTGCTGGCAACGGCGGTAACAACGGCGGTAACCCAGCCTCCAGCAGCAGCTCCATTGACACTGCTAAGGACGACTACACCACTGTTGTGACCAATGCTGATGGTAGTGTTCAGACCGAGTCTATCCACCACATCACTAGCACCAACTCTGCTGGCCAACCAGTTGTGATTGAAAGCACATCTGTTATTAGTGCTGGCAACGGCGGTAACAACGGCGGTAACCCAGCCTCCAGCAGCAGCTCCATTGACACTGCTAAGGACGACTACACCACTGTTGTGACCAATGCTGATGGTAGTGTTCAGACCGAGTCTATCCACCACATCACTAGCACCAACTCTGCTGGCCAACCAGTTGTGATTGAAAGCACATCTGTTATTAGTGCTGGCAACGGCGGTAACAACGGCGGTAACCCAGCCTCCAGCAGCAGCTCCATTGACACTGCTAAGGACGACTACACTACCAGCATCACCCACTCCGACGGTAGTGTTGACACTGAGGTTGTCCACCACGTTACTTCCACCGACTCTGCTGGTAATGTGACCACTGGTGTTGTTACCAGTAAGTTCAACCCAGCTGTTGACGACTACACCACTGTTGTGACCAATGCTGATGGTAGTGTTCAGACCGAGTCTATCCACCACATCACTAGCACCAACTCTGCTGGCCAACCAGTTGTGATTGAAAGCACATCTGTTATTAGTGCTGGCAACGGCGGTAACAACGGCGGTAACCCAGCCTCCAGCAGCAGCTCCATTGACACTGCTAAGGACGACTACACCACTGTTGTGACCAATGCTGATGGTAGTGTTCAGACCGAGTCTATCCACCACATCACTAGCACCAACTCTGCTGGCCAACCAGTTGTGATTGAAAGCACATCTGTTATTAGTGCTGGCAACGGCGGTAACAACGGCGGTAACCCAGCCTCCAGCAGCAGCTCCATTGACACTGCTAAGGACGACTACACCACTGTTGTGACCAATGCTGATGGTAGTGTTCAGACCGAGTCTATCCACCACATCACTAGCACCAACTCTGCTGGCCAACCAGTTGTGATTGAAAGCACATCTGTTATTAGTGCTGGCAACGGCGGTAACAACGGCGGTAACCCAGCCTCCAGCAGCAGCTCCATTGACACTGCTAAGGACGACTACACTACCAGCATCACCCACTCCGACGGTAGTGTTGACACTGAGGTTGTCCACCACGTTACTTCCACCGACTCTGCTGGTAATGTGACCACTGGTGTTGTTACCAGTAAGTTCAACCCAGCTGTTGACGACTACACCACTGTTGTGACCAATGCTGATGGTAGTGTTCAGACCGAGTCTATCCACCACATCACTAGCACCAACTCTGCTGGCCAACCAGTTGTGATTGAAAGCACATCTGTTATTAGTGCTGGCAACGGCGGTAACAACGGCGGTAACCCAGCCTCCAGCAGCAGCTCCATTGACACTGCTAAGGACGACTACACCACTGTTGTGACCAATGCTGATGGTAGTGTTCAGACCGAGTCTATCCACCACATCACTAGCACCAACTCTGCTGGCCAACCAGTTGTGATTGAAAGCACATCTGTTATTAGTGCTGGCAACGGCGGTAACAACGGCGGTAACCCAGCCTCCAGCAGCAGCTCCATTGACACTGCTAAGGACGACTACACCACTGTTGTGACCAATGCTGATGGTAGTGTTCAGACCGAGTCTATCCACCACATCACTAGCACCAACTCTGCTGGCCAACCAGTTGTGATTGAAAGCACATCTGTTATTAGTGCTGGCAACGGCGGTAACAACGGCGGTAACCCAGCCTCCAGCAGCAGCTCCATTGACACTGCTAAGGACGACTACACCACTGTTGTGACCAATGCTGATGGTAGTGTTCAGACCGAGTCTATCCACCACATCACTAGCACCAACTCTGCTGGCCAACCAGTTGTGATTGAAAGCACATCTGTTATTAGTGCTGGCAACGGCGGTAACAACGGCGGTAACCCAGCCTCCAGCAGCAGCTCCATTGACACTGCCAAGGACGACTACACTACCAGCATCACCCACTCCGACGGTAGTGTTGACACTGAGGTTGTCCACCACGTTACTTCCACCGACTCTGCTGGTAATGTGAACACTGGTGTTGTTACCAGTAAGTTCAACCCAGCTGTTGACGACTACACCACTGTTGTGACCAATGCTGATGGTAGTGTTCAGACCGAGTCTATCCACCACATCACTAGCACCAACTCTGCTGGCCAACCAGTTGTGATTGAAAGCACATCTGTTATTAGTGCTGGCAACGGCGGTAACAACGGCGGTAACCCAGCCTCCAGCAGCAGCTCCATTGACACTGCTAAGGACGACTACACCACTGTTGTGACCAATGCTGATGGTAGTGTTCAGACCGAGTCTATCCACCACATCACTAGCACCAACTCTGCTGGCCAACCAGTTGTGATTGAAAGCACATCTGTTATTAGTGCTGGCAACGGCGGTAACAACGGCGGTAACCCAGCCTCCAGCAGCAGCTCCATTGACACTGCCAAGGACGACTACACTACCAGCATCACCCACTCCGACGGTAGTGTTGACACTGAGGTTGTCCACCACGTTACTTCCACCGACTCTGCTGGTAATGTGAACACTGGTGTTGTTACCAGTAAGTTCAACCCAGCTGTTGACGACTACACCACTGTTGTGACCAATGCTGATGGTAGTGTTCAGACCGAGTCTATCCACCACATCACTAGCACCAACTCTGCTGGCCAACCAGTTGTGATTGAAAGCACATCTGTTATTAGTGCTGGCAACGGCGGTAACAACGGCGGTAACCCAGCCTCCAGCAGCAGCTCCATTGACACTGCTAAGGACGACTACACCACTGTTGTGACCAATGCTGATGGTAGTGTTCAGACCGAGTCTATCCACCACATCACTAGCACCAACTCTGCTGGCCAACCAGTTGTGATTGAAAGCACATCTGTTATTAGTGCTGGCAACGGCGGTAACAACGGCGGTAACCCAGCCTCCAGCAGCAGCTCCATTGACACTGCTAAGGACGACTACACCACTGTTGTGACCAATGCTGATGGTAGTGTTCAGACCGAGTCTATCCACCACATCACTAGCACCAACTCTGCTGGCCAACCAGTTGTGATTGAAAGCACATCTGTTATTAGTGCTGGCAACGGCGGTAACAACGGCGGTAACCCAGCCTCCAGCAGCAGCTCCATTGACACTGCTAAGGACGACTACACTACCAGCATCACCCACTCCGACGGTAGTGTTGACACTGAGGTTGTCCACCACGTTACTTCCACCGACTCTGCTGGTAATGTGAACACTGGTGTTGTTACCAGTAAGTTCAACCCAGCTGTTGACGACTACACCACTGTTGTGACCAATGCTGATGGTAGTGTTCAGACCGAGTCTATCCACCACATCACTAGCACCAACTCTGCTGGCCAACCAGTTGTGATTGAAAGCACATCTGTTATTAGTGCTGGCAACGGCGGTAACAACGGCGGTAACCCAGCCTCCAGCAGCAGCTCCATTGACACTGCTAAGGACGACTACACCACTGTTGTGACCAATGCTGATGGTAGTGTTCAGACCGAGTCTATCCACCACATCACTAGCACCAACTCTGCTGGCCAACCAGTTGTGATTGAAAGCACATCTGTTATTAGTGCTGGCAACGGCGGTAACAACGGCGGTAACCCAGCCTCCAGCAGCAGCTCCATTGACACTGCCAAGGACGACTACACTACCAGCATCACCCACTCCGACGGTAGTGTTGACACTGAGGTTGTCCACCACGTTACTTCCACCGACTCTGCTGGTAATGTGAACACTGGTGTTGTTACCAGTAAGTTCAACCCAGCTGTTGACGACTACACCACTGTTGTGACCAATGCTGATGGTAGTGTTCAGACCGAGTCTATCCACCACATCACTAGCACCAACTCTGCTGGCCAACCAGTTGTGATTGAAAGCACATCTGTTATTAGTGCTGGCAACGGCGGTAACAACGGCGGTAACCCAGCCTCCAGCAGCAGCTCCATTGACACTGCTAAGGACGACTACACCACTGTTGTGACCAATGCTGATGGTAGTGTTCAGACCGAGTCTATCCACCACATCACTAGCACCAACTCTGCTGGCCAACCAGTTGTGATTGAAAGCACATCTGTTATTAGTGCTGGCAACGGCGGTAACAACGGCGGTAACCCAGCCTCCAGCAGCAGCTCCATTGACACTGCCAAGGACGACTACACTACCAGCATCACCCACTCCGACGGTAGTGTTGACACTGAGGTTGTCCACCACGTTACTTCCACCGACTCTGCTGGTAATGTGAACACTGGTGTTGTTACCAGTAAGTTCAACCCAGCTGTTGACGACTACACCACTGTTGTGACCAATGCTGATGGTAGTGTTCAGACCGAGTCTATCCACCACATCACTAGCACCAACTCTGCTGGCCAACCAGTTGTGATTGAAAGCACATCTGTTATTAGTGCTGGCAACGGCGGTAACAACGGCGGTAACCCAGCCTCCAGCAGCAGCTCCATTGACACTGCTAAGGACGACTACACCACTGTTGTGACCAATGCTGATGGTAGTGTTCAGACCGAGTCTATCCACCACATCACTAGCACCAACTCTGCTGGCCAACCAGTTGTGATTGAAAGCACATCTGTTATTAGTGCTGGCAACGGCGGTAACAACGGCGGTAACCCAGCCTCCAGCAGCAGCTCCATTGACACTGCTAAGGACGACTACACCACTGTTGTGACCAATGCTGATGGTAGTGTTCAGACCGAGTCTATCCACCACATCACTAGCACCAACTCTGCTGGCCAACCAGTTGTGATTGAAAGCACATCTGTTATTAGTGCTGGCAACGGCGGTAACAACGGCGGTAACCCAGCCTCCAGCAGCAGCTCCATTGACACTGCTAAGGACGACTACACTACCAGCATCACCCACTCCGACGGTAGTGTTGACACTGAGGTTGTCCACCACGTTACTTCCACCGACTCTGCTGGTAATGTGAACACTGGTGTTGTTACCAGTAAGTTCAACCCAGCTGTTGACGACTACACCACTGTTGTGACCAATGCTGATGGTAGTGTTCAGACCGAGTCTATCCACCACATCACTAGCACCAACTCTGCTGGCCAACCAGTTGTGATTGAAAGCACATCTGTTATTAGTGCTGGCAACGGCGGTAACAACGGCGGTAACCCAGCCTCCAGCAGCAGCTCCATTGACACTGCTAAGGACGACTACACCACTGTTGTGACCAATGCTGATGGTAGTGTTCAGACCGAGTCTATCCACCACATCACTAGCACCAACTCTGCTGGCCAACCAGTTGTGATTGAAAGCACATCTGTTATTAGTGCTGGCAACGGCGGTAACAACGGCGGTAACCCAGCCTCCAGCAGCAGCTCCATTGACACTGCCAAGGACGACTACACTACCAGCATCACCCACTCCGACGGTAGTGTTGACACTGAGGTTGTCCACCACGTTACTTCCACCGACTCTGCTGGTAATGTGAACACTGGTGTTGTTACCAGTAAGTTCAACCCAGCTGTTGACGACTACACCACTGTTGTGACCAATGCTGATGGTAGTGTTCAGACCGAGTCTATCCACCACATCACTAGCACCAACTCTGCTGGCCAACCAGTTGTGATTGAAAGCACATCTGTTATTAGTGCTGGCAACGGCGGTAACAACGGCGGTAACCCAGCCTCCAGCAGCAGCTCCATTGACACTGCTAAGGACGACTACACCACTGTTGTGACCAATGCTGATGGTAGTGTTCAGACCGAGTCTATCCACCACATCACTAGCACCAACTCTGCTGGCCAACCAGTTGTGATTGAAAGCACATCTGTTATTAGTGCTGGCAACGGCGGTAACAACGGCGGTAACCCAGCCTCCAGCAGCAGCTCCATTGACACTGCTAAGGACGACTACACCACTGTTGTGACCAATGCTGATGGTAGTGTTCAGACCGAGTCTATCCACCACATCACTAGCACCAACTCTGCTGGCCAACCAGTTGTGATTGAAAGCACATCTGTTATTAGTGCTGGCAACGGCGGTAACAACGGCGGTAACCCAGCCTCCAGCAGCAGCTCCATTGACACTGCCAAGGACGACTACACTACCAGCATCACCCACTCCGACGGTAGTGTTGACACTGAGGTTGTCCACCACGTTACTTCCACCGACTCTGCTGGTAATGTGAACACTGGTGTTGTTACCAGTAAGTTCAACCCAGCTGTTGACGACTACACCACTGTTGTGACCAATGCTGATGGTAGTGTTCAGACCGAGTCTATCCACCACATCACTAGCACCAACTCTGCTGGCCAACCAGTTGTGATTGAAAGCACATCTGTTATTAGTGCTGGCAACGGCGGTAACAACGGCGGTAACCCAGCCTCCAGCAGCAGCTCCATTGACACTGCCAAGGACGACTACACTACCAGCATCACCCACTCCGACGGTAGTGTTGACACTGAGGTTGTCCACCACGTTACTTCCACCGACTCTGCTGGTAATGTGAACACTGGTGTTGTTACCAGTAAGTTCAACCCAGCTGTTGACGACTACACCACTGTTGTGACCAATGCTGATGGTAGTGTTCAGACCGAGTCTATCCACCACATCACTAGCACCAACTCTGCTGGCCAACCAGTTGTGATTGAAAGCACATCTGTTATTAGTGCTGGCAACGGCGGTAACAACGGCGGTAACCCAGCCTCCAGCAGCAGCTCCATTGACACTGCCAAGGACGACTACACTACCAGCATCACCCACTCCGACGGTAGTGTTGACACTGAGGTTGTCCACCACGTTACTTCCACCGACTCTGCTGGTAATGTGAACACTGGTGTTGTTACCAGTAAGTTCAACCCAGCTGTTGACGACTACACCACTGTTGTGACCAACGCCGACGGTAGTGTCCATACCGAGTCTATCCACCACATCACTACGACTGATGCTGCTGGTAAGCCAGTTGTCATTGTCAGCACCTCTGAAATTACTGGCGGTAACAATGGTGGCAACAACGGTGGCAACCCAGCCTCCAGCAGCAGCTCCATTGACACTGCTAAGGACGACTACACTACCAGCATCACCCACTCCGACGGTAGTGTTGACACTGAGGTTGTCCACCACGTTACTTCCACCGACTCTGCTGGTAATGTGAACACTGGTGTTGTTACTAGTAAGTTCAACCCAGCTGTTGACGACTACACCACTGTTGTGACCAACGCCGACGGTAGTGTCCATACCGAGTCTATCCACCACATCACTACGACTGATGCTGCTGGTAAGCCAGTTGTCATTGTCAGCACCTCTGAAATTACTGGCGGTAACAATGGTGGCAACAACGGTGGCAACCCAGCCTCCAGCAGCAGCTCCATTGACACTGCTAAGGACGACTACACTACCAGCATCACCCACTCCGACGGTAGTGTTGACACTGAGGTTGTCCACCACGTTACTTCCACCGACTCTGCTGGTAATGTGAACACTGGTGTTGTTACCAGTAAGTTCAACCCAGCTGTTGACGACTACACCACTGTTGTGACCAACGCCGACGGTAGTGTCCATACCGAGTCTATCCACCACATCACTACGACTGATGCTGCTGGTAAGCCAGTTGTCATTGTCAGCACCTCTGAAATTACTGGCGGTAACAATGGTGGCAACAACGGTGGCAACCCAGCCTCCAGCAGCAGCTCCATTGACACTGCTAAGGACGACTACACTACCAGCATCACCCACTCCGACGGTAGTGTTGACACTGAGGTTGTCCACCACGTTACTTCCACCGACTCTGCTGGTAATGTGAACACTGGTGTTGTTACCAGTAAGTTCAACCCAGCTGTTGACGACTACACCACTGTTGTGACCAACGCCGACGGTAGTGTCCATACCGAGTCTATCCACCACATCACTACGACTGATGCTGCTGGTAAGCCAGTTGTCATTGTCAGCACCTCTGAAATTACTGGCGGTAACAATGGTGGCAACAACGGTGGCAACCCAGCCTCCAGCAGCAGCTCCATTGACACTGCTAAGGACGACTACACTACCAGCATCACCCACTCCGACGGTAGTGTTGACACTGAGGTTGTCCACCACGTTACTTCCACCGACTCTGCTGGTAATGTTATTACCACTGCTGTTACTGAGTTACCTGCTTCAACCATTGAAGATACATATTATGTGTCGGATGGTGAGACAATTCACAAAGAAGTTATTGTTTCTCTATATACAGACAGCGATGGCCATATTGCCACATCAACTTGGACGGAACTATACAAAACATTAGTAGATGCCAATCCAGTGTATTTATCTTCGGAACAACAATCTTCTACAGGATTGTCAACTGTTTCTTCTGCCTCTACTACTAAGAGTTCTACGTCAGTTACATCTGCTAGTACTCCAATTTCTTCAGGAATTGGAATCGACAAGTCCAGCGACCACCTATCAGTTATAACAACTAACGGACAAGAATCAACAGCTCTTGTTTCCCATGTTACAACTACGGATGCTAACGGTAACCCAACAACTTACGAAACCACTGTACCAACTAACGATCATTTGACAACGTTCACCACCAACGGTGAATTAACAACTGCTCTTGTTTCTCACGTTACAACTACAGATTCCAACGGCCACCCAACAACGATTGCCACAATTGTTCCAACATCTCCAGGCTCTGGCTCCTCTGGCTCTGGTTCCTCTGGCTCTGGATCTTCAGGTTCTGGCTCATCAGGTTCAGGTTCAGGTTCAAACGCAGGCTCCTCTGGTTCAGGTTCAGGTTCAGGTTCAGGTTCATCCGGCTCTGGTTCCTCTGGTTCTGGTTCTACTGGTTCTGGCTCTTCAGGCTCTGGTTCTGGTTCTACTGGTTCTGGCTCTTCAGGTTCATCCGGCTCAGGTTCATCCGGCTCTGGTTCTACTGGTTCTGGCTCCTCTGGTTCTGGTTCTACTGGTTCTGGCTCTTCAGGCTCTGGTTCTGGCTCTACTGGTTCTGGCTCTTCAGGCTCTGGTTCTGGTTCTACTGGTTCTGGCTCTTCAGGCTCTGGTTCTGGTTCTACTGGTTCTGGCTCTTCTGGTTCATCCGGCTCAGGTTCATCCGGCTCTGGCTCCTCTGGCTCCTCTGGTTCTACTGGTTCTGGATCTTCAGGTTCTGGCTCATCAGGTTCAGGTTCAGGTTCAAACGCAGGCTCCTCTGGTTCAGGTTCAGGTTCATCCGGCTCTGGTTCCTCTGGCTCTTCAGGCTCTGGTTCTGGCTCTACTGGTTCTGGCTCTTCAGGCTCTGGTTCTGGTTCTACTGGTTCTGGCTCTTCTGGTTCATCCGGCTCAGGTTCATCCGGCTCTTCAGGCTCTGGTTCTGGTTCTACTGGTTCTGGTTCTGGTTCATCCGGCTCTGGTTCTACTGGTTCTGGCTCCAGCTCTTCCGGCTCCAGCTCTTCCGGCTCTGGTTCATCCGGCTCTGGTTCAGGTTCAGGTTCAAACGCAGGCTCTTCTGGTTCAGGCTCTAGCTCTTCCGGCTCTGGTTCATCCGGCTCTGGCTCCTCTGGTTCTGGCTCCTCTGGTTCTGGTTCCTCTGGTTCTGGTTCCTCTGGTTCCTCTGGTTCCTCTGGTTCTGGTTCCTCTGGTTCCTCTGGTTCTGGTTCCTCTGGTTCCTCTGGTTCCTCTGGTTCCTCTGGTTCCTCTGGTTCCTCTGGTTCCTCTGGTTCTGGTTCCTCTGGTTCCTCTGGTTCCTCTGGTTCCTCTGGATCACACCCAGCCTCTCAAACGATTATTTCGCCAGGTATTGGGTCTCAACAATTACACAATGCTGCCAACTCCATGGTCGCCGTCCCATCGTACTATTACATTATACCTTTAGCTGCTTTGTTCCTAATTTAAATAAATTAGGCCGGCAACGTAGATATGGGATATTATTTCTAAAAAATTATACAATAAATTTGAATTCATGAGTGATATTATGAACGATGCCTTTCCCCAGTATCGCTAATAATAATAGCTTTTTAATGAAAATCATTCAATCAGTTCGTATATTGACTAACGTTTTTATTCAATTTGAAGTCTAGTTCTTTCGACGTTATATATTATAGTTCTTAACTCAAAAATAAACAAAATTTATATTAAAATATCATGATATTAGAATAGTTATTATTTGATTTAAATAACATTGGTTTTTATTCAGCCGCTGTCTGTATAAAGGTCTAAAATAGGAGATCCTATTTTTGTTACGTATTCAGAAGTCTATAAACAAATATGTTAAAGTGTCAGTCAAAGAACGATAGGCTAATTCCTTCTTGTAAAAACTTCAAAATAATATTATGTATGTCCCCTAAAGTTATTCAAGTTCAAATATAGAGGCTGCCTTCATGAAATCCACTTATAAAGTGTACATCGATTATTCTAAGACTGGTTTTAATTTAGCGAGGAAACCCGAATTCTCAAGTTGGTTAGTTAAAAAAAATCAGTCATACTATTGCACTCCTTCAATTAGGAATTGTTTATTGAATCAATAAATATATAAAGTATCACATGCTAGATTACATTCGTGAATTTAGTATACTTCAAGTTTGTATAAATATACTATTTACTCTATCTATTTAAAACCAGTAGTTGATAATCTTGATCTTGTTTTCGTTTTTCAAGTGTTTCTCACTCTATATTTCCACTTTAATAAATGGTATTGAGTTTTATGTCGCAGCTCCGTAATAATCGTTCATACAAGAGAGTAGATTGTAGTAATTATAGAACTGTTTATATAATGTGATTGTTTTAACTGACGTAAATTATTTAATATCCCTAATACAATTTTTCGTTTTGGTGCAAAAATTTCTAGAATCATGTTCAATTCAACAGTTTATTTTCTAATGATATGATATGTTCCCTGGTCAACTATCAATTAGATCAAACTATCAATTAGGTTATCTAGGTGTGGTGGAAAATGAATGCAATATGTAATATATATATATACCTGGTTTACATGATATGAATCCATAAAATAGGCAAAATATCATTTTATCATTATTTTTATCACTAAGTAAATTGGACCTAATGACATCTACAAATGTCCACGACGATGAGGGATGCTGCTTTATATCTAAGATATTTTATTATTTTATTTTATCGTTACTTTGTTTATAACAAGACAGCCAATTCTGGGACAATTAGAAAAGAACAGTTTTAATAAGATAGATGTCATGTTTATTGAAAATAATTCATAGACAAAGATAAAAAAACAACAAAAAAACAAAAAAAAAAACACTTCAACTAGGAAAGAATGTATAAATAGAATAATTCTCAGTTAATCCAAATTCATTAATATGAATAAACACTTAACACTTAAAATCTAATTTCCTCTTATTAATTAGCAGTTTAACTTTACGAATAATATCAAACAGGATAGAAAAAAATATATTGATTTAATAGAGTCATGGATATTAATAGTAGCATTCTGAATCTTGCCTTTTATTTTCGAACTGAAATAACAATAAGGGAGTAATAGTAAAGCGGTCCAGATTATTACTAATACTTTTAAGAAATGCTTTCCTGGCAAGTGATTCTGTACCCTGTGTTACTGCATAACTGCATTGTGAAGCTATGCTAGTCAATATTCAGCTTAAAAGTGAAATCTGTCATGTATTAGTTAATATTTGTGACTATTGTTGTTCATTCATGTCATCATGTAAAAATTTGTTATCTCACTTTTTTCACTGCAATAATACTTATTACTGTTTATCATATTTATTTCTCTTTTTAAATAAAAGTTTATTATATCATGGTAACAGACAATTTAATCACAATATTTAATTTTCTGATAAAAGCTCTAAAAAAGAATTAACAAACTTTATCTTTGTATTATAATAATCAATCTTAACATCACTACGTTCCAGGTCCATCAAAAATATACAGATGGTAAATCAGAACTTTTATGAAGATTCTTGCAAAAATAGAGAGAATGAAAATAGAGAGACAGTAAATTAGATATCTCCTAATTGATTAGAAAATGCCTTACCCCAATTACTTCGCAGAGCAATAAAATCATTACATGAAACCGGTTTACTGTAATATGAAACTAAATTTAATTATTTTGTCCCCATGTACAATAAACCTTTTATATCTAGCACGTCCAACGTTTCTTTATGTAGCACGACACTAATACGAGGATAGCTCTCCTTTACTCCACTGCCCGAAAACTAGTTTCAATCAAAGAGTGGGTGAATTTCAGCACCACAACTGACAAATGCCATTACTCAAAATTCTCCTGATGTAAGAAACAGAAGCCAAAAAATATTTCTATCTCTCATTTATTTCAAACATGTGACACCATTAACATAGCGTTATTATATCATCCTTCTTCTTATTAAAGAATAAAATTGAAAATCAGTTGACTAATAACATCAATGAAAATTTTTTTTAAATTTCTTGAAAATTTTTAAAATTTTTTTTTTTTTTGACAGCATAAAAAATTTTTTTTCCACCCAGTTGAACAAACTACGAGAGCCACAAACTTTGATATTAGAATCCCATGTTTGGTATCAATACAATTATTCACAACTAACTTGGCCACACAGCTTCTGTCATTAACCTGATCAAAAATAGAATCTACACTGCAAACTAGCTTTGAAAGTATGAGACATGAATGATAACACATATTGACAGAAGATGAAAGATGGATAGAACTACATCTGATTGTTGTATGACGTTGAAGTTAATGATATAACCAGTTATTTATAAACTAATACACCTAAATAATGAGAATTTCTAGTCATTTCCTAACCAATAGTGCATACCCCACATTTGTTAAATTTCATGTGACGTTCATATGCTGACCTTTCCAGTTGTTCCTTCATCTTTTCAACCGACGAAGGTATTATTCAGGACATCTATTTAAACAAAACTAGGTGTTTCAAGAGCCGCTGTACTTCTGTCTCAATGCCATGACCGCTACGAAAATAGAACACAAGGAAGAAAATATTTCTCCTTATTCAAGCATATACATAAATTAAAAATATAGTTTTCTTGCTGTTCTCTTGATTCTCTTGATATTAATTTTTTATTTATTTATTTTGAAGTAAACAGCAAAATATGTAGAAGTTGGAGATTTAGGTAAAACGTACCAAGATAATTTACAACCATGTAGAATAACATCTGATTTTCAGTTCTGCCCTTTTTTTTTTTGTTTTTTATTTTATTTTTTATTTTATTGTTAATTTCTCTTTTATTGTTGAACTATTATTGAAGCTTATACTGTGAATTTGAAGGAAACCTTTCGGCAATATACCATAAATCCATTATATCATGATAATCCTCTAAATACGAAATTAAGCGAAATACTAATGTCAAATTAATGTCCTAACAAATACAAAAAATTAAAAAAGAAAACAACAAAAGTGGGTGAGATAGTTAGTCTTATGTCGTAATACAATCCAACTATCGGGAAGAGTCTTTTCTTTTAACTCTTCAACAGCTAATGTTTTCCACCCATTATATATTGCAAGTAGTTCCTAACGGTTCCGTACCGTTCCGATGACGCTTCAAAGCATATCCCGAAGTACAGTTGAGATTCCGGTATTCAGACAGCCAGTTCCAAATGCTGCTTCTGCTTCAAAATACTGTGGATTTCAAATAACAGAAAATACCTACATGTGTATACTCACGCATACAAACCGTAGTAAGCCTCCCCCCATCACGGTAGTGTAATATTTACTGTATTTCTAGACCAGGAGTAGTTGCCTCACACTGGGACTCTCCTATGAGGCCACTTTCCCCATAAAGTGTTATTTCTAGTATGAATTAGTAAATCTTAGTGGATCGATTGAATAATTAAATACACGCTATGAACAGAAATATATTAGGCACTATAAGAATTTACTAAGCCCTTCTTGATTACACTATTATAATTTTAACCCGTTGCGTGACAGAAGGGAAATGAATTGAAAACATCAATAATACTAGTGAATAGGATTTTCAATGGTAATATTGTACCTAGAAGTAAACGAGGCAAAAAAAAATATCTAACACAACTGTATTTTTTACTTTATTTGTTTATTTATTCCATATAGGACCATATTTTTTCTTTTTACATAAATATCAGGACATTTAGATTTGTTAAAAGTAATAATGGTTTAACTGTTAACTGGTTGTTATTATTTTATTATCCTTTCTTTCTTTCCAAACGCTTAAATATTTCATTTAGGTTTCAAAAAGTAATAAAGCTTGCTCCGTATTTTCTATCTATATTAGAAAAAGGCTGCTAATAATCCTAACTAAATTGACTAGTGTGTAGGACAAATACAATTGCTACTAAAAATAATTTTGCAATGCCTCAAGACATTTTCCAACAAACGTAAAAAATATCTTTGGGAAAAATTTTATTATAATTTATTTTTTTTTTTTTACAAATTATATTTATTTTCATATTTTCCTTCTGGACAACTTTACCTTTCTAAATTTCGATTGCGCTTCTAGAATTATGTTTAGATTATTAAATTTTAGTAGGATGTTTTTGAAGGCGAACGGAATGTCCAAATTGGTCTATTTCAATAAACAATAGTAATTGCATTTGACTAAACATGACTTTTAATTTTTGGACAGTAAAAGTCAACTAAAATGGCAAATTTGTTATACACAATAGGTAAATCATTTACAACTTAACAATAATAAAGAAACATCAACAAGCACTTCGAATTTTCAGTTTTTCTAAAAATATGGGTAAAATTATATGTTGTCTTATCCCAAAAGAGTTTCCTTTAGAAGTCATCATCTAATGCTATTGAGACTCTAAAACCTCCACTAAAGTAAGCATTTTTTGTACTTATTGTATTTGAAAAGATACAATTATATTTAAAAGCTATCCTCTAGTTTTATTATATGCTCATTAGCATTCATCTGAGCTGATACTTCTCAAACCAGGCTATGTATTCTGTGTGTTTGTCATATTCGAATGAAATATCCTTTGCATATATTTTGAATTAACTGTATTTTATTCAATTCTAGACAAGATATATCTCTCGAATAATTTCTAAAAAATAATAACAAATATAGAAGTGTTTTGCAGACCAATGTCAACATGTATCCCAGCTAAGACATTTATATCCCAGCTATATTATGAACATATCTTTATGCAAATCTGGGATTTAATAATTTTGATGTCCATTATTGAGTTCTGTACCATATAATCTTGAAATATAAAATCAAGAATTCTTCTAATAGCACAAGGTATCAATATACTACCGCTCTTTCTGAAACGGATATCAAGATAGAAAAAAGTACAAGATGCAGAAAAAATAACTCTAGTATTTCTAGATCATAAAATGAAAGAAACCTACTTTCTTAAAAGAAGTAAGCGTCATTCATTTAATTAAAGTACCAAAATCTGATAAGCATAGTAGCTGTAATGAACGTCGGTAACTGGTTTCGACAGTGCTTAACATTTCATTTATGTTTAGCAAATTAGATTATGTCCCATAGTAGTAAAATTCAATATGTTGCATGAGCTATAAAAAGTATTGAATGACTGTAATTATTCTGTACTATTATTCCCTATTTGAGACTTGCAAACTTCTAATATCATTGAGCTTATATCAAATGTGCATGTGATAGAGTCGTACAATAAGACAAAAACATCAATGACGGGAAACTTGTAGACACCATCAATTTATTAGGTTGCACTTGACAAATTTAAATAACTAAGACGTTTTCATCGAGATCAACCAAATAGGCTGGTTAATTCAATGGAGATTGTTACCAAAACAATAAGTAGACACCACCAAGCTGTAAATGAGCTGATTAAAAGTTATATTTTGATCGAAAAAGGCTACAATGTCCGTTAGGTGAAAATCAATGAGATTACTATTACCATAATTGATGCCTTTGATATGAATCTACTGGAATATTCCTAGGTTTTACATATGAGACTGTTATAAAAATATCTAAGGTTTGGTAGTTTTGGTCTTTCATGTTTTTTATTGATGAATTTAGCCAAGGCCAGGCACAAAAACTTTAGCAGAGAGCATATAACAACTTAGTTCAAGAAAAATAATCACCTGCCAGTGTAAGATACTAAAAAACTATTAACATCTCACCTATAAGAAAAAACTAATAGACATTGAAGGATTTGAAATAGCAATGCACTTTTGCAACAATTGTTCTTTGGCATTCAAAATATTATATCGTTTTATTAAACGTAAATGTTCAATCATTATTAATTGTCACCTTTAAGTTATAATGGTGGAATATTCTATTAGTCAGAGAAACGGTACTGAGTACTTTAAAGAGATCAATGATATTGGATAAGAGTTTATAACTGAGAAAATTGTCTTAAAAGTAGCATTTTTACCGAATACTACTATATCCTTATAACTTATAAAGGAAAATCAATGGTCTAAATATTACTTACTGAAGTTACTATCCAAATAATATTAAATTTAAAAGCTTAAAGGAACTGAATTTTAACATATCACAAAGCAAAGCAAAGAAATACTAATGGTAATTGTATGGCGTTAATACAATTAACTTATATACAGTTTAGTAATACTCCTATTCTCAAACCGCTCAACAGCAATATACGTCCTCTTCAAGTTGTTATAGGTAGACCTTATAATATTCTTATTTAATGAGAATTATGCGACTGAAGCTATTTCAGTTTTTAGTAGTCGCTTGTATTAACATTATCATATCTGCTAATAGGTACCATTTCAAAAGGTACTATTTTAAACAACCTACAACTTCCTTGTGCTGTAAGTCATAAAGGTTTGGTAAGAAAATTAAAGCGAATTTCAAAGCTAAAATAATGTAAAAACACAGGTTTTGTCAAGCGTTGTTGTCTCTCTATTGTGGATTAGTTTTCTTCTTGTATCTTATGAAAAAAACTGTGCCGCTTAAACGTAGCCCAGATCGCAGTATAAGCGTATTTGAAGCGCTATCATTACGAGTTGGAAAATCAGTAGTATTTCTACAGGTTGCTATTGCCTTCGAAAAGTATAACAATCTTTCATCTTCTTAACATTCTCCAAGATTTTTTATCTTTAAAAAATTTTGTGGACTCAATAGTAATGTAACCATTTGCACAGATATGTTAAGAAAACCAAATCATTCTGCGTATATGAATCCATGCTGAAGTGTATCAGATATATGTTTATATTAATATTCTTACCCTGTTCCACCATACAGCTGATTTCTTTCACAGGCTATCATGTAAACACTCATGCCAATTAGCCAATCAGCAACAAGGAAGTTTTGAAAGTATTTATGTTTGAGAATATAAACACTTATAATTTGAGATGTGATGATAATCTCAATCTTAAAGACCCAACTATGGTAACTAGCAGTAGTATTTTTATGGTTGCGATTAAGATCAGATTTGTACTACTAATTACAATATTAGTCAACTGTCTTGTGTATTGAATACCTAATCTCCAATTCTCCACCTACTTGCCTTAAGTGACCCATAGACTTCTACTTTAAATTTCTTTTATCAATACTATCTTTCAGCATTGGTATTCAAGTTAAACTAAACCAAATAAGGCAACCTTTACAGTTGATGAATGATAATACACTCTGGTTGGTATTATTTCACTAACAGCATGTACAGTAGGAACAATTTTTTTACTCTTTTTCTTGGACGTTAGAGTTCGTAGAACTTACGCCGATATCGCTCGAAAGGCAAATCCCACTTACGCCGTTATCGGCTTACAATTAAAATAGATGTTCTCTGTTCTGTTAAAAAGTACAACCATTCAGTACCAAAACATGAAAAAATATATATCCTACTGAAAACATTAACTTACGTCACTAAACACGTAGATTTCAGACTATATCATATACTTTAAACGATATTTGAACGTGATACTATATCTTGCTGTCCTAAATCACGTGTTCGAGATCACATGACAAGAATATGAATTTTATATAATAGCATCAGCATAGTAATAGTTAATTGCGCCTGAGTTCGAAAATAATATTAGTATAAGAGATCAATAGCAATAACCATATTAAAAGTTATCTACAGGTCTGAGTGTGACAAAACTAATAAGCTAATACATATACCGAGTAGTATATTAATTTGTACTACCCTTATTTATATTTTTAGGAAGAATGCTATCCCACGAAGAAACATGACCAACTTGATTATGTTTTGTAATCTATTAGTCCAGAAAGAGTATCTTTTGAAGTTACAAAATGTAATTCACTCAAAATGGGACACAAAAACATACGTAATTAACAAACTAATGTCTTAAATAAATAAATGTAAACAAAAATTAGAGCAAAGTTTAACATATAACTAGAAATTTGATTATTAAGGCAACTAGCAGGAGTAACAGATTAAATAAAACTCATGGAAAAATATTTGAAAAATAAAGTAAATTAAAACACAAAACATTATATAAATCTATCTTTCTAACTATTTATCTATCTATACATATTTATAATTTAAAAATAAGACACCAAAGAGAAAACGAGCATATATTGTACAATAAAAAAATTAGCCATTATATTAATATCCATCCAAATATAGCAGAGCTATTAGCGTACGATAGAACTATTCAAGTACCATAGAATATTATAAATAAAAGTAGTTCTGTAGGGTCTGGGTGCTGTGGGGTCTGGGTGCTGTGGGGTCTGGGTGCTGTGGGGTCTGGGTGCTGTGGGGTCTGGGTGCTGTGGGGTCTGGGTGCTGTGGGGTCTGGGTGCTGTGGGGTCTGGGTGCTGTGGGGTCTGGGTGCTGTGGGGTCTGGGTGCTGTGGGGTCTGGGTGCTGTGGGGTCTGGGTGCTGTGGGGTCTGGGTGCTGTGGGGTCTGGGTGCTGTGGGGTCTGGGTGCTGTGGGGTCTGGGTGCTGTGGGGTCTGGGTGCTGTGGGGTCTGGGTGCTGTGGGGTCTGGGTGCTGTGGGGTCTGGGTGCTGTGGGGTCTGGGTGCTGTGGGGTCTGGGTGCTGTGGGGTCTGGGTGCTGTGGGGTCTGGGTGCTGTGGGGTCTGGGTGCTGTGGGGTCTGGGTGCTGTGGGGTCTGGGTGCTGTGGGGTCTGGGTGCTGTGGGGTCTGGGTGCTGTGGGGTCTGGGTGCTGTGGGGTCTGGGTGCTGTGGGGTCTGGGTGCTGTGGGGTCTGGGTGCTGTGGGGTCTGGGTGCTGTGGGGCT